>NC_133753.1:172850715-173492381 GCF_036562045.2 Rhinolophus sinicus | reverse complement strand
GCATAGACTAGGACTAGAATGTTGAATAAATAAGTATCCTATATGCACTTTCTCATCATAATTCAAGCATAATTTCGGCAAATAATCTGACTTGACATTTGGAAGCTGGGAGCATAGAAAGAGGCTTTACCATCCCATCCTTTTGTGTTTCTGATGGTTATTTTGACAGTCCACTCGGTATAACTGAAGAAAGCTGTATTCAAGGGAACACCAACTTCACTCTCCATTGAACTATGGTCTTAAAAAATCAATCTCTTCACTTCCTTTGGGGAGCCATGTGACTGACTGCCTGGTCAGCAAGCTACTTTTCCTGAATCTAAGTTATTTCCTTTCCTACAGAGAAAAAAATGCTGTTATCACTTCCAACCCCTCCAGTAATGGTCTTTTTCATGTATAGTGTATGCTTTTCTTTTTTTTTTAAGTGACTGCCTCTTCCTTTTTGCTTATGCGCTGAAAAATTGTTTATCCTAAAGAAAAATGTAAGGATATAAGCACATTTTATGTTCTGTGAAGCAATCAGCACTTGCAGAGATTTCTGATCCAAGAAACAGCTTAAAGTTCTCTAAAACATCTACTTTTGACATTTATTTCAAATATGTAAACATAAGAAAAATATGGTCTGGTTAAAGCCAGCATCACCCAAGTCCTTCCTGATTTCTTTGTCTTTTTTTAATGACTTTTTGTTTGTTTGTTTGTTTGTTTTTAGTTTTTATTCTACATAACTTTTCTCTAACATTTAATACTGGAACTACTTCTGTCTTACTTGACATTTCCCCTGCCTTGGTTTGAAGACACTGTTCCATCTTCATTTCTTCTCTTGATGACTTTTTCTCAACCGTCTTCAATAGCTCCTCTCCCACCTCTATCAGTCCTTTAACTATTCCTTCCTTAGCATCCTGCTTTTTTCCTACATATTCTCACTGGCCATTCTCACAGCCACTCACCTAGCTTCAGGTCCCATCTAACCACTGATTATTCCCACATTCAGCCTAAGAGCTCTTTTCTGAACTCCGGCCCCAATATCTCCTGGGAAACTCTTTCTAGATGTTTCACAGTCACCTCAAAATTCATGTGTTCCAACTGCACGCATTATCTTCTTCTCAGCCAGCTTTTCCTGTGTTTGCTATTCTGTGAGAGTATTTTCATACACCCAGACACCCAAGCTTAAAAAGCAGAGTCATTCTCAACTTAATTTGACTATTAAAGATTTCTTCTATCTGTTCCTCTCTTCCTTCCCCATTGTTATAGACTTAGTTCATGCACTCACCAACTCTCCTCAGATTATCAGAACTGTTTCCTAGCTCATGACTGTCTTGTCTTCTCCTATATTGATGTCAGAAACTTATTATTAAAATGATATTCTGCATGCCATTCTTTTACTTTAAAACTTTTGATATAATCCCCAAACTCCTTCTGAACAGATACTACAAAGGCATTTGCTATTTAGACTCAACTGACTCTGCTAGACTCTGAGAGTGTCTTTCACCTCTCTCACCACCCCCACCCAAAGGCACATACACTAACTTCACCATAATCTTTATATCTTTGTGTCCTTGCTCATGTCCCTATTATCTCTACTTGAAAGGTTTCCCCTTATTTTCTTTTCCCCACCTAATGATTGATGTGATCCATTTTTCAAGAGCCAGCTCAAATACCATCTTTTCTTTGAAGTCTATCTGGACTTCTTTAGGCACACATTCTCTCTTCTCCTACCGCCCTAAGCCCACTGCTTTATAATTTATACCTTTATACAGTCAAGGTCATGAGTTATAAATATTACACAACAGTGGATGCTTTGAAAAGCGTGGGGGATAGCTCCTTTTCATGAGAAGAGTCTATCATCATGTCTGGCTTGTGACAGACATTTGGTTCTTACTCATTTGCTAAATAAATTGAATTAATGGGTGGTAATGAAAAAATCTTAAGCATGGCCCCACTGACTCCAAATACCTATCTTGAATGTTTATATATTTACTCTGTATTTTCTATCTTTTAAAGTAGTTTTCAATCTGTGACAAGCTATTTGTTGAGACTCCTGAGATTGGCAACTAGGACCCAAAGCGAGGACAGAGGAAGAATTTAATACCCGCACTGACAGCTACTGGAGTCAGAGCCAACATTTTGTAAGAGGTGACAGATGTGGCCGGCTACCACCAGCCTCCATCTTTCACATCATAAAACTGGGAACAAGATGGAGAGGCGGTACATCCAAGGGTTATTACAATGCAGTGTGTGTGAGATGAGAGGAAATTCCTTCCCCTTTTCATGGGGCATGGAAATGGGGGTACCCAGTCTTTCTAAAACCTCCCTGGGAGAATCATTCACAAGACTGTTGTATAATTTTGTTTCCTCATTGGGCATTTGCTGAAGAAATGGGTTTGCGATTTTACCTGTACCTCATTGGTCCAAGGGAGATCAATCTTGGATAGAGAGAGGGGCTATCGGGTGGGGAGGGGCAATGTGAACTCATTCAGTTTTATGTCCAGGATAGGAGATTCCTGTGGGTGAGGTACACACTACTTATGATGTAGCTGAGTTGATTCAACCCCCATTCCGAGTCAGCTGCCCCATGCACTCCAGCTGCAGGATGCTGTGAAATATATGGCCAGTAACAGGGGCTGAAGGGCTTTATTTAACAGGTTGAGCAGTATTTCCCAAATCATTGTGGTGCAAAGAACTCAGACCTCTAGTTCCCCCAAAAGCCATAATTTGCCCTCAGAAAGGTCATCAACAGCCAGGCTGTGGACAAAGAAACATGCCTCACTGAAAGAGAGGTAATGGCAGCAGCCTGTCAGCGTGCTACTCTCATCCTCCCTGCCCCCCTGTCAGCTCAAGGCTCCGGGAGAGTAATCCTGGAAGAGGCATACAAGGCCATGGTGTTTCTGAGATGGACTCCAACCAAGCAGAGCGCCAGCTCGTCCTTGTAGTGGGGAAAGTGCAGAAGGGCAGACGGTGAGGAAAAGATCGTGTTTGATGACTGACTGGACTGGGGCTTAACATCTGAAAGCAACTGGAAAATTATCGAGCTGCCTTGGGTGCCCTGAAGAGATCTGCTACCCAGTGGAGAACACTTGGTACAGTACAATTGGCAGGAATGCTTTAAAAATATATAAAGCTTCCAATTTCTTATTGAGTTAATACTGCTTAATAAATTAGGTACATATGTAAACCCACTTAAATTCATAGTAATTCTGCAAGGAAAGAACAAACTTCAATCCGAAACCACTATCAAGGCCAACGTTTCATTACTGATTTATCCCTGAATCATCGCAATGTTCCTAGTGAACCCTCTGGACAATAGAGCATGGTCAGTGGTCCCCACAAAGGACACACAGGGAAGCAGTCTCGTTTTGACCAAAAGTATAGTTTCAACTCATAGTATAAGAATTAAGCAAAGAGAGGGTAGGTCTTACTCAGGTTGCAGTTCAGAATGAGAGCCTCAGTATAATATATGCTGGATGATTTGGAACTTTCTGGAAACACTGTGAACACTGCTGATCAGTACATTATGAAGTATATTTCTGTAAGCCAGCCATATTTGTAAATAGCTGATATGTTTGTTCCTCTCTCAAGTGCAGGAATGCAATGTATTTCATGATACTGTAGGATGTAAAAAAACATTATTCTAAAAGAAGACATGGCTATTCTTGAACTCCTTGTGTCTAATTCTCTTTATTCTCTCAATTCTCCCACCTCTATCTATATATTCTAGATAATATTGCTTGTTTGTAGACTCTGTTCCTGCCAGTCCTCTATGAATTTCAGTCTATTTTCTAGGTAATTTCTTGCTTTCTCAGAACTTTTCCCCATAATTTGCTGAAAATCTGAGTCACTCTATTATAATAGAATCCTTTGGGCCATATAATTAGCCTTTAAGGTGACTGTATTGCCCACACACCTAGTCAGAGAAATCTCTGATTTCTAACTTCCTCCTTGAAAGATGTCTCTTCTCTTGAACTCCCTATATTCCAGCCAATCCCACATTGCCTCCCTCTTCTCCTGGACTCAGTTTCCCTGAACTACAGCATTCCCTTTCCCAGACCTTTCTGGAAGTTTACATGTAGTACTCCTGGGGGCATAGTTGACAATAACATATATAGTCATAGGGATGTATAAGAGAGACACCAATAATTGTCAAATCATAGCTCCAGAAGGTTCTACACATCTGTAGATACTAGAAGAAACCAAGTAATCAGGGTGGTGAGCATGAGAATTACCTACAATGTTAACAGTCATTTAATCTTTGACTTAACATTGATGTATTTTAACGTAGGATTTCAAAGTAACCCAACACAAAGGAGAACAGAAAATTTCTAATGATATGTGGTTACTTTGGCCTCCCTACCTCCTTCCCCCTCAGTTTTGAAATGGTCTCAAGTAATGTGGAAACCAGAGTTACTAAACACATAAGTCACCTGGGCACTATCGATGCACCTTATGTGGTAAGGAGAGGTACATTTTGGTGAGGTTGTTATAATGGCTCTTTTTTATGCCCTGGAAGTCCCACTTTAAACATCCAATTCCATCAAAGACTTTGGCATTGCAAAATACAATATGGAGATATCATTACATGGTGATGGAAGTAATCATGGAATACTGCTAGCAACTTGTACACATATCTAGGACTTTTTTTTCCTTTTGAGTTAAAATATAAGATGAAGGCTTTGCATTAAAATCAGAGATATAAAAGCTGCTGGCATCTGTAAATATTTCATTCTTTAGGTACTCCCTGGTCCTGAAAACCACATGCAGATAATGTTGACTGCATTTCAGAAATCACCTTGGTAAGAGAAGAAACCACCCATTTCTTTATCATAACAGCTCCCCCTGCTGCTTCCAAGTGAAGGCTTCATGACTGGTTGCCCTTTTCCTTTCAACTTTTGAGGGACTCTGGAAACATGGCTGGAAAACATTATCCTCAACTGAACCGTAGCCAAGAAAGTCTCAGGAGAGAATTCTTTCCTGACATAAAATTAAACCTGGCTTCAGCATATCTTAGGGGGAAAAAGGAGGAAAACTTACTGTTGATGTTTCTTGGCTTGGCTTTCTTTCTGTTCCTAAAGCAACATTATTTTAAAAATCTGTAACAAAACCTGTCATCTGCCAAGTCAGCCCAAGTCTTTCCAGCCTCTTGCAGCTCAGGTTTCTCCATCTTGCCCTGTTCTGTCGCCTTACTCCACTCAAACTTTGCAAAATTTATTCACAAACAGATGCCTTTTGAGTTACTTGCAGTAGTAGTGGTGCTCTCTCTCTCTCCCCCCCCTTCTTCCGTCCTTCCTTGCCTCCCTCTTTTCCTCCCTCCCTCCCTCCCATGGATGAGAAACTGGTGCCAAAAGTCCCACAGAGTCCCAGGCACTGTGGAACTGATGCTGTGGCAGAGCTTCTAAGCCACAGAGTGGCTTTATCTCTGCTCTATAGCTGTTGCATGACTTCAGAAGTGGCTCAGGAGCAACTGACCCCAGGCACTATTTGCAGGACCAACTGGATGCACTAATATTTCCAGCAGTGAATCTGGCAGTTGTGGGGAGGAAGCCTTTCCCTCTGTGTGCCTGCAGTAGATGGTACGATGAAGATTAATAGGTGACCTGATGCCACTTGTAAGTGTCAGGTAATTTATTCACCTAAGGGGCACATGTTGTTAGAATTACCGAGTTAAAAAAAAAAAAAATTGCCTTTATCAGGACACGGATTCCGCGGTGGGTGAAAGATATCTTGCACTTCAAGAAGAGACCAGACATACTTGCCAAACCAGTACTGGATTGGGGTCATGTCTTTCTCTGTGATGACCTTACTTTATGTTCCCATCAGAAAACAGCGACTTATAAACTGTTTGTCCATGGGCATGAGAGGATGACAACAAGTGAACTGACACTCCTAAGAAGTTTTTAGGGTACAGAATGATCACAGTAAGTCCTTGGGTACTCAGGGATTGGTCTCTTGCTCTGAATGTACTATCCAAATTGAAATGCATTTGTAAGATTATGGAATTTTATGTTTGGTATCATATAGTCAATCTAGACCCTATGCAGACCAGGAAACAACTTGTGACACACTTCATGTACCCTGACAGGGAGTGGCCAAGCTGGGATGCTAACACAATGAGCACTTGCCTATGTGATCTGGTTTCAGATCTGTCCCCAATTGCTGTCCTTGCTTAAGACTTATCTCTGTCCACTGGCTTACATAGGAGACTGCTTTTTGGAGGTCAAGCTATTCTCTACCTAGAACAGTCATTTTAAACGTAAACATTTTAGAACAGGAGAGTAAAGTAACATTTTACAGTGAATTGCATTTTTAGAGGGAACAGCTAGCCAGTTACCTAGCTAGTCCCTGAGAACTGGTGATTGGGAACATAGCTTGAGAAAGGTGGGTTGAAGCAGAGGGTTCAGGCCAGAAGTGAGAGTTGTCTCGGAGGGCTTATGCAGGTTGCAGGAGAGAAGACCTGGGCATCTTAGGGACAGAATGAGAGCACTGTGGGCTGGGGCTTGGTCAATGGAGATGGAAATTGTGGGGTCCTGTGAGGAGATAGATACAGGGAGGATAGTGGGCTTTGGAGATGAATTCAATGTCTTTTTCATAGTTTTCTGAAGCCAACTTGAAATTGGCCCTGCCTGCCCCAATATCCAGATACTTATAAAGTGATTTGATTGTTTTTCATCCTAACAAGAGAATTTCTTCTTCATCTGTTTGTGTAGGTCTCTGAATAAAAACTAGAGAGTTGGGTCCTGGAACAGAGGACACAGTTAATTCCAACCGTCACTACTTTAGCCTGCCTGTCACCATCTCTTGCTTGGACCAGGGAAGTATTATTCTTCTCTTCATTCCTTATTCCTGATTTATCTACATACCCCCCAAACAACCCTGATGAGTCACTGGCCTACTAAAAATTATTAAATGTTTATATTTGGTCAACTGAATAATTTCTTATGTGGGGTAGGCTGATTTGTTGTTACAAACTAGCTAACCCTTATTCTTGTGAGAGGATTAGGTGTCCCTATCCATTGCAATGTGCCACCTGTGTTGGAGCGGTATTCTTTGCCCTACTGATGTCAGTCTTGGTCATATGACTTGTTTTGGCCAATGGAATATGAGCAGACGTGACATTTGTCTTTTCTCTGGCAGAAGCTTCAAAAGGCGTTGTATGTTTCTGCCAGTCATTTTCCTTGGGAAAGCATGTTTCCCAAATGGGGAAGCTCCTTCAGCTTAAGTCAAAGCATAAGATGAGAAGAAACATGGAGTAAAGCCATAGCAGCTAATACACAGCTACCAACATGTGACACAAATAAGAAATAAATGTCTGTTGCTGTAAGCCACTGAGAGTTGAGGTTTGCTTGTTACAATAGCAAAATTGACTAATATAAATCCCTCTCCACAGCTTAGCCCCAATCTACTTTTCTAGACTTGTGTGGCATTACAACTGTACATCACCCTACAGTTCAGCTGATCTGGAAGCATCTCCATTCCCTAGCCTCTTCGCTCTGCTTGTATTATTCTCCTAGCTCACACTGCCTGCCCCGGTCTTAAGCACACCTCACTTTAAAGAGTCTTCCAGCTAGCTCAGAATCCATCTCACACATGAAGTCTCTCTAAATGTCTCGGTTTGAAATCATTTTTCTTTTTGGAATTCCCACAAGCATTCCACTATGCTACTTAGCACTCTATTTGTTAATAATAAAAAGTGCTATTTATTCAGCATGTACTGCATACCAGATGATGGTTTTTACCAACTGTGTTAGATTGTATACACTAAGATAGGATAAAATGAGAAAGATTTACTGTGGGTGAAAAATCTGTGAAGGATGAAAGGGGAGGGAGTAGCGGCAGAAGCCATCCTACTACTATGATGGTCTAACACCCGTGGAAGGAGAGGGAGGAAGGAGGATCAGGTAGGAAGAGTCCCAAGCTGCAGTGCAATTCCAAGAAATGTTCTGCCAAGCCAGTGGAAGTCTTCAAGCTAAAGTCATCTTTTTTGGGCGTCCCATATCTCACAGGAATGATCTGAATTGGTACCCCTACCACACTGTGTCATTGGCTGGGAGTAGCCCTATGGAAATATGGTGGTGGATCCAAAAAGACAGTAACTGAGGTTGTTAAGAAAGTATGCTTCCATGGCATGAAATCTGAGCAGTTCTTTCTCACGGTCACCCATCAACATGAGTCTGTTCAATTTTCATAAAAATCTTACGAGGTCCGGACTACTATCATTCCTGCTTTAAAGTAAGGAAACTAAGATCTAGAGAGATAAAGTTACCATCACTCAGTTAAAAAATGGGATGAAGGCTCAGTTTGTCCTTGAAACTACCAATGTGACTTTAACTCCTGACATTTATTAAGCATGTCAATGAGTAAATATACCTTGGTGTTGCCTGTGAGAAGTTGAAAATCTGTTTTTTATCGGACCCATAGTCCTCCCTCCAGTGTTCATACAAGCTCTTTCCCCATCTGTGGGTCAAGGAATAAAACTGTACATTTTTTCCAGACGATTACTATTTACTGCTCTGATAAAATATTCAGAAATATTTTATGAATAAAACAGCTCATTAGAATTGCTTCCTAAAACCCCAAGGAAACAAGGATCTCATACGTTTTTTCCTGTAATTCTTGAGCCATCATTCCAGTTCTATTTCCTGCTGCCTCGAATAGATGATGTGTTGTTACATTTTGCCTATTCTTTTGTCTTATGAACCCATATCTCTTTTTCTCCTTAGAGATTAATATTTGTCTTTCTTGTTATGTGACTGTTTCCCATTAGTGAGAAGTTGTGAATGGTCTTGCTGAGAGAAGCAAATAAGAACAGACTCAGACAGACTGTTAATATTTTGAAAGGAGGTAAATGAGTCTCCCCCATCCCCCCAAAAAATAAAGAAAAGGAAACAGGACTTTTAGGGTGAGGGTATATAAACCATTGCCTCCTATAAGCCAAGCTCTTTTCCCTTATTTTCTCTTTGGGCCCGCTTTGAAAAACAATGAAAAACAAACTATATTATATATATATGGAAGGTTTTTGTTTTGTTTTTCCTGTATCTATGTATCTATCTATCTATATAGATATATGGTATAAATACTCAAAATAGACGTTTTTCTGTTGCAGTGGATGGGGTTATGTAGAATGATGGCATGTGGTGAGATCCAAAGAACTCTGAGGGTGAATACTACCTACAAGAACCTTCTGCAAGGAAAAACTAAAAGACACAAAACAAGCAACTGTATAACCAACCTCTCAACACCTCATACTTCCTTCCACGTGTCACTGTTCCCTTGACTACCGTGTGTGGGATTTCACTTTTTAGCTTAAGGTCAAGACCTGCCTGGGGCATTGCCATGAGGCTGGAATCAACTATCTTATAAGCACTTTTAACTGGTGCAATAAACAAGCCTGGATAATGAGCCTATAATTAAAGGCATTTTCCCCTCCACTGCCACTTTAAGATTAAATCATTGGGGAAGATTATTTTTTTCTGCCTTAGGAAGAAAACTGTCAGGCACTATGACATTGCTGGTCATTCTTATTTTATAAAAAGAGATCCAAAAGAGCTTAAGTTACAAAGCAGAGTCTTTTTTTCAGAAATCAGGATCTTCAGTCGTAATACGTTAATTAATACTACAATTTGCTTTCAAAAATCAGACTTGTTCTCCATTTGCCAGGGCTGGCATGGGACAAATCTGTCTTTGGCAAAAGGGGTGTGATGGACTTCTTGCTTTCTTGCCAACATTTTCTGCCATGCAGTAGCTGTTGTTTCTAACTCTAGGGGTCCAGAACAGAGAGGAAAGACAGAAAAAGGGGAAAGGAAACATAGCTGATTAACTGTCATGCCTGTAAGCTGGCTTCTTGCTCTCAGAGCCTCACCTGCATTCTTCTAGGACTCCCAAAGGCTTGGCCTCTGGGACAATGTCAGAGAACAATTCACCTCACGTTTGGACTATTGCTCTGGTCACCCCTCAGACTCTGAATTTCTGGTCTTACAGTTTACACAGATTTTCTCAGTGCAGATCTTCATGTCCTCTAGCAGAAGTGCTTTTTGGCACGTCTTTGGGAACATGCATGTAAAGGCCCTGGGCTGGCATTCCTTCTATGGAGTCTCCACCTGGCAGTAGGCATTACACATCTTGACTTGCAGTAGGAGGGAACAAAGTTATTTTCTAGCTGCAGCTTCCTTTGTTCCCACAGAACACCAGAGTGCTCTGGCATGTGTGAAAGGAGCTTCTCAAACTCAGGCAACAAAAACAGGTTCTCTAAGTGGTCCCATTTGAAACCTCTCCCTAGACTCATAGTGAGGAGCTGGGTCACATGTTCCCTCTTCCCCAGGGGGTAGAGGGTAGAAGTCACAGTACAACTTTCTCTACCTAGAGATTTCTCTTAAACCTTGCTTTGAATTTCCCGTTTGGGGAATCTTTATACCCTTGAAATTGCTGAGGGGCTGAAAGTCATGTACTGGTTCTAAGATATTTCCTTTGAACTTCGCAACTTGATTGTAGGCCACTCCATTGACTTCATATCTGACGCTGTTCACAGGGCATTTCAACTGAATCTCCCATTTAATATTATTTATCCTCTCCTTGCAATGTTCTGCCTGCCCCTTTTGGAATCTTCTGTGGAAATTTCCATATTCTTTACTGCAGACTCTACCAAGTACCTAAAATGTGTCACTTCCCTGGGGCTCAGCCTCCTTTCGTCCTCCTTATCCCTTTTTGACCTTGACATGCCCCAGTCCTTCCTACCCCTCCATCACCCCGCCCCCATCATATCTGAGGTTTGGGGTTTCCATTGTTAGAGACCTGCTCTTTGTTAAGCCCACTGCAGTGAGTCCTGTGAATGCTTAACCATTGTGTTCTTACTCCACATGCACGGGAGCATTTTCATATATTGCCATGGACAGTGACACCTGGACTCAATAGTTTTCTAAATGTGTGGATTATTTGTTGTTCATCTTCTTGTTTTTACTTTTTAGCGAAACCCATTTTATGCACTAAATATTTCAACCCATTTGTTAGTCAATGTTTCAAACAAATAAAAATAAATAAATGGGGATAAATCTAGAGTTTGGTCCCAGAGACCACCCATACAGTTTTCTCCAAGCCCCATAGGTACCGATAAAGAATCCTGGGGCTCTGACAAACATACTTTGAAAATCTCTACTCTAAAACCAAAAGTGACTTTTAAAACAAGAACAAAGCATGGAGAATTGATTTCAGGAAAGGATGTGTGCCCACAATTCTTCAAAAGTCACACCATATGGGTTACTGCCTCCCCTATATGAAAACTAGCAACTACGATTGGCCACAGCCCCGATTCCCTGATTCTGACACAATCAGCTCTAAATGCCACCTCTTGGTGAGACCTCAGTGAGCCTTGGACTTTAGTTTATTTATTTCTCTAAAGCCTAAGATTCTAGAATGGAATCCCTATGAAGAAGCTCATAAAGGCAGGGGCCTCTTTTCTTTAAAAACAACAAAACAAAAACAAACAGCTCAAAACACTTTATTCTGTGGATTATGATGTTTAAGGCATTTTAATGCCATTCCTTAAATCCCTAAACCATATGAACTGCTGAGACTTTAACAGACTAATTGCATTTCTGGCCTTTTGAACCCGGACTTGTAGCCACTATGTTATTGCTTTGAGTTTTTAAAAGAAGAGCCAAAATGTCGCTTTACCCTTTCCACATTGATTGTTGCCTATAAATGTACTAACACTCTGTGATATTGACATCATCTGGCCAATATCAAGGAATGGACTCTTTTAACTGTGCCAACCCCCAGCCTAGTGGGTGTTTAAACATTCTCATATTCAGGTTTACTGGTCAGGCACGTGGAGAAATTGGCAGGATGGCTTTACCTCTTTTTGAGTGAAAAGAAAGATGCATGATGAGTAAAGAGAAAAAGATTCAGAAGTAACACTAGAAAAAGAAAATACAGTTGACCCTTGAACAATGTGGGGGTTAGGGTGCTCACATCCCATGCAATCAAAAATCCACATGTAACATTTGACTCCCCCAAAACTTAACTACTAACAGCCTACTGTTGACTGCAAAGCCTTACAGATAACATAAACAGTCAATTCATGCAATTTTGTATGTTGTGTATATTATACACCATATTCTTACAATAAAGTAAGCTAGAGAAAACATTAAAAGAATCATAGGAAGTGAAATTACATTTACAGTATTTACTGAAAAAATCCACGTATGACTGGATCCATGCAGTTCAAACCCGTGTTGTGCGAGGGTCCACTGTAGTCTCTTTTCTCCTACACAATCACAGCTTGTGTCTGTGATAATAGGACCCTAACGACTCCACTGCAGTAAATACAGCATGCTAGCACAATCCTGACAGGCCACACACTAGGCAGGATTAGAGTCTGAAAGTCCAGGGCCCACACAAATCTTGGACTGATTATTTTGTAGTGTCTGCACTGTATCCCCGGGAGCGAGGAAATCCAGAGCTGTGTGTGGGACAAGCACGAGGCTTGTGGGTGAATCTGGTGTGCTTTCCCTACAGCCTGAGGATCTGTGTTTGCTGAGCAGCCCAAAGAAAGCTGCGATTCTAAGAGCAGTACTGCAGGAATGACAAATAATCAGTGCAAGCAATGAAGAAGCTCTCAGGAGGGACGGACCTACTCTGATTAACCTCCTTTGAGCATCTGAAGTGGCACAGAAACTCTATTAGAATTGGAGAAAACTGTTGAAAATAATGACTACCTTTAGAAAGTAACCATTTTTACTTAAAACTTATTTCAAAAGAAAGTTGGACTGGAGAACTGATACCTAATGATTATCATCTAGTAATTAATATCCTCAAGCCAGAAAGGGAAGACTCAAAGCTATGTCAACAAGAATGGCAGCCTACCTCCTCCATGAACACCCTCAGACCACTCTGGCTCTCTCTCTCTCTCTCTCTCTCTCTCTCTCTCTCTTCCTCATCTTCAGATAGCATCCATAAAATTGTTGCAGGATAATTTGTTAGCTTGGAAGTTAAATCTCCCCTCTACATTGCTCTGGAGACAAACCATTGATGTCATTCAAAAGACATCCATAGATAGACAGACCTAGATAGGGAATGATAGATAGGTAAATGACAGGTAGGTAGATAATTTTAACTATTCTCTCTTAAAAGATTGGATTACGCTAAGGAGAAGACTAACCCACAATCCAAACCAGATGGGTCTAGGTGTGCAGTGGGATATACACTTGGGATAGAACATTGGTATTTATAAAACTGGGAGAAGCATAGAAAATGTTTGGACAGGAGGGGACCTGGGAGACAGGAGAGCAGAATTATCCGAATGGAGCTCAGGCAGCACAGGTGGAGGAGGAAGTGCTGAAAGCCTTGGCAGGTAGAGTAAACCAGAAGGAACTTTGAAAAAAAATTACTACGAAATTATTAATTTGTTTGCCATGGCTATGTTGGCATCTCTCTCCTTGTGTGTTGCCTTTGTGTTTTTCATGAAAGTCAAATTGCTCACTGAGGCTTTTCTGTGAAAGGTCTTTCCTTTGGAAATTCTTATCAGAAAGTAAGGCTCTCATTATCTCTAAAATGGTGATAATAATGGGGTTAGAATAAACATCAAAAGAGCTAATACTTACTAAATGCTGGCATATAATAAGCGATTATGTTAAAATCATTTTAATACGTTGTGAATTGATGTATTCATAACTTCATAACTGTTTATAATTTTGAAATTACTATTGATTAGAATTGCTTTGCATCACAATATAGTGAAATGGCTGCATACAGGCTTTGGGGTCAGACAACCCTGGGTTAAATCCTGACTCTGCCCCTTTTTGTGTGCATTCAGGCAAATGACCTCTCTTTTTTTATTTGTAAAATGGGGACGGTACCTATGATGTAGTGACATGGTGCAGCGGGGCGGGGGCTAATAAGACATCTTAAAGGTGGATTACTCAGGGAAAGGAAAAAGACGACATGCTCAAATGGGGTGACGTAAAGAGGGCTTAAGAAAGGGCCAATTTACAAAATCGTGAGTAGGCTTTAGGGGAAGCAGCACAATGGTTAGTACTGTGTCCTTAGGCTGGTAATAGAGCTGTACTCCACTCCCCTTCCCCAGCCCGCTATCTGGAAGGGATGAGTGGAGAGGATGAGGACGGGAATCTGGAAAGATAGCTGTGTGGAACAGAGGAGAAGAGAGTCATCTGATGTGATCCATACTGATCAGTATCTCTAGGCACAGAGCACGGATGGGGGGCAGGATGGAGAGTGGACATGGAAAGTCTCCAGCATAAGAATGAAGCAAAATGCTTGGCATAGTAACACTCAATATGTCATTGCTGCTGCTATGCCAAGAATATTATATATAGTGTTTATGATCTTTGATCTATAGGTTTTTCTTCTGTACCCCAAGAAATCGAAAGACTATCTGGTTTTATATGCCTAGTGGAATCAATGTGATTAAAAACTTGGTTCTTGGGGCCGGCCCGGTGGCTCAGGAAGTTAGAGCTCCATGCTCCTAATTCTGAAGGCTGCTGGTTCGATTCCCACATGGGCCAGTGGGCTCTCAACCACAAGGCTGCCAGTTTGATTCCTCGACTCCCGCAAGGGACGGTGGGCAGCACCCCCTGCAACTAAGATTGAACTAGGCACCTTGAGCTGAGCTGCCTCCCGGATGGCTCAGTTGGTTGCAGTGCATTATCTCAACCACAAGGTTGCCAGTTCGACTCCCGCAAAGGATGGTGGGCTGTGCCCCCTGCAACTAGCAACGGCAACTGGACCTGGAGCTAAGCTGCGCCCTCCACCACTAGGATAACAACTTGAAGCTGAAAGGCACCCTCCACAACTAAGATTGAAAGGACAACAACTTGACTTGGAAAAAAAAAAAAAAAAACTTGGTTCTTGCCAATTTACCATGGTTCATTAGAGTCTTCTTATAAGAAGGTCATTCTCAGGAGGCAAGAGCAGTGTTTGCAGATCCTGTGCTGAACCATCTCTTTCAGGACAAGAGTATGAATATCCTACATGATGAAGAACTTCACTGGCTATGATTAAAGTACCCTGGCTTGCTATCTTTCCAGCCATGCTACCTGAGTCAAAGTATGATATCTCTTTGAATCTCATATGTATATAAAAATGGTCTTCTAAACATTGACATATCCTAAGACTCAGTCTCCTGCCCCTTTCCTTGTCCAATCTCAATTCTTGAGTGATCTCATTTTTATGGATTTAAGTAACATTTATGAGCAGATGATACCAAGCCCACACTCCACGCTGAACACCACATTAGCATATCCAACTGCTAGCTCTCATCTTCGTTCGGATGTTATATTAAAAAAGCATGTTAAATTTAATTTGTATTAAACTACACTCTTGATTCTCCCTTCTCTATGTGCCTGCCCCTCTCCCACAAAACAAACAAACAAACAACAACAATAAAACAAGACAAAAAATCCATGCTCCTATCTAGTCATTCCATCTTATCTAACGGATTTATCTTTCTAGATGCTTAGGTTTAAACCTCACATTCTTCCTTCACTGCTCTCTTTCTCTCATACCTCACATGCTCTCCATAGCCCTGGTCTGAGCCACAACCACCTCTTAGACTAATCCAGATTAACAGCCTCTAACTGGTCTTCCTACGTCCAGTTTTCTCTTCTCCACACCACTGTCATATTCTCCACGTGGATGGCATTTGTAAATGCAAGTCCTATCATGCCACTTCTCTGCTCAAAACAGTAAATTGCTTCTCAACTCACTCCAAGTAAAAGTCAAAGTCTTGCCACGCGCTGTGAAGTCCGTATATGAGCTGTGTCCTCACTGCTGCACACAACTATCTGACCTCCTCTCTTACTTCTCTATCCCCTTAATTACTCTGTTTAAGCCATATTGGGCTTCCTTACTGGTCCATGAATATGCTAAGTATTGTCCCACTGCAGGCAGGTTGTTTGCATTTGATGTCTCCTCCTGCTGGTACTCTCTTCTCTTTCCCCACATATCTTGACTAATCCTATAATCCCATCAGGTTCTGCTCAAGTTTTCTAGCTCATAAAGCCTTCCCTGATCGTGCATATGAAATAACATACTTACTTCACTCTCAATTTTACTTCCCTGCTTAATTTTTCTTCACGGTAGTTTTATCATGTATGTTCATGTATATATTGACTCATTTCATTGTCTGTGCTTAATCTCCTCCCTCTAGAACACAGGCTCCAGGGACTATGACTGTTACAGTCACTGCCACAGCTGGGACAATGAATGAATGAATTAGCTCATCACTTAGAGTTGGTACTAGGATAGTTAACAGTTGATGGTTCCCTGAGATGAAAGCCCTGAAAGGATTTTTAAAATATAAAATATGTATGATCTGGGATTCTAGACTAGACTGTTAACTACTTACTTATTTTAGGTTCTATTGCCAATAAAAGTGCTAGAAAATAATGTAACCTCAAGTTGTTTTTGGTATTATAGGAAATATATGTTCATACCTAAATATCTTTTCCACATGTAAGTTTTAAGAGACAAACATTAAGACCACAAAGATTTCAATGAAATAACATTTGTGAAATTGTCTGTCATGGGTCCCAGAACACGGAGGCGTCTTAGTAGATGTTTGTTTTCTTCCTGCTATGGTTTTGGAGTTAGAGGAACTTCTGGTTCCTGGACTTGGGGTTAGAGCATGCATTTTTAAAAACCTCTTAAAATATGTACTTCATTTACACAGCTCTTCCAATTCCATTCAACAGAAGCCACGTGGGTGGTATGCAAAACCAAGAACACTGACATGAAGACATAGTGTGGATAATTTCTGCAGATTTTGCAAGTGTTCTCTATTTTATCTTTAAATGATCAATTCCTAAGTGTATACCCTCAAAAGACAGAGTATCTTCCAAAGGCATAGAGTGGTATTTCCCAAACTGTGCTCCAAAGCAATGCAAGCATCCACAAGATATTAATTGAAGTTCCTCAAGGGAAATATTTTATGGTTAAGAAAATATGGAGACGACTGGGTCAAATAAGACTAAATAGATTCCAAATTACAAGTCTTTTTCTTGCCTTTTATATAATAACCTGTGTCGTGGGTCTTTTGGAGAAAAGTCAGACATGTAGAATTTTCCAAACGTACTTTATCATAGAGCTCATCTTTAAGTTCGACTAAACAGACATTGGAATACCCAGTATAGTTTTAAAAAAATTAATTTTCATATAATCTTCTAAGTTGGCAGGAGAGCTATTACCCCATTTTGCAGGTAAGAGAAATGAAGCTCTCAGCATAATAACTGGCCTTCTGCATGGCTCATAAAAATGTAAAATGAACTAACACTAAGGTCTTTTGTCTAGAATTTTAATTTTTGTTCCATTGCCCCAAATTGCTATCTATATTATTTTCCTAGGGCTGCTGTAACAAATTACCACATAATGTGTTGCTTAAACAACAGATTTTTCTCTCTCACAGTTCTGGAGGCTCTGAGGGAGAATCTGTTTCATGTCTCCTTCCTAGCTTCTGGTGGTTGGTTGCCAGCAGTTCTTGGAGTTCCTTGGCTTGTGGCCATATCACTCCAATTTCTGCCTCCTTCTTCACAGGAGTTTCTTCCCCCAGGGTGAGTCTCTGTGTCTATCCTTTGAGAGCACTAGTCATTGGATTTTCTAGTATATTCTCCTACAGAGAGGCTTGAAGCCCTTGTTTTTTCTAGGCTGGAATCTAATCTTTATTTTATAACCCAAAGTGGAGTCCACATCTTTCATCTGAGTAATTTGTTTGAATGTTTGTCAGCTTATTTGTTTTTCCTTATTTGAATTTACTAGAATTCCATGCAGTATTCTAGGTACAATGTACCCATTTGACACAAAGAGGTTGTGAAAATAATTTTCAAATGATTCTCAGGATTCCCATGGCTTTTAGGTCATGTCAGCCTTGTGGGACATTCTTGATGAAGCTATTGGAAAGAAGTGTTTTGTCATTTTGAGATTGCTTAGTTGGTAAAGTTTAAGTCTAGAGCTGCTGGCAGCTGTCTTTGTCACTTCTGGGGAGAAGCCTCCTGAGCATCCAGCCAACATCAAGGAGGGAAGAGGAAGGAAGAAAGAAAGGATAGAAGAGGAGGTCAGAGGGTGAAGGAGAAGGGAAGGAGAGACGTAAGAGACAGAATCCAACCGAGGTCCTGGATCCAGCCATTTCTGAACTTCCTTATTATAAAAGCTAAGAAAATCTCCTTCTCATTTAAGATAAATTGAGGTAGTTTTCTATCCTTTGCCTGACGCTGTCCAGACAGATACAATATGGAATTCTTTAATTCCATTTCTAGTCTGCTAGAAGTGAGGAAAGTGGAGGTAAGAGCGTGTACCTGCTTTGGGTCAGGCTGTGTTATGTACGTGATATGCCAAGTCATTTAAGCGTTATAACAACTCTGTCAGTGAGGCATTGCTAACCCAGAAATCAAAACTTCAAAGCATTAAGATAGTATATTTCTTTAAATTGTAAGAATAAAGTTTGAAATGAAATGAATATATCTATATCTATATATAGATATATTTAGATATATAGATATATTTACATATATCTATATATATTTACATATATCTATATATCTATAGATATATAGAAACATATATATTAAAACATATATATATATAGAAACCTGTAGATATATAGAAACATATATATAGATATATATCTATACGTCTGTGTGTATATATGTACGTATATATACACACATGAGTATATATATACATACTTGTATACATTTCTCTATATACACATATCTGTATACATGTACATAGGTGTTTGTTAGCATGAAACAAACAAAGCTGAACTGTTAGTGGTGAAGACACTTCAGTTGCGTATTTGGAATCAGTGTGAAGGTTCCCGAGGTTGTCAACTCACTTGTCCCAGGAAAGTCAGCTTTCAGATGAAACCCTGAATTGCACATATAAATACTGAGAAAAACATTTTGATTGCACCACACAGACAAGTAGTGCAAAGAAAGAGAGACGAGATGTTCTAAATTACTGGAAATCAAGTGGAGGAAGGAATGTAACAGTAGGAGAGCAGGAACAAAGCCTCCATCGTCATGTTTAGTGCTTTGTGGGAAATGAGTGAGGCTTTTAAAGGAACCGTCTCCCATTTAATGCTGCATGGGTTCCTGAGATGGCCCTAACTGCTTTATGTCAAAATTAAGTAGAGTGACCCTACTGCGGGAACTAATACAGTAGGTATCTATATTCAGTTTCTTACCTTTGCTACGATAACCTAATTAGGTCACCACCATTCTCACATAATCACATGCCTTGAATCTTTTAGTGACTCAACATTACCCATAGAATAAAACTTCAAATCTCCAAACCTTGGAGAATACATTCTACCAAAGGCTCCGTCTCATCAGATCTGATGCTTGTCTGCCTGGCCTGCCCCATTTCGTCACCTGTGGCTTACACTCAGCGAAACCATCCAGCTACACAAACACATCATGCTAAGCTGTGCTGTCCAGCCTTTGCACATGTGTCCCTTCTGCCTGGTGCCCTTTCCCAGGCTTATTTGGCTGGCAAACAGCTCATTCGTTTTCTTAATCTCCTGTAGGTATCTCCTTGATGAGGTGCCTAAACCCAAAGTTAATCACCTTGTTTTCTGTGCTCCTTACAGCTTTGCATCTGTAACATAACATATACATTTTTTTCTTTTTTTTTTTTTTGTGGCTATCTGAGATAGTTACAATAACACTTCTATATTTATATACATATATCTGGTGATGTTGCTTTGGGAAATAGTCAACTATAGTGAATATAGCCATAGGCTTTGAGGTCCAACTAATTGAATTTAAATACTAATTCTACCTCTATTACTGGCGAGACATTGGATACTTATCATCCCTGGGCTCAGTCTTCTCATCTAGAAAGTGGGGATGGGAATATTAGCACTCCATAAGATGACTGTGAAGATTGAGATAATCTATGTCAAGTGACTGTTGCAAGTACCTTCTCCACAAATAGTGTATTATTTTATCTATTAACCTACGGAAGAAGGATCCTCATTGTAGGGATCAGCCAAAGTTATGCCCAGAGCATCATTAGGACTTTCTCAGGACACTGCATACCGTCTGCTCTGTTTTCCTCTTGCTTAGAACCCTGTGCCCACACAGCTGACTAGGAAAAAGAACATTATTCCTGCCAATTACCCAAGAAGGCACCTATGTCTTACTGTTTCCAGAATCCTCCAAAGCTTCCAGCCAGATTGTCAGTGCCTGGCACTGCTGATGTGGGGGCATAAACAGCCCCAAATTCCATGACATACTTTATCTCCTGAACCTTAAAGTTTTGCCTTTTTACGTCTCTGTTTAGTAGGTGTAGCTGGTTTTGACCCTGTTCCAATAATCTTCTTTGGCATGAATGAATGGAACACAGTTCTGGCAGGTTCCAGTGCTCTTCCTATAATTTAAGGATCTCAAATATTAGCCCAGTCCCTCCTCTACTCCTCAAGAAAAGGCCCATCAATGGACAACCATACAGTAGGAGCTCTTGAGGCAGCAGTGTGTCTTCCTAGCCCAGCCAGCCACAGATGCTCATTTAAGCCAGCCATGTTGTTGTGGCGTCTTAACCAGTGTCGTTACCAGAGAATGTGGTTTCATGTCCTGGGTCAGTCCAGAGTGCAGTCCACTGTGAAAGAGACATGGTCAACCTTCGTGCTGGTGAAGCCTGGTCAATCAGAGGTACACCAGGGAGGGAGTCACGTCTGCCTGTAGGTCCATGCGTGTCTCACAGGTTGCTTCTTTTACACGATCAAATGCCATTTGTTTGGTTAGATAACCCAAAGCACACTTTCATTAATCTGAATCATTGTATCTTTCTTCTACAGTAAAAGATACATTTAAGTTCTCTGGGTTTCTCTTCAGTGTTGGATGAAGGAAATTTTTACTAGGAAGAAGAGTTCCCCTTCGATTCATTCTTCTATCTTCCTCCAAGGGCAGTGTTAAAGATGAACCAACAACATGCTAGACTGAGCAAAGAAAATGTGAATTTTGACTTTTACCATTGAATAGTGGTTACAGAGAGCAGTTTCATCTAATCTATTAGCATCTATAAAAATACTTTTAGGCATTTATTTTTAGAGAACATAACCTGCTCATTTCAGTGGAACAAGATGAACAGCCAAGGTCAATAAAGCATGGCAAATATGTTTTCCAGCCCATCATGGAGGTAGGATTGGGATGACTATTTTTTTTTTTTAAATGGCATTTAACAAATAGCATCTGAGTTTAATTTTAAGTCAAAACCTCAGATAAACTCTTGGCAGAAGAAATATATATATATGCACAATTCACAATCCCCCCCCTTGATGTCTATTTTTTTCAGTTTTTGAAATAAACATTTCACTTTGTTAATGCTGTGAAGTACGTGGTTGGGAAATTCTCTCCCTCACCCATAGAAACAATTTTCCCCCCACCTCTTTTAATGGAGGTAGATCTTTCCCAAAATTAAAAAGCAGTCAAAATTCAGAAGTGGAAGTCTGAGCCACTCGATGGAATTCTCACTTGCTTTTCTCAGGCAGTTGAAATGTATCACGTGCCCCATCTAGAGTTATGACTTGGAATTGTCTGTAAAGTTGATCTAATGTGAATTCTGGGAGCAGAAGGTATTTACTGATTTTCAAATTTAAACTGAACACTATGATAAGGGGAGTGGAGATAAGAAACGATTAAAAGATAAAATATCTATTCCCAAAGAATTTATAATGTATGGGAAATAAGTAAAACTAACAATCAAAACAAAACCCCACTATGGTAGTTTCCCAGGGATTCCGAGAAGATGATAGTCTCAGTCCAGGTGCTTGACCCCTGTCTCCTCCCAAGGTCCCCAGTGGGCCTTTGAGGAGATGGTTTGTATAAATTTCGGGTAAGGGGAGGGAGGTAAATAGTAGCCAACTGGAGGGTCAGGAAGGGGAGTGGGTCCCATCTGCCAAGCAAAGATTAAGTGTTCCTGGAGACAGTGCAGGGTCAGCCATGTGATTTCCTTGCAAGCCCCTGGGACAGAGGAGCTGAAAAACCTCAGCCCTGAGAAGAGACTGACACTTTTGGAGGAGCCTGGGGCAAAATCCAATAATACTGCAAATTCTTGAGGTCGGCCAGCTGTGCAGGCCTGTCACCTGAGTGAACCTCGAAGAGGCTGTCACAGTGCACAGTGGTCTAGAACAGTCCTTGTGAGCCAAACTGTTCCTCTCAGATGCTAACCTCCTTTGTCTCAAGATCTAGGAGAAGCCCAGGCATCTGGTGGTTTGTCTTCCTAGTCACTAATTCCAGGATCACAGTTGATTGGCCTGTTGTCACCAGCCTTCTGGGATAGTAAATTATATTTTCTTTTCCTGTCTGCCAACTTACACTTGACAAGGAAACAGACCTCCCAGCTTTAAGGAATCTCTCTCCTAATAATATGCTGAACTGCTTGTAGGTTTGCAAAGATGGTGATAAAATTGGAGAGATTGTGTGGAATACTAAACCAAAAAAAAAAAAAAAAAAAGGAACATACAAGTATATTGCAGGCAAACATAGTCAAAGACTGAGAAAAAATGTATTGATATTTATGAGACTATGCTAGAAGCATATTGGGGCATATTCTCTGTGTGGGATGCATGTTTCTGTACGATACTTGAAATGGGTGGTCCAGATCTCTTGGATTTTGTCATGGCAAATCTTGTTTGCTGCTACCTCTGCTTCAAACTGTTGGCATGCCCCTTCCTTCTCTGCTTCCTGGGCCTGCTGCTGGTAGGATATTTGCCTCTGTAGTTGCCTCCTGTACTTTCAGGCTAAATCTCAGTATCTTGCCAAATTCTCCTACTCCATGTTAAGTTCTTTAAGACCTTCATTTATGTGATCCTTTTCCATAGCACATTCTTCCTTTTCTTTCTATCTTTTTGAATTTGGAATTTTCTTGTCCAGAGGACCTCATTCACAAGTTGTTTCCTTGCTTCCTTTTCAAGTCTCAGCCCCCAGTCCTTCTCAGCTAACTTCTTTTCCTTCTCTTCCTCTATTATGTTGTCCAATTCTTTCCCCAAGTTTTCTCTTCCTCACATTGCTGGTTGACACATATTCATAAAATATCTTGTTTCCTTCCCATGTCTTCTCTTTTCTTGCTTCTTTTCTTATCAGCCAGTTCCTGTAACTGTTGAAGGGCCTTCTACATGAACTTCATGTTCAAGTTCTGCTCTGTTCTGTCTTCCTGCTGAATACGGTCTGTCTTCTCTCAGTGAGCTTTTTGCTAAAGGTGCTAATTTCCAGCTTTGTCTTCTGTTCCTTTAGTGTATCCTGTTCGTTTTCAAGTTTGACCTTGTATTGTTCTTTTCCATAAGGTTCACCTTGTGCTTTGATGTTGATGACCTGGGTATCCAACCCCAGGAATGTGTTCTCCACCAGCAATTCCTGTCTTCACACTTCTTTGGCTTTTCTTGACCTATTGGTCTCCCTCCCAGAGTTCTGAGAACATCTCCATTTTCACGATTTCTGCCCCTTCAGCTCCTCACTAACTGTGCTGTCTGCTCTTCACACACGTCCTGATCGATACAAAGCAACTCAACATAAAACTCTTCACAGCATTCCCTGAATTGTCTAGCTTTTCAGCCACAAAATTCTGTCTCTATTTTTCTTTCTCCACTTTTAATAATCTGGCTTTCCCTCTCATTCTGTCTTCTTTTTCTCCTCAATTATTATTATTATTATTTTACTGCATTTCAGTAAAATACTCATTTATTTTGATGCTAAAAGTTTACATGGCTTATTTCATCTTTTCTCAGTGTTGATCGAATACTGCAACTTTAATAAGTATTGGTAGGCTGAAAGAGAACCATCCCTATAAATAGTTAGAACAGATGGTCCTATCAAGCTGGATTCTGGATTCAGTGGCAGAAATGGAGACAACAAAAACAAAAGTAAATGTGAAAAATGAAGTGTGAAAAACAGTATAGATGCTGAATATTGAGTAAGCAATAACATAAAATATTAGCTTAAGGAATCATTCCAGAATACAGAAGAAAAAAAAAGAAAGAAACGGAAATTAGGAATAATAAGAGACATGTAGGATAAACTTATAAAATCAATTATTCCAAATAATAAGAGGGAGAGAAAGAAAAAGAGAAATAACAAAAGTAAAAGAATTAATAGAAAAATATCCCCATGACTTGGATGAAGACTTGAGTTTTTAGATGATAAAGACCCTCTGAGTGCTGGAAGAATTTAATGAAAAAACAAACAAACAAATAAAACAACCAACCAATGCTGGCCACATCCTAGGGCAAGTAATGAACCTGTAGGATTAGGAACACTACTTATTAAGCTTTCAGACAGTAAAACAGATTTACAAAGAAAAGGGTGATAAAACTGCTGGTCTTCTAACCTGCAGCAGAGTAAGATGGTAGACAGTGAAATAACAATGTGAACTTTTGAGTGAAGAGTGCTGTGATCATAGAATCCTGTTCTCAAGACATTGTTTATAAATTGAGATGGGTGTGTCTGGCATTTTTAGACATACAAGGACTTAATAAGTAAACTGTTTATATATCCTCTTTGGGACTGTAACTGTAAAAATTTCAACAAAAACTGATTTGCAGTATTGATTTTAAGTTGGGAAAGGATAAAATACTCCAGGAAGAGAGATGAGTGAAGAATCATGTATATGTAATTCATATGAAAAATTACCAGAAATCCATAGGGTGCATAAGAAAATACCCCTTTCTGTAAGTTAAACCGAGAACAGGTTTAATGTGGTCATTTTCAGATAATAATAATATTCCCTAGTCACCCTTTCTTTACCAGAACACTTTCATTCGGTAATTAAAATGTCAATTCCCTATCAGAGTCAAATTTCTGAATTCCACTCTAAATTACAGCTTCTTTCCTTTCCCTGCTTGGAATTATCTGACAAAGACTTTAAAGTACCTATTATAACAACGTTTAAGTGAGCAACTGCAAACACTCTTGAAACAAATATTAAAATAGAAAGTATCAGGAAAAAAATTGAAAGTGTAAAGATGAACCAAATGGAAATGTTAGAACTGTAAGATATAGTATTCGAAATTAAAAGCAAAACTTACTGAATACACTCAATAGTAGAATAGAGGTAACAGGAAAAAGAGTCAGTAAACTTGTACATAGATAAATAGAAATTATCTAATCTGAATAATAGAGAAAATAAAGTTTCAAAATAAACAGAGCCTCAGGGACCAAATGCACCATGCAAAAGTTCTAATATTCGTGTTATTAGAGTCACAGAGGGAAGGAGGAAAAGTAGGGTGCTGAAAAAATATTTTAAAAAAGAAAACACAATGACTGAAAATTTCCTTAGTATGATCAAGGATATAGACCTACAGATTTAAGAAGCTGAATGAATCCCAGACAGAATAAGCCCAAAGAAATCTAAGTCCAGACATACAATAATCAAACTGCTGCAAATTAAAGACAAAGAAAAAACTCGCAAGCAGTCAGAAAAACATGGCACATTACCTATAGGGAAACAATTTTTCAAATTACTGTAGGTTTCTCATCAGAAACTATGGAGGCCAGAAGTAAGTAGCACAACATTTTAAAAGAGCTAAAAGTAAATAGCTGTCAATCCATAATTCTATGTTCAGTGAAAATATCCTTCAAAAATGAAAGGAAAAATAAGTAATATAGAAAATCAACAAACCATAGATAAAATTAATAAACCCAAATATAATTCTTTGAACAGAATAAAATTTAGAAACTTTTAGTTAGATCAATCAATTTAAAAGAAGGCAAGGAGAGAGGGAGAAGACACAAAATACCAATATCAGCAATGAACAAAGAAACATCACTACAGGTCCTACCAACATTAAAAGGATAGGGAATGTTTTGAAAATCTTTATACCAATAAATCCAACAACTATGTGAAATTGATTAATTCCTTGAAAAACACCAACTACTAAAACACATTCAAGAAGAAAACTTATTTAGAATAACTCAATTTATAATTTAAGATTTTTTTTTTTTACACAGGAAACTCCAGACCCAGATGGCTTCACTTATGAATTCAATCAAACTTTTATGGAAGAAAATTATACATAAGCTCTTACAAAAAAAAAATAAAAGTGAAACATTTCCCAATTCACTTTATATGTCAACATATTTCTAGAAAAGGAAATGTCAAAATATCTCTCATGAACAGAGAGTCAAAAGCACTTAACACAATTTTAGTGAACTGAATTCAGTTGGGGGTCAGGGGGCGAAAAATAATGTATCATGACCAAATGAAGTTCATGACAGCAACACAATGTGATTTAACATTTAAAATAAATTAATGTAATTTCCTATACTGACTTACTAAAAATTCAAAAACAATATAATCAATATATATAGAAAAAAAACATTAGGCAAATGCAACTTACTTTATGATTAAAAATCTCAACAAACTAGGAATGTAATGGAATGTCATCAAATTGGTAAAAGCTTATCTACAAAAATCCTATATTTAACATATTCAGTAGTGAACTGTTCAACATCTTTAGTTGTTAGGATAGCTAAAAATGAACGAAATTGAATACACGTATGTCATGTATTTGCAAGGAAGTGGGATAATTGGAACGCATTTTTGTTTATTGGAAATAAAATGATACAACCACTTGGCAGTTCTTCTATGTTTAAACCTCCACCTACCATTCAACCTAGCAACTCTGTTTCTAGGCATCTGGCCAAGGGAAATGAAAACATATATCTACACAAAGTTGTATATGGGAGTTTACATGGCAGCTTTATTCACAGTAGCCAAAATTTAGCAACAATCCAGGTATCCATGAGATACTAATACGTGATAAAAAGGAATTAACTATTACTATACAAAACAACATAGATGGATCTTGAAATCATTACATGGACAGAATCCACACAAAAAAGACAATATACATTGTGATGCCATTCATACCAAATTCTAGAAAGGAAAAGCTATAGTGACATGTACAAAAACAGTGGTTGCTAGAGCTTGAAGTTCCCTAGGGGTTGAAGGTGAGAACAGGGAAATATTTAAAAAGAGTAGAGAACAATAAGTTAATAAAATTTTTCTTTATCTTGATTGTGGGTAGATTATTCAACTGTATGCACTTGTTAAAACTCATCAAATTTTATTGTTAAGGTGGATGAATTTTTAGCTGTATTTTTAAAAAACTGAATTAATTTAAAGATAGGTAAAAAGTATGTCACTTAACAATATTTGTTATAAACCTACTATATATGGGACTAACCCCTGTTGGGATTATTGTCTAACAGTAATCATATCTAACAATCTACTGGATATTAGCTAATAACTGTTAAATGCTCTTACTACATGGTGGGCAGTTTTGAGTGATCTTAAAGCTTTTGATAATTTAATCTTTCTAACAACCCTGTGAAGGAAATATTGTTATCTCCATTTGACAGAACAGAAAGCTGATGACAAAAATATTAATTAACAATTAATAAGTGGCAACCTCACATTTGGAAATAGGCAGTTTGACTTTAAAGATCAGATTCTTAACCACTACTGCCTACTGAGAGGCAAACACAGGAAATGTTACATGTCAATATAATGCAATATGATTAGTCTCCCAAACGAAGGGTTTATGCAAATAGTAGGTTCTATAAATTCAGGGAGGGTGAGACTCGTCCTGGGAAAGCTTCATTGGGAAAAGTAACTCTAGTTCTGAGTCTCAAAGGTTGAGAACATTTTGAATTGTTGAGTATCATCAGAAAATGTGGTTTTCTGAATGTTACCTCACATTAGACAAGACACTATATTTCTCCATTAACACTAATTATTTAATTTTGTTCTCAGTAATAAAAAGTGAACACTCAGTGTCTTATAAAGAAAGGTCATGCCAATTTGTTAATTGTAATTTTGTGATCAAAAGTAATTCTTACATGAACTCTAACACCCTCTGTTAGATGAGACATTAAAGCTGTATTTGGAGAGAATTTTGAAAACTGAAGCCATACTTCACACATTTGAAAGAAAAAGATGCTTCAAATGTAGTGCTCTAATCAGTCCAGCAGATGGCAATAAAATCATTGTTAAAAAATTAAATTTCACCATTTAACTTAAAAAAAAACCCACAACTTATTCTTCCTGTTTTATTTTTTGTTTTGTTTTTGCTGTGTGTGTGTGTGTGTGTGTGTGTGTGTGTGTGTGTACGTGTGTGTCCTACTCTATGGCAAATCCTGTTAGGCTGCTAAAACCGTGCATTCTACACAAGACTTTTTTAAGGTTGTAAAGCCTGGTAACATCCTAATTATGAAGGACCTTAAATGTGAAACTACACACTGACCTTTATTCTGTAGAAAATGGAGAAAGAGTAAATGTCTTTTGAGTCAGGAGTAACATAATCATAATTGTACATCAGGAAAATAACTGCCAGGGAAAGGATGAGTGGAAGGAAGTGGAAAGACAGGATACATTTCTGTTAAAAATGGTCTAGAACAGAGGTAATAGGAACTTGATCTTATGCCTGGCAGTAACAACTATGGCTTAGATAAGGAAATAAGTGCAGATATACAAGTGAAAGAACTGAACAATTGATTGAATGCTGGAAATTCAAAAGAAGGAAGAGCCAAAGACAATGCTCTTGAGGTATACCAGAAGGAACAGGATAGGACAAAGGGAGTTCTTTGAAGCACCGCGTGCATCTATATGCTGATTTAATTTAGCAGTAGACAAATGGGTCTGCTATTTGATGAGAAGTGAAATGTAAGAGATAGACGCAAAAGTGGTGGATATATGTTGCTATAGGAGTAGATACCATAGTCTGAGAGCGACAAAAGCTGAATTCCTAGAAACCTTCCGGATAATGCTTATATTTAGGAGAAACCAATGATATGATTAAGTTAAGCAGTTTCAGGTGAGTGTGATGTCTTAGCAGCCTATGAACAGGATGAATGGAACAAGAGTGACAGGTCTTTCAATATGTTTGAGGAGATCATTTGAAAAAAGGCCACTGGACTTTAAGAAATGGTTAAGCAAGTTGATGGAGGCAGAAAGATTATTGTGACAAAGGAGTGGAGAGAATATGAAAAAGCGTAAAATCTCTTTTGGTGGTAAAGGGAAGGGAAGAAATGGTTGGCCAGACATCATGAATAAGGAGAAATCTTTATACAACAGAGACTTCAGCATGTTTGCGTCTGCCGGAAGGAGACATTTGAAATTATACTGAAGTTGTTTTGCTCTTTTTCTTAAATGGCATCTAGATAATTTAATGAAACTGCATAACTTCATTTTACTAGAAATTTGTGGACGTAAGAAAAAAATTGGAAATATAATTTGAAAGTGAATGTTGCAACATGTTTCTCATTATTTATTATTTATTCAGTGTCTGCTTGGTTCCTCTCTGCTGCTGATGTCTGAAGCTTTGAAAGTATGAAAGTTAGTCAGGCAAATCAAGTCTGTTCCTAATGTCTAAGGTCTTCTACCATCATGACAACGGATGGCTCTGAGGGGGCTGCTATAGGATCAACCAAGCCTTTGGAATCATAAAAAGCTCTAAAGCCCACCCTCCTGTTGTGATATACGAGCATGTTTTCTTGCTGCAGCTTTTTATTTTATATTTTCTGATATTTTTTTCCTTAAGGAAGAGAAAAATCAGTTGTAATGCTTTATCTTGTTGGCAGAATTGTGAGGTGTAGAATTTGCTTCTTGCCAATAAAACGTTAGTGTCATTTTCGTGCAAAGGAATCTGCAGGGGCTGCCAGCTGAATCTGTCTGAGGAAGAAAAATAACATAACTTTAAGCTGTAAACAACCGAGTCTGCCATCAAATATGATAAACATACTGGTTTCATTAAAAACTGATAGCAACACAGAATTTGCAAACAGAGGCAATGGGAAATGGAATGCAGACAAGAAGAAAATACGGGGGGTGGATTCTCCAAGAACTCTTATCTATTCTTATCTGCTGTAGTACAGTTACGCAGTTTGTTTATAAATTCCAAACACCTGTCTCTGCTTTTAATTCTTTGAAACCCTGTACCATTTCTGTCAACAGTCCCATCAAATGAAAGATGAAATTACCCACTACTACTCGGCATCCCATCCTACATGTTGACACGTTGGGAGGGCTATGAATGCTGTGGTCTGGTAGATGATGGGGCCCCCATGAAGAAAACACAATTTTCATGCACCTCAGAACTCAAACACAGAGAAGGTGAAGAACTAAACTCTTCGGTCTGTAACAGTCAGAAATGCAGGGTTTTTTTTGGGATTTTTTGTTTGTTTGTTTGTTTTGTTCTTTTTCAGAAATGCAGTTTTAACTTGGAGTTTCATAAACCGAAATTTATTTTTAATGGAGAGGGCATGTCACTCATTTGATCTTTTTTATATTTTTGCAGAACCACTTGATTAGGTGGTAAACACATTATACATCTATTACCCTTGTCATTTATTTGGAAAGAGTGGGAATCCAAATTCACAGGGAAACCATTCTCAGAACTAAGCCTCCTTCTTTCAGTAAAGCTTGTTTTGCTTCATAGTTTCCTTAGGTTAGATTTTAAGATTCTTAAGGACAGGAACTTGTTCCTTTTTTTTTTTTTTTTTTTTTAATCCCTAAAGCTTGTAACACTTTTAAACTTCGGCAGTCACTTTTGGTTTCTTAGTCAATGCTATTTCCTACTTTTGTGACAACAAAACTCTGATTCTGTTCACCTCTCTGGTGGTAATGGACTCTAAGAAGAGAGGGGAGGTCCTCCTGCAGCCCAAGGGGTGATTGGTGATTGGTTTAAATAAATTTGGGCAATCCTACATCATCACTTATGATTGGATTGAAGTGGGGTTTATAAGCCAGTTCTGTCCAATGAGACTTGAGGGAAGGTCTGTTGGAGCTCCTGGAAGATGGTTCTCTTCCTGAAAGAAAGAGGGAGGCAGAGGAGAGACTTTTTAACCTTTCCTACCTTTAATATAGTCGTGTGAGGACATGATGTTTCTAGCAGTGGCAAACTCAAGGGGAATCCAAGAGAACTGATGAAAGCTGAAGCAGAATGATGACGTTATTTAGTTACTGAATTCACCAATGCTGGCAATTCTTCCTGGGCTTCTGGTCATGAGTGGTAATAAATGCCTTGATTATTTTAGCCATATTTAGTTAGATATTTTGTACCTTGTAGCCCAAAATATTCTGAGGCAGCAATTTAAAATGATGTCTTCCATTATCTCATTTGATTCTGCTAACAGTCTTGTGAGGCTGGCATTCGGTAGAATCCACAGAAGACATTGAGACACAGAGTGATTAACTGACCTGGCTAACATCACAAAACTAGTAGGTAGCAAACCTAATATTGAAATCATAACTTTGGATGACCACTCACTTGCTCTTTTTAACACACTTTGTGTTTTAACTTGTATAGAGTGAGGAGCAGTAAAGGTTTTTTGAAATCAGTGAAGCTGTAATCTTGGGGAAATTTCCTTTATTCCTCAGGCAGATTCTCTTGAATTTTCATGTCTTCAGAAGCCTGGACTCTTCCTAACACCATGGGGGAAACCCACTGTTAGGGTACCCAGGCATAAAGATTTTTCACATTTGTCCTGTCTTCTTCCTGCCTTCCACCAATTTATATTGAAAACTCAGTCTGCTCTCATTTCTAATGAAATGCCCCTGTTCAGAGAACCTCACTATGATCTGAGAGGTTAGATGGAGTATAGGCTCACAAGAGAACTCCTGCCCTTTCTCTCTCTGATCTTCTATCTTAGCTGGACACGGGAAAGTGTGATTGCCATTTCCACTTCCATTTCCACAGGAGGGGTTTTAACTTCTCTGCTTCATGCTGGACTCTGACTTAGACCTGTGACCATTCCTGGATCTTATCACGCCCATGTGCATGCCCTTTAAACTTCAAGAATGCTGAGTGTGAAAGCCCTGTCACCCCTGCATTACAAACTATTTTTGGAAGCAAGTATGATTATTATCACTCTCTCTGTTTTAACATGGGTTCCTCAGAAAACAAAGCCTGCAGCCAAAAACTTACAAGCTAATGCCTTATTGGGGATGCAGCCCCAGGAAGTCTAGAGTGAAAGACAAAGCTGACCATAGCTTTGCAATGCACACAACTGCTGCTCATCTTACAGAACATCCTTAGAAAAGTTGTATTGACCTACTATGTATCAGAACTATCCATAGAGGAAGAAGAGGGTGAGCTGGCTTTATGTGCTGTTTGCCCTCACCTCATGTTTTACATTGATCCAAGTTCACTGCCTTGCATTTTCAGGTTGCTTTGCCCGGTCTCTCCAGAGCCTACACAAACCCAGTAAGGGCAAAGCTTAGGTTTAACTTTCTCTTTCTGACAGTTGGTATCATACATGGTGTGCATGGTAGCAGCTTTGCTGGTATTTGGTGCTGTCTAAGGGACCACGCTGGCTGCCCAGGAATCAAAGCAAATGGTCAGGTGTGGACATGGGGGTCTAGTGAGTCAGGCACATTTGCTTTGAATGAAGCAGGAACTGGGTCTAAACCTAATCTTTTTAACAAGCTGGGAAACAGGTCTCCTTTTTTCTTCAGTTTGTCTCATTTTGAAGGGGTAGGAACTCTCTCTCTCTTTACTGGGGCATGTTCATCCAGAGCAGTAGGTAAATGGACCAGTGCTTATTTTCATGGGTGAATAAAGTCAGTAATCCCTATCTACAAGTACTCAACTATATGCAAATTATAAAATGTTATTCTGTATCTTCACTGGATGGAACCTTCTTTAACTGCAAGGAAATGAATTCATTTTAAGAATCTGAGATCATCTTGATATTGACTAATTTGTTACTAAAATGATTACACTTTATCAGAACAAAAGGTAAATTTAAAACTGTTTTGTCATATTTAGTATGTTTTGTTAGGTAGGTTGGCATTTTTATTTTCTCTGTTGCTTTTATAAAACACAATCAACTGATGAGTTTAAATTAAATAAATCTACCAGGGACAGAAAGTACTAGATTAGTTCAAGGGGCAGGAGATGAAGTTGAGGAGATGAAATTCAGATAATGAAAAATGGTTGTTTCAGTTCTGGGGCAGATTTTTGACTTATACTTTTCTATATTTGTAGAAACTTTTAACGAAGGATTTGCCTTCTTTCAAAAATAAGCCAACCTCCACAAATGGAATTTCTTCTCTGTAAAAATCTCTCAGCAATATATTTAGAAACTCATGTCTGTAAGGACAGATTTGAAGACATAAGACTGATTTAATTCCAAATGTCAGCAGCCATACTTGAGTTGTGCTCCTGTTAGCATTTTTCATCAACAAACACAATTTAACCAGTGGTTCTCGATGAAAAGCATGACTTGTACTACAGGAAGCCCAGGACACCCACCCTCTGTGGTGAGGACAAACACTCAGGTTTATTGTGTCACATTCTCATTTCTACTACATATTGCAATGTGTTGACCAAGCCTCTCATAACATGTTTGTGATGGAACTGGAGCATTTCAGCTGTCCTCATAATCACAGCCCTGGAGTGACTTATGATTTTAGTGAAGTTCTCTGAGTTTTGGTCAACACTGTTAAAAAAGATCTTGAAGAAGAGTAGCCAGTAGGGAAAGAAGTCAAGTACAGATGATCTAATTGGTCTGATAACTCATTCTGGAATGCTAGAAAGAGCATGGTACCTGGATTTAGACATAGTTAAGTTTCACTTCTATCTTCATCATTTTTAACTCTGTGTACTAAGAGTATGTTTTTAAAATGTTCTGAAACTCAGTTGTCTTCCCTGCAAAATGAGAATACTATACTAATCTCAAAAGGCTACTGTGAAGATGAAATGAGAAACTGTATAGAACTATCAGGCTCACTGCCTGACCAGCAGTAGGTATTCCGTAAGAGCTCTTCCTCTCTGCTTCTCTTTCTTCCTCTATCCAATACGTCCTCCTTCCAACATTTCTACAGGCTAGGTATCTTGTAGACCCTGTTAGTTGGCTTACACAACAGATATCCCTGATCTCCTGCCTGGATGCCTTCTATTATCCATCCTAGAAAAGATATGGTTTTCTTTTCCCATCTAGTGATAGAGGATGCACTTCTGGCCAATAGGACACAAAATGATTTCTCCTGAGAATTTTCAGGGAAAGTTTTGGTTTACTGATAAACAGACAGAAGCAGCTGGAAACACTCTCTCTTCTTCCTACCTTGAATGCCTGTGTGTAGGACAGAGATTTTGTGACCATGGCACAATAATCATGCTAGAAAATTCAGAAGAATCACAGAGCCTCACAGAGATCCAGGTCCTGACTTGAGACCCTTAACAAGAGCTGGCAGCTGCCTACCTCAGTTTTCCAGGGAAGTAAGAAGAAAAAAAAAAAATCAAAACTCTATTTGGTCAAGCCATTTGACTTATATAGAGTTAGGTAAATGGAACGGGGGTGGGGTGGTGGTGGAGAAAGAAAGGGATAGAGAGAGATACAAACTACTTGCATAATATGTACCGGGGGATGTAAATCCTCTGATTTCCTAGGGAAGCAAGTCCTTTGATTTTTGAAGCACTAAATGTCAATGTGGTGGGCTACATAATGTTTCCCCCAAAAGATATCCAGGTCTTAATCTCTGGAATTTGTGCCGGTTACTTTGTATAGCAAATAAAAGGATTTTGCAGATGTGCTTAAGTTAGTAATCTTGTAATGAGGAGATTACCGGAGTGAGCCCTAAATGCAATCATGTGTAACCTTATAAAGGAAGGCAGAGGGAGACTGACATAAACATTCAGAAGAGCAGGAAATAACGTGACCACAGAAGACACAGAGATTGGATTGATGTAGCCACCAAGCGATACTGGCAGCCTCCAGAACTGGAAGAGGCAAGGAAGGGACAGGGACTCCCAAGAACCTCAGACGGAATGTGACCTTCCAACAACTTGATTTTGGCTTAGTGATACTGATTTTGGACTTCTGGCCTCCAGAACTGTGAAATAGTATGTTTCTGTTGTTTTAATCACCTAGTTCGTGGTAATTTGTCATAAGCAGCCACAGGAAATTAATACCGTTAGCGGTCAATAGATTTGGCAATTTTATTGTAGGGTATGAATAAGAGTGATAATTGGTATTTACCAAATGCCCTCTATAGGCCAGGCAACCACACTAGCCACTCTGCATGGATTATCTCATTTAATTTTCACAACAATCCTCTGAGGAAGCTACTCCTCTCATCTCCGTTTCCCAGCAAGGAGAGCTGCTCTGAGGAAGGGAAGGAACCTGCCCAGAATCACGCAGTGAGTGAATGCTGAAGATGAAATTTTAAATGGGGCACCTAATTTTATAAACATTCTTCGCTCTGCTGCTGAAGAAATGATGGCAGACTTGCTATATATGTTCCCAGTTATGTCTCTAAGGCAAGTTAGTAAGTAAAACAACTGTCTAATACTGATATCTGTAATCGGAGGTACCCAGGTCCCTCAACATCCTCAAGAACATTCCCTTCACGTAGTAAAAGATGAGTGCTTACTAAGTGTCAGATGCTGAGCTGAGCACCAAGGCTGCAAAAATAATTGAGACACACAGCCTTGTCTCCAAAGGCTCACAAACTCTCTACTCTTTCATCTCTCATTATTGCTTTATGAAGCAGTACTATAAGGCAACCCTAACCATTATAGCAAAAATGCCACATCAAAACATAACTTCTAAAAAATGTCATTAAAACCAATATAAATTAAAAATAAATTAATTGTAACTCTGCATAACCTACACTGCTATTCTTTTCCATATGTCTAAATAATGGAAAGTAAATTGAAATCACCATTTTCACTAACCTCCACAGCAGGGTTACTAATTACCTCATACCTCATACCTGCTGAATATTTTCTTGGTTATTCTTTCTAGTTGGCATTTCAATTTTCTTCATGGGATAGTTTCATAGCCTCTGATGATAAAGCATGTATTTTGTTAGCACAAAATCCATTTATTTTAAGGCTAAACATTTCTTTGTATTTATGAAGTTTTTTTAAATTCTTAATTAGCCTCTGTTTCCTCTTCTGTCTAAAAGTGAACAGCTGAAGAGAAGTTCTCTATTACTTTCCAGTGTTCCAAAGGATGACTGTGACAGGCTAAGTCATTGAGACCTTAATTTGCTCATTTTGTTTTTCTTAAAATAATTTCTCCCTTTCCATCTGGTCCAATGAGGTAGGGCTTCCTTACCTTAGGGATCTAGCAAAGAAAAAGTAGAACTATCAATACTTCTTTCTACCTTTTCCAAAGGCTAAACTATTTGTGTATAAACCCTAGTTAGATCCCCAACATTAAGACTTCCTACTAAGAGTGAGAAAGGTACTGATATTGAAAGGTGTTTATCAATATATCCGTACAGCATTAGGTGACATAGATTATATGTATAGTTGGCATACATATTAATACATCTGCAGTAAAAGGGTATTTATATCATGTATTCAAACAGACAATTAGTAACACAACCATTTCATTTTACAGCTGGCTCAAAGATCTCTTTATCTTAAATGACAAAGATGCCAATATTTCACAAAAATATAGATAATTGAAATTGAGGCTTTAAACAAATGTTTAGAGTCCTGTAGCTTATGATCTCTTAAGCTCTTTACTCTTAAGAATTTAAGTCAATCATCTTTCCTTTCTTTAGTCTTGGAATTGATGTTTAAAATAACAAGATAAAAGGAATTACTTTATCTAAACTACTAATTTGTTAAAGTGGGTAAATAAGTAGTCATTGGCCTACTTAAAAAAGTATCTTCCAAATGTTGCTTTAGGAAACAAGTGTGGATTTAATTTGTGAGAAATGCATACTCAAAAAGAAAACAATGAAATTCTGTCCTCTGCACTTCTTTTGTACTTATAAAAATTGCTGAAACCTTAAAACCAACCACTGAAAAGTGTTTTTGATCTACACTTACAATATATGAAGCTATGTTAAATAATCTTGAAATCCTCTCTGTGAAATTTTCACATTCATTGGTTGTCATGGAACCATCTTATTCTGTTCCCTAAAGTCTTGAAAACAAAGATGCTTGTAAAATAGATTAAACTAAAAACAGCTTGAGTTCTTGGTGACCTAGATTTGGAAGATTCCAGATCTCTGTACCATATTGACATTCTTTTATTGAACTCCCCAAAATATCACAAAACAATCACTTAATAAAGCAAACCAAATAGATTAGAAGTCACTGCAGTGAGGTAGAATGCTACCTTGACAGATCTTAGTAGTATTTCACAAGAGGGAAGTCTGAATGGATATTTATAGGATGCTGAGGTCTGGGCAGGCATTTCAAGGTGGAGAGGTGATGGAGATTGGGAAAAATTTGTGACTTGTAAGCAGAGTAAGATAGTGTCGTACGGGAAGATTTGACAGGTCAACTCTTATTTGACAAGACAGCTCTTAGCCCAAGTAATAAAACTATTGTCTCGGATAAACTAATTCACATGAACATCTTGGACAAAATATTTATTGGTTTACAGTCTTGTCTTTCCTGGGCAAACTTTTATTGAACAACTAAGTCATATTGCGATTGGTAGTCTCAATTTTCACTTTCATTTTGATATATATCTAGTTTATTTCTTTCATAAAAACTCAGAGTTGTGAGCCCAAAGAGATGCCTTTTTGAGGTAAGCCTCTGAGTGTTGGAAAAATTAGCATATTATTATATTTATTGTGCCATTTTCACCAAAAAGAATTGTGGAAAGCTTGTAGTTAGTGGAAGATGAAAAAGAAGGGAAGAAAGAAATATACTAGTAAATCTATGACAACAGACTCTTGCCTGTATTTGAGGAAGGATACTTTTTACCATCTGGAATTATCTTTAGGGTATGACACTCCAAGGCCAATGGATTTCACATCACTTCTTACAAACTCGGTGCTGGTGTGAGGCCAGGGAACTTAGAAAGGAGGCGACATTTTCCAGCGAGACTCTTAATGCTCTTACTAGAGGTGTCCAATCACAAAGTCTTTGTATAGGGAAGGGGCAAGGTCGTTGTTGATAATATATCTGACGGGCATAAGGATATTTACATTCATTTGCACTCAATTAATGAATCACTTTGGCTGTTTCACAATAAATCATGTTAGTCTTCAGTTTTTTCACATCTAGAAAATTTGCTTCAGATCTTTTATGTTAGTTAATGATTCTAATATTAGATTTGGTATATTTTAGATAGTAAAATTGATGCTGTTTAGACTTGTCCAAATTCATACTTATATTTGTAATCACCCTGGTACAAATTATATTTGTAATTGTTCTATGACTCTATTGTTTGACTTCTGAAAGGAAGTTATCTTTAGTTCCCCTGCTAAGGTGAAAGACATGGTTCAGGGTTACTGAATTAGAAGTGATAGCATGAGTAACACAAGACAATCAATAGATGCTTATTGACATTGTGACCTTAGACAAGTTACTTAAGCTCACTTAACCTCAGGTTCTTTACCTACCAATGGAGATAAATGTAAAGCTTATCTCTTAAGGATGTTATGAAGATTAAATGGAAAAAATGCACATAAAGCTATGAGCAGAATGCTTGGTACATAGTTAATAATAAGTGACTGCTGGTATTGTGTTTATTAAAGATTTACTGAAATATGTTATGTATTTATGATATATAATAATACATAGGAAGAAACAAAATAATTGATATTTTATTTCTATAGTCTCCAAATCAACAAATAGAATGGTAGCATCCCTAGAAAATCATGAGGAGAAAAAGGCCAATAACAGAGAAGTGACTGAATGTGGTATATGTTAATAGTTATTTATTGGCCGGTGAATACCTACAACATATGCATTAGTAATTTCTATGTTGCTGTTGTTGTTGTTATTTTATCTTCCACCTCCATTTTTTTCACCGAATACTGGTGGTATTCTAAGTATGTTGGCAAATGTGTTCTCCTTAACAGAGACTTATAATAGTTTTCTGAGTATGAATAAAACCCTAAGAGTTAAATATGTCAGGGCTTTCTCTGAAGAACATTTGGTCATAGTGATAATTTTTGAGTACTGTTTGCTCAATCATATTCAATAAATCTATTCCAATACTGCCTAGTGATTCAAATGGTAAGATATGGGGAAAAAATCATGTAGAATAAACCTCCATAACGTTAGTATTAGAAACAAAGCAGTCCAGTGTGAAGCCCCTGAATCTATGTCTTCTCCTAGTAAGATTTATTCCATAGAAAAATAACTTTCTTTTCATGGCTTTGTTAAACCATCCTTAAATAGAAATTGAAGTTAGAAATTGGAGTTCTTTAGAACGAAAACAATGCAAAGGTCAAAATCAGCAATATTTCTTCTCTAATAATTAAACCTTAAAGACAGAACAAGTATTATTTTTAAATACCACAGCTCAAATTTCAGTTTGCTTTGATAATGTTAGATTTCTTTTGAAAAACCTGCAAAACTAACATTGTCAATATTTTTAGTGCTACATTATTTTCATTGGGTATCTTAATTCCCACCAGTTTCAATATAGCTGATCTACTTTAGTGTTTTGGGTCAGGTTTTTTTTCATTTTTATTTTATTTTATTTTTTATTATTTGGTGAAGTCTCTCATAGTAAGGAGAAAGTTGTTTTCCCTCTCTTGTTAAGTATACAGTCAGAAAGAACAATATTTTCAAGTTAAAAAGTCATTGCAACCTAATTGAAAACTTCAGGCCAAATTCTGGGAATGCTGTGGTTGACCATTCTCAATTGAAAATTGAAAACAGATTCTAGTTGGCTTTCAAAAGTAATCTGGCTAATAATCAAGATAGATAATGAGCAGACACATAAAGCCAATTAAAAAAGAAAATATTTTGAAATCAACAGAAAGAAGAAACAGGTTAAATAAATAAGGTATAACAAATTCATTCACTTGGCCAAAACATTAAGATTTTTTTGTTTGTGTGGTTAATATAGAGTAACTTGATTTTCCAAAGATAACACTGAAGGAATGTTTGGAGAGAACTCTGATGTCTCTGGCGTTTTCCCAGTTCTAAACAAGGATTAACACCAACAATTCGTATATCTGCTGTAACCCCAAATGATCTCTTAAAGCTGCAATATTCCTCCTATTCTTTGAGGACCAATAAAAAAAGATTCATACCTTACAATCAAGAGACTGTACAAAATTTATGGAATTGGTACCTTCAGCAAAACTTAAGGTACTAATCCACCATTAGTAGACCATATATTCTGAGTTATTTTCCCAGTTTGAGAATGAATCTAAATTCCTTTTCTGAGATCCAGTCACACCTTTACTGAGATCTTTATCTTCATTGAAGAATACATATGTGTGTGTGTTATATGTATACCTGTGTGTAACAACATATATATATATATATATATATATATACACACATATACACCCATATATAGTCAACTTTAAAACATCTTATATATGTTTATAAGTAACATAAAACACATCTGTGTATATATGTATATATATATTCTTCAGTGAACAAAAAAGAACCCAATAAAGATGTGACTTAAATTCATTCGCAAACTGGGAAAATAACTCAAACCACATGTTCCAATGTTGGATCAATAACTTACATTTTACACATATAGGATATATATATATATATATATATACACACACACACACATATATACATGTACAGTATATATATATGGATATATATATATATATATATATATATATATTTATTTATTTATTTATTTATACATATACAGAGGGTGCCAAAAAATGTATACACATTTTAAGAAAACTATTAAAATTGTAATACTCAATATATACCAGTAACAAAGATGAATACAAGTCACGTTTGACTTTTGCAATTACAAGAGGTGCTCAAAGTGGTTACCATCAGCGTCCAGACATTCTGATTACGGCGAACTACTGCTTGAGCAACATTGACCAAAGTATCCACTTGTATACATTTTTTGGCACCCCTGGTGTGTGTGTGTGTGTGTGTGTGTGTGTGAGACAGAGTTGTGTGTGTGTGTATAATATATATACATATACATGTATATATAGTCCATTGATAAACTATTTATAAACATATATGTTATATGTAACATATATAACTTCAAGTTATATGTACATATGATTCGAAGTTAGAAATTCCAAGATGAAATACTGAATTCTGGCTCTATCACTTCCTAGCTGTATGTCTTGGGGTAAATTACTTAACTTCCCTAACTCTGCAATAATATTTGTAAAATAATAATAATAATACAATCCACTTCCTAAGATTATTGTGAGGACAAATGGAAATGTATGTAAAGTTCTTAGCATGCTGGCTGGCACATACTAAGTGTTCTGTATGTGCCAGCCACTGTGCTTAAGAGCTTCACATATTTTCACCTATTATAATGTTTAATATCCACAGGTATGTGAGTATGTGTCTATCTATCTATTTATCTATCTATCTATCTATCTATCTATCTATCTATCTATCTATCTATCTATCTATCGAGGGAGGGAAGGAGGAAAGAAGGAAGGAAGGAAGGAAGGAAGGAAGGAAGGAAGGAAGGAAGGAAGGAAGGGAGGAAGGAAGGGAGGGAGGGAGAGAGAAAAGAGAGAGACAGAAAAGAGAGACAACTGTTTGGGGATCAGACAATCTATGGATCCGACTCAGGCAAATACCATCATACCCTTGGCATTACTTCCAGGAACGCCATATTCTAAGCAACCGGCTAATGAGTTATGAACCTGGGACCAGCCATCTTTGAAACATGGTATATGGTCTTTCATGTATAGGACAGACACATTTGTTGATGCTGGTATGAAGTATGAAGGGTTTTGTTGGGAAGCAGCTTTCTACCACAATACCACAGAGAGCTGGCAATGGTGGCTCAGGAAAGCAAAGGAGACTAGGTCTGTAATTAAGTGACAAGTAGGACACAAGTAGATGACAATCACCCACAGGCCACTCTTGGCCCATATGTCATATGCTTTCTGTGTTCTCCAGCAAAAATTATAGGTCTCAGGAGAAGCAGTTGCCCATCCATGGAAAGCAATGACTGCCTCACACTTGGTATACCGTGGAGTGTTTCATCTGGGGTTTAATCAAGAGATCTCAATAAAAATCCTTAGTGATTTGAACTCATTTGAATTCACAACCGATTCTTAGTTTTGAAGAGACTTGTTAGGGTTAATAATCATAACAAAATAAGTAATCTGCATCAGTGTGAATGTAGATAGAAATTTTCTTCCAGATTTTAGACGTTTGCAGCACTTTTGCAATGATCAAGAATAATATGCGTCACTGGAGTCATATTATTCAATTTAAATATTGGAATCAAATTTAATAAGTGGATTTTGGTACAAGGAAACATAACCTTTCACTGAACTTGTAGTATATACTAGGTGCTGTGCAAAGTACTTTCATGAATTGTTAATTAACCCTGTGGAGTAAGCATTACTGATAGTCCCATTTATCAGATGAGGGAATTGAGGCTCAGAGGACCATACAACTAGGAAGTGGCAAAGATCAGGACTTCAGAACTCTTTTAAGCATGAAACTGTCTTGATTCTTTAGTGTTTGGGCAAGTAGTTCTTAAAAATGGAATAAGTATAAATAATTTGTGCAAAACTTGAGCAAACTGCAGTTACTTATTTTGACCCCTAGACTACACTTCTGTATTTACAAAGTAAACCAGAAACGGAAACTGATACTTAAGTTGAAAGAAGTGAAATATTTTAAAAAATACATATATACGTATGTATATACATATATGTCCATGGCAGTTTGAATTTAGAATAAAAGTAAAAAATGCCCCCCCTAAAACACTCTCAACTTCCATATATATTTAAAAGTGTAATTACATATAAGTTTTAAAGTGTTTCCGATAGAACATGTGTATCAGAAGAGCTGGGTGCTTGTTAAAAATGTGGATATTAGGTTGGTGCAAAAGCAATTGCGGTTTTTGCAATTATTTTTAACCTTTTAAACTACAGTTACTTTTGCACCAACCTAATAACTAGGCTTTACCTCAAATGAAAGGTGAGAGTCCAATAATTTGTATTTTTAAACAAGTGTTATGCAAACTAAAGTTTGAAAACCATTGCTTAGTTGTGTAATTCTCAAATTTGCCTCCAAGACATTGAAGCCTCTTGGGGAAATTTAATAAGATACAAATGCCTTACCGCCACTCAAAAAGTCTCAGAATTTCTAAGGGTAGGGTCCAGGTATTATAAGTTAAAAAAATGCCCTAGGAGATTGCAATGTAGAACTGGGGTTGCAGAAGCAGGCATGGAGGTATGCAGTAGGGACCAACTCCCTTCTGTTTGCTGACTGGCACCACTGCTGGCATTATTTCATATGATCACATTGTCCATTTCCACACACATAAATGTAACTTTTGTGTTATATATAGTATTGCTTTATTATAAAAGTGATTCCTATTTATTGCAAAAAAAAAAATAGAGAAAAATATAGGAGAAATCTGAAAGATGGAAACAAAGACCATTTTCCACAATCTAAAACTATTGCTAACAATTTGATGTTCTTCCTTCTGACCTTTTTTTTTTCTGTATTTATTTCTACTTAGATTTTGTTAAAATATTGGGACCATACCATATAAATGACTTTATATACTGCTATTTCATATAACTTCTTCGTGAACATTTTCTCTGATCGCTAAAAATTCTCTGAAAACAATCTGTACTGGCAACATACTCTTCCAGTGATTGGCTCCACCGTAATATACTAGTACTTATTATTTCTATGATGAATACTCTAGAGGTGGTATCTCATTATTTATAATGATCTTTATTATAGTAAATAACAATTAAGGGACGTTTTATATTTCATATTTGGTTTTCAATGTTTAAGGTAATTAGAGATGTCCTAGTTTCTTAATAGACAGTTTTGTGCCGTGGGAAAGCGATCAAGAAAAGACTGTGGCTAGTCTTTTTAGTTTCCCCTCTTCCTTTGAGTTAACATTCAGTGTGTATGCTCTGCTGGTGAAAAGTCCAGAATATCATCTATATTACTAACTAATATCATCTTATAAATAAAAGGACAACTTTCTCATAAGTTTTAAGTGGGTTTCTTTTTCCATACCCTTTGCCTATAACTTTTCCCAAATAATAACACAAATAATGATACAGTTAAGAAAGAAACAGAGTTGACCATGAAGATAATAAGTACAGAGTATGAGCCTGAATTCTAAATGCAGTAATTTTATGTATTTAGCATTAGGAGACCACTAAACACCTAGTGACAATATTCCACTATCATATTGTAGATACATAGCTTTTGACACACATGCTGCAAATATTTCCCAGTTCATTATTTTTCTTTTAATTTTGTTCATTTTTTTTTCATTTTCTACCTCACAGCTTTTCATTTTGATTCATGCAAACCCAATAATCTTTTCATTAGCTTTTATCTTTAATGCCATAAAATAAAAGATTATTTCCTATCTCATGATAACCTACTTTCATCTATGATTCCTCTCCAATATTTTATAGAAAATATTTAAACCTTAGAAAACCTGAAAAAATTTATAGCGGAAACCATTTAGATTCTACCATTTACATTGTTCTCTACATATATATATATATATATATATATATATATATATATATATATATATATATAATATACTCATCTTTTCATCACTCTATCCATCACATCAATCTATTTTTACTCATTTCTAAGTATTCTGTAGACATCAATTACTTCTGCCAAATTCTTCAGTATGCACACCATATGTATTTGATATGTGTTTTGTTTTTTCACTTTTACATATGGTTTTAGTTTCCTATGGCTGCTCAAACAAATTACCACAACTGGGTGTCTTAAAACAACGCATTTACTCTCTTAGAGTTCTGGAGGCCAAAAAAAACACAAAAATGTGCAATCAGTTTCACGGGGCTGAAAGTGGTGGCAGGGCCTGTTCTTTCTGGAGGTTCTAGGAGAGAATCTTTTCCATTCCCTTTCTAGCTTCTGGATTGCGTATGTTCTACAGCTTGTGATCATTTTCTCACATCACTCCAGCCTCTTTCTTCCACTGTCATTTCTCTTCTGTAGTCAAACCTCTTTTTGCCTTCCCCTTCCTTATAAGGACACTTGGGATTACATTTGGGGTATACCCACCTATTCCAGGATAATCTTTCAATCTCAAGATTCTTAATTTGATCACACACCTACAAAGTCCCTTTTGCAATGCGAGGTAGCATTCATAGGTTCTAAAGATTAGGACCTGGATATCATTGACAAGCTATTATTCAGCCTACCACACATGCAAACATTTACTCCATCCTTTCTTTTGACATCAGCATAAAGTAACAATCTCAGTTATTTTTTTCAAATATTTGCCCAGATTACTTCAAAATACAAATATAAATTATTTTTAAATTAAAAATTCTCAAATTTAATTGAGATATTTTTACCTTATACTAAGTTCTTCATGTTTTCTCCCTGTACTGAACTCTTCTAAAGTTGCTAATTAGAAAACATGGTAATGATTTGATTGTTGAATCTAATTCTAGGTGTTTTTTTATCAGCAAAATTCCTTTAGAGTTGGAATAAAGTGGTGAAAAAAATTGAAGATATAGCTTCGTTGTAGAAAAATTGCCGCCAAATTCCTATATATTAATTTATTCTCTGCCTCAATGTTTACATAGATAATTATTTTATATAAAAGTAGCTGTTTGTGGAATATAAGAAAGACCAAAATAATACCCACTCAACTCAGTCAATTATTAAATAATAAGAAGCTAAGACAAATGATAGACATGATCAGAAAACAAGCCAGAAGGGCTAAAAGAGATTTACATCAGAATCTTTATGCTAATTCTAAAATGTATAGGACATTAAATTTTGAGTTATCTCTGAAACATCCTCATTCCAGTAAAGGCAACACTTGTACTTAACAAACATCATTTTCCCAGTTGTCTTGTCTTCTGAGCAAGTTATGGATTTACTAGCATTAAATTATTTTAATTGAAACAAAACTTTTGGCATTGTACTATAGTCTTTAATCTTTGGTAAATAAACACATAACTTTGCCAAGAGAACATTTTATTGGATAAATGTTCCACATTGAATTGATCAGGCCCATTTCTAGAGAGTATGTTGCCAATTAATTGGCTATATGAGGCATGTTTTTTTACAAAATAATGGATGATGCATTTATTCCCCATGGCTACCCCCTAAATAAATGGCCATTTTAAGGTTTCTTTGTAATTACTATTCTAATGGAATTATTATTAAATGCACTTGTAAATTAATTATGAATAAATTTTCTGTGCATGCCTTTTTCTTTAATAGATTATTTTTTAGGTTCATAGAAAAAGTAAGCAGAACACTGAGAGTGGTACATTTCTTACAATCTATGAACCTATATTGTGGTCTCATTACCACCCAAAGTCCACAGTTTACATCACAGCTCATTCCGGTGTTGCATACTTAATGGGCTGTGACAAAAGTATAATGACATGTATTCATATTGTTGTATCATACAGAATAGTTTCACTGCCCTAAAAATCCTGTGTTCTGCCAATTCATCCCATCCCCCTTCACCACTCTCCAACACCTAGCAACCACTGATCTTTTTCACTGTCTTCACAGTTTTGTCTATTCTAGAGTGTCATATAGGTGGAGTCATACAACATGTAACTTCCTCAGTGTGACTTTTTTTCACTTAGTTATATGCATTTAAGGTTCTTCCATACCTTTTTATGGCTTGATGTCTCATTTCCTTTTAGTGCTGAATAACATTTCATTGTCTCGATGTACCACAGTTTTACTTATCAGCTCACCTACTGAAGGCTATCTTGGTTGCTTCCAACTTTTGGAAATTATGAATAAAACTTCTATGAACATCTATGTGCAGGTTTTTGTGTGCACATAAGTTTTCAACTCCTTTGGATAAATACCAAGGAGTGTGATAGCTGTATCGTATGGTAAGAGTATGTTTAATTTCGTAAGAAATCGACAAACTGTCTTCCAAAGTGGCTGTACCATTTTGCATTCCCACCAACAATGAATGAGAATTCCTGTTACTCCACTTCCAACATCAATATTTGGTGTTGTCAGCGTTTTGGATTTTAGTAATTTTATTAGGTGTGCAGTAGTATCTGTCGCTGTTTTAATTTGCAATTTCCTAATGACATACGATGTTGAGCATGTTTTCATATGCTTATTTTCCATCTATATATCTTTGGTGAGATGTCTGTTCAGATCTTTGCCCATTTTTAAATAAAAGTGTTCATTTTCTTAGTGTTGAGTTTTAAGTTATTTGTATATTTTGAATAACAGTCCTTTATCAGATATGTCTTTTGCAATATTTTCTTCTAGTCTGTGACTTATCTTCTCATTCTCTCGAGTGCACATACATATTTTTGTTTTCCTCATTATATTATATATCTGACATTATTTAAATATCTTTCTTTTTATATTATAATGATGATTTATTTAATGTTGACTTTTAGAGGTATTTGAAAAAAACTTCTTGAGAAGTATGGATGTTCTTTAATATAATAGCGATCGATATAAATACCTTCATGTGAATGGATGAAGTGGAATAGATGTGACAACCATTGGAGTTCAGGAAGTCAAAGAAGTGTGAAACTGTCAGATGCGTCAACCAAATGGACATTGAAGATACTTGGAGTTATGATAGATCTTGAGGTGGAGTTAGGATTTGACAAATATGGGGGAGTGATTAGAAAATTGAGAAAGGCTTCGTGAAGGAGGGTACATTTGACCTGGCTCTCATAGAGGAATGGGGATTCTCTATAGAGAGAGATATAATGGTAGATATGTTTTGCAGAGAGTACCTTATGTGCAAAGTTCATAGACAGGAAAAATATTTAGGGAATGGTGAGTAGTTTTATGTTGCTAGAGCAGAGAGGAAATAGAGGTTTAAACCAGCTTATGAAGGATCTTACAGGTTATAATAAAGAATTTGGATATACTCTGGTTAACAGCTATTGCCAATAATCATTATATAAGCCTAAGGAATCAAAAACTTTTATTCTTTTTGTGAAAGGAAATAGCCTCCATAATATAGATAAGACAGATCTCCTCACACTCCCCCACCACAACTTTTTTTGGGGAGCCTTATATATTACTTGGGGCAGTGAAGAGGCAAACAGACTTGACCTAATTAGTCATATTTTCTTTGTTTTACTGAATCCACTTGGGAATGGGTAGATGTAGTTCGTCTCTCATGTCTTAATGAAGGAGTGGGGAGGATGAGATCAATGAGCATTTTCCAGGGAAGGGATTCCATGGTGTATCAGTCAGCTTTGCTACAGCAGCAAACAACCCCAATACCAGTAGCTTAAGAGAAACACCAATTATTTCTGCTGTAATTATCAGCAGCTCTCCTGGTCTCCCCCTAGTAGGCTTCTCTGAGTTCTGATTGGTTCTGCTGGGCAAGATTCCACTCCGTATATCTTTTGGTAGCTACTTTTGGGGATATACTATTATCATGATGGAAGGCCAGAGCAAAAGCACAGCAGCCAAGCCATTCTGAGGCATTTAAATCTTCTTCTGGTCAACATGGTGAAAAAGACTCTCATCTGACCAAATTCCAGTCAGGCTCCTCTGAGCCCTTTTCTTGACTAGGCCTGAACGTTGGCCTATGAAAACATCAGACTCTCAGTATAAATGATTTCATCCATCTCTCCCCTTCACACACATTAAGAGACCTGAACAAATGTTAGTATAGTTTCTAACAGCTGAAGGCCTCAGCCCTAGGAAACCCCCAGCTCCTCCTAAAATTCCTGCCTGAGGAAGCCCAACTCTGCCAGGAAAATTTACTGTTTGTTCCAGCTAAAACCTGGTGATAGGCAGCTAGGCTCCTGAAACCCCTCTTAGATCTGTTACTTGAGAAATGTTGCAATTATAAATTCTTTCTCTGCCCTTTTGAGATGTAAGTATTCCATGAACCAAAACTACTTCCTCAAGGATCTCAGAGACTTCTCTTGAAATCCAGTCATTCAGGAAGATAACTGTATCTCCTGGTCACTGTGGGAAGGTAGTTAGGATAGTCTAACTTCTTACATCACTATCTCCTGTCACAAAGACACAGAAATTTGTTTCTTCTCCAGATAAGCACTCATTAGCAACCCCAGATGGTCTAATCATGTTAACTGACCCCTCTTACCACTTTTTTTAAATTTCCATTTTCCTGGCTCTGTTCAAGTCTCAGCAATCCCTGTTCCCTACTCCTTTACACTCCCTTTAAAACACCCCGTCGTCTCTGCAGGAAGGGAACCTGAGTTCAGTTTACACTGGACCCTTTTCCTGTTGCAAGAGCTTATCACTGAACAAAATCTATCTTCCCAGCTTTAAGTAGTACCTAGCTTTGTCTTCGACAGTGACAAATGTCACATCTGATCAGATTCCAAAGCCTGTCAAATGACCAAGCCCAAAGTCAATGGAGGCCAGGAAATACAACAAGGGCAGAAAACAAGCAAATATGTAAACCAATGATAACGTACAAAGATTTGAATACCACAGATTCCATAAGGTGGTTTTTCTATCAGATTTTTAAAAAAGAAGTGTTAAAAGCAGTGTGTTTGACATAGCAAATATAAACAGAAAAAGTTGTAACAATGTTTCTGTCTTAATTGGCCAACACAAAATTCCCTCAAGAGAACAAAACCCGTAAAGTATAAACTTTAGTATCAGAAATATGTTTCTCATTTTCATTCTTAACTGATTAGTACTGCTCCAATGTTCTTTAAATGGAAGCCATTCGTTGTACTGCTCTGTGATTATTATAAATGTGTATTTGATAATGAAAAATAGAAAAACTCATAAAAATTGCAGAGAAATCAGGAGTCTAAAAAGCATCTAAGATCCCTACCTCATGTAAATTTTGTTAAAATCTCCCAACCAGATTTTATTTTCATTTTACTTGATACAATCAAGAAACACAGTGGTTACCACTTGATGTGCCTTTTCAGATATTTCAGCCATTTTTTCAGGCCATACTAGAACAAAAAATAATACCAATTATTTAAGACAGTAGTGTGTGTATTGAAATTGCTCAGCCTTTTAAAATTTAGGCTTGCTATGCTCCAGCAGATAGTACAACATGTCTATTTAGATGATATTCACAGTCCAGTGTCAGCAAATAGTCTAAGAAAATTAAATTCCAGGCTTGTGTGTGTGATATTTGATAGAAGGGAAAATAACTTATGTTCTGTGATATTTGATTTCAAGGTAAAATAACTCTGTAATGTGGTGACAAATTTGAAGTGACAGAAGTAATACATCTTCACTTCAAATTCAATATACTTGACATCTTTATCAATTAATTGGAGGGGGAGGGCAGTAGATCATAAGACGACAATCATATTGATGATAGGTAGTTAATGGTAAAAGATTCTAAATTATTTTGTTTAATGCATTCAATGGTCGCCTATGAGGTGGAAAGTTTACTTGTATTTTGTGTATGGAGGACTGAAAAGGAAAGGAAAAAATTTAATAAAGTATGGTCCTTGTCCTCTATAAATTTGCTGGGTAGTGAAAAGTTCCAGGAATTGATGTTAAACATTTGTGTGTTTGATGTTGATCATGACATAACCTGTGTTCACAACAATATCACACCGAGTGGCCAACAGGGAAAGGAAAAGGGGGGTGTTTGTTCTTTAGAGAAATTAGAGTTGAGAATTATTGGAACAAATTGGAGACATGCGTAAACACTACTGAAATAACATTCAGAGAGGAGCCAATTTATCTAAAAATAAATTGTACTTTTAGTAAATTGAGAGCTTGTTTTACGTAAATATGACTAAAATTTACACGATTATGGCAAATCAGATAGGAAGCCAAATGATCTAAAGAATTAGGTTAGATTTCAAATAAAACTAATTACAGACACAATATTAATAACAATAGTAAAAGCCACTACTCACTGAATATTTCTGAAGCCAGTCACTGTGCTAGACCATTTATATACAATACCCTTATAATTCTTAAAACTGCCCTATGAGTTTGATGCTATTATTGTCACCCTTTCACCGTAGTGAAAATTAAGGCTGGGAATGACCTTGTAACTTTTCCAAGTTTACAAGCTATTAAATTAGTGGAACAAAGATTTGAGTCTTACTCCAGAGTTTGTGTTAATCAGCGAGGGCACTTTTTTCAGTAATAAGAAGAATTCTTTAATTATGTGATCATAATATTTCATAGACAGCCAAATAGAAAACCATGGGTATTTATTTTTTCTACACAGTTGGTCCTAGGACAGGAATTTTTTTTTTATGATGGTTCATGTCATCTTAGGGGGAAATAAGTGACTTTGATGGGAGAGAAGGAGAAGAGATTTTTTTAGATGATTAACTAAAAAGGACATGGCTTAGAAAAAAATGGTGGGGCAACCTTATCCTGGATCTTTCTGGCTAGTAAGAAGCTATTTACAAGCATTATGTGGGGGTTCTACTGTTTTGGGGTGAAGCCTGACTTCTCTTTGCTGTTGTATGGAGTACATAGAGGGTAAATAATCCTGAGCCTTGGCATTTGGGAAACAAAAGTGGGATTGTCCAAGCTGTCTGCTGCGACATCCCTGCCACTCCAAGTTCCCTGGGTGAGGATAGTGTCTTGGTGCCAGTTGAGGCAACACTTCCTCTCACCACTTGCTCCAGAGAACTACTATGTAAAGTCAAATCAGTCAAAGAAAACTATTGATAAAATAAAGTTTGGTTTCTGTAGACACATTCCAGACTGAGCGCTCCTGCTTCCTAGTGAGACACTTCTACCTTGAGAATGATTTCACTGTTGCTTCACTGCTGGGTCTCCTTCCCGGATGGATCTCTAAACTCAGAGAGTGCTCAGTATTGCTGCCAATGATTTTCCCAGGGTCAGCCCTGTTACTGGTACAGCTTCTTGGATGTTCTACAACCCCACACAAACTGGCCTGGTCAGGACACAGAGGAAACATGACGGACTCAAGAAGGTCTTCAAAAGCTCTTTGGGGATGACTATTATTACAATTTCAGCACCACCATAGTTTTAAAATGGTTGAATTAGATTTAAGACTCCCTAGCTCTAACATTCTATGAATAAGTAGAGTTTGTGGGTAGGCCCAGGAACACACCCATCACGTCTCTGGGAAAATGCATTACAAATCCAAACAGACTCAATAAATCGATTTCTGGAATTGATTCCTTAAAGCTGGGAACAGACTAAGTGGGAGTGAAACATAAAGGCTTTGGAAGACAACATATTGTGTCCACATTTGGCAGAGCCCAGAGTCACTTTGCTACTCCAAATGCTGAAATAAAATAGTACCTTAGATGAAAATCTCAGCTTTCTCCAACTGTTTTCGTAAGAAATCTGCTATTCTAATCCAAGCAAACATTTTGTAAAGTTGTTTTTTTTTCTTCCAGCTTTATTGGGATATAATTGACAAAATTGTAAGATATTTAAAGTGTACAATGTGATATGTATATGTGTATACATAGTGAAAAAAATTCCCCCATTGAGTTAATTAACACATCCATCACTTCACATATTTACACTTTTTTTGTGTGAGAACACTTAAGTTATTCTCTTAGCAAATTTCAATTATACACTAATAGTGTTTTTAACTAGTACCACCATGTTATACATTAGATACTCAGAACTTATTCTTCTTATAACTGAAAGTTTGTACCTTTTTACCAACCTCTTCCTACTTCCACCACTTCCCAGCCCCTGGCAAACATTTTTCTACTCTCCTTTTCTATGACTTCAACTTTATTTTTTTAAAGATTCCATATGTAATTGATACCATGTATTTGTCTTTCTCTGTCTGGCTTATTTCACTTAGCATAATGCCTTTCAGGTTTACCCATGTTGTCACAAATGATGGGATTTCCTTTTTTTTCTAAGGCTGACTAACACTCCATCACCAAGTTTTAAAAGATGTATTGATGATATGGTGTAAAGGCAGGCTCACAGTTGGGTTTCTTGTTGGTGTCAAGGCTGACACTCCCCACCCCACCCATCTTTTTCCTCTCAAAAGCAGCAAACAAATCCCTCCTGCCCCTTGCCACTGCCTGTATTCCAATGTCCATCACCATCCCCTTTTCTCCTCCACAGTCCAAATTACCAGGGACTTTTTCTTAACAAAGATGTGTCCCTTTATAAAAGGGATTCTTATAGGGACTGCCAAGAGAATGGCATTTATCTATTTTGTTACATAAATGACCAGGGCATATGTAATTTTTTCAAAGAGTATTTTTTCCCCCATAGGATTCTAGTTTCTAGAATATAGTGTATTGGTAATCATCATCAGTCAAGCTCATGTTTGTAGCTAGAAAGATATCAAAGCTAAGAAGTGAAATGGTTCTTCCTTCCTAGAAAGACTGATTGTAAACTTAATCCTGTAGCTTGTCTCAGGTGCTTAAAAACCATTGCACTTAAAACTTTGTCATTGATTAAGCCCCTTTATTAACATTTTGGGTAAAGGAAAGGAAAGGTAGGAATTCTTTTAGATATTCTTTACGTATTCGTAAGCAATTATTAATAAGGGCTTGGCTATCTTTTACTTTTAACCAGATTGCATACATTTCATGTCAATTATTCCCTCCTAGTTACCAGTTTTTAAAACTTTAATCATTACTCTTGCTGCTTTTTTAACTTTCCTGCATTTAACATTATTTGCACTTATTTGATTAATTGTGATTAAGTAGTAAAAATATACACACGTATTTTGAATATTTTTACTGCTTGTAGTATTTGATAAATGTATTTTGATCCTGATCACACTAATTTAGTGTGTTCTAATATGTTATATGTACATTAAGTATGCTCCGTGCTAATCATTTAGTTATTTCCTGTAATACAACCCAATCTCTGCTTTTGCTGGAAGCAGATCAGGGTGTTTTCTATTTTTGTTTTTAATTTCACCGTTCCCCAAGGCTTTCTTAATTCTGTTTTTCATGGATAGGTAACATTTTGCCTCTGAATATTTAAGCCATGATTAATGTATATTCACATAGCATTTGACTTGCTAAATGAGTTTTTGTTTAAATGAAATATTTGGTTAATAGGTAAAAATGGCAATTTATAATATATCACTCCACAGCCTAGTATCTAGAATTTTCTTCATGAAATATAATTCTAGAAGAAATCTCCTTTCATGTTTGTTATTTAATTTATCATATTGTGGATCTGAATGATGGGTGGGAATAGCTCATGAAATGCATTGCTCAAGGAAGAAAGTAAATAATATTATTTGAATTCATTTGCTAGTTTTGTGCTTTACATGAAATATTTTATTCTATTCTCCCAACTGTCATAATGTAATTAATTTCAATTTAGAGATAAGGAAGTTAGGGTTTATAGATGTTCAAAAGCTTGGCCAAGTTCATACTAGTAAGTGATAACGCTACTTTCACCTACTGCTCAAGTTAATTTTTTCTGATTTTTGCAGGGCTCATGAATTCAGAGACTGTAGTTTGTTTTATTTTGTTGCTACATTCAGGTCTCCTATTTATAGAAGAATAATGTGCCAAATATTGTTGTCAAAAGGATTTTCATATGAAACTAGCTCTACAGAAAGTCTTTTTGTCCCTTTCCCTCACTCACTCTTGTGATAGTGACAATGGCAATAATATATTCTATTCCACTTGCTCATCTTACAACTGCTCCCATCAAGGAAGGGACTCTATGTTCTCGCCACCTGAGTCTGGTTGTCGGAGGTAGTGACACTTTGCGACTTTTTATGCTAAATCATAATAGGTGATTTTTTGACCTTGTTCTCTTGGGACTCTCACTCATTCTGGTCACCATACTGCTAGGAAGACCAAGCAGCCTTGCAGAGGTCCACATGGTAGAATGCAAAGCTCCAGACATCAGACACTCATGACTCAACTATCAGCCAATGGCCAGCACCAGCTTGCCAGCCATGTGAGTGAATCATCTTGGAGGGGATCCTGTAGTCCCCAGGTGAGCTGATGCTACATGGAACAGAGGTGAGCTTGTCACAGACCCCTGTCAAAATTGAAGCTATGAAAGTTCAATAAACTATTGCTAGTGTTAGAAGCCACTGTTTTGTGGTGATTTGTTATTAAAAAATGAATAACTTAAACAAATGTCAAATGTTCTTCTGGATTCATGGAAAACTTACTTTTAAAAATCATTTTCATTGCACTCTTATTTCTGAAAGTTCCATATCCATTAGATGAACTCAGACCTAATCTGATAAAAACAACCTAAGCAAAGTTTTCAGGTCCAGGAAAGCTTGCACAAATCTGAAATCATTTCTGTTTTGTAGTTTTACACTTATCCTGCACTATTATAAAGCCCGGTATGTCTGTTTTAACCAAAATAGTCCAGGAAAAAGCAAATTAGTTTATTTATTCTGGACTTGCTGTGGTGGTATAAATAGGGGAAGTAACCTTTGTACTAGTTGAAGTTTAAAAGGATTCTATTTGAACCTCAGACAATTCCGTTGCCACAAATTATATATCTTCTATTAATTCTATAATTGAATAAATGTCTTATTTAACTTATGGACTCTCTCCTTCTAACAAACTTCTTTCACTAAGACCATATTTCTTGCAGTCTATTTATTTTGTGTGTGTGTTATTTACAGATTTCCTAAAATTTATTTTTCCTTAAAAATATAATTTTTCTTTCCCTTTTTCTTAGTCTTACCATGATAATTGGTCATAAATATCAAGGTTATGATTTCTAGTTAGTCAGGCTTAAACATCCATTTGACAAGGTCATAAGATCTTCAGTTATCCATATGCATATTTTATCATGGCATAAATAGAGTATATTGTGTAATATTGTTGAATATATGATTCATATTAACTGTTTGAAAGGGTAGGTGGACAAGAGCTCAGGAAAGTCACACAGGTGACCTCACCTTATTATTACTGAGGGTCTGAATTCTAGGGACACTAGCTTTGATCTTCGACACATGGCACTGAAAGACTGGAGATGGTTCGTTGTCTTAAGGCAAAGTAGAAACCAAGGCCTTAGCCTTAGTTTCCCCTTCCCTAGAAAACAGAGCTTGAAACAGGGGTTTGTATGCAGGTAATTTCTTTAGGAAGTAATCCTAGGTAACAGGAATGGGGACTGAGGGACTGTCACCTGGAAGGAGAGAAAGGAATGGGAGTAATTTATCAAATTGGTCATCATTGTAGCTATAGGAGCTCAAATCTCCTGGGAGCTTCTGATGAGCTCTTTAGTACACACATTGTCTTAAGGCAAAGCAGAGACTTTAGTGTGAACGCAGGAAAGAACTGGGAGGCTGAGGGTGTCTTGAGAGCATGAGCTCATGAGCTACAGAAATGCACAAAAATTCAGTGAAGCATTCTGCTGCAAGGAGCTTAGAAATGGGCATTTCAGTGTAAACTCAGCCTACATCTGAGAAGGGAGAGGTCTCAGCTGACATTTAGGTTATACTTGTGTTAGGACAGCCTTTGGCCACTGTTACTTTTGGAATAGCTTCAACACATTTGCAATTCATATACAGTTTGTAATGAGAAACTCTTGAGTCTTTGTCACACTTTGCCATTTCTCTTATCTCTTCATCCTGTGTCAATATTGTCTTAGTCAGATCAGGCTGCCATAGAAAAAACAAAACAAAACAAAACAAAACAAAACAAAACAACAAAACAAAACACCATAGTCTGGGTGCGTGCTTCAACAATAGAATTTATTTCTCATAGTTCTGGAAACCAAAAAGCCCAAGATCAAAGTGCTGGCTGATTTCATTCCTGGTGAGAACTCCCTTACTGCTTTGCAGATGGCCATCTTTTTGCTATATCATCACATGGCCTTTTCTCAGTACGTACACATGGGAAGAGAGAGAGAGAGAGAGAGAGAGAGCATTCATTTTCTCTTTTTTATAAAGCCACCAATCCTATCCTATTAAGTTCCCATCCTTATAACTTCATTTAATGTTAATTACCTCTGAAAAGCCCTGTCTCTAAATACAATCATACTGGAAGGTAGAGCTTCGACATACAAATTTGGGGGTGGGGGGCACAATACAGTCCATAGCAAGTATATATTTTAAAATCCCAAGTGCTGGATTTCTTGTTTACCCACATTCAATTTGATGTTGTTTCTTTCTTTCTTTCTTTCCTTTTTAAAATAAATTTTATTGGGGAACAGCGTGTTTCTCCAGGGCCCATTAGCTCCAAGTCATTGTCCTTCAATCTAGTTGTGGAGGGCGCAGCTCAGCTCCAAGTCCAGTTGCCGTTTTCAACCTTCAGTTTCAGGGGCACAGCCCACCATCCCATTTGGGAATAGAACTGGCAACCTAGTTGTTGAGAGCTCGTGCTCTAACCAACTGAGCCATCTGGCTGTCCCTGATATTGTTTCATTGGGTCCATCTAACTTGCTGAAATACTTAGGGCTCTTATTCCGTGAAGGGGATACATATATAGTTGTACTGCCATCCCACACCCCTATACTATTTAAGAACTTTCTGTCTTCTCATGGGAAAAAAATTGATGGACTCCAAAATTTGTCCCATCCCAAATCTATCAAGATGCTAATCAGAATAAAGGGTTCTTCCGTTTGCCAAGATTTACCTCATTGAAAGGCATTTTGGGCTATAGCAAAATAGCAATATTTTTTCTGTTTTGGGAGAAGTGTCTATGCCAGCAGAAGAGCTGGCTCTGCTTTTGTCTGTTCTAAGGAGCTGACTCTGGGAATTTCGCATTCAGTTCTGGATGCTACACTTAGAGGGACACCTATTCAAAGATGTCTGTTCAGTAGGGATGGTGAGTGGTTTGGGGAGCATGATCTAGGAATAGAAGTTCAAATTCTTAGAAGAAAAGTGGATATGGGGGTCATCTATCTGATCTGAAGTGTTTAAAGGCCTGTCAGATGTAAGAGGAATTAGACTCATCCCGAAAGCCCAGAAAAACACAACTAGTATTAACGGATGGCTGTGAGGGGAAGGCAAATTAGTTTATGAGGAAGAAACTTAGAACAGCCAGAGTTGTGCAAAAGGGGCAGTTCTCTGAATCATGATGTAGAAATGTTTTCCTTATTGACAGTATTCAAGCAGGGGAAGAATATTTTATACTCTGGTCATTGTCTAAGATGGAATTTGTCCAAGTACAGTGGAGTTGATGTGACTAGCAAGGGATGTTCTTTGTGAAGCACTGTTTGGTGCTCTGAGAAGGCTCAGTTCCTGCTATAAAGTATCATGTTAAGGAATGCTTAGAGTCTGCACTAATATCTTAGGTATGCCGTACCAAAGTACCACAAACTATGGTATCAAACAACAGGAATGCATTGTCTCACAGTCCCAGAGGTTAGAAGTCCAAAATCAAGGTGTTGGCAGGCCTTGCTCTCTCTGATACCTAAAGGGAGAATCTTTCCTGCCTCTTCCTAGTTTCCGATGATTGACATCGACCCTTGGCATTCTTTGGCTTGCAGCTGCTCCACTCCAGTCTTTACCTCTGTTGTCCATAACGACACCAGTCATATTTGATTAGTGTCTACTCTAATGATCCCAACTTAACTTGACCACATCTACAAAGACCCTATTTCTAAATAAGTTCTCATGCACAGGAACCAGGAGTTAGGCCTTCAACATTTCTTTTTGGAAGACACCATTCAACTCCTAACAGTATTCCAAGGAAGCTGATGAACGGCACTTTAATACTGGCTAAATTATCTAAGTAAATCAATTTATCTCTCAGAATTTCAGTTTCTGAAGTTAAAATCAGAACAATAACTTTCTCTCACCACCGGACTGGGAATGATGTGACTACTTGAAGAATTGACACTTGGACATATGAACTCAAAACTCTTATAAATGGACACCTTTATTGTAACTCTGTCAATATAGGTGCATTTCCAAATGATTTTTTTTTCCCATTGAGTATAATGAAAGCATGAAGTGCTTAATCTCCAACGAGTAAGAAAAATCTCATGAACACTAGCTACAAAAGGCCAAAAGGCAGGATCTGCAATAAGAACATGAGAAACAACACAGTTTTATTTAATTTTGAAGGAGCCTGAGAAAATGAACTGACTTAGTCAACACACTCTATTCAGTCCACATGAGGAAAAGAAAAACACAAGGGAACTGTTTTAGGAATTTATTCTAAGATTTACGATCTAATTTTTTGCTGTGAAATTCACTTTGTTCCCACAATATCTTATTCAAAAACTTTCTGGTGACCTAAATCAGTCATTTTCTCTTACAGCCCATTTTCCATCCTGTCCTCGATTTCCAGCTGCTCTTTGTGCTCACTGTTGATTATTGTCTGGGATAATTTGGGTAGATACACAACATGTTTCCAAACATTAGAGGAAGGACTAAAAATTACATTTCTGTATGGAATCATGCTGGAAGGATGTGTGCTCAACAGCTTAAAGTAATGGATATGGACTGAGAATGGCCAAAACAATCTTGAAAAATAACAAAGTTGAATGACTCATACTTTCTGATTTTAAAACTTATTACAAAACTACTGTAATCAAGACAGTGTGGTACTGGCATAAGAATAGACATACAGATCAATGGAATAGAATTGAGAGTCCAGAAATAAACTTACATTACTGGCAAATTTATTTTCAATAAATGTGCTAAGGCAATTCAATGGGATAAAGAATATTTTTTAAAATAAATGGTACTGGGACAATGGAAGATCCACATGCAAAAGAGTGAAATTGGACCTCTACCTCATCCTATACATAAAAATGAACTAAAACTGGATCATAGACCTAAATGCAAGAGCTACATCTAGAAAAAATATTAGAAAAAAACATAGGAGTAAACCTTAGTGACCTGGACTTAAGCAATAGTTTCTTTAACATCACACCAAAAGCATAAGACATAAAAGGAAAAAAAATGGATAAATTAGACTTCATGAAAAAAAAAATTGTGCTGCAAATGATATCAAGAAAATATAAAGACAACCCACAAAACAGAAGAAGATATTTGCAAATCACGTGCTTGACAAGAGTCTTATATCTAGAATATATAAAGAATACCAACAACTTAATAATATAAGGACAAACAGCCCAATTGAGAAGTTGGCAAAGAATTTGAATAGACATTCATCTTAAGAAGATATACAAATGGCCAATGAGCACATGAAAAGATGCTCAATATCATTAAGGAGGGAAACACCAATCAACAATGCAATCAGATACCACTTCACATTCACTAGGATGGTTAGAATAAAAAAGATGTGTAAGTAAGCTTAGTGAGAGAAGGAGGGTGGTGGAAAGGTCTCTGAGCCCTGACAGCCAAGAGTGATTTCATCGGGCATAAGGATTTTATATCAGGGGGAGATGAGTGGGAACAGAAGCAAAAGTTCCAGCCAGCCTGCTGAGGTCAATACAAATATCCAGAGTATGAGTCACAGATCAGACACCCTCCCCATGCCCTGTGGACAGATGGAGAACAGGGCCTTGGAAACCAGAACATTGACACCCAGCTGATGGAGATGAGGCTGCACTTGCAGCAGATCATAGAGGAGCACATCCTACAGCCAATGACCAGATGCCTGCAGTAGGGCCTGGTGTTGGAAGAGCAGAGGCACAATTAGGCCACACTGAAGCAGGAGATCCTTCCGAGCTGCTTAATATGTCAGATGGTCAACCTCCTTCAGTTTGGGGCCATGGGTGGCTTGGGGCTCCACCTACCTTGCCCTTCCCAGGACTCTAGGGATGATATCAGAGGGGGCAGGTGGCCTGACCAGCTAATTCACCAGCTAAGTGATTTTGTCAGCCATGACCTGTCCACCCATGGGAGTGACATCTCTGCCTTATACCACTCCAATGTCCAGCAGCATGAGACCTACCAAGGAGACAAGTGCCATGAGGACAAGGACACGGGGTTTCATCAACCTCGGAACCCGTGAGAAAAAGCTTTGCACTGATCTGATGACTGACAGGTTGAGTCGGGGTGACATGAACCGCCCTGAGGAGGTCCTGCTGCTTTATTCCAATGACAGAGGGAAACTGTTGCTATGGCAAGATGTGACCTGGTCCTGGCCTAGTCTTGCAAGGCACCTGTCCATCTTGATCCAGAAAACTTGGTGGTTGCAAATGGCTGCTGTTCTGTCTTCCCTGTGCTGACCATGGTTCTGGGTGACCCAGGTGAGCCCTTTTTGCCCCCTGCCCCCTTCTGTAGTGGATTTGGTTTTATTTCCCATGTGCTTGTGAAAGTTGAGCTGATTCTTGTTTACCTGGGCAGTGAGATCACTGATCTGAACACCCATCCTTTCTAGCTCACTGGGGACAAGTTGTAGCAAGCCCTGTTGAGGCGAGGCTTAAGGGGGGAAAGGTCAGTGACCTCCTGCTGATTCACTCCCAAAATCCTCTGGGTGACATCTGTTCCTGAGACTCACTGAAGGAACACCTGGAATTTGCCAAAGGTACAACTGTATGTGATTATAGATGAGACTTAACATGCTGCGTTTGATGAACCCATCACATTTCACAGTGTCCTGTTGCCTGACCTCAACAGTACCCCTGTGATCTGGGGCACCAGTAAGGATTTTGTCATCTCTGGCTTCCACTTTGGCACTCTGTATACTCTACAACAAGGAGGGGGTCTCTGCCATGAGCTCCTTTGGCTACCTGCACAGCATTTCTGGCATCGCCCTGCAAGAGCTATGTTGGTTGCTCCAAGACAGAGAACAGACTGATAAATTGTACTTGCCCCTAGTTACTCCCAGCTGAGTGTAGCTCACAGGTACCACATTAACAAGTTAAAGGCATTGAAGATCCCCTTTCTCAATCATGGCTCTGGCCTCTATGGATCAACTTAAAAAAAGTACATGGACTCATGCCCATCTGAGAAAGAGCTGCTCCTCCATTGCTGCTTCCTGGAGATAAAGATGTCCATGGCAAGACCTGCAAGTGTAAGGAGTCTGGCTTGTTCTGTCTCATCTTTGAGGACAAGTTCCTCCACCTAAAACTCACCACATATCAGTTCTATCTGGTGCTAGTGGAACAGAAGCAGGATCTGACAGGGAAGTAACTGGAGGACGCACAAGGGGACTAAGGTGTCTGTCTCCCAACCGGCGACTTCAGCCAGTCGCATGGTCAGGATGTCCCTGATGTCATCGACCTCTGCTCCAGAAGGCGGGGGTATTGAACTGTATGTACTATGACTAAGCGAACAGTGGGCTCCTCCAGGAAGGGGCTCATCTGACTCAGTTATCAACCTCCTTACACTGAGCACCTGTCGTTTTTGGAAGCTGCAGACTTCTTTTTAGTCATTATATGTGTGCGAAGTGTTTTTAATGGGGGTTAGAGGTACCCCCTAGAGGAACAAAGGGAAGTCTCTGGGCCCCTATTTAGATGGGTTTATTTTGTATTTGATATCTGTTAAATTTCACATTCTTTTAAATTCCAGGCCTATTTTATTTCTCGGTCATGTTCTTTATAATCACCTTTGGGACCTAGATGATTTTTTTTTGTCCTTTCTAAAGTTCTAAGGCAGGTTGCATGTGAACAAGAATGCTGTCTGGGGCAGGCCAGAAAGGAAGGAAACAAGTGTTCCCTAATTGATGGATGCAGTGTCCTATAGGATCCTGACAAGATCACACCCACCTTACCCAAGAGTGGCTGAGTGGCAGGGTGGGGTATAATTCAGATGTTCTTATTTGCAAATATGAGTTCTTTCCATTCTCGCCTTTTCAAAAGGCTTTTAAAATTATTCTCTGGTGACAAGTCTGGGTTCTTCAATTTTCATCTCTAGTGTTTTCAGCTGTTCAGACCACACCACATGTAAATTTCTCTGCAAAGCCCTACACATCTGAGCTTTAGTCTGAGCACTGATGCTGTGACATGGGTAGAAAGTGGTCTGAAATTAGATTATAGCAGTAGTTGCACAATTCTGTGAATATACTAAAATCCATGTAATTGTATACCTAAATAGGTGGATTGTATGATATGTGAATTATATCTCAATGAAGCTGTTAAAATATGCTATGAGACAAAAGAGTAGCATATACTTTTATAGGATAGTCAGGAAAGGAGAATGTGAAAAAGTAATATGTAATCTGAGTTCTGAAAGATGTTTAGGGATTAGCCAGACAAAGAGTGAAGGGAACCTATTTACAATTGCTTCAAAAACAATAAAATATTTAGGAATAAATTTAACCAAGGAAGTAAAAGACCTCTACTCAGAAAATTATAAGACATTGAAGAGAGAAATTAAAGAAGGCACAAATAAATGGAAACATATCCCATGCTCATGGATAAGGAGAATTAATATAGTTAAAATGTCCACACTACCTCAGGCAATATACAGATTCAATGCAATACCTATCAAATTACCAATGACGTTTTTCACAGAACTAGAACACATAATCCTAAAATTTACATGGAACCATAAAAGACCCCGAATAGGCATGGCAGACTTGAGAAAGAAGAATAAAGTGGGATGTATTACTCTACCTGACATCAAATCATACTACAAGACCAGAGTAATTAAAACAGCATGGTACTGGCATAAAAACAGACACATAGATCAATGGGACAGAATAATGACCCACTGGTAAATCCATGAGTATATGATCATTTAATCTATGACAATGGAAGCAAGAATTTACATTGGGGTAAAGAGAGTCTGTTTAATAAATGGTGCTTGGAAAACTGGACAGACATATGTAAAACAATGAAGCTGGACCACCTCCTTAAGCCATATGCAAAAATAGATTTAAAATGATTAAAGACTTAAATGTAGGACCTGAAACCATAAAGCTCCCAGAAGAAAATATAGGAAGTAAATTTGAAGACATTACCCTTAGTAATATTTTTACTGATGTATCCCCTCGGAAAAGGGAAGCAAAAGAAAAAAATAAACATGTGGGATGACATCAAACTAAAAAGTTATTTCACAGCAAAGGAAACCAACCAAAAATACAAAAAAGGCATACTATTGAATGGGAGAACATATTTTCCAATTATAGATCTGGTAAGGGGTTAATATTCAAAATTTATTTAAAACTCATATGACTCAACACCAAAAAAACAACAACAAACAACCCAATTAAAAATGGGCAGAGGACATGAAGGGACATTTCTCTAAAGAAGAGATACAAATGGCCAACAGACATATGAAAAATGCTCAATGTCACTAATCATTAGGGAAACGCAAGTAAGAACCACAATGATATACCACCTCACCCGGTCAGAACGGCTATCATCAAGAAATCAACAAACAACAAAAGTTGGCGAAGATATGGAGAAAAAGGAACCCTTAGTGCCCTGTTGGTAGGAATGCAGATTGGTGCAGCCACTATGGAAAACAGTGTGAAGGTACCTCAAAAAATTGAAAATGGAACTACCTTATGACCCAGCAATTCTACTCCTGGGTATCTATCCAAAGAAATCCAAAACACTAATTTGAAAAAAATATATGCACCCCTATGTTTATTGCAGTGCTATTCACAATAGCCAAGATATGGAAACAACTGACATGCCCATCGATAGATGACTGGATAAAGAAACTGTGGTACATTTATACAATGGAGTATTACTCAGCCATAAAGAAGAATGAAATCTTACCATTTGCAATGACATAGATGGACCTAGAGAATATTATGCTAAGTGAAATGAGTCAGATGGAGAAAGACAAATACCATACAATCTCACCTGTATATGGAATCTAAAGAACAGAATAAACAAGAAAACACAGCAGAAATAGACTCAGAGATGCAGAGAAAAAGCTGTTGTTTGCTATATGGCAGGGGGTTTGGAGGATGGGAGAGAAGGTGATGGGATTAGAAAGTACTAATCAGTGGCCGCAAAATAGTCATGGGGATGTGAAATGCAGTATGGGGAACATAATCAAAAATGTTGTATAGATTGTGTAGGGTGCCAGATGGGCACTGGACTTATGGGGGGATCACTGCCTAGATTGTGTATACCCTGACCACTGCACTGTACCCCTAAAGCTGATGTAGACTAATATTGAATGTTAACTGTAATTATATATATATAGATACAGATATATAGATATACATATATATCAGATATATAGATAGATAGATGATAGATAGATATATACAGATATACATATACACATATACATATACATATATATATATATAATATCATGGGATGCAAGGTATAGCAAGGGGAATATAATCATTGGTATAGTAACAGCTATCTACGATATGGGTAGGCTGGGACGGGGGTTACCACTTTGTGAGAAGTATAAGTATCTAATCATTATGTTGTTTTATTCACCTGAAACTAGTAAAAAAAAAAAAAGTAAAAGAAAAAATAAAATAAAATCTAGAACTGTAGAAAAAAACAAAATAGGGGAAATGTGTATACATAGAGTTTGTTTATTCTAGTTTGTAGAAAGCCTCCCATTCTCAGACATTTTCTGAGAATCAAGTTTAACGCTATTGGACGGCTACTTCTCCTTTTATCTGAGTGCATGCCACAATGATTACTTACCTCAAAGCCTCAGAGCTTCTGGAAATACAGAGGTTTGTGGAATGTCTATTCTAAGTGGGACATTTTGATAATGCAGCATTTTGGATTCACTGAATTAAAGTTGTAATATGGGCTTCCTTTCAAAGAAATCAAAATATGGGAAGGAGAGGAAAACAGGAAATATGAGGGGGAGTTTATTGTCACTTTGAGTAACTGAATAGGATTTTAATATGAATGATGCTTCAAAGCTGTAGGGATAAGTAGGGAAAACATTTTATTTTTCATTTCATCAGGGCTATGGAGATAAATGAAAAAATATCTACTTACATAAACATCAAAGCACAAAAATCTAAAAGCATCCCAAAAAGGTGGCTTTCATTGAAATAGAAAGTCTATAGAAAGCAATGTTTCCATGGGACATTGACAAATTATAGGCAAAAATGTCTCACAGTCATACCAATGCTTTTTAGTCTTGTATTTTCTTTAAATAGCATATAAAATGATTGTAGGATAATGGCTAAAGGGTAGCTTTGAACAAATGGAAAACTGTTGTCTTTGAATTATTATTTCCTCAATTCTCTAAGACCAGGAATATTTGCAGTTTGAATAGAATTTACAAATATAGTGTCATAAAAAACAATAAAAATATGCTGTTTTTGAAAGTATGTGAAAAAAGCTAAGATGAAGGAAATACATCAATATAATTGGATTTTTTCATGTAATTATTATTCTGTGCCTTTTTTTAAAGCTAGTTTAAGGGTGTTGTAGAATACATCTCACACAAAATAGTTCAATGGTATTTTTTTTGTTTTTAAATTTCATAAGCACTTGTAATTGGAAAAACCTGTTGATGCCATTTAATGATGATAAGTGTACTTTGCATAGTTTGCTTTTGAATTGTTTGTGTTTAAGTTCATAAAGAACCCACATTGCTGGTATAATTTATTGTAGTAAATATTCCCTGTTTAAAATTTCAACTATTTTAATCTTACGCAGACCTGTAATTTATGCAAAAGTTATACGAAAGAAAACCAATAACTCAGACAACTGTGGAGGTTTTCATTATCTAGAAATTTGACACTATATAAAGTGTTCAGATAATTATTTCAATATTTTTAAATGTTGAGATAACTCGTAGGTTTAAAGTTATATTTCCTCTTCTCCCCAAAATAAATGATCTTTTTACTTAAAAGGGTTTGCTTCAGATAACAGATATAAAGCGTTTGCAGAAGCTCTTGAGATTCAGACAATTAAAATCTCCTGAAGCACTGAGTTCAAAAAATGACTTAGAAAACTATCAAAAATAAAAGAGGTAAACAAAAAGTTTCAAATCGGAAGAATTTCCCAATTCTTAACTAGGGTCAGTCAGAGTTTAAATTATGTTTTTCCTTGGAATGGTTTAGGATAAATAGATATGAGATGGCAGGAATGGACTGAAAAAGCTCTCTCTTTAAATCTTAAGAGCACATACATACATGAGCTACAAAATTCAGTTATAATCATGTGATTCTTTTTTTTTTTTCACATCACTATTTTTTGTTCCAATTCTGTTATAGCCTGAGCTCAGAATTGGTGTAATGTTTTGGAGCAGTTTTAATTTCAGAATATGTGAAAGTTTTGTGTTAGAGTTAAATATTGCTTTTATTTTGCATTATATGTGATAGTGGGAAGAGGGAAGCTACAAAACAATGTTATCAGGCAAGCCTCATTGAATTTGGTGAGGAGAACACGTGAATGGCAGCCAGGAGCAATAAGTTCTAGCTTAAAGTTTGCCTCATTCTCCTGTGTGGTTTGGCAAATCATTTAACCTCTCATCTATCAGAGGGAGACAGTAGTATCTACTCACTCATACACAGATTACAAATTCCTTGAAGGCAGAGACTTTGTCATCTTTAAGAATTTTTACGTAGCATCTTTTACAGTGCAGGGCATGAGTACTTGAAAAAAAAAGTTTAATGTTTAACACATGAATCAAACAATTTGAGGTCCTAGGTATATAAATTATTAAAATTTATAAGAATTAAAGATCATACTATGGAATTATCAAAGTAGATATGTGGATGGATTATGGAGACAGTTGTCTATTAAGTTGATTACTTTGATCAAATTTGAGAAGGTAGAAGATTGATGTAGCAGAAATATCACTGCACTGGGGATCAGGAGACTTCAGGTCCAATAATGGTCTAGAGTCCCATCAATGTCATTGAGTCATGGAGTTGCTAGATGGAAATGTTCCCCAGGGTATCCTTCTCTTCGTCATTTTATGGGTGAAGAAAGCAGTGCTCACCTGTCCATAGTCCTAGACTACCAGTACCCAGGTTTCCTTGCTTCCTTCCCAGAGCTCTTCCTTCCATGACTCGGCCAAGTCCCTGACTACACTAGCTTGTTGTCTTCTTCTCCAAGAGTTTGAATTAGGAGTTTGCTAGTTTTTGTTTTTTTTTCTTTTTCTTTCTTTTTTTTTTTTAGAGTTGCTTACTATGATGATTTTCAGATCGTTTAAATGGGGGAAAATCTCTTTCTTGGTTTTTATTTTCTATTTGTAAATCTAGTAAATTAAAACAAGGCTAACTTCAACACATGGATGGATAAAAGATACTTCAATGATGCTAGTTGTCACCTTGCTGACACTTTCAGTCAAATCTGAATGAAACAAATGAACAACAAAACAACAACATCAACTGAATAATACTTTTAAAATGAGAAATACAACAGTTTGACTCTAAGATTTCTTTGCCAAGGAATCTGTGTGGCCTTTCCCCAGTCCAACTTGCACAGGGCTTAATCCTGTTTCAGGGCAAAACACTTCCAAAGTGCATGTGGAGCATGCAGTTCTGGAACCACTCGTGGTAGCTTAAACTATTCTGCAAACTTTCATGCTATGGGGAAAAGGACATCACAGTGACGAGAGTGCTCTTCTTGCCAAATGGGCAACGTCAGAAATAAAGTATGATGTTGACAAGGAGAACAAGCAACCTCAGAGAATTGCCTGAATTCCTTCAGAGAATGCAGAAAACTCCTTAATTGTTTTACTCTCTGGTAATGATTAAGGGTGCAGTAAATTTGTTGTGCCGTAGAAAGTTAGGTGTTGAAACAAATTGAATATCCATTAACATTTGAGAATATTACATATTTTTCCTGTCTTTTTTTTTTTTAAATTCCCTTCCAAGAGAAGATTTATTGGTTTCCAAGGTTCAGATCCAACCTGCTCTTTCGATGAGTGCCCCAGCTCTCTGACTAATTTGTGTTGTGTACTGGTGTAAACTGAGTGAGGCAGTAGGAGGTTCACTTGTTATTTCCTGGTTTCTCATTCATTCATGTGGCTGGCAAAAAAATAAATAAATAAACGGAAAGGTGAGTCCAAATACGTGGGTCTTATTTACTGTTAAACCTTACTTGGTGCCATTGAGCAAAAACCTCTCTAGGATGGTTTCCTCATCTATTCTGATTCTCAACCTGGGGGATGGGGGGGGCAGGTTGGGTGTGTGAAAATACCTCTGATCCTTTAGGAAGTCAGGGAAATGTAAAAACTTTATTGCATTTTAAACAAAGGTTAATTGAAATCAATTATGCCCTCCTCAATTACTGCACATAGTCTGAATAAAACTGTTTCGTTACTTTTTAAGGCAATAGTAGCAGCGTAATATGGCCCCACAAATGGTCTAATGCTGAGAACTATTCTAATTGAAAGTCATTATGCATATTACATTACTTAATAAATACAATTTGGTAGATATAATCTTTAAAGGTAAAAGTCATTGGGGGGGAGGGGAGGAAGAGGAAGTAGTGTATTTTCTGAAGGGTCAAAGATTGAAACCCGTGCACTGGGTCATCTTTAAAATGTTTCTAGCTCTAGGATTTTAGATCAGGGGTCGGTAACCTTTTTCTGTAAAGGGCCACATAGTAAGTATTTTAGGCTTTGTGGGCCAAATGATCTCTGTCACAACTATTCAGTTTTGCCATTGTAGCATTAAAGCAGCCATAGACAATATGTAAATGAATGGATATGTCTGTGTTCTAATAAATCTTTATTTATAAAAACAGGCAGTGGGCCAAATTCGGCCAGGGACAATAGTTTGCTGACCCCTGTATTTGGTGACCTCTGAAACCCTAAGCCTGCTTACTCATCAAGGAGAGAAATACAGAGACAGAAAGACAAGCAGGGGGAATCTGTTTTGTGTTGACTAAATGTGTGTGCTTCAGTTTCCTATTCCAGGTTCAGTGATAATAAAATGACCTCAGACAAATTAAGGTTTTAAAAGATTTGGAATAATCCATGTCCCCATGTTTTCTCATAAAGTCAAGGCAAGATTCGTAATAGCAGCACTGAGGACAATACCTGGATGCAGAATGAGTCCTGGCAGGTTTACCTACCCCGAAGAGCACGCTGCTGGCTGCAGACTCAGCTCTTTTTCAGATCCCTAACTGGGGCAAGTGGAAGATTCAGCACTGTGGACAGAAAGTCCCAGAAGATGGTTTTTGCTCTCCATGGCAAGAGCTCCTAGTTAGGACCAAATATCTAGGTTCTCTCTCTTTGTTTTCACCAGAACTTCTCTTCTGTAGCTTCAATCATGACTGCTTAAATATTTATTTTCTGGCCTTTTGAAGTTTGTTATTGGCTTTGTACAACATAAACAAAAATATTGTGTATGATTTTAGGGAAATATTCTGGAAGGAAGGTGGTGCATTCTTCTGATTCTCTTCTTCCTACCAGCCAAAATGAAGATCTAATGGCTGGAGTTCCAGCAGCCACATTGGACTATGCGGAGAAAGCCATATGCTGAGGATAACAGAGTTGCAAGATGGAAGGAATCTGGGTCCCTGGTGATTTTTGAAGTTCAAGTTGTCTTTTAAATGAGAGAGAAATCAATGTCTAAGTTTTAAAGAATATCATTGTTAGATTTTTTTGTTTCAAAACAAAATTATGACTGAAACATCCACTTTCCCTCAGAAAGGTGTCAGTTTTTGGCTTCACTTTAAAAATTTATACTCATGTGGACTTGGAAAAGTCCCTACATCTGTCCTGATTTGGATAGCCCTGGGATTTCTGGTGCATTTCCTTCTATCTAAGTCATTTATAGATCAAGGGACTTTTCAGAAATCTGCCCTTTGACTGGGTTTGGAGGCAGAGGGAGAGGGAACTGTGGTCCACTCCAGTGTGTATCTCACGGCATTAACTTATTTCATATCCACAGGGTTAGGTTGGATCTGGATTAAAATATGGGGTAAGTCTTTTACGTCCTCCTTGTGACAGCATTCACCCAGCTGTAGGGTTTAAAGAGGAAACGGTCAAGATCATCTCTTCCACTGGTTCTGTAAGTTTGCTTGCCCAGTTTGCCTGATCTACTAGTTTTCCTTAGTTCTAATAAGCCTCATTTACGACATGGAAATGGTGGCACTGTTTTCCTGAAGAATGTCTCAGTTTTTTCCATTTTTTGTCCAATAAGAACATGTAGTAGGATCCCATCAGTGTCGCACAGGCCAACATTCTGCCTCCCATTTTTAATGATATCCCAAACTACTCTTTATTCATTCAACAAATATTTAGTGAGTACTCATTATGGTCAGTCCCTGGGATGTAGCTATAAAATGGTAAACAATACATTTATAAATACATTTCCTCGATTCTTTCCTTTTAATTTTTTCTTTCTTTCTTTGTGAACAAAATGCTCTTTTTTTCTCATTTCTTAATTTGAGTTCTTGACTCATTTTTTTTTCAGTCTTTCTTGTTTTCTGATATGACTACTGCTTAGCTGAAATTCAGAAATTTTGAGATCTTTTCAGTGTCATTCATATGTAAGAATTTTTTGATTTGCTTTACTTCTTTCTCTTTTACACAAGGGTTATAAGTATCTACCTATCTATTTATTTATTTATTATGTACTTTTTCTTGATTTATTTTAGTTTCCGTATGATAAAGTTTTTAGTTACTTAATTTTGCTATTTAACCCATTGCCATTTTCCTTCAACCACATAAATATTAATAATTTTATATAAATATAAATCACCCATGATTTCTTAGCCTCCTTCATTGCCATCTCTCTTCTTCCACCATCCCTTCAATTTTATTTTCCCCACCATTCCATTGTAAATATATCCTGTTAGGGAAAGGGAATTAAGCATGAAAGATGCGACTATGCACTTCACAAAAGAGAAGAGTTAGCTTTCTGGAATGCAAGAAGGGGCCCTCAACAAAGACTCTGGAACAAACCATAACTTATTGTACAATTTCCAGAACATGAAGACAATGTAAGAGCAAGTAGAGAGAGAGTAGGTTTAGAGTGAGAGAGACCTAGATTTAAGTCTATTGTGCATATATTTTATCAATTCATCCCAACATTTGTTTTTTCACTAAGTATCGATTGAGCACTTCTTAGGTTCCAGGAATTCTTAGAGATGCTAGGGGATCCATGGTGAACAAGACATGCAAATTCACTACTTTCATTGAAGTAATTGGGCTAAACAAAATGTTTGCAAAAAATAAAATAAGAGTTATTAGGGAGGGTGAAAATCTAGAAGGGGTGCTCTAGATGATCTAGACAGCCCTTATAAACAGGTGATATTTGAGCAGAGAATTGAATGGCGAAAAATACTCCACCATCTTGAACTTCCAGTGTACAGGTTCTAAAGAAAAAAAAGATCTTGGAATGTTGGAAGAATAGAAAACAGACCAGAGTGGCTGTAGAACAGTGAGGGAGGGGATGATGATAGGAAGGAAGTGAGAAAGGTAGAGAGCCACAATATATAGAACCTTGAAGCCCATGGAATACAATTTGAATTTTAATCTAGGAACAGTGAAAGCTATTAAAACATTTTCAGTAGATGACTGACACTTTATATTATAAAAGATAATTCTGATGGTCATGTGAAAAACTGAATATAAGTGACTTGCATGCTTAAATGTAAAATTAGACATTAGTAGTGTGACGAAAGAAGTCTGCTCATATTAGCCAAACTAGAAGAAGATTGATTTGCTCACAAAATGGACTGTTCTCAGGTTAATTCAGCTTAAAAATAATATAAATAAAATAATGAAATTCATAACTCTAACCAGACAACAGGCTTTATTTCCCCAGAAATTCAAAGGTATCAGGAAGCCAAGGCCAGTTTAAAACAGTCTCTTCTGTCTCAGAAAGGTTTACAAGGTTGTTTCCAAATATGAGTGCCATTCAAATGCTTTGGAAGACTTATTGTTGACTAATCTAAGAGGAACGCTGCAAAGGACATGTGTCAGGTTCCAAAGAAATAAAAACATTTTCTCTAATAAATAGGATATAATAAACGGTTAATAGTAATAAAAACAAATTAAGAAAAAGGTTTTGGTGTGTGTTTGAGTTTTCAAACAAAGTGGTTCATGCTAAGAAACTAAGTAACAAATTTTCCTGGTTTGAAAAGAAGTGTTTACTTTGTCCCAGTCAACAAAATGTGACTAGGTAGCATAAAGAAGTGACTCCCTAAAACATTGCCTCCATTCTCAGAACAGAGAGGAGAGCTTTAAGCAAACATAATTTATTGACTGTCGAATTATTTTAGGCATATGAATGTCATGCATTTTTACTAGTTACTTAATTGCACTGAATTTCAATTGTATAAATTTAAAACAATGTTGCCTCCTCAAACATACCTCATAGAAAGTTTTTATGTAACAGATGAGGTAAACCTGTTTTAAGAACTCATGTCACTTTTATTAAATATAGGATATCATCACTATTATATGGAGCAATAGTAATCATCTCCTTGAAATTAAAAGCCCACAATGACAAAATTGGTTTTATGACATGTTATAACAGTACATTTTTAAATATAGTACTTAAAAAGTACTGCCCAGAGAATAGTAGATAAAAATAATAATAGCTTGCATATATTGAGCATTTTCTCTATGCTAGGCACTATGCTAAATAGTTTTCATGATTATATCACCTCATTCTTACAATACTAGCTATTATCTTTTATTATGAGAAAATTGAAGCTTAGAGAAGTTATACAACTTGCCCAGGGTAAAAGTAAGTGTTGGTAATAAATGGTAGCTTTTGACATCAAACCAAGGTCAGTCTGACTCCAGAATTTGAGCCCTTAACTAACTGCCCTACTGTTTTTCCAAGTTTAAATCTGAAATTTGATTAAACTAATTGTATGAAAATAATGAGATTGGTCAGTGGTGCCACTTAGAAAAATAATGACTAGTTCAATATAACAAAAACCCGGAAAACTCACTGATTATGACAAGGGTGCCTCAAATCCAGTTCAGACTTGCATGAGCTGGGTCATTCTGGGTGGAGGCAGGCAAAGAGATGGGGTGGGCTGCATGGCTGCATGGAGGTTATTATCAAGGGCCTTGCTTTCATTTGGCATGGGGTGTCCATCAAGCTTATTATATTATTAAAAATTATTAACTCAAGAACCAACTAGCAGCAGACTTCTCCTTAAATACAATGGTGATGACTATGTCATGAGCTAAGATTATGACTAATCCATAATCCAATTCATTGTATTTTATGTCAGAAAAAAAAATGAGAATAAAAGAAAGAGAATTAAATTTGAGTGCTCTCAGTTTGAGACCTTCCCTTTACATATCATTTTAGAGGCATGTGAGGGGACAATGTTCTCTTTTCCCAGTGTGGGGTACTCTTCTTCCAGCTAAACCATCTGATCCACGTCGGTCTCAGGAAACAATCACCTCAGGACTTAAACAAGCTCCTGTCTTTCTTCTCAGTTTCACCTGATGACTCGTGTTAGCTGGAGTCTGCTGGTTAGAGATTGGAGTGGAGTTTTTTCATAAATAGAAAATTTCAAGCAAATTATTTTATTAAAACATCTTGAAGAGAATTTAGAAATCTGGACATGTGGGGAAATTTTGAAAGATTAGGATTTTAAAACGCGGTGGGTAAAAAGGAGAACGACCTGATGGCCTCATGGCCATGGAGCTACTGCCTTAGAGCAGGACCACAGCTCCGACTGTGACTGACTAAATGCAGGGCCATGGTTGTCAGTGTGTGGTCCCGCCCTCCAAGGAATCAGGACACCTGAGTACTTGGTCACTCCTTGTTTCGAACTAGCTCTGTGAGCTGGGAAATGACAGTTAAACAACCTGGGCTTAACTATTTTTTTCTCTAAAATTAAAAAGCCTTGAACAGATATTGAAGCTTCTCTTTTCAGATAGGTAGATAGGTAGGTAGATAGATAGATAGATAGATAGATAGATAGATAGATAGATAGATAGATAGATGATAGATGATAGATAAACCCTTGGAGCCTTCAAGTACTTTGGTATACTGAATTGTGAGCCAAACTGATATAAAACTAGTCTTACTTTGCAGATTATTTGTTGAATGTTGAATGCTTTTAAGAAGTAGGACTGAATGCCATAAGAAGATGAAGTTTCCACTTTGAAGTTTATACTGCAGAGATCCTCTCTAAGTGGCTTGCTACATACAAAAATTGAAAGGCCAGTCACAAATTGCTTTTTTTCAAACTGGGTTCCCTAGGCTCTGACATGCCTCATCCCTTTCCTTTCTGTTTATGTTCTGCTCTCTTCACTTAACTCCCCTCTCACTCCTCTTTATTCCTCCTGAGGATATTGCAAATGTGAGTCCTGGTTCAGTCAACTTGCTTAAAGGAAGGTGACTGAACACAGTTTATGATCATTTTGTTGCATTCTTTATTCTCCATGTGATTCTTCTGCATTAGTTCAGGGGCCGGAGGGTGGAAGTGGGAGTAGGGGTGTAGAATACTTCCATTTAAACAAAAGAAATGTTCTTGTTCTAGATTTTGCAGCTGATTTGGCTTTTGGTGGTCATGTCTATAAAACTCAAAATGAGCAAGATAATTTAAGATCAGTGTTTAACATTCACTACTTGTTTTCACAATAGCTATGCAAGATACATTATGATAACCTTTATTTTACAAATGAGGAACTGAAGCTTAATGAGTTACATAAGATCGCTATGGTTATACCACTCAGTAGTGGCTAAACTAGAGTATGGCCAGGTCTGCTGACTGAAGGGTAGAAACCACCATAGCCTCTGCCCTCTTGAGGTTTATTCACCAAACCCCCTGTACATTAGATCAGTGCTCGAAAAGAGAAGATGTCTCATTACTGGCTGCAGGGGAACTTTGGCTTCCTATCATATCAAAGAATTTTGGGACAAAAACTTAATTTTATTGCTGAATTATAAAAAGACAATGATTTGTATCATTTGCTTGACTTATATCCTAACTAGCTTTCCCTACACAGTTGATAATATTTTTTGAAGCATTTGATTGAATTTAGTTGTATGATTATGTAAAAGAATCATTTCTCATGTCTCATTGATATTAATATGGGAGTGAGTTCATTATAACTATGAAAAATGTTGAAACTAAAAGACATGCTAAGAGAATTAAATTCAACCCTGGTGTGGCCTCATACTATTTTTGACCTTTAGTAACAATTAACCCATGAATAAGAACACATATGCTTTACTTATTTTAAGCAGTAAAGAATCCAATCAGTGGGGTTAAATAAACAGCAAAAAAAGAATACCCTAGAAGCTTTTTTTTTCTTTTTTTCCAGATCTAAACACAGTTCCAAGATTACTTAGTTAATTTGATTTTGGTCCAATCACCAGTTATTAATTGTTTTTAACTTTTCTTTCTGATTTCTTCATTTTGAATTTTAATTTCTCAAGAGATGAACTTAAACATATATCATTAATGTTTAAATATATCTTTATCAGCTCACTGGGCAACAGTTGTAACGTAAAATTAATGGCAAATGATAGTGCCAAAAAGATGTAGATTACTTTAATGAGTGCTATAAATTGTAGAAGTATATATACATAATAATTAAATGAAATTTAGCCTCCCAAGTCTCTTTACATGATCTAATTTTTAAGATGTATTCCATGTTTCACTTATTTAACTTTGACATTATTGGGACATAAGGGCTTAATAAATCAAGAAAATAAACATATAATCTACACATCACAATCAGCCTCTGGAACTATTGCAAAATGGCCAATTCTAGAAGTGTTGCTGCTGCAATATTTTAAAAGCCAAGAAACATTTTATGATTTAAACATCAATTGTCAATATATGAACTAGATAAAGTTTATGGCACCTTTGTGATACAAAGAGAGCTATAACATGAATGATGTAGTTAAAATGCTTACATAAAACTGAAGTTTGTTAAAGGTGTTAAGGGAACTTCTTTAGGAAAATCTACGTCACAAAGAGCAGTAGCTGAAAAGACCTAAAACTGTGGCCTTAATCTAATAAAACAGCTGTTTTCTTACTCTTGTCTCTTCTTTCTAGTCTCTGCTACCCTGAATGCAGTTGATAATGTTTTGTATTGAGTTGGAACACAGGATCAAGAGACTTGGATGAGAAGAAGCTACAGATCCTCTTACAGAACCCTTTGATTTAACAGACGAGAAAACACTGAAGCTCAGAATCCAATTAGGCAGTCTTCTGATTCTCAGTGACTTGTTCTCTCTTCTACTCTTCCCTACCTCTGTTTGGCATCTTCAAAATACACAAGATCAACAGTTTCTGGTGCATTCAGCCAGTAATTGCTTGCTTTCTACCCAACAAAGATGATGTTTATAATGGGTATGTTGAAAAGTCGCACACATAGGGAGGAGTTGCACAGTTCTACTGCTCACTTCTACCTATGATAACAAAATTCCCTTAATATAAGAGATCTCTTACTCAAAAGCTACGAGAAAGCCAGGAGTATATACTTGATGTTATGCAATAACAAGTGTTGAGAAAGGACAAATAAATGTTTCAGGTGGCCTGATTACCATTCCACTCTATTAGGGTTTTTTTGTTTTTTTTTTCCTAGTTTACATGTGTTCATCTACTTAGGCATTTAGATTTCAAAATTTAACAGTATGTGTCTTCTATGATAATTTCATGATATTTAATAAGGTATTATGCTGTTTCACACTTGAAAAATGTATATGTAGATATTTCTTGACATATGATGGGGTTACCTCCTGACAAACCCATTGTAAGTTGAAAATACCGTAAGTCGAAAATGTATTTAGCATACCTAACCTACCGAACATCATAGCTTAGCCTAGCCTACCTTAAACGTGCTCAAAACACTTACATTAACCTACAGTTGGGCAAAATCATCTAACACATGACAGCACTGTAGAGTATTGATTGTTTACACTCATGATTGTGTGGCTCACTGGCAGCTGTGACACGCTGCTTCTACCCAGCATCACAAGGGAGTATTGTACTGCATATTGCTAGCTCCAGAAAACAGCAAACTTCAAAATTCAAAACACAGTTTCTACTGAGTGTGAATTGCTTTTTCACCATCATAAAGTTGAAAAATTGTAAATCAAACCATGATAAGTTGGGGACCATCTGTAAATGCAGGTTGCACTTAAGAGACTTTTGCAGCTAGGAAGATATTATGGGGTAAATAATGAAACATAAAACAAATCCACTAAGGTACACTTCTCCATTTGCTATCATACCCATTAGCAAATAGTAACATTCTGACTAAGGAATGTAATTGCTCTTTGACGGAATATGATGAATAGAGCCCATTTAAAAAGGCCATTCAATATGTATTCGGTACCACATCAAAACAAGTAATTCCATTGGCTGTCCTCTTCATTTTCTGTTATGCAATTGATGATTTAAAAGGGAACAGTTTGTTTTTCTCAGTTAAAGCATGTTACATTTTCTCTGAGATCTTAGTGCTTTATTAAAAACAGTCAATAGAGATAACCGGGCTTTGTCTAGAAGAGCACTTTCCAGGTAAAAGTATTACATGCTAATTTGTAAAAGGTAATTGTCCTCTAAACAGTTTTTCTTATAATATTTAGTACACAGAGTAACTCTTCTGGGTAGCGTCAGGGAAAAAGTGAGGTAGATATTTGAAAAAAACAAACAAACAGTTATTCTCTACATGACACGAAGTACATAAATAGGAGCAGACTGAAGAAAAGTCACAAAGGGGAACATTTGGTCCTGACCACCACTGCTCCCTACTTTTAAGCTTCTCCTCTAGGTCATTTAAAGCACTAGCCATCATAGGCCCTTGCCTGGGAATGGGGCCACCTCGAGCACCCTGGCCAAGACCGTCAGCCAGCCATAGGCTGTGCCATGTGCTCCAATGAGACCATCTGAACTGAATACCTGACTGAATCCTGTTAAGGCCTCTAAACTTTTAAGATTCTGGAGGGCAGGTACAGAAATCTACTCCTCTTGCAGCTGCCAAAACAAGCCTTGTGTGTAAGTTCTCTTGTGTATTAAAACTGCCACCCTACGAATCGGGCGTGGCCTGCCTCTTTCTTTGGTCTGTTCTTGCCCTCTTGTATACGGGGCCAGTGTCAGATTCCAATGGGGAAAGCTCCTGAGATTTTGAACCAACACCTGACTTGACCTTAATATTAAAAAGAATCTCTTCTGCAGCAATTATTTAAAAATCTTTGGAGGAAAGCACTATATTGAAAAAATGATCACATTTGAAGGCTGACATAGAGTGTCTAGTAGATTATTTCTCATACAATAATCTACTGTAAAATTAACAGAGTTTAGGAGTTTATTTCTTTATTGGGCCCATTGTTTCTTTAGTACCTTTTTAAACATTATTAATTCTTGTTAGGTATCTCTCATGGGTCGGGCCCTCTCCTATGTCTGCATCTTTGATTTCTGTCTATACCTTTTTTTTTTTTGAGTTTGAATTTGAGTTTGAATGCTAAGAAAAAAATCATCATCACTTTTTTACTCCACTCAACTCAATGCTTTCTAGGTGAAAGCAAAATACTCTGGGCAGCAAGGTAATTCAATAAGATTAAGTAGTGAGAGGAAGAATCTGCAAACCTCTCTTTTTAAAAATACTTAAGTAGGTATATGAGGCTCTATTTAAAATATAAATGAGTTAGTTTTGGAGTAGGCAGGTGCTAATTTTAACAAGGGAACAAAACAATCTATAAAACTCAAAAATTTAATGCCTGGTATGGGCCTCAAGTAATCTTTAGATCAGGGTTGACAAAGTATGACCTATAGGCCAAATCTGGCCCATGGTCTCTCTTTGTAAATAAAGTTTATTAAAGCCTTGCCCATTTGTTCATGTATTGTCTACAGCTGCTTTTACACTATAGTGTTAGAGTTGAGTTGAAACAAAGACTATATGACCCCAAAGCTGAAAATATATACTATCTGACACTTTACAGAAAAAAGCATACTTTAAATAATTCTGCTTTCTTTCTCCTTTTATGGTTGACATTAGGTCAACGTCTTTTTTAAATTATTTTTTTCAGTTACAGTTGACATTCAATCCTATTTTATATTAGTTTCAGCTGTACAGCATAGTGGTTAGACAATTATATAGTTTATGAAATGATCCCCCGCGATTAGTCTAGTACCCACCTGACACTATACATTATTGACTATATCTTCTATGCTGTGTTTATAGTCCTGTGACTGTTTTGTAACTACCATTTTGTATTTCTATCTTAATCCCTTCACATTTTTCAACCACTGCTCCAAACCCTCTCCCCTCTGGCACACATCACTTTGTTCTCCGTATATGATTCTGTTTCTGTTTTGTTTCTTTGTATATTTTGTACTTTAAATAATTCTGCTTAATTTCTCCTTTTTTGGTTGACATTAGGTCAACTTCTATTATTCCAAGATCGCTGTACAATGGAAGCCCTTCAGTGTTATATAAAATTGAGCAAAAGAATAAGACTTACAAACTGATCATGAATTATATTGTTCCTTATTACAGTTACATGTGAACTCAACTGAACTCGGCAAAACTCTCCGGGACAAAGATCCAGGGAAGAAAATATATGTAAACTGTAAAATTCAGAGAAATTATGTCTCTTAATATGAATACCTTTGTTGTTTTTTTTCACAAACACCACTAGATATAATGATTATACCCTAGGGCAGCAATCTACTTCAAAAAGAATACATGATGAGTACATATGCTTTGAATTCTTGTTCATTTTCTAGGTGAGTGTTTGTACAACAAATAACCTGATTACTTTGCAAATGTTAAGTATTCAGTAGAAAAAAAAATACAAATGGACCTACTATTGCAGAATGTGTATTTCATACTCATAAAGTTGCACATGATTTGGGTTTAATCTATCAAAAGTCATTTTCCTGTCTAAACTACCTTCCTTTCTAACCTATGTTTTTGACTGGGCATTCTAATCTTTTTATTCTTATTCTTTACTTTTTCTTACTATTCTTTATATTCCTACAACCTCATGTCTGAGCTCAGTACACAAATTATATGAAAAAAGAACAATACCATCCTATACCAAATTATATAAAATATAAATTTTCGTAGTTTATTCAGAGCATGTGAATATTATCTGGTCCCCTCAACAACACCTTGAGAGACAAGGCAGGTATTCTGTTTGCACTAAAGCAACTGAAGCTGAGAGAAGGTGAATGGTTTGTCTACTACAGTTACGTAATAATAAGTAGAATCAAAAAATATTTGTATAACTTGTAACTGATTTAATCAGGTACCACACTTGATTTTCATGGACCTTGTTTGGGGTTTTTTTGAAAGGATCAGTGCTTTAAATGGGACCATTATAGAAATTCTATTTGTATATTATTTTATTATCTCCATAAAGCAAATTGGATAAATTTAAAAGATAGGAGAAGTTGATACACGATTTTTAGGGAGTAAGGGTGAGACACAGAGGCGAATGGCATTTAATTATATTGAAAGCTCATTTGTTATGGAAGCTAGAATACCCTCCTCTGTATTTCTCACATTGTATCTCCAGGATTTTCATTATTCCTTTTTATCAGTAAAAAATATTTGAGTATATACCTATGGAACATATTCCTATAATAAATGTATTTCCATTAATTTATAATTTGCATATGTATTTCTGTTCTAATATATTGCATACATTTTAAATAGAAATGAAATACAAACTAAAAATAGTATAAGGGGGAAATAATTTAAAAATTAAATTTTAATTTTAGTTATTTGCAGTCACCACCTCCCCTCTGCCCCAAAACTAATCAAAACAAATCAAAACAAAACAAAACAAAACAAAACAAAGAAAAACTGAATCCACACAGACTGGTAAACTGGTATTTTGGGAGAGAGAAAAATATGATTAAATGTAGTTCTTCTTTTTTATTTCTATGTAACTCTTTTTTTTTTCTTATGTAACTTTTTGTGACACTTATTACTACTGGTTATCATAGCTGAGGAAATTTCCACAAATGAAGTCAAACCTAAATTAAACAAATCCATTATTAGTTGTTTTTTACTAACTGAGGATACCATTGTTTTTAAACTCAGTTCACAGATTAAATAAAGGGGTCGTTTGGTAATTTTGTTAGTAAAATTTTATGGTCCCCAAGGTCAATTTGTGATTCATAAAAATAATTGAATTTTGTACAATTTTAATAAATGAATTCAAAATCCACTGCAACTTCTTACTTGTAAATATTTTAGCTAAGTCAGAACATTTTATATCCAGGTGAGTTCTTTCAGAGTTTTTAAACATTGCACATATTAATTGCTTTCTGCTTCAAAATCATGTAATATTGGAAGTTTCTCCAAACATTCATCTTCAAAATATTCTTCCCACAGCAGACATTTCTTTCAAAAAGCAATTACTTCTTCAAATCATTTAAAAAATGTTTTCTTTACCATAAAGAGATGGAAGAGGATTCTTTATTATTCTTCCCCAAGTTCATCCTAGGTAACATACTACTATCAGCTGATGAGATCCTTTCTCTTCATTCCCTTCCTCCCACTGTAGTGAACAAAGACAGGAGAAGTCAGCTCTGCCATTTTCCCATGGATCACTTTTGTTTATATGTGTAGTATTCTGTTCAACCCCAAGTTTCTTGGAAGAATCTTTTATAGACATTTTCCCATTTTTAAAATAATAATTACTTTAATTAAAACCACATAGTATAATTTGCTAATCCACTTAACTGGCTCCCCTAAAAGCTGTGGGATTTTTCCTCAGGATAATTCTCTCCTTTGTGTTACAGAGGTCTGAGTGAACCTGACAGCATCAAGCTTTATATTAATATTAACTGATCTTACTTTTGTACTTAGTTTTCACAGAACAATTAAATGTACATTGTGGTTCCAATTTTTTCTCCTCTTGTTCTAGTCGGGTGGATGACTGTTGCAGGCATACAGTTCATTTTGGAGCCAAAGTTGATCTATGGTTCTACTGGTGGGACATTGCAATTGACTATGGAACAATTAAAATGCAGATGCCTAAGTACTGACACCCAGCTTCCAGAACTGGATTCAAGGGTTGGAACACCACTTCAATTAAGGTCTGAGTCTAGGGCTTGTGAAACACCAGGTCTCAGGGCAACATTTTTTGCCCCCACTCTGCTACCCTTTTGAGTCACTGCAGGAACTTTGGCAGCATTGGAGTTTGTCATACTTTAGCGCCTAGAGATTTATAATGACCTGTTTTGCCCTAGAATTATCTCTGTGTGACAGCTGGATAAAATGAGTCCTGAGTTTTCAAAAATACCGAGAACAAGATGGTGGCAAAGCTGATCTAAAAAACAATAACAAGCGGGACTGCTGAGTTCATTTAATACTCTTACCATTAGACCAGGCTAATTAATGCATGAAGTCATTATGGCTTTCTGTCAAAGTGAACTTTACTTGAACCTGTTTCAAAGTAAACACACAGGAGCTGATATGAATGCATAAAACTTTAATAATTTAGACATTAAGAAGAGCCAGATGGCCTTTTATTGAATATATACTTCATATTCGAGTGCAGTCTGTATTAAAGGAGGTGAGCTGGGGTAGAGAACATTTAAAGCAAAAGCAGTCATACAGTGTATTTGGTGGTGGAACATTTCTAGTCCTTGGGTGTGACTACAAGTGTGTTTTTGATCCAGGAAATTGAGATTCTTTCATACAATGTTATTAAATATATGTATTGGAAGAAAGAAACTGTGTTACAGCTAATGATATATACTTTTTGGCAGAGACTAGTGAGATGTGTACCAAAGCCATTTCTTTTTCTTTCTGGGAAAACAGCTAGACTACAAATCCCATCCTCCCTTGTAGTCAGGTCTGGTCATGTGACTGAGTTATAGCCAATGGGATACCAATGGAAAGATGTGTGCCACTTCAAGGCCTGGGTTATAAAATCTTTCTGTGCATGATTATTTCTTCCTCCATCTGCTGGCCAGCTTGTGAGAATCTGGCAAACAATTTCAAAGGTCTTGTAAATGAGAAAAATCATAAGATGGAAGGGGTCTGGGCACCTGAATCATTGAGTAGAAGATTCTCCAGCAAATACCCTACTGGACTATGATAGACGCCATGTGAAATTCTAATGGGTTGTGTTAAGCCACTGAGAGTTGTCTGGATAAGCAGCAAGACATATTAGCTAATACATCTCGTCTCAATCCCCTTCTCTATGGACTCTTACTATGTCAGTATCATGTACAAAAGAAGAAAAGGTCAATTCCACTGAAAGAGATGGAAGGAACTGTCTATGAGTGGTACCTTGAAAAATCATAAAAAGAGTAACAGCCCAATGTGCATTAGGACAATTCTTTTAAAGAGTGATTCGGTGTTTTTACTATAAGACAACTTTGAATTTATAAAACTGATTATTTTATGTAGAGTAATATGAAGGACAATAAAAGCCCTTCTCCACCCTTTACAAAGATACCATATGCCCTGCTTGGTTTGTTATGGTATACAAAGGCCCATTTAGGTTAAGAGATTATCTTCATAAGTCTGGTACTAAAACACATGTTTTAACTAAAAGGAACAAAGATATGTGGATGATACTTTTCTCTAAAATACTGCACACATAGTCATTCATATTTATGACTCATCACTTTAAAAAGTAGAGATTAGAATATATATATATATATATATATATATATATATATATATATATATATAAATCCTCCAGTAGACTTTCTCTTCATTAATATCCAAGTGAAAATTTGAGCTGCTAGCTGACATTTTGTGAGAAGTTTTCACCTCTTTCAAATCTCTGGAAATTCACATGGGATTATATTATTGTGTTTATTCCTTACTCCATATTTCTGATGATACTGAATTATTAATTATGCCAATTGTTGCTTCATTTCCTAGGTTGTCTTCTTTTCTTCACAGAACTCTGGATGCGATCCTTACTTCCTCAAAATAATAATGTAAAAATTGAGTGTATCAGATTGTGAAAGCAATGATACCTTACTCTGCTGCCATTATAGATAAGGGGGAACTGCACTTTTCATAAACAAAGAGAACAATCACCTTGCATCCTTAGATAAGGGCAAAGGACAAAACAAAACACACAGAAACAACAAAGCAGGCTTCCGATCAAATTCTAGTCGTCCAAAAAAAAAGAAAAGAAAAATTTCTCTTAAAGTTGTGACTCCCTAATATAGCTTTGTTCTTGAAATTTGCAATGTAGCACTTGATGATATGAAGACATTTGTGGGTATGATATTCCTGTGAGAAAATTGTTGTTTTCCACTTATAAGTAGCTGAGGCCTAAGCATGGTGATATGTTTAACTTTTTTAAGTTTGATCCTAAAGCACCTGTTTTATTTTTTATTTGGTGAGCCAGTCTTCTAATATTTAGATCCCTGTAATTTATTACAAATAATTTTTGTTGTTGTTCTAAATGCTTCATCTCTGAGTATTAGAGAACAGAGAAAGCTTTCTACAAATTTAAACTGAGCAGAGATATACCCGTATGCATGTGTTTAGAGAAATGAAGTAACATATTTTCTCCTCCTACCTTGCCAGGAATATATGTTTTCTAAAATGCGTATGATGACTGAGACTACAAACGTAATTTTAAAAAAGTATTTACAAAACCATTTCATGTGAGCAAATTTATACTAGTTAAAAGCAGAAAATACTTTTATTTACTAAAAATCAGAGCTGTGTCCAGCACATTGTCACTTACTGTAGTAGTAGTAGTGTTAATACATGAGGATTATTATATATAAGAAAATAAAACAATCATTCAGAAATTCTTGTATTATGTTTCTCAGTATAATTGTGTTTAAATCCCTACCAACAGGATCAACTGTTTAAATGATTTAAATATGTGTTTACTTTAGAAATAGCCATATGGTACTCTAATAATGAAGAAACTAGAAACCTGGCTGTGATCTCAAGACAAACTGAAGATAATTCTGGCAGCTTAATTTCTGTTGTATTCCTGGTTGGGTCCCCCGAATATATGTGAACAAAAACAGAACTTTCCAAATGCAGACAAGTGCACTCTGCTGCACTGTTGGGTCTTGCCATTACTGTGCATTTGTTATTCATTATTTTGGAGTCTCCATTTCAGACAGGCTGCCTTAACTGAATTTTCATTTGCAAGGATTACTACATTAAAAGCAGCAGCTATATTAAGTCAAATGTACAACAACACAGTTATTTGATTTCACAGGGAAGGGGCTAAGAGGGCCTACGCCTCCAAAAAACAAACATTAGATCCTTATTTTATCTAAGAATGATGGAGAAAAAAACAGTGAAAACAAAAGGGAAACTACTGGCAACTAAACCCACTTCCCATTCAAACAACCTAGATTCTTACAGACATAGAAATCTGGCACCACTGGACCTTTCTGAACCTGTACGGGATTCAGAATTTGTACAGAGCACCCCTGGTGGGGTCAGTGTTTGATGAGTTCTAATAAGATTATTTTGATGTTTCCGCTATGTTATTCAGTTCTGAATAGACCCTAGTATTTTAAATTAGAAGTGGGACAATGCTCATTGGATTACGTTTCTCTTCCTTGTTGCAGAGTCAACATTTTGAAAATGGGTTTGGGAAGTTAAAGTAGAAATACATCTTTGTATTTGTCCCTGATGAAATGGAAATGAATTCCCAGCTGTTGGAAACTTTGGTTCCTTCTAGAAAAGAAGCAGGGCTACAACAATAAGAAAATGGGGAACTGCTGCATAGTAAATGGGGCCAATAAATCAGTATAAGGTTCTTTGTGGGATGATTCACTTAGATAACCATTGATTTCACCTTCACTCTCTTCCTGCCCTTCCAAAGAGGGACACAATCAGCCTGTCTTCCTTTTCTTGCTTAGTTCCAGTGATGCCAAAAAAGTAGCTCAATTTAGTAAACTCAGGGAAACATATTTGTAAAACCATTTTGACATCATAAAATAGGTATTCAGTTGATTGAGTAGTTAGTTCATTTTTCAATTTTAAACTGGATTGATTCAACATTTTTTCTCACATTGATAGAATATTACAGAGAAGTAAGTTGATTGGATTTTAAGTGCCAGCTTTGTGACCTGAAACAGTATGTGAGCCAGCGGGAGAAACAAGAATCTGACCCCATCACCTCCCCTTTTCACATCCAGCTTTGTTACCACGCAGCAGCCTACCCATCTGTCTCCTCTTACCTGCCCCCAAAGAAAGGAGAGTCTGTGAGACAGATCCTTTCAGGGTCTTTGCTTCACCTTTTTGCTTGCGCTTTATGTCTCCCTGTTTGGCCCCAAAACATGGGTGGCTAGTCAAAGACAGGTAAGATCCCCCACGGGGGAACCCAAGTCAGACACAGCCGTGTGGGGACCACCTGGGGAACTCGTGGGGTCAACAGAGGTGGGCACAGCTCCCCACCTTCCCCCTGCTAAGGAGAGCCTCTGCTGCTGTGGTGCATTCCTTCCCACAACCTGCAGGGGAAGTGATTCAATGATGTGCTCTCCATCTATTCATATGTATAAAGGTTTTGTCCCTTGGGGAAGTACTTATCCTGAGACTTACGGTTCCACTGCCCGCAGGCAAGGGTGATTGGCTTAAATCAGTTTCCTATTGCAATGTATGGGATTCACAGATTTTGAGATTAACAAGCTTTAGTTTTACTTCCACACCTAACTAATAAAAGCCATGCATTGGCCCGATTTGGGGCTCAGTCCTTGAGACTTGAGTCCCTTGGCCCTGCTTGAACTCTACTCTCATCTACTGTCTTTCTTAACCTTGTGCTGCCCTTCTCGCTTCCTAGTGCTCTTACTGTGCTGGACGCGACACAGCTTACTGTTGTTTGTGTTTATTCCTCACCTCTAACTAAAGGTACAAAATGCTTTCCTAATGCTCCTGGTGAACCTGAGCCTGTCACTTGAGCTTGCCCATTCACAGGAGTGCTTACACCCTGTGCTAGTCCAGTACCTCTCATTCTTTTACAGTCTACTCTCCATGTATACACTTCGAACGGAATTGATGTACCTAACATGTTATTCACTTCAGAAGTGTTTAAAGGTAAACAAGAGACATACTCATCTCATGACCAAATGAAGCTCCGATGGTGAAATGTTTGCACTGAGAAGTCCAGGGAGAACTAATTTACAGAGGAATTGTCTCGCTGAACATTAAAATCCCTAACATCAGTGTTTTTTTCCTACTGTGTTTCCCCGAAAATAAGACCTAACCAGAAAATAAGCCCTAGCATGATTTTTCAGGATGACATGCCCTGAACATTAGCCCTAATGAGTCTGTTGGAGCAAAAACTAATGTAAGACCCAGTCTTATTTTGGGGGAAACACAGTAACTCCTATAAAGTCGTCACAGGATGCTACCCAAATCTATTCCTAACACAGAGTTTATTTATCTCCCTTCATCCGAATCTGAATGCTTAGATCATAAATTATGTGCAGAATTTGCAAGGCTTGTTAAAGTCTGAGTGCCCAGCAGAAATCAATGTAATTGGTGAATGGAAGGCCCACTGCCTTCCAAGCTGAAGTTGTGATTCATAACTAAAATCAGTGATCTTGGAAATTTGGCCCCAAGAATGATAAGAACTAGGAAAAACATTTGAGCTTGAGTAGGTAGTGTATTAGCCTTGTTGCCTGCATATTTACACATGTGCACTGAAAAGTTTTATTTTCTTAGCATGCTTCTTTGACTTTCATAACTTTAAGAAAAAAAAAAAATTCATGATATAATCTGCATATTCTTGTTGACAGGCCAAAGGCTAGTCAATTCTGCTCTCATAGGTGTAAAGCAAGAGCAAAAACCTGCCAGTCAATCAACATATGCTTTCAACTGAGTTAGGGCTGTGCTCTTAAAGTTTTTAAAAAACAATCTGTCCAATTTTATAATTGAATGTCACTTAGGACTGAAGTAATTTTAATTTTCATAATCTTAAATAATGCATTTTTTCACTAATGTGCTATTACAAAACAAAATCAAAGTTACAGTTGAGCTATAGCTCTCTACTCTTCGTACCCTGATGAGCGGTCATGTTGGTAGAGAATTGACATTTTTAAGGATTCCTGATAAATATGAATTCTCAGACTTGAGGTTTGAAATCTATAACAACAGAGAAATATTTTTAATTTTCCATCTACCAGGAGGGGAAAAAATGGTAAGAATGAATGGTGACACTGATGGTGGGGTTGTTCAGTTGTGTGTGTGTGTGTGTGTGTGTGTGTGTGTGTGTGCGCGCGCGCATAAAAAGGTTATATTACTGCATTAACTGAGATTTGGTTCAGTTGCAAGTTATAGAAAACTCCAAATAACTTTGGGTTAAATAGGAAAATATATATATATATATATATATATATATATATATATATATATATATATATATATATATATATATATTTCAGATAAAAATTCAGAGGCAGTTATCTATGGTGTTCCAGTATCAAGAACTCAAGATTCCTATGGCACATTGCTCCACTGTGTTTGACTGCCGTTCCCAATGTCACCTCGTGACCCAAGATCATTGCTTAAGACCTAGCCATTACATCTGCATCACAGCAATCGGGAAAGAAGGCAAGGAAGAGAATATGGTTTCTCCCTATGGGGCCATTTTCTACCACTTCTACTTTTACCTCATTGTCAGAATATAGCCAAATGGCAGTGCCTAGTTACAAGGGGTAATGGGAAGGTAGTCATCATTATTGTGATGATCTGTTCAGCTAAGACTCAGGGGTCTAGTTGCGGGATAGAATGGGTGCAGGAAGACAATTAGTGTCTCTATTACAATTAGATATACAACGTGTACTTTGGGCAAGTTACTTTTCTCAGTTTCAGCTTTCTCATTTATATAAAGAGGATGATAGTTCCTACCTTTTGGAGTTGCTAAAAGGATTATATGAGATAACATATGTAAACAGCTTTGCAAAGTATCTGACACAGGAAAAATTCCCAGTAAGGGAATTTATATATATAAATTATATATAGAAATATTTAAACTAGATGATATATATATATATATATATATATATATATATATATATATATATATATATATAATATTAGCATTTTAGGGCAATATATAGAATTTTCTGCAATACATAGAATTTTAGGGCCAAAAATATGTGTGTACATGATACCTTTTAGTGATGGTTCTTAACATCTGAGAGAACCAATAATGATAGTTAACTAGGGGCTGCTCTACCACATAAATAAAACAGGCTCCAGAGTAGTCTAACTACCTGTAACCTCTAACTCCTCCCCTAAATTTCTCTGTGATCCTTTTATACCAATATGACTTCAGGATTAAGAATACTTCTAACATTCTAAAACATGATATTCTTTGAGAGACAAAAGAAGCAGTCTTAAAGAGCCCAGGAAACATCTGAGCATTTAGCAGTAAATCATGTACTATAATGCTAGGCCCCTTATACATTTAGGTAAGTGTTAGCTATTAATAATAATAATAGTAATATCATCGTTATAATTTTAGTAGGCTTTATGTCACAATGAGATTGGAAATATTTCAGCTTGAGAAGGATGAAATTAGAGATCCCAGTTCTAAAATAATAGGAATGCATAAGTCAGGGAAGCAGAGCCACTCTGAGTATTCAGGGAATAAGAGATTCATTATGGACATTAGATCTTACAGAAGCATGGGAGGAGCTGGTGAAGTGAAGGCTGGAAAAAGGAGTGGGGATTAGACATAGAGTTACTAATCAGTTCATTTGCCGAAAACACGGGCAAGAATGGAAAAGTCAGAGCTTGAAGGTAAATACAGCAGCTAAGCACACCCAGATAATGAAATAGGTGCAGAGGAGTGCCATGGAGATGTCTACAAGAAGCTGCTACCTCTATGTAGCCATTGTCAAACAACTCTTGGAGGGCCTGGGACAGCTCTGTCCCACGCAGCCCTCTTTTGGGAAGGCAAGCTGATCAGAAAGGGGGGTGGGGAGGGAAGGACGATCTGCTAGATGCCTCTGCAAATGAACATCACTATAATTGATTCCATGGTCCTTCTGAGAATCATGGCTGCTATTGGACTTCTACCTTCACATCTAGGACCATACAGAGGAGAATTGGGAAAATATCAATCCCAGCTTAACCAAGCTGATGTAGCACAATCCAGCACAGGACTAAAGATTGAAAATCTTGTTTTAAACTAGATTTGCACATTATTTAGTAAATTTTCTCTCCTTAATGTCAATATTTAGTAATTTAAAATTTTTTAGATGTATTAATAGTTTATGATGTTACAGAGACTTATTCTCAATTAGGAAATAAGTCATCAAGATGATTGTGCAACCTTTAATATTACTCCAAAGCATTACCTAACACACTTGACTCACTCAAAAAAATGGAACTTTCACTGTAGTAATCAAAGATGCTCAGGCACCTTACAGCTCTGAAATAAGAATTTAAGCTGCAGAAAATGGATAAGGTGCAATGATTTGTTTTTCTTCTGTCACAGTTGATAACTTTCAAAGTCACAGTTTTATTGCTCTGTAGAACATAACCCAATTTGTATCTAATTTAGCAATCTTGTCTCAGCACTGTTTTTCACTGACCATATACAATTCCTATTTTTCATTTTACTGGTTCTCTCATTAGCGAGTTAAATAAAACTTTTATGTATGCTCACTATCTATTTGTATGACAATTGTGTTTTTAATATTTTGAAAATTATACTTTGACAATCATCACAAGGCTATTATTATTTTTATAAACAAGAGGAATTTTTAAAGGCTGATAACATATAAGGTAAATAAATCTGAATGTGGGAAATCTGAGAATGTCAATACTGAGAATTTCACTTGAACAGCATAATGGAGAAAGGGGACAATTACAAAGACCTTTAGCAGGAGTCACGAAAACAGGAGTGTTTGGAGGAAGTTTAAGCCAATAGAATGAAGAGGCAATAGAACAGTCACCTAATTCAAAGTGAGCCATATTTTCTTATGGTGCTATAATTTTGGAAAGTGGGGCTCACAGGATATTATCAAAAAGTTATTTTCTCTAGTTCTCATAATCTTCCTCATTCCTGGCCCTTGAGTGAAGTCCAATACAAGTCTCATAACTCATAGGTAACAAAATATCCTTTGGTCAGTCACTTCTCAATTGTTCAGTAATTAATACATCAGGGTCAGCCTGGCACTTCTTTGGGCCGGACACCTGCAGTTAGAAGAAGAGGCCAGGCCCTTACTTCATCTCTATTTTTTTGCCTATTTTTAAAATAGTCCTCCTCCTCCACTCACTAAATTTCACCCCCAGACCCTTCAGAATTAAAGAAGGAAAGGTAAGGAGAGTGATACTAGTTTCCTATTGCTGATGCAACAAATTACTAAAAAGTTAGTTAAAACAACGCAAATCACACAAATTTGTTTTTGTGTAGTTTTTGAGGTCAGAAGTCTAAAACCAAGATGTTGGCAGGGCTGTGTTCCTTCTGGAGACTTCCAGGGAAGATCTGTTTCCTTGTGTTTTACAGCTTCTAGTGGTCTCCTGCTTTAGTGGCTCAAAAGTGTACTCCACCTTTGAAGTACATCATTCCAACCTCTTTCTTTCTTGGGAAGTTTCCATGAGTTTTTAAAGACCACCAATCCTCAGTCTCATTACTGGAAATCTGTTTCATTAGTCTAGCCTTGTCAGATGCAAATACTTCCCTGCATCTAGCAGAGTTTCTAGGTTTTTGTTTGTTTCCTGCTGAGAACTTCACACTCCTGCAGGAGTTCCTCCTGAGAAGACTCTAAATCAGCTCTAGGTTGACAGTTCTACTGCATGGCTTATATCTGGACCATGGGAGACATTTTTTACCCTTAGAATACAAGTTTCAAAATTCACAGAATACAGTTTTGAGACAATAGCATGACATAATAGGAAAAAAAATAGCTTAGGGCTGTCAGAATATAATTGAAACTCTGTTCTATCATATAATAGTGGTGCAAGCTATTCACCTCCATGAGGCTATTCCCTCACATTTTAAAATGATAAAATAATAATGTTTATGAAAGCACTTAGCACATTTTAGGATCATAATTACCCTGAAAAAAGTAGTTGCTATTATATTACATTCATATGGACAATGCTTTGCCTACAGCAGGTTTAAATTAAGGGTTCCTTCCCTTCCTTCTAGACTGAATATTTTCCTAATTGAAAGCAAGAATCTCCATGCATGTCAGGTATTCAGTGTGTGTTCTTCAGGTTATACAGTCTTTTGGTTATTAGACCTTTTTAGTGACAATCATTGAATATTTGGGAAGCATTATGAAAAAAGGAGTCAACATTTTCCCCTCAAATAGTAACCTCAGACTTTGATAACAAAATTAAAATATTGGGTAGTGACACGCTACATGAATAGATGTGACAGGATCAGTTGTAGAAATTAATTCCTATGAAATCTGAATTATAATCAGTTCCAAGATGATAATCTGAGTATTGGAGAAACACATATATTATTTTCAACAGAGATTAATGTGGAATTCTGTGGAATGGAATGCGAACAAGGCAATCTAAGTAAGGTTACAACAAATTTCAAGAAGAGCATAGCTATTAAAAGATTAAGTGATAAATTTGGGTTATATATTATTATATAATAAAATAAAGCCTGATTTTAAAAATCAGCTGAATAAAGAGCTACACAATTGGATCTTTCACATTTCTAGATCCTAATAATTCAAAGTCTAACCTCTGTCTTTTATTCTGTATAGAACAGTCTTAAAAGATTAAGGCTTTTTTTTCTTAATTCAATGTTGTACTTTTTATATATTATATTTCTTGTATATTTTATATTATACATGAAAATATCCATATAATAAAAAGCACATTTCAATGGAAAATCTTAACGACTTATTCTCTTCTTCCTCATAATGGAGCCAAGGGTCATTACTAAATTCACATTTAATTCCTATTTCCTCATTAATGGACCTATCATCTGGTCTACGGCAAATTTTTTTTTTGCTAAATTGCATGTTGTAAGAGTACAATGAGCTTAGGAATCTCCATCCTTATTTGGCTCCGCTATTTATTTTCTTAATGTCTCCTTGAAAACACTTACATTTTTATCATTTCTATTCAGGTACTCATAGTATAAGTAGGCAGAGGAAAAAAATACAAAAAGCTTATTTTTCTGAATTATTCAGGTAATGGACAGAAAAAAAAACAGAATTTTAAATTAAATTTATCAACATTGTGGATTCATTACCTTCATATATCTATCATTCTAACTATGGAATATATACAGGAAAAAGGACTGGCATAATGCAAAATCCTTTCACTAATTTTTCAGCATGAGAACTTTAGTCACAAACTTGACCCAATCCCAAATAATTCTTGCTTGGAAAGATCTGTCTTAGATCACTGAAGTCCAAACTCCCAAACCCTACAGATATTCTCCCTTAAACTTTCCATTCTAAGACACAATTCAGACTCTGTCCTGTTGTTATTCTCTCTATTTGCAGATAAGTCTAATTAACTTAACTTTTTTGATCACCACTTTTTTTTTTTTTCTGGTGGTCTTTTGGGGAGTTGAGAGTAGAAATAAGGAAGTCACAAGATCATCAACAATGGTTAGCTGTTTTCAACCTGCTAGAAATCTAGATTCTTTTTTTCCAGAGGAATATGCTAGCTAAGTAATAGTACTACTTTTTTATGATAGATAAACATCTACTGAGGCTCATGTATCTTCCTTTACATATATTACCTTTTAAAATCCTTACAAAACCCTCATCAGGTTTGTAGTATGATTATCTCTAGTTCACTAAAAGGAAACCGAGGCAAAAAGAAGTTAACTAATTTTCCCAAAGCTCCCCAAATAGTGAGTGTCAGAGCCACTTAAAAATTCTTTTCAGGTGCAAAGTTTCCAAATTACTAAACATAGCTTTGTGAGAAAAATAGCTAAGAGGCTCTAGCCAGACGCGATTTCCCGGAGTCTCACATCACTCACCAGAGCCTTAGACAGGGTTTGGCTTAAGGCTTTCACGACTGGAAAGACTGGAAGACTGACAGCTTCACATTATCAGCCTCATTCTCACTCACGGTCACTCCCTTCCTGTGCTGACTGGCTACCTCAGAAACTGGTGGGACCAGTCTCCAAGGAATATTCTCCATCATAATTCAAATAAAACTACCTTGTCAGCAAACTCAGAATTTTATCACTTCTGTTTAGGTTTTCATAGATGTTCAAAGAGAAACAAAACACACATCGTGTTTCCCTGAACTAATCAGGTAACAGGAAAATCAGGTTTTTAAAATTAAACTTACCAACATTGGGATCTTTATCATGTAGATTTGCCAAGCTGCCCATAATTCATTCCCAAGGGGAGAGGATTCGCCACACTGGCTCACACTCACAACATATTCAACCTACAACTTTATTGCCAACAGAGTCTCCAAGGGACAATCAACATAATTGATATATAGTCTTTTTAAAGTAATTGTAGATTTATAATTTCACTGCTTGTGTAAATATTCTGTTATGATTTTTCTCCCCAAAGATTTATTACTATTATTATTCATGTACATTGGAAGGAGAGGGAGAGAGAGAGAGAGAGAGAGAGAGAGAGAGAGAGAATGCTCACATTTCATTCAGCCCTTGGTGGTTCTCCCCAAAATTTAAAATACAATTACCATATGATCCAACAGTTCCATTTCTGCATATATACCCAAAAGAATTGAAATCAAGGTCTAGAAGAGATATTTGTATACCCATGTTATAGCCAAAAGGCAAAAGCAGCCAAAATGCACATTGGTAGATGGATAAACAAAATTTGACACACACACACATACACACACACACACCACAAAGAAATATTGTTTAGCCTTAAAGCACAAGAAAATTCTAACACATGCAACAATATAGATCAACCTTGAGGACACTGTGCTAAGAGAAATGAGCCATTCACAAAAAGATCAATATTACGATTGTACTTATATGAGATACCTAGAGTAGTAAAAATCATAGGGACAGAAAGTAGTGGTTGCCAAGGGCTGGGGTTAGTGAGGAATGGAGACTTGTTTATTGGATAGGGAATTTTAGCTTTGTAAAATAAAAAGGGTTCTGGAGACTAGTTGCACAACAATGTGAGTGTACTAAACACTACAGAACTATCCACTTAAATGGTTAAGATTATAAATTTCATGTTATGTAAATTTTTTAATTTAAAGAAAAATATCTCTAAAAAATTAACCATGATACAAGGCTCATGGTAAGTGATAAAGAAACTAGCTATTATAATTTGAATGTAATATCCTCTTTAATAATTAATACTGCAAAGTTGAGGAAAGGCAGAAATTTGGTTTATTTTTCCAACTGAATAAACTGAGGAAGTGGCACAGCTGAGTTCATGCTGATGGACTAAGTGTGAAAAAAGGCTTGAACTGCCACTTAAGAAGATGTTTGTTCTAGTCTTGATCCTATCAATAACTGGCTGGGTGATCTGTAGAAATCCCCTTTGGTTCTCTGAAATTGAGTTTCTTCATTTAAATTTTGGTTGTTAAAATGGATCATCTCTAGATAGCCTTACCCACAAAGAAACACATTCAGAAACTGATTTAACTCCACTGCTTTCCAGTGCCACACATACATGTGTTCATAGCCAACAAGTTCATAGTCAAGAAGTCGGCATATTATAGGTACACCATTGATGACCTGAGTCCTTGGCACATGAAATCCTATTTCATAGTAATTACGTGACTTTACAATAATTCCAGATAAATGAGAAGTGGCATGAATATAGTACTCATGTGTAAAATTGTATAAATTGCCCAGTTAGATCAGTTTTACAGAGCTTGAATCCTGAATTGCTCTGCACATTTAGCAGAGCACACAGGCAATAATTCTGCCAAGAAATAGCACCCGGAAGGAACCATTAGGAAATTTACTAGTGAAAAAAATTGCAACATTCAAATAAGAGTGAATGCATGTTCTTATCTATCAGTCTGATGATAGTCATTTACATCTCTTGAGAGTACAGTACTTACAGTAAGTGATATCAGCCAATTAATGTCATTCAATTGTTCATGGAAATCTTAACATACTAAATAAGCTTCAAAAATCTTAATAGCTATGTACCAAGACCCTAGAGGAAGACCTGATTTACATTTGTAAAACCTGATGAAAAAGGGTATGATTATACAAGTGTCAATAAATGAGTAAAATACGCATACACTTTCTCTTGATAATTTTATATGAAAATTCATCTCATAGAAGTGAAATCCTTAGTACATAAGGGTAAATGTTCAAGGCTGTTTATTGCAGCACTGTTTATAGTGGTAAAAAGTTATAAACAGTCAGCATCCTTTTTTTGTTAAGGAATGGAGAAACATTTATACAATATAATGTCATATGGTTGTTTAAAAAAATGATGCATTAAAGTGGCATGTTTGTTACAATTAATGAGTCAATATTAGTACATTATTATTAACTAAAGTCCACAGTTTACATTAGTATCACATTAATGCAAGATGTTAATAACAGGGGAAACTGCGTGGGTGTGGGTTGAGAGGTACATGGGAAGTCTCTACTTTAGCTCAATTTTTCTGTAAATCTAAAACTGCCACAAAAATTCTATTAATTTTTACAAAATCACAAAGCAATGCCAAAAATGAGTTAGATACATACTTTCTGACTTGAAGAAAGATCTTTAATGCATTAGTAAGTAGGAAAGCTGGTCAAAGATTAGCATATATAAGTTGACTTGCAAAGATAAATATCAACAAAAGCACCCTTTTTTATTGTGATTTTATGAAAATGGACCAATGAGTGAAATGATGTACGCTAAGCTATTGACCTATTTATTTGGATGCAAATGTGTTTTGAGAAGATGAAGAAGAAAAAATGACATTATATATAAAAAATGTAAAAATATACATACTATAATGTTAAGTAAAAGTGAAGAATATAAGTTTTTTCCATTTTACCCTTTTATCATTAAAACAAATTGTAACAAATATAGCAAATATGAAACTGAGTAGTCACCATGCTCCAGAACTATGTTAAACCTCTAAGCTCAGACTTCCAACAATTATTCTTAATATATAAAGGAAAACTTTTGTAATACAGAAAAAATAGTTTTATATTAAAAAAAAAACACTTCTAGGACCATAATCATTATAGACTCAAACATATTTTAAAACTTGAACTTACCATTTACTTCTTCGTTCTGGGTGATATCTGCAATTTGTTGAGAGCTGCAGGGAAACTGACCTGTGGGAAATTAATTTAATATACCAGTTTAATATTTTTCAAAAGTATTATTTTTGTCATTTAAGACAGATAATTATGAAGCAAAGTAAACATTTCTCAATGTAAATCTTAGAATGAAAGGTAAATGGGTGGTAATGACACTGCCAGCACAGAGGCCTTCTTTACCTTAACAGAGAAGTAGTTGTTTGCTAGGGTTTGTTGCTTGCCTTCCCAGTTATAGGTAGAAGTGAGCACAATGGATTAGAAAGGATAATGCTTTCTATACACTGATTGTGAGTAAATACTCAAATAGACTCTATGCCACTTAGAATATGAGAATGAATTGATGAAGGGAACTGAGGGATGAGAAGGGTACAAAAGGGGATTGGGCTCTTATCAACAGGAAAAGTAATCAGTGGTTAGGGACTCAGCCAGAGTTTGGGGTTTAACCCTTCTCCCTCCCCATCTGAGATATTTGCACATAAAACTTCAATTGATGACAGTAAAATAGACCGTTATGATTGATAAGATGAATTTTGGAGAATATGACTTGGATTAAAAGCCAAATAGACTTCCTAAGATTTTTTCATATTCTCTCAAATTGGAATAATTACCAAACAGTCCTAGATTTAACACCCCTTCACTCAGTTGCAGACCTCTTAAAAATTGCAAAAAACAAAACAAAACAAAGTTTGTCTGCTGTTGGCAGTTTGCTACAAAACAGAGATGGGACCAAACTACACATGACATTTCTCCCACCCTCACAAGTAAAAAGAGTGGTCATGATTTGCAGTGGCTAAGACATGGAAACAACCAATGTGTCCTCGATAGATGATTGAGTAAAGAAGATGTGATATATATACACAGTGGACTACTACTCTGCCATAAGAAAAAATGAAATACTGCCATTTGCAACAACATGGATGGATCTTGAGATTATTATGCTAAGGGAAATAAGTCAGACAGAAAAAGCTGAGAACCATAAGACTTCACTCATATGTGGGACATAAAACTGAAGGCAATAGAGAAATGAGACAAGCAAATAAAGAAACAAAAACTCATAGACACAGACAAAAGTTTCATAGTTATCAGAGGGTAGGAGGGGGGGATGTGGGGGATCAAACATATGGTGATGGAAGGAGAACTGACTCTGGGTGGTGAACACGTAATGCAATATATAGATGATGTATTATAGAATTGTACACTTGAAACCTATGTAGTTTTGTTTACCATTGTCACCCCAATAAATTTTAATTAAAAAAAGAAATGGTCTGCCTCATCTGAAGTATAGCTTGAATGGATATTTCCTCATGGAAATATAAGGTTTGGGGACAAGTATTCTCTTAACATCAAGAGTATAGTATGTCAATGAGGTGATGATTGTAATTATATCACACTTTGCTCTCTAAAAGCAAATATGTAAATAGGAGCAAGAAAGGATGAGTAATTATAAAATGAATCTCTCAAAGTTATTAAAAATTATATATTATTCCAGCCTCCTAGTTTCCTAGTCTACTATGAGTCAATTCATTGCAATTTAATGCTCTATATCAGTTACCACACCAGGTATAAAAAATATAAAGATGAATAAAACATGTCCCTACCCCTGAAATAATTTATGACTTGTTTACCTTTTCTTAGTATCGTTACATAAGCTTTCCAAATCATTTGAAGGGCATTTTTCAAAGTCTGTCACTGTACAGCTGTTTCTAAATTTTGGTTTTTCTGGGAACCATACTCTGAAACAGACTATAGCAAACACAAAGTCGAGTTGCAATATAGGCCTAATAACAGCCTCCTCGGGGCAGCTGTGGAGTTAAAGTGACCCATGGAGTGTTGGACAGGAATGGATTATCCGCACTTCATCGGTCACTGAATGTGGACCCTTTGTGAAGGACATGTCCTTGGGCAAGCTGACTTCAGATGAGGCCGTCCATGAAATAGCTAATAGCTGGAGACTATGCACTGACAAGCTCTCTGAACATAGACAGTGCGCCCTTTCTTGTAGGGAATCTGAGTGCTACATCTCCATACCCATCACAGTCTATGTCTACACTGCTGGGATTCATGTCTTATATGCTTAGGTAATAACTCCATTAGGCACCTGGTGGATCTGTCTTCCTGAGAGAAGCATAGGAGAAGGAGGTGAGTGGGATGAACTACACCTCCTTCCACTGAAGCTGACTTTGGGGTCACAACAAACTATCCTGGTCTCCCTCCTACACTATCCATTCTAGATTTCCCTCACTTCAGTGAACACCTCAGCTGGCCTCAGTGGCTTATTTGGTGTCATGACTAAGACCATAGCTCTCAGGAGTCTGAGCCTGTGGTCACCATGGCTTCTCAGAGTATGATTGCTGCACTTGTCCATGTAACATCACAATAGGGCAGGGAAGTAACAAGAAGCGTTCCAGTCTAAGATCAGATATATTCCTCCCTGCCTCTATCGTGTAACAACAGCCCTACCTCTTCCCAATGGTCAAGGCTAATTGCTGGCCAATATGAGGTCTGACAATTAAGTTTGTAAACTTGTTGCAACGATGTTGCTAACCTTTTTTGATATCAGAGGGATTATTCATTATGAATTTGTACCAACTGGACAAACAGTTAACCAAGTTGACTATTTGGAAGTGCTGAAAAGGCTGCGTGAAAAAGACAAAAACAACCTGAACTTCTCGCCAACAATTCATGGCTCTTGCATCACAACAATGCACCAGCTCACATGGCACTGTCTGTGAGGGACAATAAGTGTATTGGAACAATCTCTCTACTTGCCTGGTCTGGCCTCCAATGACTTCTTTATTTATCTAAAGATAAAGGAAATATTGAAAGGAAGACATTTTTATAACATTCAGCGTGATACAACGACAGCTCTTATGAACATTCCAGAAAAAGAGTTGAAGGGTGGACTCGGCACTGGCATTGGAGCATAGCTTCCCCAGGGGTGTATTTAGAAGGTGACTGTAGTGATCTTCAGCAGTGAGGTATGTAGCACTTTTCCTAGGATGAGTTCTCAAACTTAATTGTCCAACTTCGTATGCTGATTCTTCTTACTGTTGATACCTGTCTAAAGTGCCCAGAGAATAGCTATAACTTATAAGTTATGGGTCTTTTTCTGTGTTCCTGGAGGAAATGTCCTCTCTTTGGGGATCATGAACTCTTAACTCTGCAAAGCCCAAAGTTATGGGTAGGAGAAGCACAATTTTCCCAAGTGGGCTATTGGAATTTAGGATAGGTAGGGCAACTCCTGTGTCTACTGCTTTGTCCCTGGATCCATATGTTTTTCCTATTGGGTCCACAGCACCATATAGAGTTCTTTGATTCAAGGTACGTTCTGCATCTTAGAGTATGTATGTACCATCCCCCAAAAATTGTATGTCAGCTAATGCTTCAACTAAGCCTTCAGGACATTGTTCCAGCATTCTGTGAGGCCAGAAGCTTATGGCAGAGGAAAAAACTTTACCCTTCCATCTTCTTTTGGATGGTGTAATAATCAAATAGATATGAGACAGATTAATAAAATGACCACATTTAATTATATATGTAAATATCCCATATTTACCCATATGGGTTCCCACCCATATACATAAGAAAGTCAGAGACAGAAAGGTAAAGTGACATTCTGAGCTAAGGATGATTTAAGGCACCTTGGGGCTTCAGAGGGTCGTTGCAGGGCAATAAGGAGATTAGCTGTTTAGTAATTAGAAGTTTGCCCTGCATTACAGATAGGTCATGAAGAGTTATTTCTGATGGTAACTCTCATTATGAGCAAGGCCCCTAATTTAAATTATTTAAGGGAGAGGTAAACGTTTCTCATGATATTGTAGGATCTCAATTGCCTTTAGCTCAAAATAAGTCACACGCCAATATGGCACATCTTGGGGAGGGGGCTGTCCTGAACCCCTTTAGTGTGATGTGTGATATGATTAGTGGATCTCATGGCATGAGCCCATCACCAAATATTCTTTACTGTAAAGTAGGCTACCTGATATGTTGCGATGTTATGTGGAATTCCAACCAGTAGGTCAAACATTTTATAAGCCCTTGTATAGTGGTTCTGGTTACAACACTGGAGAGAAAAACAAAACAAAACAAAAAACCTATACCCAGATTATGTACCTATTTCTGCCAAAACAAATAGTTGGCCTATGTATTAGTGATTAATAAGGCAACAAGTGGCCAGTTGGTCTCCTTGAGAAATGGTGCCATACTTTTTTTGTATGTGTGCTTATGTGTGTATGTTTCTTTTTAATTTAATTTTATTTTGGTAAGAACACTTAACATGAGATCTATCTTCTTAACATATGTTTACCATTCTTGTTGGCAAGTTGGACATTCAATGGAGACAGTAGTTATATCAGCTTTGGTTCATCTTTGCCACTGCGATCACTTTTTTCATGGCCTATCACATCAGCACTGGAGTGAACACAATGACAGATGCTGGCTAACATGAGCTTGCCAAATCATTCTGTGTACTTGGGGGTTTAGTATCTCTTCTGTGATGGTTAATCTCTTATGAATGTTAAGATATGATAGAAAAATCTTCATATTTATCCTTCTCTAATAGGTCTAGCCACATACTTCTACCCCAATTATCTTTTCCCCCAGATCCTCCAATCTGTCTCTCTCCCAGCCTTTTGACTAGTTAGCTAAATTATTTGATACTGCTCACCAGTCATCTCCTAGGATGTGATAATGTTTTTGATTTGATACCTTGGCCGAGGGTAGGATCATTTTATAGGCTTTCACTTGGCTTTCTCCACTAAGATATCTTTCACCTTACAGGTCAAGACTCCAAAGAGGGGTTCTTTCAACTCCCAAGTATGTCTATGCCACTCATCACCCAGCCCTTAAGAGGCAATCTGGGTGGCACATCTTTCTGTCCATTATGCATACCTCATGCAGTGTTCTGAATTCTGTGGATGCTGTGTTAAATTTGTTGAGGAACTGTATTTTGTCATACATTTACTATAGCCCTAATAAAGGGAATAAGCTAAGTCTCTCCTAATTCCATGTTATAATTGATTTTTGGTTTAACTGCTTCCTTTTTTCTTCTTTTTCTTTATCAATGGGACTGAAATGGTCTTTGCCCCTCCTAGGAAAGCTGTCTAGTCACGACCTAGATCCTATGTCATCGACAACACTAACACTTTTTTTCTTTTTAAAAAAGCAGTCATAATCACATAGTTCCTCTATTCTGAATCTTTCGATAGCACCATACTACTTCTAGAATAATCAAAGAAAAAATTCATTGCCATAGATCAAATGAGAAAACTTAAGTTTATGAACTAATAAATTGATAATGAAAGGAAGACAAAAAGTATTAAAAAAAAAAACTAAAAATGAAAACATTTTGGAAATAAATTGCATAATGGTTCTTATAACCAAGGTGGGATACATGAGGGAGAAAGTCGAGGATGATACTGAGGTTCCTAGTTGGAGCTAAACTGATAGTAACACCATTCTGCATGAAAGAGAATAAAACATGTATAAGAGTTCCTTACATATAGGTGTTAGTCTCTTCTATCAGACTCTTATTTGTTTGATTAGGACACTAATTCATCTTTGTACTCCCCATGGGATTTACTGCAATATACTGCATGTAAGACTAGTCTCAAACAAATATTTAATTTATGAGTGGGTAAACGTGGACTACCAAAATCTTATCTACAGCACCACAAATCTATTGAGGTTATTGGAGAAACCAGCCAGAGAAAAAAGGCTGCTTTTAAAATCCTGATATTCAGATATCGAAGTAAGCCAGCCAGCCACATTATATCACTAATATCAAGATAAAAATGAGTGAATGCTTCTCCTCCTTTGTGACTCCACATTGCCCAGAATAGGACTTCTGTTTTCTTTAGAGACTATTCTTGATGTTTATGTGAATAAGCAGGGAATCTGGTGGGGAGGTTGTGTGTGAAAGGGAGATTTGTTCACCAACCACATCAATTGTGCTAGGAAAAAAAAAAAGTACTAATTTATGGGATTGTGAGATAAAGTGCAACTTCAAGGCCTTAATCCCTTAGACTTCAGCTAAATACGACTGCTGAGTCTATCTCATGGTCAGAGTCAGTCTTTTCCATTTCATATTTTGGGGCAGGGGCACAAATGATGGAACGAAGGATGACAAAATTCTAGCCAAAAGTGGTGGCACAGACAACAGGGTGATTTTGAAAGCTAAAGTGGAAAGCAAAACAAAACCACCTATTGCACTGTTAGAACTCCAAAGAGCATCCGAGGCCAAAGAAGGTATTTCATTAACAATCCTTGATTAAAGCAATCACCATCCGTGGAATTTGTCCAGGACAGCCTGGCTCTTGGTTAGTGGGAACTGACAAAATATTTGTCACTGAAAAGGCATCATCGAGGAAGAACACAACCCTTCCCCAGGCAACGGCATAATTAAGGAGCACTAATTCACTTAGCCTGGGACTGCCACATCTTTCTTTGTTTGCACCAGCATATGGACAGTATTATTGGCGTAGCTGTTTTGCTCGTCTGCATCTGTTGCTAACACAAATAACTTCTCTAGTCACCTTATTTGTACCTTCTGCTTGTACGGCAAAGATAATGATTTTCAGTCCTGTCATGGCACATCTCATAGCAACACATGGTTGTTATTGCAAATAGGTCAGTTTAATTCTAGTGCGTCTTCTAAGTGTGAGGAACAGTTCACTGCCTATGCAAGCAAAGCTACAGGCTTGGGGAGAGAGTAGAGAGACTAAGTGTCTTGTAACAATCGGAGCAATTGCCAGTGAGAGAAAACATTACAAATGAGGCAGGATGGGTTATAAGGAGAACAATTTTATCAAAACAGTCCCTTATGTGGGACAAGTAAGTACAGAAGAAGTGGCGGAAATTGGTAGAATGAATCTTACAAATGGAAATGAATTATTATACCACTATGTGCTTGATAACATTATTACAAAAGAAAGCAATAATGACCAGCATTTTTGCAGTTGTTTTAAATTTACAAAGCAGAACAAATAGGGAACCAGTGTGGAAATATCACATCTTGAATTTCCATATTAAAAACAAAGTGTTCATTAAGGAATACCTAAATTCTTAAAGCTAGTTAAAGGCCGAGTTAGTCCTGGGACCTAAGTCTCCTTACACTCTGCCTACTGTTATTTCCATCAGTAAATCCAGCCCTTAAAATATAAGCTAAGCTCACTTAACTAAAATATTAACAATAAAAACTGAAATAGTCTCATCATCTCATTATTCCTGCCTTGTTCATTCCTCTGTATATTTTCCTCAAGAATCCATAAAGAGTGTATATGTCATGGCATCTGCTTATATGAAGATTATCAAGCTCATTTCACCACTGGGTTCATGGGGCTGTTAATATCAGTCTCAAAACACATAGACGAGATAATCAGTGTATAATTGTAACATCTTGGAAGTTGAGGCCCCTGTCTTCTCCATAAAGATCTGAATTTGGGAAGAGGCAATGGTATCAAAAATCATCCCATCACCACTTGCTTGACTGTGAGTTGAATGGAAAAAGAAACTCAGTTCCTATTAGGCAAAATAGTCAGAAAATACTGAACCTCTCTTTTTTGTTTTTGTTTTTAATTATACAAATTATCAAGCAGGAAAGCATAGAAAGAAAAATCAGCAAGACATTTAATTATCAGTCATCCTATTTCCTCATTATTCTGCTTTAACGTTCTCTCTTTCTTTCTTTCTTTCTTCTTTCACTCTGCCTTTTCCTCCCCCCCAATTTCTTGAGTCTCTTCTCTCACTTTCATTCATTTTGCCATCTTTTCTTTTTGCCCGTGTCTTCCATTTCCCTGCTGTATTTCTGGGAAGTTAAAAACAGGGCCTATGTAGTACAATGAGAAAGTGTTTATAACAACCATTTCTGAGGATTTTTAAGTTATTTTGAATTAAATTTTTAAGTGAATTCAAATCTATGGTGATCCCAGAAAGTCCACTTTAATCTGCATTGTACTTTATACTTGTTTTTTGCATGAGATATCTCATATTTTGATTAGTTTTTATCTCAGCTATTTGAGTTTGACTAAAAATATGGTTATGAGATGAATCACAAACTTGATTTTTATCCAAATCTTGAAAAAATGCATGCATTCTATATCAACAGGAAAATGGTAATTTCATATTATATATTCATATTGAAAAGAATGTATTTTATTTATGTATGCCTATATATGAATAGAGAAAAAGAAAAAGGATAATGGAGTTGAAAGTCTTGATTGAATTTTTAATGGTTTTTTAAGTAGAATACAACCTTTTTCTATGTTAAAACAGTTTGACCACTAAACTTCCAGGTTCAGAGCATAACCCTGATGGATAGGCATAGCTAAGAGACAGGCTTTTTAGCAAATACCATGTGGTAAGCTAGACTAAACGTGGAACCCAAACATTTTTCTCACTGACAGCTACACTTACTTTGGAAAGGTTGTGTTTACCGCTGAACTTAAAAATGCAATTAATTAAATTGATGTCATTTGAGATAGGAGAATTTGGAAAGAAAAAGTGTAAAAAGTATGATTCCTCAAAGTTACTCAACTGGATTTCTGGGGAAATGAAAAAGTACAAAGTTTCCAAAAAAATTTTCCAGTGCAATTTTAATCCACCTAACCTGGCAAAATCCACATCTTTAAATTCCTGCCTTATGGGAACTATATTTCTGTAATAGTATAAAAATTAGAGTTGTTTTCTTTTCAGTTAGGGAGTCCTGATTTTCCCGACATTCTGTATCAAAGTGTGTACATTTCATTTATTATAGAACCTGATAAATAGAGGAACAATCTGTCATCTCTGATTTCATCTATGATAGCAAAAGTCTGGACAAATACTTCAATAAATACCCATGAACAACACTGAGATTATGAGCTATAGAAACTATTTATAGTTCTCCTTTGGAATTTTCCAAGGGAGAAAGGTGCTTTCCCACCCTTATCTCATATAATTTCTAAAACTCCCTGGAGTTTGGGGACCAAAATAAAGCAAAAATTCCCAGAGGTCATTCAGAGAGTTTGCAGTGAAGCTAGGAACTGAATCTAGGCCATCTCAGATTTCCCTCTAGCTAAATGGTGTATGTGTCCAGCCCTAATAACTCCTTCCAGCTTCTTAACGCTGTCCATTCTGGTCTGTAGCTTCACCCATCTTGAAGTTAGTCTCTCTGAAAATATTCATGGAATTCCAACTCTAGAAGTTGAAAGACCTTAGGGCTTATTTAGGTCATCTCCTACACCTTTCAGTTTCTTGTACAAAAATAAATTGATCCTCAGAGAGATGGGAGAATCCATCAGAGTTAATAAGTTTTACTTCCGGGAATGGAATTTCTTGCTTCCAGATCAGCTTTTACTTTCTTCTTCTTTTTTTTTTTTCAATTCAACAGAACAATTCTGGTCATTTAATTTTCCAGTAGATCTTCCTAACACTCTAGTCAGCATTTAATCTATATATTTTCAGATTTACATACTCGAAATTTTAATTGGTTAATTTTCAGTCAATGGTTTCTTTAATCAGTTGTGTGTAGAATCTCAGTGTTGTTCATGGGTTGCACTTTGTGTTTAACAGTTATCATTCCACTGAAGTGTAGCATTTATTTCCTTTTTGGACTCAAGGGTTTCCTAATGGCTGAACTCTAGATATTTGTACAAGTAGCTGGTAAATGATGTAGTCAGAAATGGTCATGGTGGTAAGGCATGCTGGTAGATTTTTCCTAAGTATCATGTCTGAGATTTCAAAATTTAGTTAAGAACATTGAGTAAAATTCTCTATGGATGTTTCCCCCTTAATGAAATAAAATTACAACAAGTTGCATGCAACTAATGTTGAATATTATTTTCTTATCTTTGAAATAAAGAGTAGCACATTAATACAATATTTCAAAGGTCAAATATTATTACACAGAAGCATATATTCTTGTTGTAGAAATTGTCATTTTAACCTTTTTTTGCCTGTTCTTTATATAAAACTCTAATCACACTTTATAGGATTTTAATCATGCAAGCAATCTGTATAGACAGTGATTGGAATATAATTATAGTACTTTATGATTTACATAGAAATTTGAACTATGTGATCTCAATTAAGGTTCATTATAGTCCCATAATTTCTAGGTCCATTATTGTTATATTTTGAAAACTAATATTTAGTGATATTAAATCACTTGCTCAGCCACAAAATGAGTTAATGGTATAGTTTGAGATTTAACTATTTTTCAAACTTCAAATTAATCAGTCAGTAAACAAATATTTCTTAAATACCTACTACGTGTCAGACACTGTTGTAGTACCTAGCAAGGTACTAGAGTAGTCTAAGAGAGAGGTTGAGGATCAAGATATAAATTTGGAACTCTTAATATATGTTTATATTTAATACCATAGAACTTATGGGGAGAAGGAGAGGGCTGAAGATAGAAATCTTGGCGTTGGGACATCAAGACAGAGGTTATATGGGGAAGGAGAAGGTGTGGTATGTGGGGGGTGGGGGAGGGAGAGAAGGAGGGAGGGAGGGAGACATGGGGAGGGAGGGAGAGAGAGAGAGAGAGAGAGAGAGAGAGAGAGAGAGAGAGAGAAAGGTTTCCAGTAAAGTATGAAGAAAACAAAGAGACTGTCATCACAGAATGAAAGAATAATTATGGTGAAAGAGGTGAGAGAGATCAAATCTGTCAATTACTGAGAGAAGAATCATAGTAAGATGAAGACAGAGAAGTGGCCACTGGCATTGACAAGATTCAGGTTATTGGGAACTCCAAACAAAGCCAATTTAATGAAACGATGAGAGCTAAAGCTCAACTGCAGTGTACTGAGGAGAACATGTGAAGTAAGGACGTGGGAACAATAGGTCTAGATAAGTCTTGGTAGGAGTTTTCTGTGAAAAGATACCCCAGACGCACAGTTATGACTGGAAGCTATGTAGGATCAAAAGAGGTTTTCTGTTTGTATGTTTGTTTGTTTTTATGATGGAGACATAAAGACATATTTCTAACTTAAAAAAATGATCCAGCATAGACAGAAACATTGATGATGCAAAAAAAGGGATAATTTCTTATAAAGACAAGAAAGATAGGCTTTAGGGCTCATAGAGAGGTGGGTAGTCTTAGCTAAAAGAAACAAAACAAAAAAACTCCAATTCCATTAGAAGAGATGGAAAGCAGAAGTGTGTGTGTGAATGGATGGTGGTAGTTTGAGGAAATTAGTAGTAGGAAGATGAGGTTGGCTTTTTTTTTTCTTTAATGCTTTATCTTTTTTTTATTTTTTTCCATCAAGTATGAGTTGGAAGTTGACAATTATATGTCAAAGGCAACTGAGCTTTAGAGATTTAAGAACAACGTGTTAACTATTCTCAGAATGGAAAGTGAATTAACTAGAACAGTGTTGAATGCCTGTTAGTATGAACACAAAATTACAGTGAGTGCACTCAGCAAGCATGTGGAGTTTATCCATTGTGTTAGGATGGTTGGGGACAGTTGTGTCAAGTAAGCAAACAGTTGAGTTTAAGTAGGTTGGGGTTTTTCAAGTCCAGTACGATGAAAGACGGCTTTTTGTATGGGAGTCATTATAGTTTGGGGCTAATGTATCTTTGTTAGCTAAAGAAGATAGTGGAGACTTACCTTGGGGCTACAAATAACGAAAAAAGTGGCAAAGTCAACAGACTGAAACTGGATTAGGAACACAGGAAGATGACTATACATAACTATCAATGAATGGGATGACTGAAATGGGGATTTGGGAGGGTAGATAAGGATGAGGAAAAGCCTGTTGGTTCTGAAATGTCCAAACATTGAGAAACCAGGGTGTTAGATGGCTATTTGTGGCTGTTAAAGTCACAATGATTGATGAATACAGTAGAGAAGTTTATCAATGAGTTTGAGAGTTTGGTAGATAGTATAGTGAGAATGGTAAGTAGTACGACATGTGCTTCAAAAAAGACACGGTTTTGAAAAAAGATGTAAAATAGTTTGGAAGTGACAAGGGGGAACAATGAGGAGACTCCTTCAATTTTCAGACTGTAAGGACCATAGGGAATAGAGGGTAAAATATGCCTGTACTTGAGAGGGAAGCAGGAGGAAACACATTTAGGCAAGAGCCAAATTCCATTTAGAGCAACAAGGGAGGGGGAGTTTTCAGAAAAGAGGTTGAAGATGGAGGAAAGATTGCTGAAGACAGAGCAGGAATTCCAGAAGCCACAATGGAAGCATTCGGGAGGACAGAAGGGTGGGAGATGAAGTCAGATTAATGGCGATACAGAAGAATAGGGTCCTGGTATCCATGCAATGAGCTGTGAGTCTTACATTTACGATGGTGACTGAGGGGAATGATATTGTAAACCAAGTTGAGGTTGGTCCATAGCACGTGGCAAGTGAAGATGTTGGTGGCTGACTCAGTCCATAGTTGGAAAGTACAGGACAACTAGAATCATGTGCGATAAAATCCTCATCTATTTTTAATTCCAAATCTCATATTTTTCCTTCTACTTCCCTGGGTCTTTCATACCATAATATTTTTAAAGCTTTTTTTTTTTTTTTTTTTTTTTGATATGTGAGTATACTATGTGTCATATGGGGTACAAAAGAAAACTTGCTCCCACTTCTTGTGAAACTCACAGAACAAGGAAAGGAAAATTAAAGAAAATACATAATTATTCCTTTATATGATACAATTTGTACATACTAGGAGGGAATGCATAGCAAGGCTTTCTAAAAAGAATGCTACTTGGAGAATGCAAATTTTGAAAAATGTCAGAAAGAGACTTTGCTTTAATGGAAAATAGAGTATGGTATTTTGTCCTGGCTCCTATAGTTGTAATAAATAGAAAAAAAAATCAAGTTAATTCAATTTATCATGAAGCTGCTCTTGGGAAAATAAACGATTCTCAGGGAAATTTGGGAAGAGAAGTCACACAAAGGTCTCACTAAACCTAGAGCTTGATGGGGAGGGGTTGGATTCTCAGGATCTCTGGAAAGCTTAGAATTTTTAGTTAATAGATTTTATCTTCTAAGATTTTGCAATTACGATGTGGCCACACTCTAGGAATTTTGGTCCTACTGTTTCTCAGCTTTCCGATTATGAAGTCCTTACTTTCCATTGTAGTCAACAGAGAGAATGTGATTAACCTTTGTGTAGGACTAATTGATTAAGTATCCCATGGATACACTGCCTGTAATCAGGGACCAGTTATCCTTCTTCAATTATTCAAGGTTGGGAATGAGAGGGGGGGCTCTCATTTCCAATCTGTGGATACTTGGGCAGCAGGGGCTCTGGGTGGGGAGAATTCCTTAGAGAGATATGAGGGCAAGCAGGCAATGTCTGCCAATATTAAATACTAATTATCACCAGCCTGGAAGACAACGTGAACAAATTCCTGAAATTACTTATATTTTTGGATTGGGGGGTGGTCATCAGCATTCTGAATTCATGTATGTTTAGTCTCCTAATTGTCATTTTTATTATTGTATAATGCTATATCCCATTTTGGCTCATATTCCAGAATGCTTTTTAGAAACTTGTATATGAACCACAGGAAGGGAAATTATTTAATAAGATAGTTCTCAGAGGACTGTCTTATCACTTTTTCTGGACGACTTGGTATGGGGATATACAGGAAGCATATTTAATAGGACATTTACAACTTAACTACTAAAATATGCTGCTGTTCTTAGAATTATGCCAAGTGAATGGAACAGATTGCCCTTTACTAATGTAGCAGTGTAACCCTTAGTACCGCTATGTTTCTTCCAGGATGAGGATGAGGTAGTTTGAGGAAAACAGGGCTGGGATACTCATCTCTGACCATGGTTAAGCCTTGTTTTCCTTCCCCTGAGAAAACTGAGTGTAACAGATTTTACTGAACAGCCTGGCATTTCCTACTTGTATCAACTTTTAACCCAATGATACAGAAATTAAAAAGCTTCCATAAACTTTGTGAATGAAATTAAAACTGTTTAAGGAATTTCAGCTAGTACTTTTTATTGTTAAAAAGCACTTTCCTAAAATCATGCAAAACTAGGTCAGTCACCTATGTTCTTTAATCTTCTTTTCATAGGTCCCAAGAATTCAACGGCCTTCTTCTTTTGTAAATGCTACCTTGTCTTCTAGTCCGTCCGCGTTCCCTCTGCCCTCCAAAACTGAGCTCATTAAATGAGATACAGTCACCCTAGTTCCCTTGGCATTTGTTATTCTCAAGAATAAGCAGGAAAGCTGCTAATAACAACAAAAAGTCACCATAACAATTATAATATTGCAAACATAAGGAATCAAAACTTTCAAATTTCTTATAATGTCAGTCCTTAACTGAATTGGTAACTGAAATGGGTAACTACATTTGTAACTGAAACTTCCATGGATTTCTACTTTTAGTTTTTTAGTCTTTGGGCTAGGATTTACCAAAACTCTCATCGTTCCTCACATCCCATCCCTCCCTGCTGACAGAATAGAAAAGGTGGAACAATAAGTATTATCTTGGTTCAAGAGGACAAATAAGAATTTTTTAAAACCATCAGTTTAATTGAAAACTATTCCACTAGACATCAGCCTTGCTCAAGAAAATTTTTGGTGCATTTCCTAAGGTCCTAAGGTCCACAATGACTGTTTCCTATTTAGGATAAGGACTCATCCTATACAAAGGTCCTTATGGCCTCTTCTGTTAGCCTTTGTCATGAGCCCAGTTCCATGTCCTTCCTAGGACTGAAGCCCGATATTAGTCTCGCTCACTAGGGTTTTATTCTTGTAAATTCAATGTCATTCTTCTTCAGGCCTGGGGTTAACAAGAAAAGTGCGGCCATTTGATTCATCTCCATCATATGTCATAGAACAGAAAAATCTAGGAAGAAAAATGTGGCAATAAATATTGTTTTCTCTCTTCCATATCTGCTAACCAGCTACTGGTCACAAACATTACTGCAGGCCTTCAAACTTCAGGTCTGCTTTCCTACGACCATGTTCATTGTTCCTTTTGTAGAGTATCTGAGTGTGAGCTGGGGTAGGGGATGAGAATACAGACATTTCCTTTTTTTCCCTTTTTTTTTAATTGAGCATTCATTTGCTCTAAAATGAGCTCATACGTCATATATAGGACAGGTCAAGGAGAAAGAGATCACAGCAATCTCTAGACTGCGCAACTGATTTTATCAGTTGTAGCTTTCAAAGATATCCATGAAATATTGTTGCTATCTAAAAACAACAACAAAAAGAAATTGTACCTTACTGTTAACATAAATGGGATCATTCTTCACAACCTGACCTTTATACTACGTACTTTTTCATCAGAAAATATATCAAGGAGAGAGAGAGGAAGAATATGAATAGTGAAGATTAGTATGATAAATATGAAACCAAATCTATTTTCAAGACAGCAGGCTTGATTCCATGAACACTGGGTAGAGTTTTCTGTTTTCCACATAAATCAAATGGCTTATCTAAGACAGTGCACCTATAATTTGACTATATCTTATACAAAATTGAGTGGGTTTTAAATTTATAGGAAATGGGTTCCTTTCCCACTTGTGATGTGAACAACTTTAGGTTCTGATAAGAAAGCAATTGAATTTGATTTCATCTGGTAGTTTGAGGATAACATTCAAGAATGGAAAAACTAGACTCCAGTAATATCATATCAGTGACTAGCAGAATGTTTCAATTGAAAATAATCTGTGCCAAAAGATGTTGATGTTATTTTTATTTCTAGTACTTCAAAATCTACGGAAGTTATTCAGTACAAACATGGTGCCATTCAAAGAGTGAAAATGTGTACCCTAAGTGTGCAAATAAATCACTGTTTTATATTATACTTTCCTCATATTGCTCAAAAGGATAAAACTCCATCTAAACTATACCATCTTACAGTTATATAAAGGGTGAAAAATTTCCCAAATGTTTCCTCTAATAATATTTTCAACATAACCATTGGTAGGACTTCAGCACTTCTTGATTTTCCTGTGCTTTTCCTAACTCTCTCTTTCTCATACTTTTACCTTATATAGCCCCATACTGTTTCAATATTGATAAGTATTTTTAATCAAAAAAGATATAAAATAGATTATCTCTCACTACCTAAGCAAATGCTATGACAAGCAGAAAAATCAGAAACATTGATAACTTTAACTGAGAGCTTTAAAAGGTCATGTCTGCACACCTGGGTAACTATTCTTCAGTCTATTAATTTTAACACTTTCTAGTTGGGACATAAAAATTTGAAAGAAAATAAAAAATAGAGCCACCAACTTCATTTCTTGGGAAAGGAGTACATGCTGAAGGTATACGTATTTGAACTTTATCTTGGGTGGACAAGAGCTTATACTCCTATGTCTGGTAAGAGTTGATAGATATCCATTTGAATTTACTAATTTGCAGAGAGGTAGACTTCCTGGAGAGGTGGGGGAAGAGGCTAATATACTGAGAAATGACATACAAAAATATCTGATCAGCTGGGCTCCAACAGTGCCCAAATCACAGGAAAAGATAAGAGGGCTCCAAATGGAGGGAAGGGTATGGAATTGTGAGTCCATATTTAACAAACGTCCTGTTAGTATAAGAACACAGTTGATCTTGAAACTCATTCCAGCTGGAACTGTGTGGGTATTTGCATGACCTGGGAGAAATGAGCAGAGAGATCTACAATACTTTGGGACTCATGCACCTCTGCTGTGGAGTACCCTCTGAACGAACAGAAGATATGAACATAATAGATAGGTGGTAAATATTAATTGTATCACATAGAATACTGATGCTTGGGTAAGTTAGGAAGCATCTTCAAAGGCAGAAGTGACAGTGTCAGTTAGTGAATGCTCGGGGCCATGAGAACCTGCCCTGGTCATGTTCTCAAGTGGCAAGGAAAAGAACTCTATCAACTACCAGGAAATTGTAAGGCATGTGCTCTCTTGCTATAGGACTTTTCCACAAAATGAGCATCATGAAGAAATAATGACATAGTAATGGGTCAGGTAAGGTTTCAGCTCCAAGGAAAGAAGTCAAACAGGTTAGGGAACAGAAAGAGTAGGCAAGAGGCCAGAACTGGTGAGATGAAACTTACAAGCACCCTTGAGAATCCTCAAAGACATTTATATGTGTAAAAAGGTGCTCTTCATAAATAAGCAAGTAGGGATTGGAAGCTCAAGATTTAAGTACTAATCAATATTAATATTAAAGTTCCTACATTGTATTTGCTTTTTGTGAGTGTGTTGGTAGAGAGGCTATTTCCCACATAGCCCAAGATGAGTCTTGAACAATTTTTTCATAGGCAATAAACTGGAAATTATCTTTTCTTGTCACTGTAAGTACTCTTCATTTGTGCATCTCATCAGATTATGATTTGTGGATTTAAATGTTTTAGCTAAAGCTTATTTACTAAGGTTTCAAAACTTTATTTTCAACAAGTGAAGTTATTAAATTAACATTTTCTTTAGTTTCTTCCTTAAAAAAATATTGTCAGGATTTTTGTTTACCTGTTTATGTTTTTTGCTGTAGAAGTAATGCTTGGCTGAGACAAACTTGAAGATCAAGGAAACCATGAAGAAGAAAATAAGTATTATTTATAATTCTACCACTAATCCCTTCAAAAACACACTGCTAGTGATGAGGATGTGTCAAACTAGGGGATTCTTTTATTTCTGGCTCTGTTTTTGACCCACCTAAGAAAGTAATTAATGCCCCAAATTACTTTTAACACAGAACGCAATTTAACACAGAAGCTAAATTGATTATTCAGAATCTATCAACACAAAATGTCATACTTGTGCGAATTATTCTTCCCAGTTCTTGACCTGGTGAGTTGGTTGCATGGTTTCATGGTAGAGTGATAATGAACAATAGAATGTCACCAAAATGTACAGAATTTGGTAGCTATGGTATCAATAGCTAACATATTTTGTACTTACTATGTTTCAGGCTCCATTCCAATAGTTTTATATGTATGATCTTATTTGGTCTTTACAAGAATCCTGTGAGTGGACGCTATTATCTCTACTTTAGAAGTGAGGAAATGAAGGCATATAAAATTCATGTAACTTGTCGAAGCCTACACAGTTACATTCTGTGTAGCTGTGTAGCTACACAGGCACACTATCCTGGTTTACTAAGTATGGGAGATTAGTGGATAGGCTGGCATTTATTGGTGGTGTACATTCCATTTGGTAGTGTCTATTGACATGTAATTTCTTGCAATTTTTAACTTGGTGTGTTTCTGAATCAAAGTAGGGCGTATATGAAGGGTTGAATTTCAAAATGCTAGTTGGCAAACATCATAAAGGAATGTAACTCTCTTTGGAAAATGCTAATCATTGGTGCCTCTTCTATTAAAGAGAAGTTGAATCATTGTGCTTTAATTATAGATCACATTTCCAACTAATTCTGAATAAGGAAAGGATGTATTTTGCTGTATAGTAAATGCTAACATTAGGCAATATGAAATTGTGAAATCGGCCAATTTATTCTGGTCAAAGGAAACAGGTATAGAATTGAGTTTCATTGTAAATTCATGTTGGCTTATACAGTTCCTTATCCATGAATCTCAATTTAATTTCATGGTTTTGTTAAATCTTATAAATTGCATGAGAACAAATGGATCAAGTGAACCATTTCCAGGGAACGTCAGGAAATATTATCACACCATCCTGTTAACTCACTCAGGATACAAAAATGTTAAGCAATGAAATTTAGACCTGGGAAGTTTATTCATGTTATCTTTATCAGAAATTACACCTGATGGAATCATATTTTGCTAATCTCGTTTGAGCCATGAAGTATAGGGAATGGGAGGATGAAGACAGAATAGAGAAATTTAATCAGACAGCAATCCGATTTAGATAACTTCCACATTGTGTAAAAGGAGACCTTTCCACTTAAAATAGCACTTGTCTAAAAGATAGCAAAACTGAATGCTAGTTTTCATCACAACTCATTGAAACTGTTGATGAACCTTAAGAGGCCCATCTGCTGAAGGTGATAAATGACAAAGAACTTTGAGAGCTATCAGTACCCCATACCCTCCCAGATCTAACTGATGATTCTTTCCTGAATAAGGAGCAATCAATAGACTTGTTTTACCAATTAGTCACAGACTTAGTAACCTATCCTGTCCTATCCAGAATGTGATTTCAATCTTTAATTAGCATAGCCACTTTATCTTTCTAACACATTAAAACCCCTTGATTTTTTTCTACAAAGAACAGTAAGAAATTCCTTAGTAAATTGCTTTATTGGTCTGTGTTCCTTTGCCTGGCAAAGAAATTAACTCATTGGTGGTATAATATTAATTACAGCAGTAGTCCTCTTCCATATATAAATACGCTACATTAATTTTTCAACACTTAAGCTTTTCCTTTTTTATTTAAAATCCAAGCACAAGTTTATGCCAAGAATGTTATTTTAATGCACTTAATTTTATATAACTAAATTTTTTTCAGCCTAAAAGGGAATTTTGTCACTTTTTGCTGGAAAGTTGCATAGTGGAGTTACTGCATAGGCCACATGTGTTGCCAACATCAAAATTATGTTAGAGGGGCTTGGGCCAGCCAACCTCATTTTGTTACTTTACACTGTAGTTCTCATCTGCCTGCCTTTCTGCACTATCCTGGCATTCCTACATGGAGAACTTCATCTATCTAAAACACTAAGGATTGCCCTTTCAAACTGGAAAAATCAGATTCTATTAATTCAATCAGGCTTCTTCCTATGAGAGCTGATTTAAGACTCATCTCCAACCAATTTTCTCTGATCAACTCTATCACTCTTTGATTTTGTCTCATCATTGATATTAATATAATTAGGTATATTGTTTTGATGTTTTTCTTACTAATTCTACTTTACTGTGGTTTAACTTGCAAAAATATTCCAAGTTTCCCACTGGTGTTCACAGTGTCCCCTACATATTTTGAAATCTCTCACAACATCTGTTGGCTATAAAAATTCATTGTCCTTGGTAGGGTTTGAGAACTGGTCAATTCAACTATTTACCAACAGTTAGGGTTTTCTCTTCTTTTTTTTTTTTTCTTTTGGAGGGATTAAATATCAGTTCCTCCAGCTTTTGAAAGTTCCTTTATAGCCTCTTTATAATGTGGAATGCTGTAGTGAAAGCAAGTTTAAACCAGTACCTGTCAAGTGTTAAATAATTATGAGAAATAAGGCACAAAACAGTCACATGTCCTTTTTTCCTTTTGAATCTCAGGGGGAAGTCCTCAAACTCTAACCTCAGCCACTTTAAACAATCACCTTGCAGGAGCAAAATACAAGAATCCAGGATAAGTGGCATTTTAACCCCAAAGCTCTGTTTTGTCCATTGACCCCACTCCTGTCACAGAGGAATTTGTTATGTTATCTGACAAATAAGGTGGATTGATCCTACTATTATACTATCATTTCATAAACTTCAAAATAATCCTTTCACACAAGGACCCAAGGATAATAGCAGAATATTCCCAACGATGTGGGAAATCCATATTAGTAGAAAACCATTCTGCAAATCAGAGCATCGCCAAAACAGTAATGAGGGACAGAGCTTAGATGTTGAAAAGCACATATCGGGTATATTTGGGGACTGAAAATGAATCAGGTGATGATAATCAGGAATAATTTTAATTTTGTTAGGTATTATTTTGATGTTATTTTGACAATGTAAAAGATACTTCTGTCTTTTAGAGAGGGATGTTAAATTGTCTGTGTTATATTTGGTTCTGACTCATCTCCCACAACCACTGTCCCTCCTTGCATAGAAGAGCCATTTTGTGCACTAAGTAGAGTGTTGGATGATTCTGCCAAAAGACTGGCAATGAATTTAGCTTGTTGAGAGTACATGAGGACAGAGTGGGGCTTCTCCCAGCTTGCATGATGAGATTGGATGATTTCTTGTTTGCTAATAAATATTTGCATATTTGGCAGAAGGTGTTTTAAGACTTGATTCTATTATAGCAAGACACCTGTTAGCAAGAAGGGCGTGGCCTTATGCTTTCATAGCTGGAGGCTCTCTACATATAACAAAAAGAACTTCGTAGTTTCTAAAAGACAAAATTGGCTTATGAATATGTTGGTTTGCAACAATAGGCTTTTAAGATTGACTGAGTAGTTGAATGTTATGTTCTCTAAATTTTCTTTCCACACAAATACTAACCATCTAAGAGAAACTATACTGACTTATTAGTAATATTATAATTTTCTTCCAGAACTTATCCCTGAAAGAATAACTGCTTCATCAAGATCTTCTTGTCTGATGAGTTGTTTTTTGTTTTTTTTTTTAAATTACCATCTTCTCTCTTAAAGTATGAGTGTTCTAAATGCACTAACAATCTAACCCAAGGCTCATTTTGCAATGAGTATTGGTTAGCATATTTTACAGAAAAAATGGCTGGTGTATGTTAATACAGAAAATCAGATAACTGTAGGTTAGATAACAGGTTTCTGTGAGAGTTCTTTTCTCCTCGCCCTTCCATGCAGTAGAGGGCAGTAATGAACTGTGCATATTTCCTCTAAAAATAAAACAAATAAATATAATACATAATTTAAAAATCATATTGAAAGTGTCCCACATTCAATAGTATTTTTGATCCCCTAAACAAACAGTAATTTACCTGGGCTACAATCCAGTATGTAGTAGCTACTTTCAGATCTCAGAGTTTTGGTTCAGTTCAGGCAATTTAGGATTTGATATAATATTGCATTGCATCTAGTCATTCACAAATCAGATGGGGGCAGAAATTAAGCATTTCCATTTTTTTCTAAAAAAAATGTAATTTCCTTATGGAAATTTTATAGCATAAAGGTATTTTAGCTATTTCTAGGATTAAAATGTTGTCTTCTTCAAGATAAATATAATATTTAATAAAGTATAAAATTTTATCTCCTTAAAATGCCTTTTAAATTATTAAATAAAATACAGTTTCTTCCTAAATAACTAAATTTATGCAATTTTTATTGATTTATTTTTCAATTTATGTAATTGACATGAAATAGTAAATTTCAACTTTTTAATTTTTTTCCTGGTATTTACCTACGTCATTTAAAATATCATATTTATCTTTATTTTGTTTTAATTTTAAATGTCATATTAATCTTAAGTGCCATCTATTATCTTCCTAGTAAAGAAGATAAAAAGTTGGCTCTGTTACACATCTCTCAGGTATTCCATCACCATATTCTACAAAAATGCCTTTTAAATTATAGTTTGGGGCCTTGTATCTTACTCATAAAGGGCAATTATTAAACACCAACAGAGTATTCAAACAGCGGAAAGGGATTTCCAGTGAAGGATGGGCTACTCATATTTACCGAGTCCCGACTCTGTGTCCAGGATTTTCATTTTAAACAACTTTCACACAGAAAACCATTTCTGTTTATCTTTCCAGACTGCATCATTTAAACAGGTCTTTTGTAGGTAGAAAAGGGTGTGTGTTCTTGGAAAAAAGTTTGGTCAAGGAAAAAAGATCTCAGATTTCAGTTACATAGTGCATGTTTAAATCTCAGCTCTTCCACTTACTACCTGCTGGACCTTCCTTTTCACCATCTTGGCTTCCCCTGTAAAGTTTCCCAGGAATGGGTGGGGTCTCAGTAACAATATTCCTATTCCACTTTACTTGTCTGCTTAAACATTTACTTGGAGAAACCTACCACTCCTTTGAGGAGGCCAAGTATTTAAACTTAAATATGTTAGTAATTATATTAAATGCAAATGAAAAAATATACTAATTAAGACAAAGTTTTGTTAGACTAGATTAAAAAAAGAAACCTGGATTATAGCTGTTTGTAAGAGGCACACATGAATTACAAAAAAAGAGGATGAAAGTAAAAGAAGGAAAAAGATTTTCCATACAAACACTACCAAAAATAATAGCTGTTGCAGGTATATTGATATCAAAGTAGATTTTCTTTAAAACAAGAAGTATTATAAATATAAGTAAGTGATTTCATACGATAACATGGTCAAGAGAAAGATACACCAATACAGGCAGTCACAATTTACAATGGTTCGATTTATGATTTTTCAGCTTTATGATGGTGCAAAAGCAATACACATTCAGTAGAAACTAGGCTAACCTTTGATGTTTGGTGGGTTAGGTGTATTAAAGGCATTTTTGACTTACAATATTTTAAACTTATGATGGGTTTATTGGGATGTAACCCCATCATAAGTTGAGGAGCATCTGTATCTATATTCACTTAACATATTTTATAAATATAGAAAGTGACACCTGATGAAATTGAAAGAATAAATGGAAAATTCATATTGAAGATTTAAACATACCTCTTTCAGTAACTGATGGAAAACATTGCCAAACGTCTATAGAGATTTAGAACCCTTAAGCTAATTAACTAAGTTGACTTTATTGACATACAAGGTATGATTAAAAAATATGGTGAATGTTTAAATTTAAAAAGTTTATTACACTAAAAGAAACAGTGCCATCAATCCCCCAAAAAACACTCCCCCTCACTTCAAACACACTTATCCCATCATTCCTGCCACTTTCCGAAACAGTTTTGGAAGTCCTCTTTCATGAGTGTCTTTACTTGTGCTGTCATGGCTGCTTCGATGTGCTAAATTGATTCAAAATATTTACCTTTCATGGTCATTTTGACTTTGGGGAAGAGCCAGAAGTCACATGGTCCCAGATCCTGTGAATAACGTGGATGGGGACACATACAATGTTTTTATTTGACAGAAATTGCCGTACCAGAAGTGATGTGTGACATGGAGTGTTGTCATGAAGGAGGATGAAGTAAAGACACTCATGAAAGAGGACTTCCAGGACTGCTTCAGAAAGTGACCACTTTAATTTTCTTGTTAAACTTGGCAAAAGTGGAAGTGAAATCAGGGACATATTAGTCCAAGTTTAGGGGATAATGCCATGAAAAAAAGGGCAGTGTACAAATGGATTAAACATTTTTCTGAGGGGAGAGAACAGGTCACTAATGAGTAGAGGTCAGGGCAGCCAGTAACGAGCAGAACTGAGGAAAAGATTGCAAAAATTCGTCAAATTTTTGCATCAAATCGTTGGCTTTACTGTGAGAAGTATAGCAGACCAAGTGAGCATCGACAGAGAAATAGGAAAATCTTAACTGAAAATCTTGGCATGAGAAAGGTGTGTGCAAAAATGGTCCTGAAGGAGCTCACTGATGAACAAAAGCAAAGGAGAGTTGAAGTTTGCCAAGACCTGTTGGAGAGACAAGACGATGTTTTGGGCTGTGTTATCACTGGTGATGAAACATGGGTGTACCAATATGACCCTGAAACAAAGGGTCAGAGTGCACAATGGAAGTCAGCCAATTTTTCACAACCAAAAAAGTTCCATCAGTCCAAATCAAGAGTCAAAATGATGTTGCTAACTTTTTTTGATGTCAGAGGGATTATTCATTATGAATGTGTACCAACTGCACAAACAGTTAACAAAGTTTACTATTTCAAAGTGCTGAAAAGCTGTGTGAAAAAGTTAGATGAAAACGACCTGAACTCTTAGCCACCAATGCATGGCTCCTGCATCACGACAATACACCAGCTCACAGGGCACTGTCTGTGAGGGGTTTTTAGTCAGTAAACAAATAACTGTATTGGAACACCCTCCCTACTCACTTGATCTGGATCCAATGACTTCTTTCTTTACCTGAATATAAAGGAAATATTGAAATGAAGATATTTTTATGACATTCAGGACATCAAAGTTAATACAACGACAGCTGTGATGGCCATTCCAGAAAAAGAGTTCCAAAATTGCTTTGAAGGGTGGACTAGGCACTGGCATTGGTACATAGCTTCCCAAGGGGAGTACTTCGAAGGTGACTGTAGTGATATTCAGCAATGAGGTATATAGCACTTTTTCTAGGATGAGTTCGTGAAATTAATTGTCAGACCTCATAGGTGTAATTCTTATAAGTCAGATGCTTTTGATTTGTTCTTTTTTAATATTCAAAGAGTATTTTATGAATTTGACCTCAAAAGCAAGGGAAGTAAAAGCTAAAATAAATGAATGGGACTATATCAAACTAAAAGGCTTCTTCACAGCAAAAGAAACCATTGAGAAACTAAAGAGGCAACCAACCGAATGGGAGAAGATATTTGCAAACAATGACTCTTATAAGGGGCTAATATCCAAAATATTACAACTCAACAACAACAAAAAAACCCCAAACAATCTAATTTAAAAATGGGCAGAGGACCTGAATAGACGTTTCTCCAAAGGTACCTGTTTTTAATAGTGGAATTTAACCTATTTATATTTATTGCATAGCAAATTAGCTTGTCGAAAATAGAATTCCTTCCTAAGTACTGTTATTCCCATCTCAGTAACATCAGTAACATCAATACAAATCCCCGGGTACCAATCACAATTTCTACTTCTTGCATACCTTGAAAATTCACTCCATCAGCATATCATGTTGGCTATCCCTCCAAAGTGAATTTCCGTTCTATCTCTCCCTCTATCTCTCTTGTCTAGTCTATCATTATTTCTCACTTAGATTCTCACAATGCTTCATCTATTGCCTCCTCTAGTGGATTCTCCATTTATGAACCAGAGTTACATCATAAAAAAAATGTAAATCTGATTATGAAATTCTTATGCTTAAAATATTTTTATGGATTCTCACTGTATTTCAACTTAAATGCAAACATCTTACACATCCCCACAGACCTCACATTGTTTCACTTCTGTATCCCTCCTCAACCTCATGTCAATCTCCTTCTCAGTCTCTCCTGTCCATCCCCACTGGCCTTCCATTTCTTCGAACTACTGGTATACAAGTTCATCCTTACTTTGAGACTTTTGTATATGCATTTCCTTTGCTCAAAAAAGTTTACCACCCAGCTTTTAGTATCTCTGCCCCTTTTCATATGTTATGCCTCAGTTCACATAACCCTTGGCCCATGAGATTTCCTCCAACTAGTCTGTCTAAATAAGCCACTCTCTATCTCAACCCAGTCATTCTATCACAGTGGCATTCAAATTGAAGAAGACATTGGAAGATATTCCAGCAAAGACAAATTTAAAGGAATCTATCAATTCAATTAGCTTCCAAATATTTTATTGTCCCAAGGTGTATATGGAAATCTCTCAGATGCCAAGCAAATGGACAAATGAAAAGTTTAATTTAATGTATATTCAAGACCATAACCTTTAAGGCTGCTCCTCATTCTGTGCTTTATAAACATATTTCTTAATGGTAAAAGGTGGCATCAGCAGCAGGGTATTTGGGCTCTGTTAGGATGTTTTGAAGACAGACATATAGTGGAGCAGACAGGTGGTAATAATTCATTTAATAAATCCAGATGAACAAAGTCAAAAGACTGTAATACTCTTAAGAGAGGATACTATGAGAGCAAAGCTCAGGAAGCATGAGAAATAAAAGTTGAATGCAAAAAAAAAAAAAAAAATTAAAAAAAAAGCTTTAAAAACATTTAAACCCAAACTATTATTTTCAGAAATTCTTAATATTCACCTCTGAAATGCTTATTTTCTCTTAAAAACAATCACTTTCAAAGTGTCAATGCATTATCAATTATAAGTTCATCTTATAGTTAATCTAATCACTAACTAGATATTCTTTACCACTATCAAAATATTCAATATACATTGGTTAAAAATCCATATGAAAAACTCATGTATAATTTTTTAACTTTAGTGCACATTAGGCAATAAGGGAAATAAAACTATTAAATCACCGCTTAACCTATCATTCCAATTTTAGTAAATTATTTTGTCTCATAAATTATTTAATATTTTCTATCTCCTCCTAACAAAAAAGAAATTACATGCTACATTCTCTAATTTCTATTGTTTAGTTATTATACACTAAAATTAATATATAGAAAAAGTTTTATGATATTTAATAAAACTATTGGTATTATTAAATATTTTTATGACCGATAATAATTTTTCAGTTTTCATTTTAACACGCATATACCTTTCTTTTCCCAAATACTGTATTAGCCTCTTAAGAGCATAAAATGTATTATTTGCCATGCTCCACAGTAGCACCTACTTCAGTGCTATGAAAAAATTGTGTTCAATAAATACCATTTAAATCATGAAAAATTCAATTATGCTTCAAATCTTAAAAGAAAGTTGTTTTTCTGAATAAACTTGTCAATCAGAATGATACAGCAAATATTTTGAATTAAAATGCAGCAAGGATATAGCAACTGATTAAAAATAAAAGATCTATGGCTACTAAGGGGAAAGAGGTGAAAGGAAGAGTGATATTTGGTCCCATAATATGTCACTAAAATGACTAAAAAGACTGTTGTCTATTATGTTCTTATTACTATATGTCAGTATATCAGTGTTATATTCTATGTTTCTGAACTTTCGTTTTAACTGAATAATTTATCAAAGCATACCCAAGGTTTCCACATTTCTTCAAGACGCACTGGATGATATTAAACATAGGCACCAGAAACTAGCCTGTGACCAGGACCACAGTCAGGGGGGACAAAAATGCACTGCTAGCATTACGGTAACAGTCTGACTTTTAGACATCACAATGTGCTTTTCTTACAACAATTTATTCCCCTATATTGTTTCATCATTATGAGTACTTGTTTAAAACTCAATTACACAATTACAGAGCTGATTGACAGTATTGTCTAGGACTATGGCAAGAGATTTTGGTGTGTGAAGTTTACACTTGGTTTTTAGACATTTCACTGATTTTTGCATGCCAAGCACAGTTCATGCTTGAAAACACTATAATCAAGATGATAAAAGTTCAGGTTCCCCATGGATGTCTTTATTGGTTTATCCTTCTCTCCATCCACCTTTGATTTCAGTTCCAGAAAATATATTGCTTCCCAGTAGAATCTTGCGTTCTTGGAATCGATTCCGGTAAGGCTAGTTAAGTGGTGGTCTAATTCCTTCTTGTTGTGCTCCAAGTTGGCTTTTGATTGTTATTTCACATAAAGTGATTTTACAGCCTCCCTCATTTGTCCATGTAGTAAAAATCTCAGAATAGTCTTGATGCCTCTTTTTGAGGTGAGTAAATTCAGCCCTGGGGAAACTGCGGTGAGATTTCGGTGGTTATTGATATCGGGCAAAAGAACTCATGACGAATCTGTGATTCAGAAATGGCTACGTATGCAAGCATGTCTGCACACATACTTCCCAGCCCTGTGACCAGAGGCATTGGCAAGAATGGGTGGCAGTCTGGCGACAGTGAAACAGAGATCTGGGAAACAGGGCCAGAAGGCTGCTATCCTACGGGCTCCACAGAGTTCTCAACCACTTGCAACCACTGTGACGCAAGTGTGCTGTCCAACTGAAATCAAGAACACAAAAGAATGGACAAAATGATAGACAAATATACAGGGAGGGAAGCACATTAAGGAAGATTGGAAAAGAATGAAAAAAACTAGAGATCTGTGTGGGGAGGACAAAATTTCTTCACCATTATCAGCATTATCAGCCGTGCATTAACAAGATTCCCAAAAATCATTGTCTTGACATGACAACACAAAATTAGAGAGCTAATCTCTTACTCATGGTAAGAATCACTTCATTTGTGTCATTCAATAATGTTGCTGAGAAAAATACTGATTTGTTGTTACTGAACACAGATTATCTTGTATGATTAGGCTCACGAGTAAATTGATCCATGAAACTGTGCAGGGACACTGCACTGTGCAAATGTTTCTAGTTTTTATACAGGCAGCTCATTTCACTTCCCCTCCCTTCTCATCCAGACCACAATTACACTGAATATTTGGAAGACAGATCCTTTGAAAGCATCTAGAGGTATAAATAATTACATATTGTTTTTGTCCCTCAAAAACCAGAAAAAATTACTTATTTCTTGATAAAAGTACTTCTATGTGTGTGTTTTTTTAAATACTTTAATTTTCAGGGATACTGGGATTTAGGAATTAATATAAAAGTAAGCACAATCTTCACTGTAAGTTTTGGTTTGTTTTTTAATAAACTTTCAATGACTATAAACCAGTTTAAATGGAATTATTTGGACTTGATATAAGGTAAGATTAAAAAGATTTGAATCAGAAATTAGGGGATATGACTCTAATTCTGATTTTAAATAAGTCACAATCAACTAGAAATCTTAATGTGAGATAGCTAGTTTTCTTTTACACACACACACACACAGGGTGCCAAAAAATGTATACACATTTTAAGAAAGGAAAAAACTATTAAAATTGTAATACTCAATATATACCAATAACAAAAGATAAATACAAGTCATGTGTATACATTTTTTTGGCACCCCCAGAATATGTGTGTGTGTGTGTGTGTGTGTGTGTGTGTGTGTAGATATATATATATATATCTGTATATATCTACATATCTATATCTATATATCCATATCTATATGTCTATGTCTAGATCTAGATCATAGATATGTAGATATAGATATATGGTTTTCTTCCCCAAAATGTCTAGGGTGAAAATAATCTCATGATACTTGGTTGATTTTGTCAAAGTAAATAGCTACAATACATATTTGTGGGACTATATTTTAAGGGGTTAGGTCACTTTAGTGCAATGTGTTGACTTAATGTAGTATTTTTTGTAAAAAAAAAAAATAGGCTAAACATAACTTCTCAAAATTAAATAAAAACACACAGCTAATTTTAAATTAATTGGTTTAAAATTTGATAGTCTATATATTAGATTTTCCTGTTAATATTAAAGATTTGAATGTTTTAGAAAAAAATAAACTTCAATAAGTACACAAAAACAATTTAAATAATCTGTTATTACTTTCACTGTTGTTTACACTTCTGATGAAACTATGTTTAAAACTTACACTCAGAGTACATTTGCAAGTTATTTTTAATCCTTTAAATAACTGGTCACTAGAAGGCAAATTATGTGAAAATCTTAATTATAACAGTATATAGTGATTGTGCAAAAAATAAAGCAAGAAAAGTAAATTTTATTATGAAAATATACATTAACTTATAAATTATGTATTTATTTTCTAACTTATAAGCATTACTGAGATATCAACAGAATGACAGATGTGTCAAAATAATTTAATATACTGTCTGATATTTCATTAACTTTTAGTTAAATAAAATCCACAGCCTTACACATATTTTTTATTTTATTATTTTGAATGTGCATTAATCAATATAGGATAATGGGGCATATTTCATTAAAGAGTTTGCGTTTAGACTTATGTCTTTTAAATATATAGACATATGGTACATGGGCCTTCATTTGTACTCTTTCCCCAGGCTGTGCAGCAGTCTAAGTTTTGACAGCCTAGATACAGCATGAATTTACCTTTGCCAGATGTATGAAAAGGGCTATTTCTCCATGAACAGTACATTAATGTGAGAATCCTGAAAAGACCATGCTTTCTAAATTATTTCAATAGAATAAAACACAGAAATCAATTCATACTGTGTTATAAAGTTGTGAGATCAAGTATTTAAAAAATGGTTTTAAATAATGAGAAACTGTTTATAATTTCATTGAAGATCCTGGATATAGAGTTTGGAATTATTGAGTAATACACTACCGAAAAAGCAGATCTCATGAACACCATTATTTAACTGGTTGTTCATTGTTTTTCTGGTTATACAGTGTATGTCTCATTATGAGGAAGTTCCATGTGATGTATTATTTCCATTTGAAGAATGGAGATTGAGACTGTCCACAGAGGACCTTGGTGATGAATCTAATTCATCAGTCATCTTTTCTCTCTTCCACCCAATTGCTTGGCCTCCTTGACTCAAGCAACATGATTCAAGATAGAAGTCTGTCTAAGGCTACAATTTTCTCATTGCTGCCAGAGATGCTTGGTGAGGTTGCCATGTTTCAGTGAACTCCTTTGTTATCTGACTCAACTAACTCAACCCCTTTCCTTTAGATATTAAGTCCACAGCTTATGCTGAAATGTACTATAGTTAGTTTTCTTTTCCTTTTCTTATGTTAGCCCCATCTTGCCTACTTTTGAATTGTTTAATTTTTACTTTCAGAGAAATCATAATTTGTGAACTTTCGCCTACTTTCTACCCTCCCAAGTTCAAACAGTTTCACAGAGCATGATCCCAGGATCTTAGGGTAAATTACCTTACCATGGGACATAGTGACTAGTCTCCCTCAGCCATTAAGAAGTTTTCTGTGTAATGTCTTTACCTCTCTGGGCTTCTGTCTATAAAAGTAGTGAAATTGAATTACAGTTTTATATAAGGATAGGCTAATGCAACAAATTAAAAGCATAGTTTCTGTTTTACTTATAAATGTTTTGTAACGACACCCCCTCCTCTACGACACACACACACATACACACACCCTTTTTGTTGAATCGGAGAAGATAGCAAGAATGAGATGGAAGCACATTTTTTTTTAGCTGTGTTATTGTGTTCATATCACTGAGAAAAATAACACTGTACTGCATCTATAGTGACTTAATAAAATATAAGCCATGTGTAGAGCAATTGCAAAATGAAAGAGATCTCCTGGGTGCTAAGATATCCTGGATTTAGTTGAGATGTTCAAGAGCAACTTTGTACCTCCAGGCTTGCACCATGTTCCTATCTTTAAATACATAGATACATACATACATACATACATACATACATACATACATACATATTGCCATTTCCATACAATGTATTTTATTCATTCTCCTCCAAATATCAAGTTGTAGTTTTAGAGACTTTCATCCTACTAAATAAATATTCATCACGATTTTCAGAGACTTCAAAAACAACATTCTTCAAACTGGGGTGCATGAATCCCTGGGGTACATAAAGGCTTTCCATATGGTAAGACGGCAAGAATAATAATTTTAAGTGAATAATTTTAAGGGAATCAGTTACTAGATCTTCAACATTAACTTCTAAATTTTATCGCCTAAAATAAATCTTCCTGAGAACTCATCTGTGATCCAAACATCTCCTTCAAAATTAATTTTCTCCCACTTTTACACACTAAAGCCAATATTCAGTTATACATTTCAACAATATTCAGTTGTACGTTTGTACATGTCCTTGGGTGTCCAAACCTTTGTAGCACCAAACAAAAAGGTAAATTGAAATATTTGAGAGAGTGATGATAAAATGAGTAACTCCAGTGATTAAGTAAGACATTCTTTTTGCAAGTCCAGGGTTTCAGTTCTTTGCTTTCAAGAACATTGAAGAAAGACATAATGACAATGCCAGCCAATATATCATTAAAAATAATTATGGTGAAAATCACAATGTGACTTTTGGCATAAAACTTGAACGGAACTTAAAGAACTGAGTCACAATGAACTAGGAAAACTCTTGCATTTCTATTTATCTTGTATGTGAACATAGTTTATCAACCCTTACATCTATAAAAACAAAAAAATAGGAATATAATTTATGCTGTCTAATCCAGCAAAAAATAAATTATTCATAAACATACTAACTCATTGGTGAGTAAACCAACATAAATCAACAACAGATGCATTTCCTAAAGTTCTTCCTATGAATATTTTGTTTCAAATTTTATAATATTTACATCATCTTGATAAATTATGAACTAACAATAATTATAATTAGTTCCCAATAGAGAAGGATTTTTTTTTAATACTTAGAGATTTATGGGTCACAAAATTTTTAAAAAATTAGCTTCAGTATATGTGTGTGTGTGTGTGTGTATGTATTTCCTCAGTAAAAACATAAATGATGAGCATAAGATTTTTTAGCATAAAATTTTATTTCACTGAGATAAAGCTTTATGAGGGAACTAGAATGAAAATTGTAGCTCATAGAAAAAAAGACATATAAAGTTTATAATTATTAAATATATTATTTACTTATAAATGGATAATGGTGAGTATCAAATCACCATGGTATTTAGACTGTAGTAGTTATGTTTAGGAGTATTATAACGTCTATTTTAAAAGTGAATACTTACAATATACTGGAATTTATATATTTTGCAGCTAAACCTTGACTCAAGCCTTTCAACAAGTTGAAAACTTATTGATATTAACTTGTACAATCTGGGACATATTTTATTCAATATTTCTTTCAGAGTAAAAGAACAAAAGTTTTGAGGATTCCACTGTATACCTATTGACAAAATTATCACATATCTTACAGCCCCTTTTAAAGATCAGAAGTGAATGAGGCTGGGTAGCTAATCTACTCAGAAAATCTCTAGACATCATGATCTTATGAAATTATTACATAGTTTCCTTACTGTGTCTAAACATAAAATATTTTCCTTTAAATGAGGTATTTCATATTTGGGTTTGGAAATTAACTTTATTATTATCCTGGAGTTACTCAGCAAAGCTGTGCTTTAAGATATATCTTTGGTGCCCTTCACATCCAGTTAATGGTGCTTATTACCACCAGCACCTGCCACAATTTTTAGGCCACGGTTCTTTCATGATGTTTCTCTGGCTCTCTAGAACCCCAAATTTATCTTGTCCTTACTGGGCAGAGATTTACATTGTTACACCCTATAGTCTATTAAGATAATACCCTTTTGGGGTTTTAAGTATTATTATTAACTACTTAATTTATCTATTTTATTGGAGAGCTCCTATTATTTCCCAGAAGTCCATAGTTTTATATATTATTGGATAAATATTGCATAGAAAGGAGTACTCCAACTTTGCTTAAGGGTCTTAAAAGATGATAGTAAAAATAATGATAATGATAGCAATATCATAAAAATAGTCAGAAAATTAAACCAAGGCTACATGGCAACTAAAAGGCAGGGAAGTTTGATAACAACACCCAAACTCTTAACTGTTAAGTCATGGTAATACCAATGGTTATTAACAGTATTTATGAATAATATGCACATAATTGGCTTTCCAATTTTCTAATCTTTTAAATTTATTAATCTAAGTTTTAAGTGATCAAGTCCTAAAGTAATATAATTAAGAATTAGTGATCAAGAATTAGTGATCCTAGACGCAGGATCACAGATCTCTTCCTTGATGTGGTCCATTTTTCTTGAAATGATGTTATGGTTACATGGGGACCACTGTGGCTGGGGCTGGGCAAAGGATCGCCACTCCTAAAAGGTTTGGAGTTCAAATTCTACTGAGTGACATTACATTGGAGAGCAGTCTTTATCTATAATCTGCATTACTGGAAAGGCAGATAAATTAAATGTTCTTTTTTGCTTAAAATTTGTTTTTCCTCTTTGCAAGCCTGAATTCTGAAATCAGTCTGACATTAGATTTGTTGCTAACGTTAGTCTTAAATTTAAAAAAGTGTTAGCATATGGTTCTTGAAGTTGATTTATACCAGCCCCCAACCATCCCAAGGGAGAAAAAAAAAAGACAATCAAATTTGGTATTTAAAGTACATAATGCCTTCTAGGTAAACTGCCACTCTGAAATACATATTTTTTTAAAATCATGGGAACTATATGTACCATTTTATGCTCTGAATCAAATATGAAAGAATCAAATAAAATGATTTTTGGTAGCTTTTTGCCTTTAATGAGCAAGTCTTTACCAGGTTTCCATACATTACATAATGCTTCATGTTCTCCTGAGATATTCTTCATAGAAAATATCATTAGCCATTATTCTGAGAATTATTTTATACATATGGCAACCACAAAACAATAGGAGTTAAGGAGAGAAGTTTCAGGACCACCATAAAAGAAAAGAAAAACAGCCTAAATAAGGCCATTATTGGAAAGAGAGAGAAGCTAGAAATTGGCTAATTCAAAATAGTTACTGAAATAGAAAAACACATTTTGTGCTGAAATAAGATAAAAAGCAATTGACAAATAGTATTGGAATTGAATGTTGCTTTTCAAGGTTTTAAGAAGGTGGGTAGAACATTAGTGATCTGTACATGTGGAAGACCAGAAAATCACCTTCTGTAAAATCTTCCTTTAAAATATTTTTCAATTTCAGTGTAGACTTGTTCTTCATTGTCATTTGATATTTTTTAAAAGGAAATCAATATATACATTAGATTTCATAAGTGGAAATGATGGATTGTGGAATTGAACGGAAACTTCAAAGTAAAGTCCAGCCATCACTCATTCATTCAATATTCTTTCCTTTACTCAACAAATATATTTTCCAACAATTGGAGACAGAGCAGTGAATAAGCAGATAAAAACCCTCGTCTATATTCTCGTGGGGAGACACAAACACTAAGTAAAATGCAAAATGGTGATAAGGGCTACATAGAAAGAAAAAGGTAAGGAAAGGTGATAAAGAAAATGGAGAGAGGAACGTTCATAAATAGGATGACCACGAGAAAGTTTCACTGAGATGACGTGAGTAAGGTGTGAAGGTGAGGGTGACACCTGTAGGCATCTCGTGGAAGAGATGCTCAGGAAGAGCAAATGCTAAGAGCTTGAGATTGAGGTGTGCCTTGCATCAGGACCAGTGGTGGCGGCAGCAGGGCATACCAAAAGGCCTACTCTGGGCAGAAGAATCATTAAAAGATGTCCTATTTTATGGACTGATGCAAGATTTCAGTCAGGGCAACCCAATGGGTATGTGGGGTCCCAGGCAAATAACTTTTGTGAGCCCCGGTCTGTATAAACAACTTGATTAAATTACACTACATTTTAATAGGCCCACACATGAAGATTAGAATAATGGATGGGTACGAGGAATCTATGTTTATTGTTAGCGATCATCCTGGCTGCAAATGAGGCAGGGAATTCAGCCCCTTTGTTCCCAGCCCCTGATACCCAAATCTTTACTTGAACCAATTTCTACCATCCTGTTAGTTCCATTGTCTGTTTCATTTGCCCTGAAGCCTAATCAATTCATTCTCTAGCCCTTGGCAAGATTCTGTACAACTAATGTGCAATTTTAGTAGACCAAATAATGTACTGGAACAGACACTAGTGAGGAGACTACTGCAATAATCCAGGGGGTAGATGACAGTGATCAGCTGTGTCAACTGCTGCTGATACATCAAATACGATAGGACTAAGAAACGATCATTGGATCATCAGTCCTCTCTAATTATTCATGCTGGCTAATGAGCGAATACAAGAAATAGGACATTCCTTGCTAGAGTACCTGTTCCATATTTCTGTAGGTTTGCCATTGTGTTTCTGCTTCGGGTACACAATGTCTGAAACTTAATATTTAACTGTGTAATAGGTCTATGAATGGGTTTAGTTTTTAATCTGGTAACACCAGAAAGAACCTATGAACATTGCTAACCTTTCTCCTTCATTAAACCTATTAGTAAAGGAGAGATTCAACTGAAAATTTGGAGATTGATCCAAATACACCTTAAATTTCTGTCTACTTTCTTAATTTCCAGAGACACAAATTCATTGTTGCTTTCTTGCCAAGGACTAGAGATTGAATTGATGATTTAGACAGCAGGTCTAATTAACCAGGCAATGGAATTGACAGAATGGTAGAAAATGGCTCAGATAAGAATCTGGGTACCAGGAGCTGAGGATGAGGGGGCTGTATTATAATGGTTCCTTCCCCACCCACAGCCAAGGTGACCGCTGACACTGCACTACATACCCGATGAGGCAAGAGGTACCTCCATGCTTTTTGCCTTGAGCCATACTTGATCTCAGAATGTCTATTCAAACACATACATAGAGGTACAAAGGCACATTTCTTGGGCAATTTCTGACAACAGAAAATGCTTAGGGAGGCAGTAACTGTGGAATGACCTCCAAGAACAGAAACTGAGAGCTAGGCCTATGATAGCAGAAGTATATTCTACATGCAAAATGGCTGTTATGAGGTTCAGATGAACTAATATATGTGAAGTATTTTACTATATAAATGGAATTTACTGTTACGATAGTTTAGGGATCATTTTCTTTTATATCTGTCTATTTTGTGGTATTTTCCAGCCTCACTTGAGATATTTCTTGTAAGTGAGATACAGAACTCAAACTATCAATCAAAGCTGCAGACAGATTTTTTTTCTTTTTTCTTTATTTTCTTAATCTTTTTTTTAAAGAAATAAACTGAGAATTTGGTTCAGGTTATAAATAAGCAGCATCCAAGGATAAGATCCATCCATGAGTCAGCATGAGTCAGTAATTCAGTAAGCCTGGGAACTGGAAGTCAGTTGGAATGTAATAAGTTTCTAGCACTTAAATGTGAATAAAGCTTTTGAACGCCTGAAATTTCAAATGTCTGTGGTTGTCTGTTTGAAGAGGATTTTGTAATACAAAGTAATTCAGGGAAAGTTCTTTCAGACAGGACAAAAAGTTGCTACCCTGTCACATTAAAAATATTTTACTTGAGTAACTCAAACATGATGAAGTAAGAAGGTTTATCATATGACATCCTGAAGCATCCGCAACTAGTGAAAGCTTGGGGTGCCTAAAACGAATCTCAAAATAAACCTTTCATGGACAAATTTCAACAAATTTAATGTTATAAAACAAATGAAAATTTCAAGTCTCTAAATACTGCAAAATAAAACAGGGATCCCCACTTTTCTGAGGGAGGTACTACATTTTATTTCATCATGTCTTCAGATCTTTGAAGGGTATGGGCTATGGTGATGGTGGGGGAGATCTCTAACTAAATTGCTTTGTAATTCGTGTGATAGAAAAAGCAAACATCAAAAAAATAGGCAAATAGTTATTCACTACCAACGATTGAGCTAATTAACCTAGAGATGAAAACGGGGGCACTGAAAAGTTATAAATTCTAAGCAGTAGTGACGTTCCAAGTGATTAAAAAATCAGAATAATGTAGTCACGGACCAGTCACAGTGGGTAGCACACTCATTCAGAAAGGAGAGTAGCTGTAGCTAACCAGTAGAGTCTTACTGGTAAGTATTTGCTGAATACTATGGCAGGCTATGAGTAAATTCTTCTAGCAAATGAATGAACAAGTGAGACAAATTTTAAGTAAATTTACGGAGTGATGCTCCCTTTCATGTACAATAATTTTGTTCATCTTTATTTGTAGGAATTTGATCACTATCTCACAAGTGGTCTGGAAAAGTACACAAATAGTTTGGGTTGCTGAGAAATAATTACAATTTTTTCAGACAAGCAAATTCTTTTAGATGACGGTAAGTAATAATAGACTAAGGAGCAAATATTTCTCAATGCCTGTATAAAAGTGACTCTAGTGAAAGGATTAGAAATTGGCAAAGTTTGTAGGAGAGACTGAGGAAACTCAGCTAGAGTACATGCTTCCCTCTGACTTCAAGTAATAATTCTGTGGTTTGCTTTGAGTGCCTGGTTAGTTAGATATAGATAGGACCATCATTGCCGGATTCTTATTTATGGTGCTATAACTCTAAGGGCAGCAAATTGATTCCAATTTACTGATGTGACAGCTGATATCTTACTCCACTTCTAAATTATAATGTTGGTTGTAAATTAAAGCTTGAAGATCTTGGACATATTCCCAAGCTTCTTCAGAATCATGTGTGTTGTAAGCCAATGCTAAGTTAGCAAGAGCTTTATGATAAACTGTTCATCTGAACAGGGAATTGCAAATTAAACACTGTAGAGAAAGAAGTTTAGAAGACAGCAGGAGCTTTTTTAAATACATAACTATTAATTTTCAATCCGACTGATCAGATTAGACAATATGAAAGGCTTTTGATTTCATACATTATACACTTAGAAATTATCCAAGACCTATCCTATGTTTCTCATTCTTATAAACTTACTGGAAATACGATGTATTCTAAATAGGCAAAATTCAGTTTTGCAAGATAAAAAGAGTTCTAGAGATTGGTTACATAACCATGTGAATGTACTTAACACTACTGAAATGTACACTTAAAAACAGTTAAGATGGTAAACATTATTTTTAAAATGCTGGAAAAAATATGCAAAAGACAATCAAAAACCAATGACTTGTGTTTGGGAAACTCTTAAGTCCCTTCACATATGGACTATCCCACAAGTAACTTAGAGTACGTTTAGTCATGTAACATCTTAGTCTTTTTAAAGCACCCATAGTAACTTATTTCCTGTAGGTTGAATACATGCGGGTGGAGATTTTTGTCTGTTTTGTTCAATGCCGTATCTCCACTGCCTAGAACAATGCCTGGCACAGGGTAGATACTCATCAAATATGAGGCCATGTTTCTTATTTTCTATGTCACATTATTTGCTAAAAATACCAAAAAAAAGTCAATACATGAGGATAGGTATTTTTATGACTTCCAGTTCCAGAAGAAATTTAAAGTCTTGTTTTCCAGCATAATATGCAGTCCATTCGAAAAAGTGTTTATGTAGCCATGTTTTACATTCCCATAACAAAATCTCCCAAACTAATACCCCACACAATTTACTGCTTTCTGGAAATTTAGCAGATGTGCTGAGCACAAAAGCATTTTGGATTCCAACAAGATTGGGAAGGTCTAGGTCATACCTTTCCACTTTTCTTTACAGCAAGAATTCTCATAACCTTTAATAAGCCAATAAGCATCAGGAGCCCTTGAGAGAATTACAGCATTATGTGCGTCCCAAACACTTTTCAATCATAAAGCATTGTGAGTGTATGTGTACAGGAACTTGTTAAATATTTCCTGGAAAGAATGTTCTCCAGGCCCAGTGTTCCACAGAATAACAGAGTTTGGGAAATGTTGTTCCAGCTAGAAATCAAAGAGGGTTGATTCCGTGTCAGTGACATCATTTGTTAGGGGGAATCACATGAAGTTTCTACTTAGTTGGTTAATGTGGACCAGATGTCCTTTTGGATGATCTAAAGAGGTTTAAAATGTACAGAATCTCAAAGAAATCTATAATCCCTTTTTGGTATCAATTTAGCTTCTGACACTGAGATATGCTTGGAGAAATAGTGTTCTTGGGATGATTCATTTTCAGAGTATACACAGCCTCCCAGAAGATTTTTCTTCCTGCTATTTTTATCATAGCTCTCCAATATACATCTCCAAAGATCAACCGTTGTTTTTTTTCTAATATAAAGCAATTCAATTTAATTTAGTTTCCACAACATGAGACTACTGTTTTTCTGTTCTGGAACAGGTAGAAAAGCATTTCATTCGGAGTCATGTTTTTTGTATTATATTTAAAATACATCTCACAAAGATTTAGATGTACTTCCCTTTTTCTAGTTGATGTGTACTCCACAAATTCTGTTGAAATTGATGTTTTATTATGGGGTATTATTGAAACATGATTAACATGATTCATATGGAGCAACTCAAAGCAAATTATTTTGGTAAAAATAAGAATCTTTTTCTGTCTTGTTTTTAAAGGATATATGTATTTGATTATTTTCATAAAGTAGGATGCAACTGCAAATGTGATATTTTAGTTGTGATGGCGTTGTTAAAAACATTATTGATAATTTAGCATTTCCAAAGAGATTTTGCCTTTCTATATTCATCTTATCTTTTAATTATCCTGTAAGGTACATAGTATTATAAAATACAAAATGATACCGAGAATCAAGGTAGTTTAAGTGGCTTGCTCAAGTTTCAAAGTAAGATGAGCTGGAACTTAAATCTCACTTCACCAAGTCCAGTTTTGACTCTTTTTTCATTAGGCTAGTCTTACTAAAATTACAGTGTAATTCAAACAATTCAGCAGGTGTATCTGTATGGTGAATTCTTGGAAAAGGAACTGATGAATCAAAGGATGCATACATTAATTTTTTTTTATGTACATAGTCAAAACCTTTCCAAAGGCTGAGTCAAATGCATTTTAAATAGGACTTTCTGTTTACTCATGCCCTGGACAACTAAGTATGTTATGAAATGTTAAAAAGTTTTAATAAATTGTTCTAGCAATTTTGATTCCTTAAGTGGTGAGTTATTTTTGAGGAATTTTTAAGTCTTTTCATACATGTATAGTTCTGTTTTTATAAAATATACTTTCTGTCCTTTTGCTCTTTTTAGAAAGACTTTTTTCTCATTGACTTGTAAGAACTTGTACCTGAAGATTAGCTTTAATTATTGGCATATAAATTAGTATGGAACCAAATTTATTCCTATAACACTCTTCTCAGTCACTTGCATTCCGATATGTTTTCTTCAGTGGGAGAGAAGGGGTGGAGTTCTAGCTAATATACTGGGAATTCAACATAACCTGTGATCTCTTTTATCTGTGCCTTGGGCAGTCTGTAGCGTTATTTGCTTTATTTCCCAACCAATTTTCTTTTATGTCAAAATATGGACTTGCTCATGGGAAAGTGTCACATGCAAAAGTCATCTACTATGAATGTCTCAGAAGAGAACAGTTGGAGAATATTTATCTCACATATCATCCCTGTTTCTAATGGAGGGATAGAGGTGAATAGGTGGTAGGGGAAGAGAATCCAGATGCACAGAGGTCAGGTGACTCACCAAGAGTCATGGGATTAATTAGCATCAAAGTCCCAGACTAAAACCCTCTTAGAATCCTCATTATTTCTATTCCTCTCTCTCTGATGCATAAAGTCTACTGCCCTGGCATTCCATTTCTTCCTCGGATCCAAGCAAAGAAAAACAGCATCCTAAGAAGCTCCACCACATTCTTGATACGGTTTCCCATAAAAATCCCCTTGATAATTAGCTAATATGAAGCAGTCACATGAGTTTATTTGGGAATTGGCTGCTGCTGTGTTTTTGCTGTTGTTGCTGCTGCTGAAATAGTTTGAGTCTGAAATCATTATGGCTGTGGTTATATTTCTTTGGCCAGAGGATATTGTGAAAGCCCCGATCACCACAGAAACAGATGAATATTTCTCTACTCATGCTGGAAAAAAGTGAATTGGGGACGGCAGCTCAAGCTGCTGTGTATGGGACGCCTGAGCCTGTGACTCAGGCTCGTGAGTTGATGTCCCCAAATATGATGATCCATTTCCTCTCCTCCCGGCCTTCGTGGCTATTTGCAGGATCCTTTGTACACTGATCAGTCTCTTTGAAAGTTACTTCTCTACCAATTATTTTTCAAATTCCTGATAGCTTTTATAAAGAAAGGATGGGCTTCTTTTCCTATCTGGAAAAGGAAACTTCTTTTATGGAGCTAAGAAATAAATTCCTAGGTTTTAATTCCTGACTCATAATCATTTCCTTTAATATTCCAAAATAATAAACGTAATTATTGAAAATTTACAAAACTCAAAAAAGTAAAAAAAACCCACAAACCAAAACAAAGAAATCATGCAGTATGTGAGCATCCCAATAGTAAAACTGTTGAAAATGTAGTGAAGAGGTAGTTTCTTTTCCATGAATTTATGTCATAGGCTTTTAAAGCTTTGGTTTAATTAAAGGCAGCCTAACAGAACACAAGAGCAATTCTTTTAAATACTCAGCTAATATAGTATTTTCATTTGGTGAAACATTCATCTCTATGGTATGGAAAAGTCAAATATGTAATGTGGTAGGTTAGCGAAATTAGGCTGATTTCAGAAGACAGGGCTTACCTTGGCTCCTCAGTTAATTTAAGTTGTAAATCTTTCAGTAGAAATCACTTAGCCTCTTAGGCTTAACTTTACCCGCCTGTAAAATGGGGCTTGATGACCCTCAGTTCTTTTCAGAATCCATTCTTTTACGGTTTTACTCAAAAGCAAATATAGGAAAATTCCGCAACCCCAACTCCCAATTTTGCAAGTGTATGAGAAGCATCATGGACCAATTACAAGGCCTTAGTTCACCATCTCAGGAACATGAACAATGTCTGAGTAAGTGGTTATTTTCAGTTTCAGATATATTTTAGTTTTCAGAGAAAATGATTCTTCCATTGCAAGAATGCTATCTGTTGCATAGTTTAATTTTTTTCTTTTATAATGTGGTCACACTTCTAAAAGGCTTCTGGCATGTATCAAGATAGTATCTATTTTTTTTTTTTGTCAATAACATTATTTTTATTAAAAAACACAAGTTCCCTATGGAAAATTTAAACAATTCAAAAAACATATATAAAGAAGATATAAAAATGACTCCAAAATCCTACCACCACAAAATAACTAGAATTAGCTTTTGATGGGCATCATTACAAATATTTTCTGTGCATTAATATAGAGAAAAAGGTGGACAAACTAACAGAAAGGTAGGAAAGAAGCATGATAAATTTACATAGTTTGTATCTTCCAGTTCTATAGATAGGACTTATTTTATAGTATTGTGATCATTCTATATGAACAATTTTAATAACATTTTAGAGTTTAAATATACTGAACCTGATGGAAAAAATAAGAATACTGAATTTGAAGTGAAGGAAATGTTGAACTTCTGAGCAATGCTTCTTCAACCAAAAGATGGTGGAAACAAGTATGAAAAAACGTAAAAATCAAATTTTTTTCTTAATTTATTTTTTTCAATTTTATGAAAAATTGACTCACTGATATAATAAGTAAGGAGCTTAGGAATCTTATGTTCTCTCTACTCTTCCTTCCCCCATCTCATTTTTATTGCTTTTATTATCACCATTGATTTTCAAGATTTTAAAGATTTCTGCAGATGTAATTCTTACAGTTGTTTAATATTTGTTGTATGTTCAATTGATTCAATGAACATTACCAGTTATTTTCCCAAAGCCTCTTCATTTCTGAGTACTTTATTTTAATTAATCTCTTGATTAATCTGATTTCATCCATAATGTACTTTTTCAAGAAGGACTCTGGGTTGTTATATTCCCCGAGCTCTCTTATTTAAATTGTCTAACTCTTGCTATATAAATGAATTATGACCTTTCTAGATACAAATTCTGGAATGACAGTTTTTCCTCCCTGAATTCTGTCATTAATAGCCACAGTTCCATTGTATTAGCAAACTGAATGTCACTGTGATAACAGTTGTAAAGCACTCAGAACAGTGCCAGGAAAGCAAATAAAAAGTTCTATGTAAATGTTTTTTAATAAACAAAAATCTGAGACCAGACTTTAATCCCTTTAGAGGAATATTGTTTAGTCTTTTTAGATGCTTGAAGATATTTTTTGTATCTATATATATATACACATTTCAAAAAAAAAAAAATATATATATATATATATATATATATTTCAATATACTGAGCAGGATGTGCCACAATATTGATCATTCTTTGCCAATATTTTTTGGAATATGATTCATCATTTCAAATGGATTAAATTTTCTCCATTTTAGGGAATGTTCTTCTATTATATCTCGGAACACATTTTTCTATTGTATTTACTTAGGTCTTTATTTCAGAGACATCAATTTTGGTTCAATTGTTTCAATTCTGCTTCTCCTCCACATTGATAGACATCTCCTCTTTTAAATCTCTTTGTATTTTTATTTCTGTCTTGACTGATTATCCTAAACCTTCCCACATAATGTTTTTAGGCATGAATATCTTTCCTCTTCTTGTTCTTTTTATTTATTAAATACACATGAGTGTAACTATTGTTCTAAAGATGTTTCCGTAGCTCTATACTCATTATTTTTCTCTTATTTATTATCTTATCATTTTTTCTTTATTTTAATTCTTTCTAGCTTTATTGAGCTATAATTGACATACAACACTGTGTAACTTCAAGGTATATGGTGTGATGATTTGATATGTCTTTATGTTGGGAAATGATTACCACAATAAGGCTCATTAACACGTGCATCACCTCACATAATTACCATTTTTGTATGTATTGTGATAACATGTGAGATCTACTCTCTTAACAACATTCAAGCATAAAATGCAGTGTTGTTAACTATAGTCACCATGTTGCTGAGTAGATCTCCAGAACTTATTCATCTTACAACTTGAAGTTTGAACAACATCTTCCCATTCCCCCAACCCCAGCCACTGAAAACAACCATTCTACTCTCTGTTTCTATGAGTACGAATATTTTAGATTCCACATAAAAGTGAGAGCACACAGGACGTGTCTTACTTAGTCTGACTTATCTCACTGAGCATCACGGCTTCAAGTTTCATCCATGCTATTGCAAAAGGCAGGATTTCCTTCTATTTTTATGGCTGAATAGTATTCCATCATATAAATCTGGCTTTATTCTGCCATCTGTACGTGTGTTTTCAAATACAGGGAGACAAGCATATATTCTAAAGATTTTTCTGAATATATATTTTTTTCTTTTTAGTGCCCCTTCTAAGAAAATTTAGGAATAGAATCATACTGTAACGGAATTTGGGGTTCTTTTCCTTAACAACCATTTTTTAAGCGGCATTATGTCCTATCTATTTCTTCTGGTGAATGTTTATTGACATATTGCAATTTCTGTTTCACTTAGGTGTTGAGAGAGAACATTTTTGTAATCGACTTTGCTCTGCCAACTTTATCTGGAAATGCAACTGCATTGATTTTTCTTTTCTTTATTTTTCTTTTAAATTTCTTTGTCCCTTCATCCATTTATTTTCATGTTATTATGGTTTCTTTTTATTTAAATTCTTTGTAAATATAATATACTAACACTTAAAACACTAACAAATTAAGAAAATGAATTATACTCTTATTTCCATCCTTTAAGTTCTCATGCACCTGTCATAAATAACTGCTGTTTCTCTCAAATGTACACTTCCAAAGGTTGTTTATGAATAGAAAAGCTTAAATGAGTATAGCATCTAATTTTTCCCACTATATACAACACATGACATATTATAATGCTCTGTTACACACACACACACACACACACACACACACACACACAAACAACTTCATTATTTTTTACAGTAGCCTTAAATTCCATTTCATGCATATATCACAATTTTGTTTAACCAGCCTACTATTGGTAGACTTTTGGATGGGTTTCAAATTTTGATGTCATAAGTAGTACTAAAAATAGTTATTTGTAGTTTTAATTTAATGTTCATAGGGGTTTAGAAGTTTACACTTCCCATTAGCTACATATGTGAGTGTCTTAGTTTCCTATAGTTTCACCAACAGAGTGTGTTACCAAATTTCTGGGTTTTATGCTCATATGATCAGTGAAAAGTGATATAACAGTACAGTCTCAATTCATGCATATCTTGTTTTCAATGTATTTGAGCATGTTTTTATGTGTTTGAAGGCCATTTATATTTTCTTATTCTATATTCATTTATCTATTGGGTTTTTAGTATTTTTTTTAATTTCACATAGCTCTTCATATATTATGGAGATAAATATAGCACATTCTCAACACATTGGTTAGGGTGCTCTGTCATTGAGGCAGAGCCATATCTACAGGGGCATTAAGTATAAGAGCTACTGGATTAGGGCATGCATCAATATATCTCCACTGCATGTATATGTGAATGTGGGTTTAATGTACATATTAACATAACTATCACCAAGTTTCCCCCAAAATAAGACCAGGTCTCATGTTCATTTTTGCTACAAAAGACACATTAGGGCTTATGTTCAGGGGATGTCATCCTGAAAAACCATGCTATGGCTTATTTTCTGGTTAGGTCTTATTTTCGGGGAAACATGGTAGGTTGGTGCAAAAGTAACTGTGGATTAAAAGGTTAAAAATAGTTGCAAAGGCATTACCCTTTGTAATATTTTTACTGACGTATCCTCTCAGACAAGGGAAGTAAGAGAAAAAATAAACATATGGGATTGCATCAAACTAAAAAGTTTTTCACAACAAAGGAAACCATCAATAAAACAAAAAGACATCCTACTGAATGGGAAAATATTTGTCAATGATACATCTGGTAAGGAGTTAATATCCAAACTTTATAAAAAAACTCCTATAACTCACCACCAAAAAAACAAACAACCCAATTAAAAAATGGGCAGAGGACATGAGGAGACATTGCTCTAAAGAGGAGATACAGATGGCAAACAGACATATGAAAAAGTGCTCAACCTTACTAATCATTAGAGAAATGCAAAAAAAAAACACAAACCCACAATGAGATACGACCTCACTCCAGTCAGAATGGCTATCATCAATAAATCAGCAAACAACAAGTGCTGGCGAAGATGTGGAGAAAAGGGAACCCTTGTGCACTGCTGGTGAGATTGCAGATTAGTGCAGCCACTATGGATATCAGTGTGGAGGTATCTCAAAAAACTGGAAATGGAACTACTTTATAACCCAGCAATTCCACTCCTGGGTATCTATCCAGAGAAATCCAAAAAACTAATTCAAAAAAATTTATGCACTCCTATGTTTATTGCAGATGTATTCACAATAGCCAAGATATGAACACAACAGAAATGCCCATGACTAGATGTCTTGATTAAGAAACTGTGGTACATTTATATAATGGAGTATTAATTGACCATAAAGAAGAATGAAATCTTACCATTTGCAACAATATGGATGGACCTAGAGAACATTATGCTAAGTGAAATAAGATAAGTCAGACGGAGAAAGACACATACCATATGATCTCACTTATATGTGGAATCTAAAGAAAAGAATAAATGAATAAACTAATCAGAAACAGAGAGATAGAGGAAAAACTGAAGTCTGCTAGATTGGAAGAGGGTGGGGATGAGGAAGAAGGTGAGGGGATTAGAAAGCACAATCGGTAACTACAAGATTGCCATGGGGATACGAAAAATATTTTGGGACTATAATCAATAGTATTGTAAACATTTTGTAGGGTATCCAATGGACACTTGTCTTATTAGGGAGAAAACTTCAGGGACGGTGTAGGTGCCTGACCACTGTGCTGTACACCTGAAGCTGAAGCTGAATAATAATGAATGCCAACTATAATTTAGTATATATATATATATATATATATATATATATATATATACACACAATATATATGTGTATATATGTGTGTGTGTGTATATATATATGTGTGTGTGTATATATATATATGTGTGTATATATATATATATATATATATATATATATATATATATATATATATATGGTGTGGAGTACAGAATAAGGAGTAGAGTCAGTGGAACTGTAACAGCTATGTACGATGTCAGAGGGGTAGTAGATTGGGGGAGGGGGGTTATCACTTTGTGAGGGATGTGTCTAACTATTACATTGTTTTGTGCACCTGAAACTAATTAAAAAAACAAAAGGGCAGAGGACCTGAGTAGAAAAAAATCAAATCAAATCTATGTTGTTATTCATTGGGGAGAAAAAAAATAGCTGTAAAAACCGCAATTACTTTTACACCAACCTAATACCATTTATGATGCTGATCTTACCATTCTGAAACTGCACGATGAATTATAATTCCTTTTTACTCCTTTTATGATGTGATTCATTCCTTTTTTCATTGTTGAAAATTAGTTTTCCTCTGAGTGTTGCAGGGTCCATTGTGGGAGTGCTGACTAGTACTACAGAACTAGTACTGCAGAACTTGTTCTAGTTCTAGTTCTACTAGTACTAGTACTACAGAACTAGTACTACAGAACGCGTTCTAGTTCTAGTTCTACTAGTACTAGTACTACAGAACTAGGTAGTTCCCTTACAAAGGGTACATATACTGAGGGGTACTGTTAGAACCAAGGTAAGTTCTGCTCAAGGATATTCCAGTCATTTCCTAGAAGGCAGGAATTGATCTCAATCTCATAAATGATATTATTTCTAGTTTCTAAAAATATATTAGAGTTTTATAAGGGGAAGTCTGATGCACACACACAAACATATACACAGACACATCTGATGACTAGAAATTATATATCCACTTATCTATCTATCTATCTATCTATCTATCTATCTATCTATCTATCTATCATCTATCTACTTTTACTACCTATATATACCCATTAGGAAGAAAGAGCAGAATAAGGAGATAACAGGGTTAAAATAAAAAGCACCTACTTTTCTTTAAAGCCACTTGGGGTTACTTTCCCTCCACTTGACAGAATATCTTAGGCTTAAATTTTTTTTCATTTATTTTTAGATAATAAATCCTTCGGATTCTTTCCCAAGAGGAGGCTAAATTCAGAATTAAAAGTTTTATTCAGTTTAAGACTCATGATTTCAAATAATGTTTTAAAAGAAACTTTCCTCTTCTGTCAGCATGGAACTTCAGACTGGGAGTCTACAGTGGGGAGTAGAGAGATTGGTGTGGGGGGTGGGGAGGTTGGGTCAGCTCCTTCTCTTCCACCCAGTGCCACCTCTGAGGGCTGAGCTGGGGAGTGGAAGGCAAAGTAGTAAAGGAAATGAATTATGCAAGAGATGTCTTCTTTGGCTGGTACTGTGAAGTCTGAGGTTGGTGCTTTTATGTATCTATTTATATGTATAAATAGATACAATTGTCATTTCTAACTATTGGCAAATACTAGATTATTTAAAAGATTAAAAAGAACCGCTTAACAATTTAGAAAAAGTAAGACCCTTATGTCACCACATACTACAAAATAAACTTATAGATTTAGAAAGGAATGGTATTAAACTAAAAAGAACCCCAAAACCATTTAAAAGGACTAGGAGAAAAGTTATGTAAATATTTACCTTACTGAAACATGGGAAAGGTCATTCTCTGAATAGAAGTACAAAAAGACAGATCTTTAAATTATACTGCATGAAAATTAAGATATTCTACGTATTGCAAATGCCATAAAATTGATAAGCAATCTGAGAAAAATGTTTGCAAACAAATACAGCATATAGATTGATTGATAGCTCTCTTAAAAGCTTTTAAAATAATCTAATTAAAAATTGCATTTTCAATTATGTTTAAATATGTTTAATGATACAGAAAAATGCTCATGATCTATTATCAATTAAAATTGCTTAGAGAACCAACTGCCAAAAACATATTATGAGATGTTTATGTGGTTAGCTCTGTGTGATAGGATTATGAAAACTTATGTTTTCACGTTTTTCTTAATTGTCTCAATTTTCTTTTATATTCAGAAAAGAACATTGCGTTTTGAAAAATGCAAAAGACAAATAAAGTCAAAACAATTATTGATCTTAACTAAATCCATTTCAGGGGAATGGTGTAGGAGCTATTTAAATAACACATGTGTTCTCCCTCTGCAGGAAGATTGTTAGAAATGTTCATGTCTATTCTATTGAAAAATGTGATGGAGAAAGCCCATTTTATTTTTTAAAAACAGCTGTGTTTAAAAGTTTGTTTGCAATTATAAAACTATATGACTATCATTTTGTAATTACAATAGTGTCACAAGTGAGAAAAACAACACAGTAGGTTGTGTTGTCTAAACTCCATCACTGACTGTGTGTCCCTGGGTTCACCATTTTACCTTTCTGTCTTTTAGCTCATTTATTATAAAGCTGGGGTTTGAGCTGTAAACTTAAGTAACATTTGGGCATGTAAGACAGCGTCTTGACGTGGGCAGCTAGAAGTCTAGGTGCACAGAGGGCAGGGACCGTGTAGACCATCGTAACCCGATATTAGCAGGGAGTCAGATGGAGCAGGAATATGGATTAACCAAGTTTTTAGCCATGAACACAGAGGAGTGAGTCTGAGTACGCATGACTGACCTTGTTTGAATTTGTTTCTGCCTTATTCTCCATAGTCTTGTGCTTTAAGAAAATAACATCCAAGTACAAACCATAAGAACAATTTTAGTAAAAATTCCATGTAGGCATGGAGCAGGGTGAGTGATGATGCTGAACAAGAGAAGACAGAGTAACCACTATGCCCCAAAGATACATGTTGATTCATCTCACTAACGGTCCCTCCTTGAAGGACTTCACACAGGAGGGACTTTTAAAAGTTAGGAAAACACACTGTCAGTTGGGGCAAGGAAAGGAGCACAAGAGTCATAATTTTACTTGAGAAGCTTATGAGATGTGATATATGGAAGACCTTTGGAAAATACAAACTATTCTATAAGTGTACACAATGTGTATTTGCTCAGTTCATACACTGCGTGGTCAACTGAAAAGAAAGACAACAAAGGTCAGTCTTTGGACTGGCTGCTCACTTACTCCTCTTGCCGATACCATAACTCATCCCTGTTAATGCTCTGTGAGGCACTGTCTATGTAAGTAATTGTAGAAAGATTAGAGAAAAACAGAATTAGAAAATTTAAAATAAGACAAAACCCGAGTTGTTAACATTCTTCATGGTATTGCCATATGTATAAACAAACCCATATATAATTTATGTAAATTGGGTTATATTATGCATGCTGTTTGGCAGCTTAACTTTTTTGCCCAGGGTTATTTATTGACAGCTTCCTGGGAAATTCAATTTAGAGGTTGCATAGCATTTTCTTGTATGAAGAGATCATACTTATTCAACCAGTCATGTATTGATGGAAATGAATTCATTCAGCAACTCTTTACTACATTTAGCATATACTATGTAATAGGAAACTGTGCTGGACATGGTGGTACTACAGTGAGCAAGGTAGAGATGATTCCTGCTTTAAAGAACATATAGCCTGGTGCAGAGCTTCCAAACAGATGTGCGGAGACACAAAATGATGAGCCAGGAGATCCTGATATTTTTCTTCCCTGGTGGCAACTTGGCAGGGCCCAAGGGAGTAGGGGAGAACTTGGTTCGGTTGCCTGTCTGTGAGCAGCCTGTTTGGTGCTCCTTGGAACAGGGCAGCAAGTAACGAGGCGGCCTGTGGTCCCGGTAGGCTATGAGCTAGGAGTGTACCACGCACATGCTGTTCCGTTAGGACACGGTGGAAAGGTCAAGGAGGTGCTCTCCTACCTGGATGTCTTCATCAGGGGCCAGCTGCAGAGCTCACCACTGCTGTCCACTGTGGCGGAAGGCCTGGAGTGCTGTTGAAGGGGTTTATATTCCAGGCACCAAGAAACATGCTGAAAAGATCATCATGTGGCCAGACGCGGTAGAAGGGAAAGGAGGCCAAATGCGGCACCTAGTAACGGCAGCTCCAGGTAACATCTTCTATTTCTGTTTCCACGAATCAGAAAACTCTGTCCATTTCCTCTTGATGAGCTTTTTGAGTGATGCATTCAGGGAACTGCAGCACGACTGTTCTGACAATCCATGATCATTCTGCAAATTAGAGCATCCTGGATACTTTGAAGTGTTTTCTATGAAAACAGTATAGTTGGATTAAAAATCAAATAGGGTTCTCCAACAAGAAATTTCAAGGTTTTGTTTAGTGATTGAAGAAAAGCAAAATTTGTTAAATTCCTTAAATAGAAATTCAACTCTTTTATGTCCTGATGCAGAGAATCACCTGCACAGAACCAAGTTCAAATTTCTCATTTAAAAAAAATTGGAAAATATTTTTATTTGGTTCAACAATTAACGTCTTTCCTGTTTTGAAATATGCTTTTTTATCATAACTATATTGTGTAAAACAATTTTTTTTCACTCAAACTCACTTAGACAGCTATTAAATACCCTTGATTTTCTTCCAGTGTCCCATACAAACATTACCAACTTTTTAAAATCTGTGTTATAAAATTATATAGGTTAGGAAGCATGGGTCTAATCACTGCTTCTTAGCTATCTGGGATGAAAGAGCAATTTTTTAACAAAATTTTAGTCTGTAGTGGATCATTACTTTTATCACAAGTTAAAATAAGTGTCAAAAAAATAAGTGATAATAAAATGAGTGTCAATAAAAAAAGAAAAGAAAAACGAGCATAGAATACAAGCTTCTATTTTTTTCTTTAATTAAAGTTTATTGGGGTGACAATTGTTAGTAAAGTTACATAGATTTCAGGTGTACAATTCTGTATTACATCATCTATAAATCCCATTGTGTGTTCACCACCCAGAGTCAGTTCTTCTTCCATCACCATATATTTGACCCCTTTACCTTCATCTACCACCACCCCCTTACACTCGTTAACCACTAAACTATTGTCTGTGTCTATGAGTTTTTGTTTCTCATTTGTCTTTTTTGTTGTTGTTGCTTTTGGTTTATATACCACATATCAGTGAAATCATATGGTTCTCTACTTTTTCTGTCTGACTTATTTCGCTTAGCATTATAATCTCAAGATCCATCCACATTGTCACAAATGGTCCTATTTCATCTTTTCTTATTGCCGAATAGTATTCCATTGTGTATATATACCACAACTTCTTTATCCCTTCATTTATCGAAGGACATTTTGGTTGTTTCCATGTCTGGGCCACCATAAATAAAGCTGCAACGGACATTGGAGCATACGTGTCTTTATGTATAAATATTTTCAGATTTTTTGGGTAGATACCCAGGAGAGGGATTGCTGGGTCATATGGTAATTCTATTCTTAATTTTTTAAGGAACCTCCACACTGCCTTCCACAGCGGCTGTACCAGACTGCATTCCCACCAACAGTGTATGAGGGTAGAAGCTTCTATTTTTAAATTATTAAGTTCAACAGACAGGAAATTATCTTGTCAAGTGCTATAAAAGTTTAAACTTACTTTCAATTCCTTACCTTATCATGTTATGGATTCACTACAAACCAGTTTTCAGACCAACATTAGAAAGTGAACCATACTTTGAATAACCCCAATCTGTTAGAATTAGTAGATTCAAAATGTGGGCCATTAGAAGCAGTATCACAATTCATATTGTTAGGCAGCAAACAACAAAGTTTCCTGATTACTTCCTAACAGTTAATCTTAGAAATAGAATAGAGATTTTTTTAAAAATTTTCTTCTTTAGATTATACAAATCCACTTTTTTTTACTGACAGCATGATAATGTTTTGTTACTATACATATGGCTCCTAGCCTTGGCCTTCCTGTTGTTAGTTTTATGTATCTATAGAGTATGTGTTTTTTCTTTAAAAGTCATATATCCTAGCATAGTCGAAACAATTTTGAAAAAGAATAAAGCGAGAAGAATCAAACTTCCCAGTGTTAGGACTATAGTTATCAAGACATTGTGGAACTGGTGAAAAGATAGACAAAGAGCAATTGAACAGGACAGAAAAGCCACAAATATATCATCCACAAATATGTGTCCAATTAATTTTTGACAAAAGAACAAAAACAAGGGGTAGCTGGAACAATTGGATATCCATAGGCCCCAAATGAACCTCTACTTAAAACTCACATCTTATACAAAATTTATCTCAAAAATGGATCACAGACTTAAGTATAAAACAGAACATTCTAAAACTTCCAAAAAAAAAAAAAAAAAAATCCGAGAGAAAAATCTTTAGAACCTAGGATTAGGCAGAGTTCTTAGACTTGACATCAAAAGCATGATTTATAAAAGGAGAAATTGACAGAATGGACTTCACCAAAATTAAAAATTTATGCTGTAAAAAGACTCTATTATTAGGATGAAAAGACAAATTACATACTTGGAGAAGTAGTTGCAAATCACACATCTAAAAAATTATGTATTTAGAATATATAAAGAATTCCTAAAAACGCAGCTTTAGTAAAAAAACAATCCAATTAAAAATAAGCAAAAGGTAAACATAGATATTTAACTGAAGAGACTATACAGATGAAAAAGAAGCATGTGAAAAGATATTCAACATCATCTGAGGGTCAAGGAAACACAGGTTTACCAACAGTATTCAAAGAAGGAACTATGAAAAATATTACCATCATCATCATCATTATTAAAACCAAAGGCGTCATCACAACACATCTATCAGAAGAGCTGAAATAAAATAACTAGTGATAACCCTAAATGCTGGAGAGGGTGCAAAGAAATTAGATGATTCACTCATTGCCTTTGGTACAGCTACTCCGGAAAATAGTTTAGCAGTTACTTTCAATACTAAAAATTGACTTACCACATGACTAGGACATACATCACAGAGAAATTTTTTTTTTAATTCATGCAGATTCATGTGTACATGAGAGTTCACAACAGGTTTTTATTTTTTATTTTTTAATAATCCAGAACTGAAAACAACTCAGATGGTCCTTCGGTGAGTACATTCATATCACATAATACTGCTCAGTGATTACAAAGAAAGAACTACTGATACAGATAACCACTCAGATTAACCTCAAAGAAATTATGCTAAATGCAAAAAGCCAGTCTCAAAAGGACACTTACTTTAGATTCATTCATGAACCCACTTGTGTAACATTTGTGAAGTGCCATAATCATAGATAAGAAGAACAGATTAGCGGTGGCTAGGGTTTAGACATGGGATTGGGACTGGGGCAGATGTGGCTATAAAGGGGTAGGACTAGGGAATCTTGTGGTGATGATACAGTTAAGTATCCTGATTGTGGTGATGGTGACACAGAGCTACCCATGTGATAAAATTGTAGAGAATCACACACACACATACATGTATGAATAGAAAAATTTGCATAAGTTCTATGGATTTTATAAATGCCAATTTCCTGGTTTTGATGTTGTACTATAGTTTGTCAAGAAGTTAACAATAGTGAGACATCACGTTTTATATATGTGTGTGTGTGTGTATATATATATATATATATATATATATATATATATATTTCACAATTAAATGTACTATTTTCTAATGATTCAACGCTAAAGCACTTAGAGGAAAAAAAGGTCAGACAATGATGTGAGGAGAGGAGTCTGGGAGAATTTTCAAAACAGAAGCTAGATAACATGGCATTTACCAGTATAAATTATATGTATATTGACATCTCAGTTTGATATCTATATTCTGTGATGAAGAAAAATTGAAGAAAATAAACGAGGACCTACTAACAGAACGCCAAGCAGACTGGCAAGTTGGCACTCAGTTAGCTTAAGCACTCAGCATTCCTCGTTGTAAAGTTCATGGCATTACTATGTCCATGACTCCAAAAGCCTTATTGGGTAAAAGCAAGGGGACTTTCTATAAACATCCTGTTTTAATCCAAATGATTTCTTAGAATTATAATGAAAAATGACAGTGATATATTAAAGGAATGCGTACTAAACAAGGAGATTGCTTTTGAAATGATGCCTAGAGATATTTATACTTTACTCACTACAACCTGAAAGAATTCTCACTGCCCTTCAGTGATAGCACTTGTTATGGAATCACTAGTCTACCACATAGTTCCCTTTCTGGTGGACTCCCTTTCTGGTGAGTCGGTTGGAAAGCCCAGGGCTTTCTATACTGATGTGTATTGGGACCAATAGAAAAAAAAAAAAAAAAATCCCAAGCGAAATGTGAAAAAAAAAAAAAAAAAGGAATTGAAGGGAAGGGGAAAGGTTATGGTTCAAGTGAGAATAAATAAACAAACAAATAAACAAGCAAACAAACCAGCAAACTCTGTCCCCTCTTGTGAGTTTGTCAGAGAAAGCCAGGTGTCTAGCCTGCAACTCATGGGCAACTCATGGCTGCATATTCTCAAAGACAGAAGATAGAGAGCAGGCCCTGCAGTGAGAAAACCCATGGGGAAGATATGCTTCTTTAGGCATGGCAAGGCCATGCACCCATAGCACCGGGCACACAGTGGCATCTGCTGGCTGTGGGCAAGAGGACAGGGAGTAGGAATCAACCCTGAATTAAGTCTAGACTTTTTCTGATTAACCTATGTAATGACTTAATAGATATTTAGAGTCATAACTTTTACTAAATAAAGTGGATTTGTCATATTTTAAATAAAACTCCTTCAGAGGCCAGATAAAAATTATACTTGGGCAAATAATTTGTGGATTCTTAGAAAATCTAGTGGGCAATTGTATTTGTATTATTAGCTACCTTTGAGGGGATTATGAAGCAGGGGTCCAGTCAATCCACCTCAAATAGAAAGTGATAAAAGACAATTCATTTTCTTTATACTACTATCTACACTCACTGCAGAATCTGAGAATCAAAGAAAGATATGGTTTACCAGCTGTGCTCAAAGAAGGAGTAATGAAAAGACCATCATCATCAATAAACAGATATAACACCCACTGAATATATGAGTATTATGACTTCTTAGGGCTTTCCAGAGAATATCAGTAAGCATGAATGTTAAAATGTTAAAGTAACAAATATGACTATGTAAAAAGCACATCAGAGCTATTTTGGAGCAAAGTTGCCATATTCTATTGGAATTATCATACTGAAGTAGATTGTGATAAATTGAAAATGCATATTGTAACTGGAGCAACCAATTAACCAAAGAAAATAACTCAAAAAATACATAGCTAACACAATCCACTCAGAAGTAAAACTGCTGCACTGAAAATATTTTAACACACACAAAAAAAGCAATAAGGGAAAGGGAATATTAAAGACATGAGACAGAAAAAAACAAATATCAAAGCGACAGACATTAATCCAACTATATTGATAATTGCAGTATATGTAAATGGACTAAATACTCCATTCAAAAGGAGGAGATACAGGTATCTGCTGTCTATGAGAGACAAACTCAAGGTTCAAAAACACAAATTGCTGAAATAAAAGGATGGAAAAAGACATATCACGCAAATAATACCTATGAGAGAGCTGGAATGGCTACATTAATATCAAGCAAAAATAGAACTTAAGACAAGAAATGTTGCTAGAGAAAAAAAGAGCCATTCCTTATTCTCAAAAAGGTCAATACACCAAAAAGATATAACAATTATAACAATTAAAAATGCATACATACTTCAGAAGAGAGATGCAATGTACACGAAACAAAACCTGGAAAATGAAAGAAGAAATAGACAATTAAAATTTTATAGGTGGAGATTTCAATACTTCACTTTAATAATTGGTACAGTTAGAAACAAAATAAGTAAGGCTACATACTTGTGAAACACTATCAATCCAACTGACCAAATGAACATACTACCAAATGACTGAAGAATATACATTCTTTTCAAGAACACATGGGACATTCTTCAGGGTAGATTATATACTAGTTCATAAAACAAAGCTCAGTAAAAGACAAAAGAATGAAATCATACAATGTATGTTCTATGACCATAAGAGAATTAAGTTACAAATAAAGAAAAGATATCTGAGAAACTCTTAAATATATGGAAATTAAAAAAATACTTCTATGTAACTCATGACTCAAAGAAGAAATAAAAAATAAAATTAGAAAATGTCTTAAAGTAAACACTATAAAAGTATGTCAAAATGTATGGGATGCTACTAATTCAGTGCTTAGGTGGAAATTTATAACCATAAATGCTTAAATTAGAAAAAAAAATAGAGAATCAATAATTTAAACTTCTACTCCAAGAATTGAGATAAAGTAGAGCAAGTCAGATACAGAGTAAGAAGGGAGAAAATAAAAATGAGAGCAGAAGTTAATGAAATAGAAGAACCTAAGAAATAAAATCAATGAAACAAAATTTGGGTTTTTGTAAAGATCAATATAATAGATATTCTTTAATTAGACTGACCAAGAAATAAAGCAAGAGGTCATAAATTGTCAAGATCAGGAATGAAAAAGAAAAATGACTTCATACCCTACAGAAAGTATTATAAAGGAATATTATAAGTAACTTTATGCCAACAAAGCAAACAACTAAGACAAAATAGAAAAAGTATTCGACGTATACTATTTACCAAAACTATTCAAGAAAAAAACAGAAAATCTAAATAAATGTATATCAAATTAAGAAATTGATTTTTTTGCAGTAATTAAAAATCTTTTTGCTTAGCAAAGCCCAGATTTAAATGCTTTCACTGATGAATTCTACCAAGCATGTAAGGAAGAAATCATACGAAATTCAACACAAACTCTTTTTAAAAATGGAAGAGGAGGTTAAAATAGAAAACTAGAATGAGTCCCCAACTCATTTTCTGGGGCCAGTTTTACTAGGATACCAAAGGAGCACAGACATCACAACAACAGAATACTATAGACATTATCACCTGGCACAAAAACTCAAAAAATTAACATGTTAGCAAACTGAATCCAGAAATATATATTTTAAAAAGACTATACACCATGATTAAATGGAGTTTATCACAGAAATGCAAGGTTGGCTTAACATCTCAAAATCAATAAATGTTAATGAAAGTTAGAGAAAACATGATTATATCAATAAATTTAAAAAGAGAACTTAACAAAATCCAATACCACTCAATGATAAAAATGCTCAATAAGCTAAACATATAAAGAAACTTCCTCAATGTGTTATAAGACATCCATGAATAAACACTTATAACATATTTGATAATTGCCTTTTTTGTAATATCATGAAAAAGGCAAGACAGCTCTCAGCCTTGGTAAAGAGAATTCCTTTAAATTTTTGAAGTACATAGTAGCTGAACATATTTTATTAATGATGCATTGGCATCTGCTATACGAACTGTTGTCTTATACAGATATGCAAATGTCCTATATTAATTGGGGGGACTGCTACAAATTTTCCAGATGTCAGAATAAAGCATGTCCTGTTATAGACAATGATAACATGGTTTGTCATATTCTGCTTTGGTGTTTTACATACACATATTATAAACACACAGTAGTATCTCTTCTGCTTAATGAGCATGTTTAAACCATTAGACAAAATTCCATTCTTATTAAGTCACAGTGTTATATTCAATAAGTTGCACTGTGCACCACAACTAACGCTTTCCTGTAGGTGATCTCAAATCCAGTTTGGCTGAAGTGCCACTGGAGAAAGGGTTCATGTTCTTGCTCCCAGCAGAGCTGGAGAGACAGGTAGTTCTATCTCCCCCATGTTTTCTTCTTCCTCCCTTCAAATTTAGACATAGGAAAGTGGAGTAAGAGGGACTGCTATGATTCACAAACCTGCTGAGATTCATCCTGAGTAGGAGTTGATTCATAACTCACTGTGTGGGCTGGGAGATTATATTATAATTTTCAGTGCATGGAGTTTAGTCCAAAGATGGCAGATAATAGATTTGAAAGGTTCTTAGTAAAATTTTATGAGCTGCCCGAAGGAAAAGCTCTAATTTCAAGCTAGGCATCCTAGGTTTAGTCCTATTGCTTATCAGCTGTCTGTCTGAATAAGTTATGACCCCTATCTGAGACTCTTGTTTTTTTTTATCTGTAAAATGAGAATTTTATGTAATTAGCTATTGCTGATTATGTTCTATAACTATTCTATAGCTCTTATATTCTATAACTTTTATGACTTTAAACTTGATGATGCTGCCATACACCATCCCCTCCTCAATCAATCACAAGGGACTAGTTCTGCAATGTATTAAGGACTCAGGAAGAACACTCTGTGGAATTAATTAGGTAATTAATTAATTATCTGTAAAGAGACTGAATGTGCCATTGTTCATACATTTGCACTTGTTTCTCATTCTCTTTGAATGCTCAACATGAGCCTTGGTCATATTTTGTCTTTGGGATCAAAGAGAGCACAATTATTGGAGGGTAAAGGAACAAAAACAATCTAGTTGCTCAGGTCTGGTGCTGGCTTAAACATAGTAGTAGAAATTTGGTGTGCATCCCATAGAGACAAATAGATCACTGCCTCTATCTACTAGCAAACAGTCTGTTTTTCTATTTTTTTATTTAGTTTTTTTTTTTTTTTAATTTATTTATTTATTTTTTTATTGGGGAAGGGTAACAGTACTTTATTGGGGAACAGTATGTACTTCCAGGACTTTTTTCCAAGTGAAGTCGTTGTCCTTTCAATCTTAGTTGTGGAGGGTGCTGTTCAGCTTCAAGTTGTTGTCCTTTCAGTCTTAGTTACGGAGGGTGCAACTCAGCTCCAGGTCCAGTTGCCGTTGCCAGTTGCAGGGGGTACAGCCCACCATCCCTTGCGGAACTCGAGGAATTGAACTGGCAACCTTGTGGTTGAGAGCCCACTGGCCCATGTGGGAATTGAATCGGCAGCCTTCGGAGTTAGGAGCATGGAGCTCTAACCGCCTGAGCCACCAGGCCGGCCCAAAACAGTCTTAAGAAACACATCCATTACACTGAGTCAGGTACGTTCCAGATGACATATAGCCTCATCTTCTCATAACCAATCACAACATTCCCTATCTGGATAGTATTAAAGACTAATTGACCAACCAAGCTCCCTTCCTGTGCCCCTCTTCCCATTTTGAGATACTCTCTCTATGACATTTATGACCAGTTTACATAAAAAGTTTACAAATATGACTATCTAAAATCTATACATTTGTTTAGAAATTTTAGACCAACCGATGTGAATGGGTACTGAATTGAAAAGCACAATAATTTTTGTGACTTGGCAAAAAGCAAGTCCTACATCTGGTGAAGAACTGAGGGTCAAAATAGATAGGCAGATCACTATAAAAACAAATTATAAAACTAGATTCTCATAATAGTTTTGCCAGATTTTCCCTATATATGCTACATTTTCTTGTTTGAAGTCATTGGAATGCAGTGCTTTTTTTTTTCCTTCAGTGGTTACAAAAAAGCGATAAATGCATTTTCTCACGTTGGGATTATCTTTGGTACCAATGATATGCTCAGTTTGCTATGTCCTTAAAAATGAACCGTTATAATAAAATGATTAAGGAAATTTGTCTGGGAATTGTAGTCTGGTAGAGTATGTCAAAACTTCTTCTACCTTCTAAGGCAAGCCTAGTTTCCTCCATATTCAAAGTCAGACTCTTCCTTCAGCAGAAGCAGCTGGGTCAGGGTGAGTTCATTGAGGGCACACTCTCCAGAGTTTGTGCTTTTGCAGCTGCCCCCATCAAACCAAGTGTTTCTCTTCTGAACCCTGATGTCAGCATTGAAATACTTCCTATTGTTTTCTACCTCCTTCGGAAAGATCTTGAAATGTGGGAAACCTTGCCCAGACACAAGCAGCTTTGAATTCTAATAATATTTTGTGATGCTGGTCAGTAGGTGAATGTGAATATAATTTGGCAGACAGCTGTTGAAGTTTAGCTAAACTAGGAATGCATAAAAATGGCCCCAAACATTCCACATGCATTCTTTAATTGTATTTTTCTTCATCTGCTTGAGGGAAGTCTTTTAGCAGATGGCCTGACCATATGGAACTGTCCTATACAATAATTTTTATAACTCGTGGGTTGAGAATGTGATTAATAGAAATACGCCTCCTGGATACATATGTGTTGTTGACACTTTTTGTATAAACAGCTGAAAGTATATTGTGGTAAACACATCTCACTTATGGGAAGTTCTTTCTTTTCTAGAAAATTGCTCACACATTCTTCCATCACACTGCCACACAGTTTGTCAAAATGCTAGATACTGTTTGCTTTGAGCACTTCAGTCTTCTCACCGAGGTCTCTGACACTACCATTTTCTTGTTTTTCCATCTGAGTGGACAAGTAGATTTTTTCCCCCTTCCTGTCCTGTACCTCTGATCACTTGATTAAGCTCCTCAAAGTCTTACTCTATCTTCTCACTCCTGTCACAGTAGGTGACCATAGATTTCAAGATTTTGAAACCACTAATTATCTCCATTCGAGCTCCATGTTAATGGGCTTGTCTTCTCTAATGTGTTATTTCCTCTCCTGCCAAGAATGTACAACTTCTGTGATTCTAGAATAGCTGTCTTGAATTTCCTATCATATTCAAGCTAGAATTTTATAAGACAAACAGTAATGAGAAGACCTTTGCTGTGTTTTATGAAATCTTTGTTGGCTTCTTACGACTATATATTGGTTCTGAAAGGATTTATATTTAATTAATTATATTAGTTAATAGATTTGCATTTTAAAATTATATTATTTTTTAAAACCTGTATGCCCTGCTTATTCCCTGGGCACATTCAGGAATTCAATGTCATGTTTCACCAGCATCTGAGGACCACTGAGGGTTAAGTTTCTTGTACACATTGAGGAGATCCAGAAGCACTTCTTTTACCACCACATAAAAGCAGCCTGCACTCTTAACTGTCCAAGACCCCCTATTCTTTCCCTATTTACTCCTTTAACTAGCTTTTCTTGGCAGTGTTTAAGTTTTATTGTTGTTTTCAGTCAGCTTTCTCTCACCTTGAAAAGGTGTGAGCAGGCCCTGAGAGAAGTGACCAATGAAGTAGGAGGAAACTAAGAGAGGATGGTGTCCGGGTGCTGAGTGACAGAAAGGAGGGACTGTGTTCAATCTGATGAGAGCCAGTGTGAGGGGAGGATGGAGAAGTTGCTATTAAATAAGTAATGTGGAGGTCATTTCAGTGGATTGGTGGAGACAGTATCATTGGCATGGATTTAAGGATAGAGAAAGGAGAAAAACTGCAGGCAAAGAGCCTACATAAATCATGTAAGAAATTTTGTGGCAAGGAGAAGCAGAGAAATGGAGCTGTGAAGACGGGGGCGGGAAAGCAGGCTAAGGTTTTTTTTTTTTTTTTGTTTGTTTTCCCTTTAATGGGAAATATTACTGCTTTTTCTTTCCTGATTGAAAAGTAGTGATACAAGAGAGAGGGAAAGTCACTGGAACCATACCTGCCAGCAGGTGGGAGGGAGTGGGTAGCGGGGGCTTGGCCTTTAGAAGAATGCAGATAGTTAATCCATATAGGTGAAAGGGAAGGCGGGTTATGGGTCAACATGCATGTAAATGGGCAAATTGTTGGAGTGAGAAAGATTTCCAAGGAATCTTCTGATCGATTCTTCTTTCTCCATGAAAAAAGAAGTGATGCTTCTAGCTAGTTTATGTAAAGCCTTTGCAGAGAATAGAAATGCCTTCATTCCATTCCAGTACAACTACTGGACATACATTTGTCCAGACACTTTTCCATCCATTTATTTCACTTGTTGTTCGTAAAACCTCTCATTCAACTCCTTCTTTCCTCTCCTTTAAAATTGTAGCTTCAAACTCAATCAAATATGCCCAAAATAAGAAAAAGCTTGCAGAGTATACTTGAAAGTAATGATTGTGTGTGTGTGTGTGTGTGTGTGTGTGTGTGCATGTGTGTGTTTGTGTGTGTGTGTGTGTGCATGTATTTCTCCTCAACTATGTTCCAGAAAACTGAGAAGTGCTGTACCAAAAGGCACACACATAATATGACTGAGCAGATGCCCCTGGGACTCTGTATCAGCCTCCTTGACCCACTTCTGAGTTCAGCCGCAGCAACAGTGAGCATTCAGACTTACCTGTTACCCTTAGTATCCTACATCCAGGTTTTCTACCTGAAGCCTCATTCACAGCAAAAATAACTTAAGAGACACCATTAATATGGGACAGGTGCTATTGAATAGTCTGATAAGTCTTCTTTGTATGTGAGTTTATCTCACTGGATAAAGGCTCCAATCCCATCCTGCAGGGGCATTTCAGGGGGGCATGTTGTATACTTATGAGGATCTGAATAAATCGAGTCGTGCTGCCCACTGTGGTGATGTTTTGAACGCCCCTGCTATTCATCTGTCCCTTTTCTTTTCTCTTCCCCCTCACGCCTCTTTCTGCAATGACTTCTCTAAGAGACAACCGGAGCCCAAGTATTTAACTCAGCCTCTGTTTTTGTGACCATTTAAAAGAAAGACAACATTTAAAATCATAAAGGGAGCTATAAAATAATAAAATAAATCTCATGTAGATAACCATATTTGGAAGCTGAATTTTATTCTGCAACTCCCTGGTAGCCAAAGCTCAAAGAAGAAATTATGGACAAATACTGACTACTTTCTTATTATTTTTTTAAAAAAGCATACTAACTGATTTGGCGAAACTCATTTATCTCTCGGAAAAGTTACTGTAAAGAAAAGTCAAACTTGGATAAGATATAATAGTGCCTCAAAATGAAACACTGTGGTGTGGCAGCCATGTCATCACATCTCCAAGACTCCAATGATGTTTCTGCATAACTTGGGCATTTGGGCAGGTGATTGAGCACATATACAATCCATCTCAAGTTCATCATCTGCATATTTTAGGTCAATCCAAAATCTAATGTGCTATACCATGACATTGCTATTTAACGTCTTGACAGCTTTTTAAAAAAGTAGAGTACAAAAATTTGATAAACCACTTTCTCTTGCACAGACTCTAAAATAAGCTAATAATACTTTGGTTTGCTTTAGAATAAAGCTGGCAAACTCCCCTCCCCTCGGGAGATTTTTAAAGCTGTGAAAAGGCAAAGCATGGCACACCTGCAACAACACTCTTTCAGGTTTAAATGAAGATGTTTGCTGAGATAAGAATGCCTGCACTAGTTCAAAGACTGTCCTATTTTTCACAAGACGACCTTACACAACCCGGAGTGAGTAAGCCAATGCCTGATATTTCTGTGTAGCTCTTCAGTCTATAAATAGTAGTTTTATGAACTATTACTAGCAGAAACTTCTAATAATGCAATGCTCCCAGTTTACAGAGTGAGTTTTTTTCTGAGTCTAAGATCTATTCCAAATACTGGTTCAGGACTTCCTGGGTATATTATCCATGGTATCAGCTAGTGTTCCAGCACAGAAGCAGAACCAGTAAGAGGCTCAATTTATCATGGAAGCTGACTAGTCAAGTCCAAAATCCAAAGGGCAGACTGTCAGTAAGGGCTGCTAGGATGCCTGGCTCTGAGTAAAGCTGCGGCCCACAAATACAAATTTCTTCTTGAGGGAAGCCTCAGTTCCACTCCTAAGGCTTTTCAACTGATCAAATCAGGTTCGCCAAGACGACCTAGAATAATCTCCCTTACTAAAGTCAACTGACTGTAGTTAAGTCCCATGTACAAAATACTTTCATAGCAATACCTGTATGTTTGTTTGAATCCCTGGAATCTGTAGCCTAGCCTAGTTGACACATCACACTGACCATCACACCCATAAAAAAGAATTATAAACTTCAGCAACACAGCAGCAGCCTGGCAAAGCTTGTTTGGATAAAAGCAAGAAAAAACTGAACTGTGAAAACTCTCTTGGCAGTATCTTTGTGATGAAGTACTTTGCAGTTAATATGGTCTGTTCTCCAAGTACAGCACTCGTCTGTCTTAGGTATTCTAATGCCTTTAACCAAAGTGTCTCAGAGTCTCCAGGGATTTATGACTGAACTGGACATATTCCTAAGAGAATCCTCAATGAGGCCATTCGGATTTTTCAGAAGATCTCTGGGAAACTGACTAAAGACGTTCTAATAGTTAATATGAGGAAGATCTAAAAATGCTCTAATGTCAGGGGAAATCCCAGTGAGATTACCATGGTCACAGCAGACATTTTCATTAGCCAGATTTCGAGAGCATGGACTAGAAATACCCACCATGCTATGCGGTACCTGTATTAATAACATTGGGATACCTATTCTAAAGGCTGGTAACTTAGGGGGAGACACTGGCTTTTATCAAGATGGCCTGACATCTAAAGCAATATCTTACCCTGTTGAATGCTCATGACTTATATTCTTTATAAATTCCAAAGCCTAACTTGCCTTCCTAAAATAATTTACTCCTCTGGAAAGGTTATCTGGTTCAGCAATGACAAATATTTTTGAAAGAAAATAAGGATGGCTGGGCTGTGTTATATTAATGTAATATTAGATTGTGCAGGTTCTCGGTTGTCATTGGAACAAGTGGCATTATTTTGTTAGTTATAGTAACTAAATCTGGGAAGCATGCTTCTGAGAAATAAAATGAAAAGTGGGATGGAGGTACAAAGTTGGTACTGCACAGCTTGTCTTGCAAGTCCCCAGGTGGGTATGAAAAACCTGAACTGCAAAAAATATAAAGGTTGATGAGGAATTACAAATTGCCTGTGAGTCTATCTCCTTATATACCCATAATTGGCCTTTGTTTAGTCTTTGTGTGTTAGAAAACTTCTGTTGGTGATAATATGAAGTAGTTAATCATCATGATATGTTTTCCCTTCATGTCATTTTTTTTTTGTGATGAGGAATATGCCTTTCAAAATTCTCATATTTCATTTCTGACTTTTCCTATAGCTTTGCTTTATTACAAATGTTAGAGGAATGAAAAACTGCTGCCCACGCAGAATAAAAGGATAGGCAGTGCCAATCAGCTTGGCTTATTACCAATTTATATTCACAGCTCAGTTTAATGTGGGACTTTAAATTTTACTGACTTTCTAAATATTCTCCTTCGTGAACTTTTTACAATAAGTATAACTATGAAGTTAAAGAAACAAGAAGCACTCCAAATAAAACACTGGAACTAACATTATACTTTCAAATGTGCTATTCCCTCAGGTAAGCATTAGAGGAAACTAACTACACATCCTATGATCAAGTTGTTAACACATTTCTAGGAATTTGTTTGAATTTTCTTCAAAGCCTGCATGAAATACTTTGGCTTATTTTTGAAGAGATAAATGAAATGTACACATACATATATAAATGAAATTTGAAGTCAAGCCCCAAGAATAGACAAGTTATCAAGTGAATAACTCTTTCACCAATAAGTTATGAAGTTAAAGCCATATATGGATATGTATTACTTAGCCAAGTCTGAAAACATTTTTCAAGAAGGATTTCCAAAAAAAGTATCTTGAGGTGTAATACACATATCCTTGCAGTGGTACAACACCAACTTGAATATGTATTACTTGATACATTCATTTAAAAAAGTGATTTCATACGTGTAACAATTTTCTTAGGTGCATTAAAATTGCTTACATGAAGTTTAAAATCAGTAATTCACTGTCACTCTACTAGAGGGTCTGCTAAGATGAATTATTGGTAGAAAGTTTTGTTGTTCACCCACATGGAGTTCTTTTTTCCTTCTAGTCACATCGCTGGATTTCAGTTTTCCACCTGCTTGTAATTGGGCAGGACCCTGTGACTAATATTGGACAATAGGCTGTGAGGGAAAGTGATATATGTAACTTACTGGCAGAAGTAGTGCCAAGTCCGTGTACAATTTCAGTCTCTGTTCTGCTCTAACCAAGAAGACCATGTATTCGATAGGATGCAGCTAAAAGGATGTGATGCATACAACAGCCTGTGCTCTGTGTGACTGTGGAGCCAAGATCCTGCACCTACTCTTGACATGTTGGGTGAACAAGAAAAACTTGTGTGTTCATGCATGGAGTCTTTGTGGTTACCTGATAACCCAGTACAATGATGAAACCAAGCCAAACTAACTAATACTATAATTATTTGTATGCATATATTTCATTACCTTAGAATTAAAGAAAGAATGTTAGGTGTCATTTTATCCTTTGGTGAGACCTAATTAACATATCAGTTCTACCCTGCATGGCCCCTCTTTCATTACCAGGTATTGATTATCAGGTGCAAACCTGGCAGATAATACAAGTACTGTAATGAGAATTCAAAGGAATCTAGTTATTATTATGGTTGGGTGAAAGAAGGCAGTTGTAAAATACATATAAGGAATAAAACTCTTTATTCTACTAGGCTGATGAAGAATTAGACTATGCTTTAAAAGTCTAATTAGGAATTGGTTTTCCAAATTTTAGTTCAAATGTCATTCATAGGAAATATCTCATAAAAGATAATACCAAATAATTAAACAATTTTCACTAACATATTAAAAGATGAATAGCACCACATGACAGAAGAGCCCTGACAATATAGGGAGATAGTTTGTGATAGGAGGTACACTTAGGAAAGGTCCAGAATATATCTGTCTTGTTCCGGTGAATACTCCTGTGTGGAAACTGACACTCTGTAAAGAGGGAGGGAGGGAGGAAGGAAGAAAAGAACTAAAGAAGTAAGAGAAAAAGTGCAATGACACATTCAAATGCGCCTATTTCATACTTTGAGATTGAGCCTACTGGCCACACTGACATTATTCTGTTATTCTGGTTGCTTTGTCTCCAGGCTCCTAAGCCACCTATGAAGCATTCTCAAGAAGTTCTTAACCACTTAATTCACTGAGGATGCCAAGAAGATTCATCAACACAAACTAATACTAAAAGCCACACTTTCAATCCCTTTTTGCAGATTTTGCTGCCCAAACCACCTTTTAAGTGGCCAGATTAGGAACACCTCGAGCCTAATACATTTGTGGATAGTTTCCATTATTTCATCAGTGGTTATGCTAACCCTCTCCCTCCAGTTGGAGAGACATATTAGATATTAGATTTCACGAGACTGTCTTAAAGTATTTAAAGAGCTTTTAAAAATATCAAATTGTAAGTATTAGCTGTATAATGACCTAACAAAAGAAGTTATAGATCTTAAAATTGCATCAGAAAATATATTTGTAAGATAGTCAGGAAAAGCATTGCTACTGTTTGTTAAGACACGATTTGAGCTAAAATAAAAATTGTATTATATTAGTGGTGTTGTTTTTATTTTAACAAACATGATAGCCATACATTTACAACTGTTCTATATAAAGCGATTAAAGCATATACCAAAGCATCAATGTTAAAATAATTAAATACTCATGATCATAAACGAGAATGAGTCAAAAACTTCAGCAAAAGTCACATACCTAATGAATATTTTGTTCCTTAAAAATAAACACATAGTTTTTCTTTTTTTCAAAGAAACAAAAGTGAATTACTGGATATTATAGAGAGTTGAGTATCATTTTTGGGAAATTCGTACTGAACTATAACACCTTTGGCTGTCTAAACATAATGACAGAACAGCATTCCAAACTCAGCCATTCCAGAAACAAAGTAAGACAGAAAATGAAGCAATTTCCAGTACTTTTATTTTCAGTCTTGATTTCAAGGTCTTCTTTTGGAAATCTGTGGTGTAATGCATGAGAATGTTGTGTAGCTTTTATGAATAATCAGTTCAAAATCTGTTTGAAAGGTTCTAATTAGTTTCAAAGTCCCTGAAAGTCACTGTCAAACTCAAGGTTACATTATAGTGAGAAACGATGCTAGTTAGTTTGCTACGGCTGCCATAATAAAATACCACAGACTGTTCATCTCATACTCTCACCTTCAAATAAGAAAGGCCAAATTGTTTTTTGTTTTTGGGGTTTTTTTTCACTTAAATCATTATTGTCTCAACTCTCTGGTTCATCTACAAAGTCTTAACAGCATATCTTTCTGGAACACAATTAAATCCCCCACCTTTCTAACTATACTATGTATTTATCAACACAACACCATTTGCTACCACTTACAACCATAGTCCTTTGGAACTTGATTTTTCTGAATTTGGTCAATGTCCATGTATTCTGGATATAACTCCTCCAAGGAGAAGTATAACCTTAGTCAGGATGTCTTCAGTCTCTACCTATGTTTTTGAGCTCCACAAATGTGTATTGAATACCTATTGTGTGTCAGACATCACGCTAGATTCAGAGGACAGAAAGCTGAATAAGATACTATCCCTGCTCTCCAGGAGATGGGAATCCACAGGAGAGAAAGATACAGAACAAATCATTTCAACTCAGTGTGGAAAGTGCCAGAGGATTCCAGGATCTGTGTTGGTACCGTATGGCATGACCTTGCTCCACTAACCATGGCCAACTGGACGAGAGGTGGACATCTGACCAATCTTTGTCAATCAGATTCTGTCTCCTGAGGTTTTGGAATTTGGACTGAGAGGGTTGAATCAGTCTTCTCAGTGGCCGGAATTGAAATATGGAATTCAAGATCTGTGGGAAAGCTACATTTTGTCCATATGTGCTTCCAAAAGCTGAGAAAGTTTGTTTGCTGAGAAAAATAAAAAGACAAGGACCTGAGAGGCAAACAAACAAACAAAACAAACAATAAACCCACTGACTAGATGGCTTAAACAACAAAAGTTTATTTTCTCATAGTTCTGGAGATGCAAAGTCTAAGATCAAGGTGTTGGAAGGTTCGGTTTCTCCTGAGGCCTTTCTCTTGATTAGCAGATGGCCACATTTTCTGTGTTCTCACAAAGACTTTGCAGGGACACCAGTCATAATGTACTGGATTAGGTATGACCTCATTCAACCTTAATTACCTCTTTAAAGTCCCTCTCTCCTAATATAGTCACACTGGCATTTAGAGCTTCAACATGTGAATTCTGGGGGGACATAATTCAGTCCATAACACCCTTTAAATAAAATATTAAGAAATATATTCTGATCTTTAAAAGTCAGAAAAGATGTAGACACAAATTCCTCTTCTCCATACCATGTCTTAACATACTTCACATATTTATCAATTTGCTTTGAATTAAGGGAAGAAACACACACACAATCGTAAGAACGGTGTATAAACATATTGGGTACTTTAAAAATAGTACCCAATGACAAGGGGGGAAACCTGTCTGAAAGATAAAATTCTAGATTTCCAAGAAAATTTTCCACACAGGGGCCTCCTAACATGGGTTTCAGATGCTGTCAGTGCTCTGGCTGTAACCCCTGAATCTTTCAGTGTGGTCCAGTTTATTTTATGGTATGCGCTGTTAGATAGCAGAATGATTGCCCAAAACAAAATGATTCAACTTACTGTTGAAATTAGAGCAGGTGGTGGCACCAACAATGAGGATGGAGATAGGTGATATCACATTCACCTGTCACAGACAAGGCCTCTTTACAGGGTCACATACAGGACTCATACTAGCCTGTCATACTTCAGGTACATTGCTGGGTTAATCAGTAATATTACGCTGAGTAGCACATTTAAGCTAGTTGCTAATTATTATCTTAATTAGAAAATTAAACCCATGACAGAATTTATCACATTTTCGGTATTAAAGTTAGACTGCACTAGTGGAAAAAGCACTGAGCTGGGAAGAATTAGGAAATTTGTATACAAGTTCCTAATTTGTGTAGGCAGTGCCTACAAATGAGTGTGACTGTTTTGATGGATCAAGATCAATTTAACAATGGTTAAGTAATATTTGACTGTATTTCACAGGATATTTTTCTTAACTGATGAAATTTTTATATAACCAATTTGATGGGTTGAGTACAAGATAATCAAATCATTTTATATATGTAGTTAGAATTTACCCAGATTTTCTGTCTCTCATTTTTCTGTAATAAAAAAATAAGATTCTTCCAGATTTATTGTAGTCACTCTTTCATGCTTTTGGATTATCTTTATACTTTTAGAATCATCATGAGAATATCTATATAGGCCAAGATTTGTGTGACTGCTAATTTTGTTCTCATCTGTTAATGTTTAGGGACTTTTTATTGTTGATTATCAGATATGGAGCTATGACCTCAGGAGTATTTTAAAGATATTTTAAACATTTTTAATTAACATACATTAAACTGTATTCTTTTTTTGCATACAGGTCTATGCATTTTGAAAAATACATAGAGTTGTATAACCACCACAGTTATTCCCTCCTGATTTCCTCTGGTCGTCAGTTCTTTCTCTCACCTTTCAACTTTGGCAATCATTGGTTTTTCTATCCCTACAAACTTGTCTTTTCTAGAATGTCGTATAAATAGAAGCTTACTGCAAGAAGCCTTTTGGATTTGGCTCCTTTCACTTAGTATAACACATTTGGATTATTTCCATTTCTTGGGCAACTATTAAAAAGCTGCTATACACATTCATGTGTAAGTTTTAGGGTGAACATAAGTTTTCATTTATTTTGGACAAATATCTAGGAGTGGGACTAAAGGATCATATGGTAAGCATGTGTTTAACACTAAAAAATCTGCCAAATTGTTTTCCAAAGTGACTGAACCATTTTTCATTCCTCCATCAATGCAGGAAAGATTCATTAACTCTGCAACCTCACCAAAACTTGGTATTTTCAGTTTTCTTTTTAAGAATTATTTCAGCTATTTCCAAAAAGTGTGTATTTGTATCTCACTCTGGTAGAGAACTATAGGAATAACTATAGATATAGTAAATTTTAACATTAGTTAGTATGAGCTCTCCAACTTTGCTCTTTTGCAAAGTTGTATTGACCATTCTAATTTATTTACTTTTCCATATACATTTTAGAGTCAAGCTTTGTGATACAAGAAATCCTGCTGAGACTTTGACTGAGATTATGTTAAATCTAGAGTAATTTAGGAAGACTTGACATCTCAAAACAATTGAGTCTTCCAATCTATGAACATAGTATATCTCTCCATTTATTCATATCTTTTTAAAACCATTACTTTGTACTTTTTATCATACAGATCCTGTATATACATATATATATATATATATTTTTTAAAAGATTTATACCTAATTATTTGAATTTTTGGTGCAGTTGTGAAGTTTACTTTATTTCAATGCTTAGTTGTTCATTGGTCTTATGTACAAATACAACTGTGTTTTATATATTGACACACATTATTTTACCTGCTAAATTCAAGAGCTTTTTTGTAGATACCATAGGACTTTCTATGTAGACAATCATGCTGTCTGTGATTATCAATAGTCAAATTGCTTCTTTTCAAATCTGTATGCCTCTTATTTTTCTTTGATACCTTACATACAAGCTAAGACCTCCAGTTCAATGTCTGTGTGTGGTCGGTAACTCAGCAAGAAAAGGAGCATCCACATAGAAAATTTACAGACAGCTACCAGGTAAAATAAATCCATTTCCTTTGTGTAACCTCACTTAATTGAGACCCATGAACTCACTATATACTATATTAAAGCATTTGAAATTTGTTTGGTAGGCAGTGGGATACTATATACTGAGAAATAGCTCTCAAAAGAAATTGTCATGACCTACAGCAAATTTGCAGTCTGGTAGTGAATGGAGTCACACTAGGATCCGGAAAAAAGCCACAGAGAAGAGTGGGCAGAGGAGATGGCCCCTCTACACCCAGCATCCTTCCTAGGGAAGCGTAAATCCAAGAAGGCCTTTCTGCGCTAACAGTTGTCTATAAAGGAATCCTAATCTAGGATGTTGGGATGATAACAAGGCTACTAGAGTGAAAGAAGTTGCAGCTCTAAGGGGCAGATATGAATAAATCTTTTGCAAGTGGGAATGAGAGCAAAAATGGATGGAGTTCATTGTCAAATAAAGAAGTTTAACTTGTCTTACCTCTTGAATTACAAAGGTAAAGATGGCTAATTATAGCTGTTTTTGGAGGTGGGAGAAGGGAGAGAAGGGTTTGGGGTACATAGCCTCGCAGTCTCTCTGCATCTAATGAAGATGAGTAAGACAACTGAGATTGGTTAGTGCTCTGTATAAAATACTGAAGGCATGGAGTATGTCTTGCTGTGGGGGAACAAGGACAAGGATTGATTATGAATAAATCAAAGACTAGAAGGTGTTCTAAAATCCTAAAAATATTTGACATCTAAAGTTGTTTTTTTTTTTAATTTATTTTTTTAATTTATTGGGGTGACAATTGTTAGTAAAATTACATAGATTTCAGGTGTACAATTCTGTATTACATCATCTATAAATCCCATTTAAAGTTTTAATGGAAAAAAACCAACAGAGGTATAGGCTGTCCAGGTAGGTAATCAATGACCAAGAGATCTTTAAGAATGGAAAGGGTGCAAATGATTGAAATACTAATTAATGATGGTTTCAGAACTTCCATTTAGAGTTCCTGTGGATACCAATCTGGATGAAGGTTGGAGGCTAGGAAACTTCTCCTGAGGCTGTTTTTATGGCAAGCATACTGTTTTTTTCATAGATGTTATGCTGCTTTGGATGGTCTTTGGTTGTTCACACGGCTAGAGATAATAGGCAGCACTAAAGCATTCCTCAGTTTGCAAGCCTCCCCTCAGCACTGTTATTGGTGCTAAAGTTTGTTGCTTGGTGAAACGAGCCATATCTCACTATTTTTATAGACCCTCACTGGTAGTAAATAAGTGTGCCAGTCAAAGGTTATAGTTACTGCTATACTAGATGCTTGCTGAGAGCCCAAGCTGGTGAACAACTATTAAATCATCCTATAGACAAAGATTCCAAGAGGGAAATGGAAGGGCAGAAGTGCTGTTTATTAAATCCCCGAAATCACGTTTTTTGTGTGTCTCACTGGTGCTCATAAGGCTCAATGACTGCAGCTAATAGGCCTGGATTTTCTCCACAACCCTTTCTGGGAGGCATACAGCAGAGTGACTGAGCAACTTCTGACTGTGGGAGTCTGACTGTTTTTATGAGCAGTCCTTAGGCTATTGGTAAATAAACTCATAAAGTAAGAAATTTTCCTCTGAAAGCAAATCAAAGGCCCTAAAGGATATAGTCAAAGTCTAACTTTGAAATGAGATAAAAAAAATTGTCTTCTAAAACCTATGTATAGAGTTTGAGTCCGATGTTTGCAGAAAAAAATCTCAGAGTATCAGCGAATAATCCACTGATCCTGCCCCAGGAAGGAAACAATTGTAATGACAATACAGAATTTGAATTTTATCACTGATCTATAAGATTAGCTTTTTAATAAGAATTACTTATTATTAAAGAGAAGGAAATATATACATACACATGCATGCAATTAGAGCCCTTATAATAAGAGTAACTGAGCAGGAACCAGAAGTCTTGAGCTTAACATCTATTTGCTTATAGCAACCAAAAGAGAATACCTAATGTTTCAGGGATTATGTTCTACTTTTACTGCAGCCTGGGGGCAGACTGACCAACTCTAACGTTTTCATAAATAGATTGCAGAAGCTTTTGGCCTTCTCCTTTGTCTCCTTTCCTCTTCCTGCTATGAAAAGTATTCTTTATGATACTATCTGAGTTCTTCAGTTTTCCCAAGATATATTTAAGAAATTCTCAAAACAAATTTCAGTATTAAGTGGGTATGATTCTGAAACTGTCATCAAGATGTTTTCTGAACTGGTTGGGCTCACTTAACTGGCTAAGCAGATGTCTACTTGCTCCCTCACTATTTCATCAATCGCTCCTGGAACTCAGCTGTTACGATGATGAATGATCCCAGGTCAAGAAGGTCAGCTGTACATAATGAACTCCAAAGGAAAGTTGAAATTAATTTTAATGTGTGAACTCCTGTTTATATTAGTAATAACTAGGATTTCTGGATATTTTTTTCCTAACTTACGTATAAGTGTTCCTTTGTTTGTTGATAGCTTTGTACCTGTTTTAATTGAATTTCCCTTTTTTATTCATTAGATTTTTTACAGACCTTTTCACTTTACAATATACCCATTTTTCCTAATCCATAACTAAAATTTGAGTTTCTGCCATGTAGCCACAATATCTTACTTATCTTTTAATCCTAAGAATTTATCAGTTCCCATAAAAGATACTCAGATGATTTTTGATTAGTAATTAATGAATTAACAAAATAATTTGATATTTTATCCAAAGTGAATGCAAATTCAAAGTAATAATAATAATTAACTCATCAATGTTTCATTCAAACTAATATTCAATTATATTTGGTGTATTATTTAACTAAATCGAGACATTGAACCTTGTTAATCAATGACAGCCCACTGAAATGCAAGTTTACAGTTTTGAAGGAAAAGTTTGTATTGGTGAGAAGGTAGAATATTATCTTTTCCATAGTATGGTGATCAGCAATTAATGAAGAAGAGAGCTGTTTTCAGAAGCACAAATAGAAATCTGACTAATGTATTTGCTGATTTTCTTCCATCTGGCACCAAGGTGATGCTCATGGTAGACTGTCAATATCATAGTTGCTGAGTGCTGCTGTTATTTTTTTATGATTCAGACCAATTCATCTATGTGCTCTCCCTCAGTACTGTTTGTGACCAGTATCTGAAATTAACTATATGGATTTTGGCCATAGAGAAAGCAAATATAAGGGTTCAGAATAGCATATGAATAGTGACTTCACTATTATCTTGTTCTAAAACCTAAACAATGATTTTGACAACGTATCAATTGTCTTTGAAAGTAATGTTCAAAACATTATATCTTTAGAAGAAAATAAGGAAATGGATTACAAATTTGAGTACATATAAGTGGTGCAGTACTTAAAAATGCCACAAAAACAACACTGAGGATCTATTAGGAAAATATTTACATATACAGGCAATGGGTGAATTTTTTGAATTCACAGAGTTTACATAAACCAATAAGAAAACAAAGATAACAGGAATATTATATTTACATATACTATATGTATAAATTATATTTCTATTATACTATACATTAATACATAGAAATGCAATAGAAAATTAATAGAAATATGGGCAAAGAATATAAACAAATAAATCTCAAAAATGTATTTGACAAACAAATGAAAAAATGGTAACTACTACATAAAACTAAGGGAACACAAAACAAATCAGAAAAGAGATTATTTAATCTATAAATACATTGCCAAAAATATCTTGGGTATTATTTCTTATAGGAAAGACTATGGGATAACAGAGCTCTCATACTTTGTTGGTATGAGAGTAAATTTGGAGAGTAATTTGGTATTTAACAAAATCAACACAAATTTTGACATATTTTTAGAAATTCACTCTATAATCATTTTTCAAAAGAACACTAAGATATAATAAACCCTTTGTCATCATTTTGTAGTTATTGGTAAAACCTGAAAATGTCTTTAATTTCCACCAATCAATCCAGTTAGGTCTTCGTTTTTGCCTGCCCCTCCCTAGTTTTTTATCTGTTTAGCACTTGTCACTCTCAAAAATATCATGTTTTAGATGACAAATTACATGGTTACCCTCCATTATGAAAATGGTTATATGAGTATAAATTGTGAAAGACATTATAGGACATATGGATCTAATTACTCATTTTATACCTTTCTATACTATTTGAATCTTTGCCATGTGATGTACTTCTCTCATTTTCAAAATGTTGTTTGTAAAATATATGAAACTTGTCCTCTGAAATTCAGTTAATGGAAATAGTTTTATATTCCTTCACAAATTATTGGAAATTACTGTTTTTTTTGGTTACTTTCAGTGGAGATAATAATTCTTGCTGAACCCTAAGGTTCTAAATCTCTGATTTTGATGCAAACAGAATTCCAGCGAATTAGGTTTTAATTAGGAACTGTGATTTATCCTATAGAAGGCAATATAGAAATCTTTTAGTTTGGTAATAGGATAATGTTTGCTAATTTCATAATCCGTATGTTAGTATTCGCTGACTGAAGAAATTTTATGCCTCAAATAATGATCTCAGTTGAAACTTAGGCCGTTTGCTGCTAAATATTATGTAGTTAAAAAGAAAGGCTCAGAAACTGTTTAATATAACCTTGACAGAGACTAGAACTGAAAGGGTAAAATGGCAGAGGCTCCTTCTCAACTTTCAAGCCACAATTATGTTACTAGTGAAGGTGATAGGGTCAGGCTGCTAGGGTTCAAATCCTGACTCTTAACACTTCGAAGTTATGTGACTTTGGACAAGTTAGTTACTTTCTCTGTATTTGAGATTTCTCATCTATAAAATCAGGATAGTAACTGTTGCGGACTTCAAGTTTATGTCCACCCCCACCCCCAATTCATAGTTGAAACTAATCCCCACTGTGATAGTATTTAGAGATGAGAACTGAGGGAGGCAATAAGGTCATGAAAGTGGAGCTCCCATATGGGATTAGTGCCCTTATAAGAAGAGCCAGGAGAGAGCTAGCTTGCTCTCTCTCTCTCTCTCTCTCTCTCTCTCTCCCTCCCTCCCTCCCTCCCTCCCTCCCTCTCCATCCTCAGCTGTCACTCACCAGGAAGAGGGCTCTCACCAGGAACCTCATTGTCTGGCACCTTGATTTTGGACTTTCCAGGCTCCAGAACTGTAATAAATAAACTGTTGTTTAAAGAATTCAGTTTATGGTATTCTGTTACAGCAGCTGCAACTAAAATAGTAACCATATCTAATTATCATTTCTCATGGCTGCTGTAACAAATTACCACACATTTAGTGACCTAAAGCATCACAAATGTATTATCTCATAGTCTGGAGGTCAGAAGTTAGAAATAGGTTTCACTGAGCCCAAAATCAAGGTGTTAGCAGGGCTATGCTTCCTCTGGAGGTGCTAGAGGACAATCAGTTTCCCTATCTTTTCCATTTTCTAGAGATACATTCTTTGGCTCATGGTCCCTTCACCATCTTCAAAACCAGCATCTTCTCTTTCTGACTCTGCTTCCATCTGTTTCTATCACATGATCTTCCTCTTTTCTGTGTAGTCAAATCTCCCTTACCTCTCTCTCTCTTATACAGACACTTACGTGTGAGTTTAGGGCCCACCCAGATAATCTGGGATAACTCCTCATCTCAAGATCTTTAACTTAATCACACACCTGCAAAGTCTCTTTTGCCATGTAAAGTACCATTCACAGGTTTTAGAGATTCGGACCTGGATATCTTTGGGGGCCATCATTTAGCTTACCACAATAGTGTTACTATGGCATTAAAGGAGATAGCAAATGTACAATTTTTTGGCACACAACTGTTGGTCAACAAATGTTAAATAGTATTATTGCTACAAAGTTATAAGCGCATACACAGAAGTATAACCTACTCATTTTATATCCAGTCAAACTGTCCTTTAAGAATAATGACAACTGAGAACGTGCAAGCAAACAAGAATTCAGTGAACAATACCCAGGAAGACTTCCTTTAAAAAACAAATAAACAAATAAAGAAATAAAATTACAGTGAAACCTAAGTAACCGAGATACATATATTTTAAAAAGAAGAGGAAAGAAGTAATCATGGTTACAGACCACTGGTGAATATTGATTTTTTAAAAATATAAAACTTAGTTGAAAACTGTGCTCATGGTAGTTATAGAACAATACAATAAATCTCAATAATGTTATATATATATATATATATGTGTGTGTGTGAGTGTGAGTGTGTGTGTGAGTGTGTGTGTGTGTGGGTGAGTGTGTGTATGTGTGTGTGAGTGTGTGTGTGTGTGTGTGTGAGTGTGTGTGTGTGAGTGTGTGTATGTGTGTGTGAGTGTGTGTGTGTGTGTGTGTGTGTGTGTGAGTGTGTGTGAGTGGTGTGTGTGTGTGTACTTTAAAAAATGGAAGGAGGTGAAGTAGGAGGAAATGAGCATGCTAATTTCTTCATCACTCTTCTCAAAGATTCAATAAATATGGCCAACATTGTGATATGTATCTAGCAAAAACAATGGCTTTTATGTCAAAATTCCTATAATCTTATATTTCTAAACAATAAAGATATGTTGGGAGGAAATAATGTTTTTCTGTGGTTTCATATTTGTCTGGAATATTGGAGATCTTGTTTTATTTTTTATCTACTGATAAATTCCATGTTAATATTTAAATTATAAAATAATGTTAATGTTATGATCTTATAATGATAAAATCAGTCATTTCTTTGGCTATGATGATTTTATCATCTATCTAAACATAAAAAAGGACCATCCTGAATGAAGTAGAAAAAACCTTGGTGCTAGTCCTTTTATGTGTAGCAGAATTTGAGATTTTATATACTTTTATCCTTTATTTTTAACAAGGATTAATTCATAATCATTTCTAGGAACATTGCAGAGTTTTCATTTTTTTATTGTTTTTTCAATAATGAATACAACAACTCTTCTGGAACCCGAAATCAAACCTCTTAAGACCACCGTGGGCCTCCCAGTCATTAAATCTAATGTGTTTTACTCTGGCCTCACGTTTTTCAACTTTTTTAAAGCACTTGATAATACTAAGCACCTTATACTCTTTCTTCAGATTTGATTTCTATTTGACTTATAAAATATAAAAACCTATCTGGTTTTCTTCTCACCTTCCTAGTTGCCCTTTTTCTTTATGGTTTATCTTTTCCCTTTTATAGACCTATCTAAATGCTTTTCCTCTTTCAAACCACCATCTTAACAAAGTTCTCAAATATTGCAGCATATTGGAATTGCCTTGGGACTTAAGTCACAGCGCCCAAGCTGCAATTCAATATAATTACACTCTGAGAGTGAGAATAAGCATCATTTTTTGTTTGTTTGTTTTAAATTTTCATAGGTTCAAATGGGTAGTGATGTTTGAGAAAAAAAGGATGTACTTTACTATCTAAAGTATGCGCATTAGATCAGTAATTTGCGCATTGCCTAGATGCTTGTTAGAATACAGAGTCTCATGCCTCACCTGAAACCTACTAGGACAAAAAGCACAGTTGTGAAATTCCAGATGATTCATATCTGTGTTAAAATTTGAAAAGTACTTATGTAGAACACTAAATTTTAGCACTTGTCCTATCATTGCCTGTGCTTTACCCCTATGTTTCCACTGTCATTGGCTTGTGGAATATCTTTATCTGTATGTTCCAGCGAGGACCTCAAACTCAACTTAAATTTACAATTGAACTAATATTCTTCATTCTTTCAATCAGCATTTTTCTCTGAATCTTTATCCACTAATAATATTTCTGTTCATCCTGGCTTTCTACCTTACAAAAAATTGTCTTAAAAAAATTATTTCACATATAATGTCAATGTCCTTTTATATTTTGCTCTTCCACATCTCTCAAGTTTCATTCCTTTCCATTTACACCACCAATTCAAACATCATTACCTCGCACTTGAACTTTTGAGATACCTTCCTAACCAACCTTGTTGCCTTTAGTTATTCCTCATTTCAATTTATTGTGAACAGTTGGATTAATCTTCCTAACCTACACCAGAATCAAGTGGCAAAAAGATTAGCCTAATTTTAATGTTCTATAGAAGAGATTTTGCATCTTACCTAAACAACTCACTCATAAACTTCACTTTGACGGAATTATAATCTACCACTTTAATGATCAGATTAAAGTAGTTGCCACATTTTCTGATTCTTTGGGGATGAAAAAATGGTGATAATAAAACAAGGTGCACATTGGCAAAATCTAAAACAGTCAAATCAAGAAAGCTACAATGTCGTTTGAGAGCAAATATAACAATAATAAATTATTTTTACTTTCTGTTAATTTAGAAAGAGCCCTGTATGTTTGCCATTTGATTTAGTTCTCCTTTCCATCATTCATAATTCAAATAAGAAATAGCTAATATTTCTAATCACTTTGTGTATTTCCTCAGGAATGTTATGCAACACAATTAGTTGTTTGGATTATGTCATTCTAATAAATTTGAAATTTTTGTACAACCAGTAACCATGCCTTGTAAGAATAATTAAGTTATACTTGAATTCAAATATTAATGATGATGTAGCTGTCTATTTATCTTAGCCTTTACTTTTTAAAAACAGAATAGAATAAACTATAGCATAAACAGAGGATAGATACTTTTGCTTCTTTAATCAAAGTGTGTTAACAAAAAAGAATCCTTAAATTTTTTAATGGGAAATTTTAAAAGTTTTTAAAGGAAAGTATTTGTATTTGTAGAATTCCTAAATTTGTAGGTGTGTTTCCTGGGAGGAGGGGTTTTTGAAGGATAAGTGGAAGAATAGAGGTTGGTTGATACTAAAGTAATTTCAGTTAAATTGATTTTTATCTACTCAGTGCTTTGCATGTTTAGTAGTTACATAATCTATTAGTCCAAGAATTGCAATAGAAAACTCACGGGTCTTTGAAACCGCTTTTGAGTCCGTGAAGAAACTTGAATAAGTTTACTATACATTTAATTCTGTTTCCTGATGAACAAGCATGCTTCCTGAATTCTCAGAAATACTATGAATATACACAGTTAGATACCCCTAGAGAGGAAAACAATTAAAACCAAGGCATAACCATTTCTACGTTATTTGTAACTTAGGGGGGAAAAATAATTGGCTCCAAAAAAAGTTAATTAGCTCAGTATTTTTACTCATTATTTAAATTATAGGACTAATTCCTTTCCATTCACAATGGTTATTAAACAGAGACAGATTTTGCTGACTTCACTGACTAACACATGATAATATGGCATAAACCTTTGATTACTACAGACACAGTAGGCAACAGATGTTTAAAAAAAAAAAGTAAAACCACAAATTCTAACCAACATTTTAAAGGCTGGGCCCTCCTCTGGGAAGAAATTGAGACAGCATTTTCAAAATCTCCCTTGCCCCAAATCCTGCAAACATTTTTTTTAAAATATGAAATTTCACATTCACCAAAACAAATAGACAAGTCTCTTCTCAATTCTCAGGGAATTTGAATGAAAATTTAAATATCAGCAAAGTAATGAGCCTGTCCTTGAGTTCCAGGATCAGGTAGGCGGTGGTGGGGTCCATATAATTGCATTTTTCACCCCAACTATTGTATACAGACCACACTGGGTGAACGTGAAGATTAAGTAAAAGGGTAAGGAGGGTTGGAGCCATTGGTATGGAAGGGAGAGAGGGCTGCCTTTGATGTCATGTTGACAGCAAAGAAGCAGAGAATGTTACAGCCTGGCTTGGATTGTTGAGTTTTATTTGGAATCTACCATACTGATGCTCTAGGCCAGGAGAAGCCTGGCTTAAGATGCTTTCACCTAATGGAAGAAAGTATTCCTTCCCAAGCAAATATATACATTGACACGACCGGTGGTTTTTATCCTTTGACTGAAGTATGAAGAAGGGATGCTTTGATGTCTTGTCTTATAGAGCTAGAGTCATTGGGTTCCAAGGTATCCTAGGGTAGAGAGGTATAAGAGACAGATAATGAAGGGGGGAGACAGCATGGATGTTCTGCTCATCCCCACAGGTTCAGAAGTTTTAAAGATCTGAAGCTAAAGGAACTGCTTTCTTCCCTTCTTTGTGCTGTTTATGGGCTCCTATGATTGGAGACCATACAGCACACAGAGGACAGAGCTGAACTCTTCACATCTCAGATCTAGGAAATGGTGTCATCTCTTCCTGGAAATGTGGGGGAACAAATGAAGCAATTACAACACTGACTTGGCCTGGAAACAGCCATGAGCCTGAAGTGTTTTACCAAGTCGTGTTGTACAAAAGGCCAGAGAAGCATTTCATGAACCTATTTTGGGCACACGTGTGGCCTTACGCTGCAGATCTGCTGAAATATGTGGGGATCTGGGCTCTTTAGTAGATAAGATAACGCACATTCAAATACATAGACATTCATATCCATCAGTTTTGAATGTGAAAGTAAAAAATAATAATAAAGTGTTTTTCACAGATGAACTCCCAAACACTTACATTTACACACTCTTTGCAGTTACCAGTTTTCTATCCCTACCTTCACCCTGTTCTGTAAATATCAAGGCAAATCTGTTGCTGCTCAGCCCAGCAGCCACCATCTACCAAATTCTAACAAAGTGTGTACAATTTATCTGAGGAGAGCAGATAAGTGACATTTTCCAAATTTAATACGAATCACTTTTTGTCAACACATATTACCCTAACAAAAATAAAAGGACCAAAAAGAAAACATTACTTCCGGTGTTCACCCTGATTGGAATTGTCACTTTTCCAAAGGAGAAATTTGAAAGCATTGTTGACCCTTCTCTTTCTTTGATTTGAACACCTATTCATTCAGCATGTCCTGTTGACTCTACTTCCTAAGTATTAATTGATCTGTCTCTTCTCTATACTCACTGTAACTGCCTCAACTCAGGTCTTTAAATTTTTTTTGTCTTAACTACTCTACTGGTTTTCTAATTGGGCACCATATTTTTAGCTTTTCTTCCTTTGAGTTATATACTTTATCTTATAAAAATTCAAAATGGGTTATTCTATTTTTGAAATCAAAACCAAATCTAAAAGCAAACCGAAAAATACAAACCTTCAAAAGCTTTATAATGCCTGGAGACTAAACCCCAAACCTGTCACTTAGGCTAAAGTCATCTCACAAACAGAATTTTGTTCTTTGTGCTCCCAGGTCTACAGGAGAATTGGAAACATAATAACTTCATAATATGTATTGACAGTAATTATGGGTAACTTCAAAAGATCTGGTGTTCTACAAAATGAACCCACTTAATATTTCTTCTGTACTACCTACTTTTTATGCGTACTGCAAGTGTCTTAATCCCATCTGAAGCTGTGTGCTTTAGGTACTGCTCCTTACAAAAATAGCAGGTACAGAGCTAAAAATAGCGAAATCCTACATGGAAAGAAGTATACAGAGATGATTAAATGGTTAATAGCATATTACAATAAATACAGAAGAGTAAGTAGATAGACAGATAAATAGATACTGATACAGATATTGATAGAAGAAAGGGAGGGAGAAAGAAAGATCAAGAAAGACAAGTTGGGTTTACTATTGAATTCATACTACCACTAAGTTGAATGTATTGAATTGTTGGGCTCTGTTCTGAAATCTTATGTTTTTCTATCATTTTGTCATACATATTATGAAAACATAGAAACAGATTTGTTATGCTTTGATAGAAATAATCAAATTTTTGAAAATAAAAAAATTATGTGATATAAGTGGTAAATTTACATAGAAGGTTCAGTTAGAAGCACTAGCTTGAAAGCTAGAAAACATATTTAAGTCACATCTTTGATACTTATTTACCCTAAGAACTTGAAAAATTACAAAATTATTATTTTTATCATTTGTTTATAACAAGTGGTTATTTTTAAACTATTTGAGCCTCAATTGCTTAATAGATAAAATAAGGATATTAATATCAGTTCCATCTTTTGATATTCCATAGTTTGATACTATGAATATCAAATCAGAGAAAACAAAATACCCTGAAAACTGTAAATACTGTGGAACTTTATTATTTTCTCCACACATGCAGCCATTTAATAAACAAATCAGTGCTTACTTAGCATATTAACAAATAGTGTTCCACAGAACTCTCAGAAATTTCTTATATCTCTATGGCAATCTAGAAATTGCTTTTATAGTGCTTTCCTGAGAATTTTTTTTATAAGAAAACTGTCAAGCATATTTTTCTTCCCAACCTTTTCTCTAGGGGCAAGATGTGGTAAGAGTTATGTTGATATACATTGAAATTTGGCATTTAACAAATGGAATACTTTGATTCCACATGAAATAAAATTATTTTAGAAACTTGTTTTTTGCTTAAATATTTTATTGCTTTGTCCCTATCAAACAATACCTCTCTTCAGATTTCATGTTTTACTTTGAAGACAGCTCACATATATGCATCTGATCAAATAAGTTTTATTCTGAATATCTTTGAAGAGTGTATACAAAAAAAAAACTTATAAACTCTCCTTCACTTGGTGAATTTAAGGTAAAGAGTGCTGAACTTCATAACTATCCAAAGTGTTCCAGCCCCACTGTTACATGGATTACTCTCTCACAGTCACTTGGATTATTGCATTCTCACCTGTGTATATTTTATGGGAAATAATGGGTTAAATTACAGCTGGTAACTCAGTCCCCTTCTGAAAGTCACTGATGTGAGATGTATATCTCTTTGATTTATGACATACAAATTGAAAATAAGTGATATCTAAGTTTCTCACCGTTTTGTGAACAATACAAAGCATTTCCTGAGAGATCCTAAGTGGTAGAGCAGGTGTTCTCACTCCCATTTCACAGATGGCTGTTCCGGACTAGTCTAGATGATTGTCTAATTGATTCTCACAATAGCACAAGGGACCTTCAAAGGGAAATGAATCAGATTCCCAAAGTCCTTTTGGTAAACAACACTGCTATTTACTAGCTGTGTGACCTTGAGTGAACTCACAGTCCCTGTGGACATCAGCTTTCACATTTGTAAAACAAGAAAATTAGAAAATGACTGCCAAGGTCTCTTCCAGCTTTAAAATTTTACATACCTAACTCAAAGTGTAAATCCTATTTTATATGGTAAACTGAAATATGCTCCTATTGTTAAAAGTGTTTTACTGAAAATTCTGGGTAAAGAATCAAACTCTCAATCCTATGGTACTCGATGTTTATACAGCACTTTAAAACAGTTTCTTCATTCATAGCTTTCTTTTCTGTTTGCTATGATAAAAATGACCTTTTCATAATAGAGAGAATATATTGAGTCAGAGAATTTCAAATTAGAAAGTCATTTAAAACAACCACAATTTAATTTAAAATTGATGTTCATATTTACTTATTGCTTTTATCCCATATTTTATTATGAAATTTTTCAAAGATATAAGAAAGTTGACTTAAATACACCTAGATTCTAAACTAAACATTTGCTCTATTTGTTTTATCACATATCTACCCAACTGTCCATTTCTCTGCCCATCTATTAATCTATCTCATTTTTGATGCATTTTAAAGTGAGTTCAGATATCTGTACCTTTCACCCCACACACTTCAGGATATATATCACTAACTGCAGTTTAACATCTGTTTATAGTGCTTTTTTTTCATGTAAATTGACATACAGTGTATTGCACAAATCTTAAGTGCACCATGTAATACATTTTGATAAATATCTATGTAACCCAAAGCTTTGTCAAGATAAAGAGTTTTGCCATCTCCCCCAGAAAGTTTTCTTGTGCCGTTTTCTTTTCAATTCCTATACACATCCCTCAGAGGCAACTACTGTTTTGATTTTTTCCTCACCAGAGATTAGTTTTACCTATTATGGAATTTCATATAAATAGAATCAAATGGTATGTACATTTCTGGGTAAAGTTTATTTTACTCAATAAAAGTTCAGATTCATCCATGTTGTGTGTTCATTAATTTCCACTGCTGAATACTATTCCATTGTCTGAATACGTGATAGTTTATTTCTTTTTTTCATGAACACATGGGCAACTTCCAATTTTTGTCTAATATAAATAAAACTACTATGAACATTTGTTTTAGGTCTCGATGTGGACCTATATTTTAATTCATATTTGGTTACTACCTAGAAGCAGGATTGCAGGGTTTTAGGGTATGATGTATGTCTAATTTTATGAGACTCTATCAGAACTTTTAGAAAGATGTTTGTACCATTTTACACTCCAACCAACAGGGTTTGAGATTTCTAATTGGTTAATATACCCACAAACATATTGCTTTGTGTCTTTAAATTTTAGATATTCTGTGCATGTATACTGGCATCTGATTGTGGTCTTAATTTTAATTTCTCTGATGACTAATGATATAGTTCACTTCTCCAGAAATGTATACTAGTTCTGTGTCAGATACATATTTTGTGAATATTTTCTCTTGGGGTTTGGCTTGCCTATCTTTTTTCTTAATTGTGTCATTTGATGAAAAAGGTTTTAATTCTGATGAAGACTAATTTATTCACCATCACAAAAATAATTCTTATGGTTATTGAATGCCATGGCCTTCTAAGAAACACTTGCTTAGCTCCAAGTCCTAAAGACCTTCTCTTATGTTTTCTTTTGGAAACACTGTTATAGTTTTAGCTTTTATGTTTATGTTTTCATACAGAGTTATCCAGTTCTTCCAGCACTATTTGTAGAAAAGGTTTTCTTTTCTCCATTGGTTTGCTTTAGTGCCTTTGTAGAAAATCAAAAAGCCTGTTAAGAGTGGGCCTATTTCAAGGCTCTTTATTCTGTTCCATTGATTTATTTGTCTATCCTTATGCCAGGATTACTTATTTTGATTACTCCATGTTTATGGTTGGTCTTGAAGTAAGTTAGTGTAGGTACTCTACCTTCTTTTTTAAGATTGTGTTGTCTATTTTAGGTCCTTTAAATTTCTACCAAAAATTTCTAACAAAAAAAAAGCCTGATGAAATTAAATTGGGATTATGTCAAATCTGTAGATTAATTTGAGGAAAATTGATATTGTAACAGTATTGCATCTTCTAATCCATGAAAAGAGTGTATTTCTTTGTGGATTTTAGCATTTTTGAGGAAAATGAGTGGTAGTTACATCTATTTTTGGAAACTAATAGAAATAAAAGGCATAGTAGAAAGCAGGGGGAAATAGGTAGAGAAAGGGAAAGTTAGAAAATGTGGTTGTGGCTTATATTACATACTTAAATCATATATAAATCTTATGAAACAAAAGATCAAAGATCTTCAGAAAGCTTTGTAACTGTATACAAGTACTTTAAATACAGTATAAAGCCACACTTACAAAACAATAAACATTTCATTATGCAAATGTCATAGCAATTTTATGTATTGTGGCTAATTATGTGTAGCTAGCTAATCCATAAAATGAAGGAATGATGAGTAAAACAAAATTTCTAGAAACTAATTCTAATCTTTTCCTAAAAATTAAAAAAACAAATGCTAAGATGATACATACAATTAGGTTTCTGTTTGGAAGTTAATATAATTATCTTACACCCACAGCTATTACGGCAAAACCAGATCTATTGTTAACTTGACTAATGAGAAACAATGATGGTCTGTTAACATACTGAGATGGATTCCCTTCCCGATGTTTCTATTTCATAAAACATACTAAGTCATGAAGATATATAATATAGTTATTAATGCTATATATCAATTGAAGTTTTTTGAAGTGGAAAAATAACTTTGTTTCAAATTTTCTAATAATCTTTGACTAATACTGTTAAATGAGTTAAAGAAGCAACAACTGACATCTCAGAAATGGTTATTTTTCTCTGAATTCCACTATATACATTGCACGCGCGTGCCCACCCACCCACCCACACACACACACACACACACAGACACAATCTCTCTTTTTTAACAAACCAATTTAACAGCATACTAGTGCAGAAAGTTTAAGTGGCTTGCCTGACTCACAAAACAAATGTAATTTGTACTAGGACTTTCTAGCTTTAATATAGCACATTTCCATATATTCCAGAGCTTCCTGAATAATCTTAGAAGGAGGTTAAAAGGAACTTTGTGAATGCCTGTTATCATCCACCCTCTTCTGTATTGCTATATCCACTGATTTTTAAAAATAATATTATTACTGAGATGACCTCTAAGCCAGACCCAGAGAGACTCTTTTAGATTTTGTTGGCTTTTTTTTTTTTTTTTTTTAGCTGAGCATTCTAAAATTATAGCTGAGCAGTACAATGCTAAAGCATAAGACTTTTTGTCAATTGTTTTGAATCAGATTCTGGAAATCAAATAGAACTTCCCATCCCATGCCTAAACGCTACATCCTAACTCTGAAACATGTCTCTTCCCATCTTTATCACGGTTCCATTTTAATCTGTTCCATCTGTAGAAGTACAACACACTTTAAATTGTAAAGATATTCTACATGGTATCTGTCTTAATATGCACTTTTGCTTCTATTTGGTGGATTTGCCTTTCCCTCATATAATAGGTGAGCAATTCCTTATTCTATTTATTATACTAAAAGAGTGAAAAACAGAAGGTTATGTTTTCTTCTCTAGACTATGTATGAAATGCTACAGTTTTCAAAAATATGAAATCGATGGCTTCTTTTAAATGTCATGTTATAATATCTGTTCATTTTTTTCTTTTATACTAATGCTGAAAAGGAACTTAGGAATCAGCTGTCTAGCCTCCTCATTTCATGTATGTACAGGAAACTGAGAACCAGAGGTATGTAGTAATTCACATTGATAATAAATATCTAGCTCAAATGGGAATTCATCTGGGTCCCGGGCTTCCAACGCAATCTTGTTTCCATAATGGGGGAGGGAGCAACAATGCAATTGTCCATTTATGGTCATATTTTCCCTATATTTCTCAAAAGCTTGATGCATCACACCTGAAAATAATGGAAGGAAAGGTAAGCTTTTGCAATGTCAAGCTTATATGTGTAAACATGAATCAATTCTAGTTGAACTAGAATTGAATATTTGTGTAAGACTTGAAGGAGAATAAAGTTGAAAAGTCCACATCAAGACATATCCTAAGGAGTTCTAGCACCCTTTTGTATTTGGCAAAGTAGTAGACAGTGCTCCCGTAAGACTTCTCTGCTCTGTTCATGCAGAGACATTACTTATTCTACACTGCTTCTTTAAAACTGTGTCCTTTTTCATTTCTGTAATCTGCTAGTGGTTATCAATCATAGCTAGGGAAGATGGCAGGTCTTTAGCAACATGTTTGCTCTTGCTGTCTAAGCCAGCTAGTAGTTGATGGGATTACACTCTTAGTGAGCTGGAGGCTGACAATATTTCATTATGACATAACAGCAACATTAACTACAATAAGGCTCAAATAAATTCAGGTAGCAACTTGCCCCTTAAGGAAACAGAATATGTACTCATTTTCTGCATGAAATCAATCACCTAAGAATATTTAATACTATACTAGGACAGAATGTCTATATGCATGAGCTCCTAAGTTAATAAACATCCTAACAATATTCCTCAAAATTCAAAGTTTATAAAGCAGTGGAACTAAAGAGGGGAAAGTGAATCTGACTGTCAAAATGAATAAGGACATAGAAATGGTTGGTGGTGTCTGTTCTCTAGCTGTTCAGTTTCCTATACATATTGCCATTTCTATTATTTTGAAAACTGATTTATTGTTTTAATGTTACATATTCAAAAGACAAATTGCAGCAATACAGAAAAATAAGAGGTTAAAAAACTCTCCACATGTTTCCACCTACTACTCATGGTAGATGTTGGGCGGACATTATTCTAAGATCTTTATGTAGAAAAGGATAGAACTATGAGAAAAGAAAGTACTTTTATAAAAGTACTTTTATGCTACCTTTAATAAAAGGTATTAAAATTTATTTTTTAATTATATTTAACATAGGGAAAAAGAAACTGAACTGAAAAATGAAGAAAGTGGTGAAGCTTGTGTTCCTTTTTTAATCTCAAGTGATGGTAGCTCTCGAAATTTCCCTAAAAAGAAAAACTGGAAATTTTAGAAACACCATTTTTTTTAATTCCTTTTTAAAACTAATTACTACAAATTGTCTCCCTGCTTTGAAAGCAAAGTAAATTGGTTCACTCTACAGTTTTTCCACCTCCTTATTATTCTCAATTTTGTTAATTATACTTTAAGTTGTTAAGGTTTCCAGCATTTACATTATTATATGATTATAGGTCTCTGGTTATTTATTCCTAATTCTGTATTCAAATCTTTAACACTGGTATTTTTGCAAAGATTACCTGTTATTAGCTAATTTATTTCTTACTTATCTTTGTTGTCTAGATTTGATCATCAAGTGATTTTTGAAAGAAAAGATCTGGAGTGTTGTATTTCCTCAATTCTTTCATGCCTGGGAAAATGTGTGGTTTAATGAAGAATAATGTTTCTAGATATAAATTTCTTATTATACTTTCTAATTTTTAGACCTTTATAAATATAGGTGTTGCTCTAGTTTCTCCGGCATGGCATATTGGAGGAAAGATGTCAAAGGCCATCCTGATATTCCCTCATTATAAGCTATTCAATTTTCTATCTACATAATTAAATAAATTATTATTTTCTAAGCTATGGCTTAGCATCAACATATATTTATCTCTTTCCCTTTTACTATGTGTGCCTTGTGACCTATAGATGCGTTTCAAAAGAAGTTTCAGCTTTTATATCTTTGAACGGTTTTAAAGGACACCAATGATGCTTATATTTGGGTGGTCTTTGTCCATTTCTATATTTTTCCCTTTATTAGTTTCATTTGTTTCCATTGCTGACTTGCTGTATATTGATTGCAACAATCTTTTCCCCAGATAAGTAATTAAAATTGTGCTTTTCTATTCTTTTATAATAGATGCTCTTTCTATTCAATATATTGGTTTGTAATAATGTCATTTAAAACCTTGATTTTTTTTTTCCTTTTGTAATTTTTCTTTTAGTGCTCCTTCTGGTACTATTAATAATGTTACCTTTGAGTACATTTTCCTCAAAATTCATGTCTTCACTAAATTCTCCTTTAATATGCAGCAGTCATGGAGGGTTTTTTTTAATGGTGCTTTGATTGTAATTTCAGACTGAGTTCATCTATCTTTTGCTTAATTTGTTACCTATTTTTGCTGTAGAATGTTTGTATGTTTACAGTGACAATTCTTTATATCTCACTCACCCAGACCTTCTATTTACTTTTATTTACTTTTGATGATCTCTCCTTGACTCTTTTACTCCTTTATAAGTCATTGAACATGGAATTTAGGAATAAATGTTGCCTTCTAAGCACTTTACTCAAGTCTGAAGTAAAGTCTGAATATTAGGAGAAGATAATCTGGAACTTTATGCACTTGTTCTTAGAGGTTTTGAATTTAACTTGTTCTGTTGACATTTTGTTAAAAGCCCTTAGATAATTTCAAACTATCTAATGTTATGGCTTGAAATGTGTCTTCCAAAAGATGTTGAAGTCCTAACTCCCAGAACCTGTGAATGTGATCTTATCTGGAAGTAGGTTATCTCCACAAGATCAAGCCAAGATGAGATCCCTACAGTGGACCCTAACCCAATGTGACTACATCCTTTTACAAAGGGAAATTTGGACATAGTGACAGACACACTCATAGGGATGATACCACCTGGTGATGAAGTCGGAGATCAGGGTGCCAGATCTACAACTCAAGGAACACCAAAGATTGCCAGAATACAAAAACTAGGTGAGAGGCATGGAACAGATTCTTCCTCACAGATCTCAGAAGGAACCAACTCTATGGACACTTTGATCCTAGACTTCTAGCCTCCAGAACTGAGAGACGACACATTTCTCTTGTTTAAACCCCCTAGTCTGTGGTAGTTTGTTATGGAAGCCCTACGAAACTGATATATTTAGTTAGGAATGTTTCTTTTTCTCACAGAGGAAAAGGAAATTCAACTTTGGCTTATTCTTCCAATTCAACCTAGAGGAATTATTATTATTATTTTTTTAAACAGGGGAGGAGACAAGAATAATTAAATTCATTGGGTTTCTCTTTTTGTTGTTACTGTTGTCATTCTTCTCAGATGCAGACATGAAACTTCACCTGGAGCTTTCTCTTTGTCTCTTACTTTTTATAATATTGATTCCACCTAAATTATTTATATAGATTCATGGTTGACAATGCCTTTGGAAGAAAAGATATCTATGTGGTATTGAATAGAGGAAGTCTTCTGCCAAAGATCCTCTGATCCCTGGGGGGGATCCCTAGGATGGATGGGTCTTGTACAGATGTACCTGCTCAATTTCTGTGGTCTCCAGGATAATATTAATTAAAGGGAAGGATGAGTAGACAAAGCACCCAATAAATTCTCCCTGTCTGACCTTTGGATGATGTGCTTTATTACTTACTGTATAACATTATCACCCATTTATCTCTGAGCAATCCCTAATCTGGTTAGATAAAAAAAGGAACATTCTATCAACAGAGTCAAATAAGCATATCTAGAAGAATGATATGCTTATTTGGGTAATAATAACTGGATTTCTAGTTTCTCTCATTTATCCCCTTTCTACTGAAGTAGTAACTATTTCCCTCTGTATACAAGTTTGTTTGTTTTTTTCTGCAAAAAATCCAAGCTAAGAGATCAAGCTGACTCACACTTTACTTCTATCCAGATGAGGAGGATAGGAGAGGAATTGGTATGACATCTAATGAGAACTAAAATTCCCAGGCTTCTCAATTAGAGTGTTCTGAGTTAAATTAATAATTCAACGCTTTTTTTCTAACTGCCACCATAATTAAGGATAATTATTTCTGTTAGTATTCCCAAACAATCAAGAAGAACTGCCGCTCAAACTCAGAACTACATTGCAGGAAACAAAAACAAACAAAATTAATTATTGATGAATAAAATCTCTGTACTGCTTCATCGTAATTGGTACAAAACTAATTAATGTTGTTTGAATAAAATAACATTCACTCAATATAGAATAGCTGGTTAGGAGAATATTTCTGTTCGATTACTAGGCAGAGTTATGGTTGTCTGTAGCTTCCTTTTGCACACTAAGCTATGGAGGGTAATGATCCTTATGGGATAACACTAGTCCTGGCAGCACATATATTGAGTAAGAAGGTGTAACAGTTCAGATGTGTTTAAACACACATAGTAAAAGAAACCCAGTTGACACTGGATTAGACAAATAGAACTTATTTTTTTTCTTTAATTACAAAAGTCTAGAGCTAGATTTGTTTTTATTGTTGGTGGGCTGAAGGACAATGGTGATGCCAACTATGATGGTCTCTTCGATTAGGAAAGCAAAGGAGGCTGGGAAAACAAGTATTTGGCTAATTCTATAAAAAGAGACAGGGAGACAGGAGTTAGGCATGCTTACTGAATCAATCATTCATCAGGAAATAATATGAAAATAACATGTTTTACACGCTTTTTGCTTTCCTGTTAGCATATTTCCCACATTTGTCAGCAAGCTTCTATTGACTATTTAAAGATTCATTTGTTTGGTTAAACTCTTTGAATTTAAGGTATTCAGAGATCTAAAATTTTCTATTTAGAATATAATCAAAACTGACTTGTGGGTCCTTTTAGATTCTTCTAACATTTCCATTTGGAAAGGACTTTTGTGAAATATTTGCTAACTGAAAGTTGGAGTTTTACTTGCATTAGTCAAAATAGGTTTAGTGATCAAAGAAAAATATAATGATCATACTCAAATTTATATTCTCATCCATTTCACATATTTGTGAGAATGAAAACAACAACAACCACAACAACAACAACACCAGGATCAGTGAGCCAAGCAAAGTGAGAGTCTAAAATGATTCAGGAGCTCGGAATGGATTTTGAAACTGAACAGTATTCTCAAGGATTTGCCTCAGGGGAGTGAAGTTATTGGGTTCTGTGGGTTAAACTAACAATGGGAAATCCTAGATGTAAGGGATTAAAGTTAATATTTATGTGAGCTTTGAACTGTTGAAGCCCCTTAAGTTAACTACCTACGTAATATTAATGGGAAAATTGGGTTCTCTCAGTTTCCCATAGAATTGGAATGTATTAAATTTGCTTATAAATATTTAACAGAAGTATTTTAAAATTTCAGACTAACCTAGGGAAAAGTGCACTATGAGAGGCATTCATGGTGCACTAAACATCAAGATATTAAAAATAATAATAATAATAGGAAAAATAAAGAAATTTGAACATTATCAAAAGAATGCACTTAGCTAAACTTGAGAAGCAAGAAGCAAGACTCTTAAAATCTCAAGTCTTTATGAGCCCAGCAGAGGGTTCTCCTTAACATTAAATCAATATAGTACAATGGCTTGTGGGTGGTTGGGATAGGAACATGCATAAGAGCTGACTTTTTAAGATGTTTGAAAACCTTAGAGCTTGAGAGTACAGTTTGCTAAAAAGAACAGAGTACATGGTATAAATACTTTGAGTGATTATGTACATATGTGTGTTAAAAAGAAGTAATTTTATTTCTAACAAGCAGGGGCAGGAAGTAGAGGGAAGAACAGATTTGTGAAGGAAACAAAAAGCAAAGCTTTTACAGAAGAAGGAAAAAAACAAATTCTCAAAGATAGTATATGTTATTATGACCTAGGCCTGCTTTTGCTACCTCAACTTTACTCATGTTTTCCTTTGAGAAGATGCACAGATCAGAGAAAACTTATTCTGATTTGGAAATCAGAAGACCTTACTTCCTGCCATTAGCATGGTCACTCAACCTCCCAGGGCCCCATTTCCTTATCTACACATTTTCTCGGTGCTCTATTTATCCATAATTCTCTGTAGGCTGAATAGGGCATGGCAAAGAATTAAAGGTACTCTCGTCCATGTATATCAGCCTTCTTATACTTTCCTATAAGTAAAACAGATTATGTTTTACTACAATCACCTCAATAATTCATTGCCCAAATGGAAATGGCAGGCTTGCTGTTGATCACCCTGTAGGGATTGGTTTTAGCTGTTTGTAAAATTATTAAGTTGTAAAAGACCATATACATTTGACCAGTATAGTAGTAAACTAGATGAAGAGAAAAAGCTACAGAGTTCTACATTTTTATAAAATCCAGGCAAACCTGAATCACGTATAAAGATTTTGTTGAGCATTAGATCACTGTTCTCATTGTTTCTCTTAGCATTCCACACCACATTCCTTAGGACGCCCCTTGATCATTAAAGAACTTGAACTTGCCTGATCTGTCTGCTGGGTACCTGGCTTTTGTCTGGCCAACCTGGCTCCAGCTTTTCACCCAAGAACCACCCCAAAAGATATTAATTTATGCAACAAAGGCTAGTGTTTACAATGGTGACATGTTGAACTGTGAATTGCCTTACATCTGTACTATTTTGGATTATAGGTCTTTTTTGAGTACCCTTAGCATCCTGCCATTTGAGTAATTTTGGCTTTGTTTTAAAGGATGATTTAACTTTGGGTTCCCCAAAGGAGAGTCTGGGGAAAAGGCTTGTTTGCAGGTAGTTCACTTGGGAAGAGAGAAGAAAGAAAGTGGAAGAGAGAAGGAAAAACCAATAGCCAATGCAAGAATTACCTCATTACCCACTGTCGATGGCTGGAATTTGATTAAATATGACTTTAAGAGAAGACATATGAAATATGCCTCAGAGATATCTACCCAGGGAACAAAGGAGAAAGCATTTATGCATCAGCTCCTGGCCATTGGTCAAGGATGGGCTCATGAGTGTAAACTCTCCAATCCTCCTTGGATGCCTGCATTAGTGTCCAGAGTATCCCTCCATCATAGGACAAGGCCCATGGCAGCAGCAGAGCTCAGGGATGAGACAGAGTAAGGTTCTGCTGTCAGATGTACTTGTGTGAAACTAAGCAAAGGTTCAGTGAAATGGTTTTTGTAGCAGTGGCTGGAGAAGAGGTGGGACAAATAGAATCTGAAGTATAAAAATATATAAGATGTGTCAGATATATTGGAGAAATTCTAATACTCCTAGCCTCTAGGCTGGTCTCTTTTCAAGATGCACATGCAGGGTTGGATAAAGTACTTTCCCTAAGGAGTGTTAACTAAATAACAAAGTCAGATACCTCTTTCTTCCCACTTGGTTCCATCACAAGAGAGCCCTAGGTGATGAATGGGCCTCCTGGGCCATGAGTTATTCTCAGATGTAGCAAAATATTACCAACTCTTCAATAAAATAAATAAAGTTAAAAGCTTTACACGATCTATAATAAAATCTGAATCTCAAGAAGGGTCACAGAGTAAAATATTCTGGTTTCTTCATTTCTCATGGTTTTGTCAAAGGAAGTCATCACACTTTCAAGAAACACTTTAAGAAAAGCAAAGATCTTATTTAAGTGGATGAACAGAGAATACAGAAATCTAATTCCATGCAAAGTTATGTCTAAAAAGCAGGAAGTTAGGATTCCTCAGTGCCCACCGACCTACCTAATCCCAGCTTTCCTGCTCCTACAGCTTTGTACATTTGCTCATTTTTCTTCTGACCCCTTCCAATCCAAACCAAATTCCACCTTTCCTTCAAGATTTTACCTCAAGTCCTTTCTCTTACATTAACCTGACTCTGAGTCTCTCAGCTTGTGTAAGCCTTTATCTTTCTTCAACTTTATTAATAGCAAAATCGTGTTTCCAAACTGCTGCTTCACAGACTGAGCAGATAAAATATTTAACAATACACCTCAGTTTGCTTCACTTGTCTTTCACTGATGATGGAATTCATGGCCTAGTTCTTCTCACTTCTACTTCATTACACAATGTATATTGATATGAAGTATTATATTGGTTAGAAAACATCAGTCCATTATTTAAAACATTAAGCATTCTTTTATTCAGTCATTTATTCAACTAAAATGTACTATTCACTTACTCCAAAGCAGGTGCTAGGGTTGGGAGCAATATGGATGAGAATAATATAGTTCCTGCTTCAAAGAACTTCTGTGGGGCAAGGGATGGGGGTATACCCAAAGCATGCAATTTAATTAAAAGTATGTAAAACTTGAAAGCTGAATGTGTCCTAAGAATGACATGGGTGCTGAGATAAAGAACAGAGGTGGACTTTATACCTACTATTCAAGGAAGTTCTTTTTGGGAAGGTGACACTAGAGTCCTAAATGAAGGAAAAATCCTAGTTCCAAGGAGGAGTTGGGAGGAGAGCATTTTAGGAAGAGAGGTATAGCATGGGAAAAGCCCCTGAGCTGAGTGAGCATATAATGGTACCCTAGAAGAGGCTGGAGGAACATGCTGGGCTGCCTCTTGCTGGGCCTTGTAGTGTGGTGAAGATTGTGTGATGAAAATCCCTTGAAGGATTTAATGCAGACGAGTGCCATAATTAAATTTGTTTTAAAATGATTAGTTTACTATGTGGAGATTTTTTTGGAGAGGGCTAAGAAGGAAATGTAGGAACCAGTTAAAAGGAGGTTGTTCAGGTAAAAGATGATTGGTGACCTCCTATAAGAAAGAAAAGGACAGATTCAAGGTGCATTTTAGAGAAGAAATTGTCAGGTATTGGAAAAGAGTAATGAAAAATACTTTCCTTAATATGCTCTACCTTGGGTATAATTAAACTTTTTTGGTATGCTTGTCTTCTTTCCCCAACCAAATTACTAACTCTTCAGGGTAGGGTCTATTTTTTTTTTATATGTACTCTATGTTTTCTTTAAATTTCTGAGAACAAGATGGATGTGCCATAAATACTGTTTTCCTGTTCTTTTTATATTAACTAGTCTACAAAATGTTTTGTTGAAATTATATTAAATGCCAGAATAAAATATCTTGAGTACTTTCAAGCCCTTCCAATGTTGTTTTTATTATTCTGTTACTTGGTGAATGGATGCTATAAAACAGAATGTTGACTTTTGTGGGTATTTCATAAAAAGGAAATCTCTCCGCTTGGTTTAGCATTGATACTTCAAACTATTAAGTATTGTTTCCAAGAGAACACAAACTTGGCACCTAAAATAGGGCACTGTGTGTCCTCGCAGTTGGAGCAGATCAGAGGATTCATAATCTGTGTAGACTCTGGATGACTTTTATAAAACAAGGTCAAAATCTACCCATGACAGTCCTAAGCAGAGGGGACACACCAACCCCCTTGCAGGAGGAACACTTTCTTCAGGCAAGTTCTGAAGAGGAAACTGTCACCAGCATACTTCCCTTCCACATACTTTTCCTCTTAATGACAAGTTTTTCTTCCCATATACCAAAATTTACTCTCAGGTAAAAGACCAATGAATTCATTCGCACAATAGTATAAAATTCTTGAAGGTCTATACTTCTTATGAATATTTGGTGCCACAAGCATTTTCATGGATCAATTTTCAGATATAGAGGAGCTAAACGGACAGGGCTCTTCCTAAGGAAATCCCATGAGAAGGGCAAATGATGACACTGCCTATTCCTCTAATTTACATGACATCTGGGGAGCATCTGAAACCAAAACTCCAAAGTAGATCTGGCTGAGGACAAGTTGGGAGGATCTTGGCAGCCCACATATCCAGGAACTTTCCTTCAAATTCAGAGACCCCTGTTTCTCTCTCCAGCATCCCTCAATCTGTAGCCTTCAAAGAATTCCAGAGAATTATACTGCTTTAAACCGTGGAGTGCCTCAGCTTCCTCACCTTGGAACTAGAAGACCTAGATGCAGAAGGGAGGTTTGTTTCTCCTGTGTTGGGTAAGGTTTGTCTTTTATGCTGTCTATCATTTAAAGAGAATAATCGAATGTTCAGAAGTGTCAGATGGCAGCTGGTTTACTCTTTGGGATTAAAGGCTTAGTTTGGGAAGCAGGGTCCCCATATTTTTTTAATGGTCCCACAAGAGCATGAGTCTGTCTACTGGTCCCAGGTTGGCCTGCATGATTCTCTCTTTTTTGAATAACATGCTGCTACTACGTCCTGTGGTTCCCTGATTCTGGTCCTAACACTGGCTCTAACTTGGAAGTTTTCATGCTATGTCCTTGACGTCACCTTGATGCAACATGTGCATAACTTTAGCTTCACACCTTTGCTCACCTCTTACTGACAAACCTTCTTATGTGAATAGTGATCGTCTATCATGGGCCTTTCCTGTACTCCCTAATGTTTGAACCCTTAGTACTCCTGTATCCTATGCCTATATACGTTAATGACATGAAAGTTTCACCTCTAAAAGTGCTTTGCAAAGCTCTAGGTCATATGAAATATCCATGATGAGAAATGTTCACTCTCCATGCAGACCTATTTATACCAGTTTTAACCTCTGAGACACATGAGTCAAATATCCTTTTCTCTTATGAGAGACTTTCAAATATTTGGAATCAGCCATATTTCAGCCAAATATTTGGAGTGAGTCAGTCAGTCTTCAATTATTTGTCTTTGCTAGACTAGCTGGGCCCCAATTATTTCAACTATTCCTATTAAGAAAGGTTTGAAAACATCTTTACTGTTCTGTGTGCTGTCCCAATAACTATCTTTTCAAATCCTTCTTTTACTGAGTGATGTATAGAACAGAATACCATAAATCAAAGTTTATCCTAAATAACATGGAAATGACAAACCTTCCTCCTTCTTCATATTAGGTCCTATTCAGATGAAGGTGACCCTCTCGTATTGCTCTGAAGAATTCTCAGATGTTGATATTTATCTTCCATAACTCCAACTAAGAACTCTAGTCTTTAATGTGTCCCTGCCATTGTCTTCTCATGCTCTTAAACTATTATTATTGTTTCATGAATGTGTAACTTACTTTTAATTATCCTTATGTGACAAGCATTTCTTCTTTATATTCACTTGCTTCTTTAAAAAAAAATTTTGAGTAGCTGCTATATACCAATCTCTGCGCTAGTCAGTGAGGAGACAGTGTTGAACTAGATATGATTGTCTCTGCTTTTCAGAGCTTATCATCTTAGAACAACTCAAAGAAGCAACTAATTTTCCATTACAAATTACCGTGAGTACTCTAAATGGGTAACTAAGGGCATGTTTGGAGTATAGAGGAGGTAGGTCAGGGAGGTTTCTCTGGAATAAGGGGCATCTGAGTTAAAAAGTTAGCCATAGGAAGAAGGAAAGAAGACATAGTTCAAACAGACAAATTTCTTATGTGAAGGCCCAGAGAGGAGGTGAACATAGTGTTTTCTAAGACTGGTAGATAGGAATAAGTAGAGCTTATATATGGGGTAACAGATGAACAGTAGTGGGAGACGACTAGAAATATAACTAGATTTCAAAGTCTGAAAGACTTGGCACTATAACCTGAAAGAAATTGGTAGCCATTAAAGAATTTGATGAAAGGGAGTAAAATCAGCATTCTTGTCTTTTAGAAAATTACTTTGGCTGCTGTGTGAAAGGTGAACTCAAATAAGGGAAATAAAATAGGAAATTCTGACAGCTTTTGGTTGCTATAGGCAACAGATTTTGATGGCCTAAACTAGGGAATTAGATAATATGTTTGAAAGACATGAGAGATATAAGGACATATGTTATGAGGACATATTTGTTATATTCAATGACATTTGGCTGATAGAATTGCTTAAGCACTCGTGTATTCGTAGATTAACTGAGGATGAGAAAAGCAGAGAATAATAACAAGCTCTCTGACTTGGAAAAGTGTACTGATTACATTATCCACTGAAAGAGAATCAGGTTTGAAATGAGGTAAGAATGAAGGGTTAGTTTTGGACATGTTGGATTCGGGTTCCTATAGGTCATTCAAATGTGAATGTTTAATAAGAAGACATATATAGATTTGAGACTTAGTTACTTGACTTGGGATAGAAAAAAAAAATAGATCTGTGAGTCAGTATATACACAGCAATTGAAGCAAGTGATTGGATAAGTCACGAGGTAGAATTGTAAAATGAGAAGAAAAACAAACTCTAGACAGATACAGATAACCACCACCATTGAAAAGATGAAAGGCATGGACATAAAGACCGTGCTACAAAACAAACAAACAGCAGAGTGTTTTATCATGGAAGCCAAAGAAAGACCATTTCAAAGGCAAGAGTGTCACATGTTGCAGAGCACTCGTGTCCATTAGATTTAAAAATAAGGAATTTGTAAGGGGCCGTGATGAGAGTAGTTTCAGTAGAATGGTGAGGAAAGAAGCCTTGTGTTGAAGAGTAAAGGGGACGATGAAGTAGAATAATGATAATAACATAATTAATATAATAATGTAATATAATAGTAATTGTAGACAGACTACAAAGGGAAGGTGAGATATAGGACAGTAGCACAATAGAGTATTTTTAAGGTAGAAAAATTGAGAGCAAATTTAAATAATGTGAAAAAGGTGCTTGTAGCTAAAGGAGACTGAGAGAATGCAAAGTAAAACAAGGTGCCTGTTAAGGCAGAAATTTTCTTCTCTGATGCTTTTGAAAATGGTAATATAGATTTTGCTTAAATCATTCTAGTGACTACACTGTCACCGTTCCCAGTTTTTGTTTGTTTCTTTGTTTTGTTTTATTAAGTTTAAAATAGTTTTATTCTGGTACAAAGTTGCAGTTATGTAGGATGAATAAGTCTAGAGATCTCATGTATAGCAGGATGGCCAGAGTCAGTACTATACTTAATACTGGAATTTTTTTTTAAATTAAAATTTATTGGGGTGACAATAGTAAAGTTCCATAGATTTCAGGTGTATTCTGTATTACCATTCTTGTCTTTTAGAAAAACACATTCTGTATTACATCATCTATAAATCCCATTGTGTGTTCACCACCCAGAGGCAGTTCTCCTTCCATCACCATATATTTGAGCCCCTTTACCCTCATCTACCACCACCCTCCCCCCTTGCCCTCTGGTAACCACTAAACTATTGTCTGTGTCTATGAGTTTTTGTTTCTCATTTGTTTGTCTTGTCCTTCTGTTGTTTTGGTTTATGTACCACATATCAGTGAAATCATATGGTTCTCTGCTTTTTCTGTCTGACTTATTTCGCTTAGCATTATAATCTCAAGATCCATCCATGTTGTCACAAATGGTTCTATTTCATCTGTTCTTACCGCTAAATAGTTGAATACTGGAAATTTGCCACAAGAGTAGAGTTCAGGTTCTCTCACCACATACACATAAAAGGCAATTGTGAAGGGATGGATATGATAATCAAGTTGACTCTAGTAACCATTTCACTATGTAATATATACATCAAATCATGTTGTACATCCTAAATATACCAAATTTAAAGAATAAAAGATAAAAAAGAAACCAAAAAAACATTCCTTAGAGGATCAAAATATTCTTTGCGGACAGTTTTAATTGTTAAAAATAATGCCTTATATTTAGAAAACTCTGCCTTTATTCTATTATTCATCCACCAATATTCACAAATGCTAACTAAATATTACAAACTAGGTTAAGTGCTGGAAATAGAAGAATAAGACACAGCCTTCAAAGAGATAAGAGTATGTGTAAAAAAGAAACATGAATAATCACTCCCTTTAGTGAATATTTTACTTTACAATGCCTCAGACTAAAGTTAATTCACTTTCACATAGAGGCTCTTCAATATTTAAAGACACTATTATGCTTCCATTTGGTTCTTCTGACAATCATGCAAAATTTTGATATTCAATGTGGAAAACACATCTTTCATTACCTAGGTAGTCTTTTGTATAGTGAGCTCTTAAAATGTGACAAGAATGGGAAACATACTTCAAGTTATATACAACAACATAATAGTTAATCTAGACATAATCAATCCTCGATCAAATAAAATGGCATACACTTTTTTGGCCACTGAATCTTGATGTTGGCAAATAATGAAAGTTTTAAAATTTTTTTAAAAACATATCCTAGGATTTTATACACAACTCTTAAGCCAATACTCTCCAATTCTGATCAGATGCAGTTGATACTTGCAATAAAAATATATGACTTCTCATCTATTTATTTTACATTTCATCTCAGCTTATGCCATTGTTCCAAACTGTGTTAAAATCTAAGATTTTCATTCTATTGTAGATTGCATTGCCAATCACTCCTTTCTTTAGGAAATTTAACTTATTTTGATACCAATTAAAATAATCTATTAAGACATCAAATAGCACAGGACTAAATATAAATTTGAGAACTATTTAGGCTGATGTCAACAGATAATTTAGTGTTGGGTGGGTTCTTGTGATATAGCTGTCCATTAAGTGGTCTAAAACAACTTACCTAAATTACATTTTTTCACCACTTATAATAAAGATAATCATGACAGATTTCTGAGGTTTCTGATAGAAATTCCAGAAAGCCTGACACTTAGAGGGAACGTGTTAACCACAGAGAAAGAATCCACTGTTTTTAGTCAAAGGTAACTTAATGGTATAAGGAGGTTAGTGGGTCATAGAAATTTCATTACCTTAACCAAAAAAAAAACAAAAAACTAAAACTAAAACCAAAGAAACAAAACCCCCAAAACCCAACAACATAGGAAAACAAAATAAAAACAGTTTTCTCCAGACACATCAAGGCTTGTCGGAAGCAAATAGTGATTTTCCTGTCTTTGCTTTGAGATTTTTAAAATGTCAGCCAACAACATTTTTGGTTTCTTTTTCTGGCACCAGCTCCCCTTGGCTATTTCTAAAACCTCATGGAGACTGTTTGCTTCCCAAAACTACATATAATTGAATGTAGCTAAAAAATTAAGGAAGTTCCAATTTAATATTCTGACTACATTCTGAAAGTTCCAAGCCATAATCTACCTCTATATTTTAGTCTCGTTTCTACTATAATAGATAAATATTGCTCATCTTGGTGTCTAAGTTAATTTTAAACAAGCTACAGTAAAACTCTTTTAAAATTACATTTTTGTTTTTATTAAGAAGTAGACATAAATTTAATATTGTAGAAAATGTGGCAAATGAAGTAATTGTTAATAACTCTTAACATTTTGGTAAACTAACAACATTTCAAATTGTTTATAAAACATGGGTCATATATTATCAACTTACTTTTTTCACTTAGAAATATATCTTGAATTTATTTCACAGTTGCTTAAATTTTATCCCACAAAATAATATTGAGGATAATAGAATTTAATCGTATGAATGTAATATAATATATTTAATCCAGTCCTTATTTATAGATCTTTATGTTTATTTTTCACTATCTTTAAACATTATATAATAAATATTTGTGTGTATTTCTGATTATTTCACAAGACATTTCTAGAAGTAGAATAACTAGGTCAAAGAAATCTATATTTTAATGCTTTTAACACATACTTCCAAACACCATTATCACCAGCTGTATGATATTTTAGCAAGATTACTGATGTTTACTCTGCTTATTTCATCATGTATGTATTCATCTAGTCATCCTTCTAGCTTTCCATCAATCCATCTTATTTTATGAAGTATTTCAAAGTAAATGGCAGGCATCAGTATACTTGCCCCTAAATATTTTAGCATACATAATTAGTGTTCAATGTCTGTTTATAATTTTTCTTTTAATATAAAAATGCACAAATCATAGGGTATTTTTGCTGAGTTTTCACTAAGGCATATGCCTGTGTACCCTTGATAGTAATCAAGATATAAAAAGTAGTATTGTTCTGATCTCCTATAATTTTCCTGATCCTTTTAAAACTTTGTTTTCATCTCAACTCCCATATGTAACACAATAACAAGTCTGACCAAGTTCATCTCAAATTAGTTATCATTTTTTTCCCATTCTTCTTCTTATTATTCCCTTTGCTCTGCTAGGCCGCTGCAAAAGCACTCTAAATATTTTCCTTACTTCCAGTTGTGCTCCCCTTAAGTCTGTTTTTCATATAGTAGGTTGAAAGATATTCTAAAAATATAAATTGAGTTTTTTTTACTCTTCTGCTTTCAGTTTATTCAAAATTCTTATTGTGGTCTACAAGACCCTGTATGACCTAATCTTGGCATCCTTTCTACCTCCATCCCTTGTCTAGTTCCCGCTTGGGCTTCACACTTTTATTGGCCTTTTAACATTTTTTAAATTATAGTTGACATACAACATTATATTAGTCTCAGGTGCACAAAATAGTGGTTACATTTATATATATTATTAAGTGATCACCTCGATAAGCCTATTAACCATCTATCACTATATATAATTATTGTGATATTGTTGACTATATTCCCTAGACTGCACTTGACATCCCTGTGACTTACTTTATAACTTGCAGTTTGTACCTCACTTTTTCACCCATTCTCCCACTCTCCTCCCATTTGGCAACCATCATTTTTTTCTCTGCATCTATGAGTTAAGTTTTGTTTTGTTTTGTTTGTTCATTTGTATTGTTTTTCAGATTCCACATATAAATGAAATCATGGGGGATTTATCTTTCTCACTGTAATGAACATAAGGATGCATACATCTGTATCAAACTAAAAATCTATTTATATGGCAAAAGAAATCATCAATAAAACAAAAAGACAACCTACTGAATGGGAGAAAAAAATTTGCAAATGATATATCCAAATAAAAGGTTAATATACAAAATACATATAAAGAACTCATACAACTCAACATAAAAAAAAAATAACCTCAAGTAATCCAATAAAAAAAATGGGCAGAGAACCTGACTAGACATTTCTTCGAAGAGGACCTACAGATGGCCAACAGACACATGAAAAGATGTTCAATATCACTAATCGTCAGGGAAATGCAAATCAAAATCACAATGAGAAACTACCTCACATCTGCCAGAATAGCTATTATCAAAAAGACAACAAAGAATAAGTGTTGGAGAGGCTATGGAGAACAGAGAACCTTCGTGCGCTGTTGGTGGGATTGTAAAGTGGTACAGCCACTATGGAAAACAGTACAGAAGTTCTTCAAAAAATTAAAAATAGAACTATCATATGACCCAGCAATCCCACTTTTGGGTACCTATCTGAGGAAACTGAAAACACAAACTCAAAAAGATATATACTGGCCACCTTTCCAGCACTTTCCCTCCTCAAGACGTTTTGTACCTATTTATTTTCTCCCCTGCATAGAGTGCTATAGCTCCCTCTCCTTGCTGAACTAATTTATTCTCTTCATATGTCTCTTCTTCATGAAGTGTTCTCTGATAACTTACTATATCTTCCTGACTCCTCCCCCTCTATTGTTAGTCTCTTAGATCACCCCCTGTTTTTTGTTCTCAAGCACTTATACTATACAATTAGATAATGGTTTTTTTTATGTGTGTTTTCTTACTTAATGTGCTTCTCAGCTACTAGATTATAAACTCTTCAAGGGTATTACATGTTTGTGTACCACTTTCAGATGCCCTGCTCTTAGCACCATGGCAGGTACATAATACCCTCTCAGCAAATTGTGCAAAAAAAAATGAACTGACAAATCCTTAAGTTTTGCACTGTCAGACACTGGAAATTTCCAGTGGATTTTATTTCACATCCTTATTATATATGATGAATCCATGTATTCTAAACATGACTGAAAATGTACAAAAACTTCAGAAGATATCTGATGAGGAAAAATAGTCTAAGTTAGGGCTGACAGAAAGAATGAGTTTCCATCCTCATCTTAGTAACATGATTTATTTTCCACTACATTTTGAACAAACTTTCTATCTCAGTCCATTTATTTTTTTCTTTCACCTGAAAGTTATAGCTTTAGCATACCCTTTTTACTCAATAGAACTTAATCAACACTTTACAAGTTAAACACACATGATACATAATTATGCTGTAGCTATGGTGACACAGAAGCTATTAATTAGGAAGTTGTTGATTTTTCTTGCTCCTTCGTATCACTAGCTCAAAAACAATGTCATAGCTTGAGCAACTCTAAAATCTTAATGACATTTGGATAAAAATATTGATAATTACCTACTAAGTTGCAACAGCATTTTTACGTACACAAGTTCTTTCCAACAACTTTTCTGGTGACCTCTGACTGTATGATTGTTAAAATGAATGTTCTGAGATTTGAAATATGTCACAGTGAATTACATCTCCGTGCCTAATATTCTGGCCACTGGAGAAGAAGGTACAAGAAATGTTAAATTCCTCTGTTTAGTGGCAAGTAAAGAAGAAATAGGCCCTTGCTTGCTTTATTCAGCTACAAGGAAATGAGTAGAGAGTTGGGTCTCTGATTCATTTCCTTACTTTCTACTCTCAAATGTAAAAACTTAAAGGTATTTTTGTTTTCCATTAACATAGCATGGTGCCAGGTAAAAGGATGCTAATCCAATACTTAACAGCTTTGTTGTGTCTCTGTTTTTTAAGTTTTATTTAATCCATGAAGAAACTCCATTTATCCTTTGGAGGAACTCATAATCTGTCTTAATTCTCTCACAATATAAAAGTTAAGAAAATAAATTTGGGGATCAGAAAGAATCAAGAGTTCCAATTTCACTGCTATGTACTTTATGACTAGTAAAATTATAACTTTGCTGAATCTCCAATTTATCAGCTATAACAATAGGGTAAAATTAGAACTTAACTCTCAGAAGTTGGCTCTATATTAAAAGATATGATGCATATAAATTGCTTTCCAATTTACACAAATGTTAGTTTTTATTGTTTTGAGTAATACTGCTTTTTATTCCCATTGCTTTTGACTTAATGAGCTGGAGGAATACACTTTACATTCTTGCCTAGGATCATGCCAATGTTATAAAATCCCCTTGAATTGAAGGAAAAAAAAAAACAATCAAAATGTAGAAGAGAACAGTTTATATATTTAAGTTCAAATTACTATTGTTCCTTAGTTAGACAGAATATTAAGCAGCTATATAATGTAGTAGCAACTCATGCCATCATAAGCTGGTCCATGGTGTGCAGTAAAAGATTAAATAAAATAGAAATATTGATTGGCTAGAGATAGGTGTATTCTAAGCCTTGCTTAGCATTATGGTGTTTAGTATGCATAATTTGACACAGTTAAAGTGGGATTCATAAAAACAGAGTGTTTTCAAGGCTTCAGAAATCACCTAAACCATCTGTCTCATTTTACAGATGAGAAAACTGAACTAAATAGATTGTTACTTAAGGAGGTGATATATTTAATTAGTCGAAAAGACAGGACTTCAGCTCAATACCCTTAACTCACATTTAAGCAGTGCCAACATTCAAACCAACCACTCTTCCGGTAGCCTGACAGTTTGGAAGCCATCTTTGAACCTTCTCTCTCTGTTATTCCTTTTATATAACCTAGCACGAACCTTGGTTGTTTATTCCTTTGAAATGTCAAGTTGGTCTGTTCCTCTGTGTTCACACATGAATGGCTACAAAAGCCTGGCCTCTTTTCCACTGTTTTTCTTCCTCCTCTCATTTAGCCTAACTGTAATTACCGATCTTTCTATAATATAACTAACTCCCAGCATGTTTCTCCACAGTTCAAGGATTTCCAAAGGCTTTCTTCCAATTATTTTAACAAGTGTAAAGTTCTCTACCCATAGTTACGTGTCTTTAGAACATGGCACTTCCAAAGCAGTCTTATTTCTGACATTGTTCATATAGACATTTTGTATTCAGTTGTGTTGGTTGCTTCACTATCCCTTGCATATGGCATCTTCATTTCCATGCCTGCCTCTCTATTTACACTGTTGTCATAAAGCACACCTCCCCTCCTACCTCATTCAATTTATCAAAATCTTTCTGATCCTATAAGACTCAGTTACATTTTTACCCTGATGATGTTTCTGACTATAAACTATGTTTACCCTGACTATGTCTCTTCCTTCTCTGAACATTTGTTTGTGTATTGGCTACATACTCTATGTTATCTCTCTATCATTTTATTATTGGTAGTGTGTCATTTAATAAAATGGAAAGTTGGTACAGCCTGTCTTTAAACAACTGTATGGTTAAATAGTAATATCTAATTCAGAAAAATGTTCAAGGCCTTTGCCTCCCTCATATGTCCCAATCCATATAGAGACACAGAGACCTGTATTTCATGCATCTCCAAGTTCTCCCCAGGTTTGAATTTTCAGACTGGGATTTGGTAACACCTCCATGACCAGTACTCTGTGGTCATTAACTAATAACCCTCTGCCTTTGAAATTCTGTCTTTTTCCTTCATAATTTTTGAGTAACTTGAAACTCTCTATTTAACCAATCAAGTGCCCCTTCGCAGCCTCTGGAACAATTATGAACTAGTTGCCTACATTTTGCTTTACCTCAGAGAGACCTGAGAATGCAAGTTAGGAACTACCTGGATTTTGCATGTAGAGATTAGAAAAACAAAAGAGCCTCATGATTCTCTTTATATGGCTTCTATGTCTTATACTAACAGAGTATCTTCCCCTCTCTCTGTCCTAAATATCATAACCTCACGCTCACAGGGGTTTGCCTTGGTTCAGGCCATGCCAGGTTCTAGCAAAGAGGATGACCAAGGGCCACACGGAAGGAGGAGAAAAGAGGAGAGACACAGCAGAGCCACTGCACTGTCTTGTTTTCTCTTTTTAACTGGAATATAAACTCTTTGAAGGCAAAAACTTTTCCTCTGAATTCTTCTTCCTGACATAGTACTTTATACAGTATACTTTCAATGAACACCTTCTGATTAAAAACTGACAGTCTGGACTCTTTCCTCAAAAGGAGCAATGATATATCATTCTCTCTGAGAATTATTGATTTTTCATGTATACTTATTGATTAAACACACACACACACACACACACACACACACACACACACAGTCAGAATAAAATAATAGAAAATCATGAGTGCCGTGGCTCATAGAACAAGGAGAAATGTTTTAAGAAATCTTTCAGGGCTTAAAATGCCTTACCAATCTTTCTTTCCTGTTTGTACTGTCAATTCCCATATTTATAGCTCTAATTTTATGGTGGCATAAAGATAATGAAAAAAATCTTAAAAATGTCCTAAAGTATTAGATCTTGGGGAGAAAAACATTTCCACAAGGACAGAAACTATACAGTTAAAAAATAGCATCACTCTAATTGTCACTACAGTGGCCATGTTTGTAGCCTGGTAAATACGATGGAAACACATAAGGCTTAGGTGAGGACCAGAGCTAAATCAATCTAACCCCTCTCTCATTGGAATGTGATCTCTATAGGCAGCATACCTATCATCTTGTCTTCATAATTCAGATTCCCCAGTTGCTAAGAGATTTTTGTAAATGCTTCACTTATTCCTAGGTAGGACATTTTATTACGGATGCAGACTACCCAGAGCATCCAGATCACCCCTTTTATATATTTTATTTAATTATATCTCTAGAACTAAGCAGCAATGTAGTGAGACATCTGCTACCTGAGAAACAGTGCCAAGCTCCATGGCTCAGGACCCAAATGCAGCTAAGAAACTAATCTAAACCCAGAGTTCAGTTTTGTCCACTGCTCATGGTTCTTTTGGTGTGCCCCGCTCCTGCAAGGCTCAGTTGAGCTGAAATGATGGCCTGATGGTCAGCAGGAATGATGATACCCTACCCTGAGTAGAAAAGTGTTGTGATTATTATTAATATTTATTGAAGACTTACAAAGTGCCAATAAGTTTAACATTTATCTCAATTAATCCCCATGATAGTCTTTGAGGCAGGTGTTATTATCGTGCTCATTTATAGGTGAGGAAATAAAGGTTTGGAAGCAATGGTACTAGAATTTGATCTCTGATGTGTCTTGCTCCAGAGTTCCTGCTCTTCATCCTTCACTCCGCTTCCTTCCTCTGCATGGGAAGGAACAGGCTTTTGGCTCATTTCCCCTAGTGCCTCTGCTTTTCCAGAAGAGGTTAAAGGAGAGAAAACTTGGCATTGTCTGAGTTTTGCTGGGTTGCCCTTTGTTTAATGATTTTAAAGAAAAATTACATATTGGATATTTGTTAAAATCATCAAGAAAGAATTACTTAAGACAAAGAAAATGGGGTTCAAGACTATTGTAACAGAGGATGGAGAATGAATGAAACTCTGAATAGGGGCCAGTAGAGATTTAAAGCCAGGGAGCAGGGTGAGGGAGAGGATGAAAAATTAGTGGGAGGAACTTGGTTAGGTATCAAAGGTGAGAGAAAAGAGGAACTTGATTAGCAGGAAGTGCAGCTTGACTGGATATCAAGAGTGGGGGCATTTTTGATAAACAGGTTTAGCAGGATTCTTTGCTAAAACTGAGTTCAGCGGATCAAGGAAGAGATCTGGTAGATAAAAGGGCTCAGAGGAGCCTGCCCAAAGTTTGGTCAAGCTAGTCCTTGCTAGAGAGGAAAGCACAACACAGTGCTTCCTTAACTTTCTATGGATTCACTGTGTCCTTCTTTGAGGAGAGCAAAAGGTAAGATATGAACGCTGAATTAAAAAGAGAGGGCCATTTGTGATGGAATTTCATATAATACTGATTTGGACTTGAATACACGATCTGAACCATGTTCACTGTGATGAAACACTTTAAAATCTCTGAGCTTCACTTTCTTCCAAAGGAAACACTCATATAAAAGATAATTCCTTCCTTCATCCTCCTTAGTTCCTTCCTTAAACTGAAAAAACAGAAACTCAAAGAATGCCTGAGATATCTATTTCAATCTTATCATTTTATAGATGACAAAACAAAGAACTTTAGTAGCAAAATAATTTAAATTAAAAAGCATATACAGAGGTATTTTGATTTCTCTCATTCTGCCCTAGTCTATTCACAGCGCAAAATATTTGACAATAAAAGATTTTTCCCTTTATCATGTTTCATTCTGAACTTTATTTAAATAACATTAATTACCTTTATGAACAGCTATGTGTATGACAATCAGAATCATTATTTTAATATCATATTTCTGCTCCCCAAAACTTAGTTAAATCCTGATTCTCACTATTAGTATTGCTAATGGTTCCTTCAGCTGCTTTATGCAGTACAAACAAATTATTATCTGTTTCCAAGTCTTTAATATAAGTCTATTTTGAAAAATCTTAATTTGGAGAAAACAAAGGAAATAAACATCTTAAGAGTGATTTAAGTTTATTTTAGCCTAGTTTTCTATGGAAGTTTAATGTATATTGTATCTAAGGATTAATTAGAGTTTTTAGATTTGTTTATTACTAGATCCCAAAGAAAAGCTAAATATGTAATTAAGTTTTATTATTTCAGTGGTATAATCTATAACTTCATGTTTACTATCCATTCTACAACAAAAAAAAATCTTATTAGATACAAAAACGAATACAAGTAACAGTTCCTCAATGCAAAAACATGTCAATTCAAAGGAAAAGCTAAATTTATGTTTAATTTTTCCAAATGTCTCAAACTTGAAAAACTATTTGAATATTTTACTTTGGCCCTATTCCTGCATACCCACATAAACTCAACTGGTATGTCTTTGTTACTTTTTATTTTATATTCTTAATGAGTCTCTTTTCCAAATCCTGATAAACTACTTAGGCTCAGCCAGAGAACAGGGAACAGCCTTGAAGTGGTAGGTAAGTCTTTTATAAACAGATACTTGGCAAATAGATGTGTATACACACATGGTTACCCACTTTCCATTAGGTTGAATTAGCAGCCTCAGCAAGACTATGATGGGTGAATTAGCTTGAAGAGGTGTGCTGGTTCTCTCTGGAAAACTTGAACTCGCTTCTGTGCAGATAACACACATTTATCGTTTCTGCACTTTCCCATCCTATTTCATCCTGCCTCTCCCTTTCAATTTTCTGACCCCCTTGTTTTTTACCCCTCTTCCTTGATGAAAGAACACATGGAGGGGGAGGGTCTTTCATCTGTGAGCTTCGTTCTCTTCCTGCTTACTGTGTCAGCCTTGTCTCAAGCATGAAGAGCAGGGAAGCCCAAGAGGGGACCACTGATTAAAATGGCCTCACCCTCTCTTGGAACCTGACAATGGGTACTGTGGTGTAATTACTATGTTTGGATTCCTTTAAGTCCAGTGGTGCTTGGATCTCATGGGCTTCTATAATTATAAATAGCACTAAAGAGGTGTCCAAGGACAGTATAAGACATCGATAAAGCATCATTATTTTTTTTTTAATTAAAGTTTATAGCATCATTATTTAAAATCAGTTTATCCCTCCACTTTGTTCTATTGCCAACACTCAGGGCCAGGCTGGTTGCTTTGCTTAAAACAGCGAGAAGAGAGCTCAGGCTCTGGCTCTGGCCCTGGGAATGGCTCCAGAATTCATGGTTGTAAACTGGGTCAAGTATTATAGTAGAGTTAAAAGAATACAATTCTTTTAAAAATCCTACTTCAGTCTGACTAGAACTTCAGTCTCTGTCTAAAACCTCCACCACTATAGCAAGATCTACAGTCCCAAATCTCTAGGTCAAGGTTTCTAAAGGTAGAAAAGTATGTTTTCTTATTGCACAGACACCCCTTTTATTTTCTGGAGCATCACTCTTCATTGGTACGTCAACCCTAAATATTTCATGTAACTTTAAGACCTAACCCAACCACATAATTATAGGGAATAAGAAGTGCCACATTTATACAAATATCAAAATGTAGGCCAAATTTGATTTCAAAATAGCATTTTTTTATGATTGATTTTTTAAAATTCTTTGTCGTATTGCCCAACCTACTCATGAGGGAGAGATTAAGAAGTTCTAACTTTTTATGGGATTTGACATTTTTTTCCAAATTCTTTTCTACAGTATCACATATTTTCTAATTTATCATTTTAATGTTACACATATACCAACAGACTAAATAGGAGATGGGTGACTTTTATTTAAGGCCATTATTTTCCTAGTTGCACTTTTTAGTATGAGATTTACCATGTGGTAATATATTGGTATGACTTACCTGTACCTGCCACCCAAAAGCACAATATAGAAAATGCAAAAAATGATACACATTGTTTCACTTCTCCAAGGTAAGTATCTTTATGGCCAGTTCCACAATAGAATGATTTACTTGAAGAACAAGATATCCAAAAGACTTAAGTTAAAGAGCTGTCCACTCACTCAGGGTTAATAGTCTATTCATGGAACTGAAAGTTCTTCACTGAAAGTATTTGGTTATTGTGTTTATGAGTGTGTGTATACAGAACCTTGCATATAATTTATATTTTTCATCTTACATGACTAACTTAAATTTTCTAAATAATTCCATCAAATACCAGGGTGCCAAAATAATGTATACACATGAGTTGTATTCATCTTTTGTTATCGATATATATTGAGTATTACAATTTTAATACAGTTTTTTCCTTTCTTAAAATGTGTATACACTTTTTGGCACCCTCTGTGTGTGTGTGTGTGTGTGTGTGTGTGTGTATATATATATATATAAATTTGAAACTGAAATTCATTCACAAATGCTAATATCAAATTTTTATGAATAGTCATCATTTATCCAACATATTTGCGTGTCTACTCCGAGCCAGCACAATATTCTTAGCACTTGAAATGCATCCATGAAAGAAACCAGTGACATCTTCCTTGCGAAACTTATATTCTGATGGGCAGAAAGCTTCAACAATAAGCACTAAACCTGATAAATCAAACAGTGTTCTAAAATTTAATGAGCACTACAAAGCTAGGGCAAGTTTAGGGTGTTAAGAATGCTGAGGGTCATGACAATGTTGTAATTTGAATAAGATGGTCAAGTAAGAAGAGGACATTTGTAAAAGACTTGAAGAAGGTGAGAGAGTAAGCCATGTGATGGAAGATTAGTCTGCGCAGAGGAAAAAGCAAATGAAAAACCCTAATAGTAGCTGGAGAGGAACAAGGGAAAATATAACAGGGTGACAGATCCCTACAAGGCCATTCTAGTGTTGTTGGGTTTTAGTTTGAGTAAAATGGAGAACCACTGAAAGGATCTGAGTAGAAGAGTGCCATGATCTGACTTACGTATTGAAAGGATCACTTTGTCATGAGACTAGATAAGGGTGACAAGCGAGGGTAAGAGCAGGGACACTGGGTAGGTGAGGATGGAATCCATGTGACGATGACAGCTCAGAGAACTGGGAACAATGAACATGTTGAACAGTATCAATGGGAAGGCTGACCCTGTGGGCACAGGTAACAAACAATCTGAGGCTAAACGTGGTTTATCTGGTTGCTTCGATTTTCTCAGTTAAGAAGTAAGATTATCATTTGAGAAAGAGAATAGGGGATGAGGTCTTGGGAGTTTCTAGAGAAATGAGACAATAAGAAATAGTCATCAAAGAGAGTAAGAGACTGAAAGGATCAAGGAACATTAAAATAATTTCCTGAGACTATTAAGGTCCCACTGTGAGTTTCATGCTCATCGATATGAAGTGGAACAAGCTCCTCATGGTTATGTATTTCTCCACAAGATTAAGCTACACAGGGGCTGGCAGGGATGGGGCAGAGAATTGAAGTTAGCCAGCAGTGTGGTTTTGCCAAGTGTGTAAAGCACAGGGAAAAGGTGATGAAGGAGTCAAATGTGCAAGAGACTAGTTATAATTACTGACCGTGGAATTCAAGCTTGCTAAGGAGAGCAAGAGCATATCAAGTGAATGAAGAACAGTGAAACAGTGATGACATCAAGGAAACATGTGGAGGGTATGAAAGGATTGCAATCTAAAATGAAACCGAGGATATGAAATGGAGAATCTCACACATGTGCCCTCAGAAGACAAACTTAAGAACTGAGAGGCTGATTTCTCATAAATGCCTATTTATAGAACACTGAGACTTATCTCCTGACGAATGACCATCTGCTAAGAATCTCTCCCCATCTTCAAGCCAATGAACTTACTTCTTGGACCCTGGCTGGACTCCCGCCTCTTTGCACTCCTTCCCCATAAATAATAGCCCGCCCCAAGCCCTCAATGAACTTACCTGTAATTTACTACATCATGCATTTTCTGAATTGCAATTCCTCTCCCATTCCCCAATAAACTCAGTTTCCGGTTATTCTAGCTTGCCTCAATTTACCTCCTTATTTAGGTTAACAAGGGATTGAAAAGTTTGCGGAAATGAGTTGAAAACTGAGTCATCAGAGTGCAGGATGCATGAAATTGGAATTATAGTGTTGCACTAATTGACAATGACTACGCTTAGAACAAGACCACAGGAAGGAATAGCTAAAACAGGCTGAAAATCAAGATTACAGGATTGAGAGGAGTTCAATCTGATGACATGAGATTCAAGCTGTGTTTTAGGTTCATGGGTTTTGTGTTTTTTGTTTTCCTCAAACATAGTGAGAAAGAAGGGAGTGATCAGAAAATGGTTATAAGGAGCGCGGGGGATACTGAGCCCTTCTCCAGGTGCAGTGCTGGGGAAGGTGTGCTCTAAGCCCCACATGTGGTTCACTTTTGACCCCTGTTGCTAGATAGATGAACTTAGTGAGCAGATTCTCTTTGACTTCTGTTGATAGAGCCAAGATTTATGGGAAAGGGACCTGGATCTTCTATGCCAAGCCCAGTGCTCTTTTCCCTGCAGACCCCTATCAAAATGGCTCTAGTTTTCCTCTGGGAAGTGATCATACATTGCCTGAAACAGCTTTTTAGATCTTTTCAGAAGTTAAAAACAAACAAAATGTTGTTAAACCATTATGGTAAAAGAGCATTAATTTATGGGTAAATTAATGTCTATTTCAGCTGTTGGGCTGGCATTATTACTACCCAAAGTATGCCTTTGGTTTAATTTATTTTGTTGAATGTCAATGTGGATAAACTATGATTTTCTCAAGATTCTGGTTTAAACTCTTCCATAGCAAGTGTGATAGCAATTTAGTGACACTCAAATCACCTTCTATTTGGACAGGGAACAGATGAGGTTCTGAAACCATCGCTTACAAAAATAGAAGCCACTAAGTAAGACCCACAGAAACATTAAAGAAGGAATAAAAGTGCCATGTCTAACACTGATTCCTTTCCTAATTGCAGAAGGAAATAGCTTACTTAATGGCTGATGCAGGCATGAACTTTTTTTTTTTTTTCAACAGGATTGTGATTATTTGAACTGAATTAAGAAGTGAAGTCTCAGAATGGTCAGTTAGCATTCATGTGACAGATCTTTCTTTCTTTCTTTCTTTCTTTCTTTCTTTCTTTCTTTCTTTCTTTCTTTCTTTCTTTCCTTCCTTCCTTCCTTCCTTCCTTCCTTCCTTCCTTCCTTCCTTCCTTCCTTCCTTCCTTCTTTCCTTCCTTCCTTCCTTCCTTCCTTCCTTTTTTATTTTTTTTTTAACATAAACTGAAACACTTAGGCATGAAGAGATTTTCTTCCTCCGAGAAGAGTTGGAGTTTTTAGTCTTCACCAGTGAATAACTTACTTTAGCTCAGTATGTTCTATAACTTGCAGCTTTAGTACTAATCACAGCTAATTCACAGCATTCTGAGCAAAGAAAAATAAGTTTTCTTGTTCTTCTTGATTATGAATTGTGTTTTAAGACATCCCCTGAGCCAAAACATTCTCTCTCTCTCTCTCTCTCTCTCTCTCTCTCTCTTGCTTACAGGAAAAAATAAATAAGTTTTAGAGCAGTTGGGGATAAAGGTTAAATGAATAATTAATAGCGAAAAAGAGAGTGAGAAGGGCAAAAAAGGGAAAAATTAAGAAAATCAAATACAGCAGCAAGTATACTTTGCTCACAAGTTTATAGGCACAGTATTTCATCTTTTTATACTAAAAATTATCTGAGAATAAAAGTCACTAAAGAGAAAGACTGAAACTAGGGGGGGAAATATAACACAGAATCTTTTTTAATTCTAATTTTTTTAACCATATTCTCCTCTATCTCCAACACACAGGGCCACCACATTCTCCCCTAATTAATTCATTTCTTGGAAAAGCATGTATAAATTATTAAAATAGAATTTCTCTTAGATTTTTAGTTCATTTGTTCGAATAACAATATAGTACCTCCAACATTGGATAATTCAATAAGTTTTTACATATTAGCTAATTCATACATTGATTCTTTAAATAACTGAAACGAGTATAAGAATATACACTTCAAAAATAGAAAAGTCCATGTTAGCCAATGTAATAATTTTAATAGATTGTTCAGTGGCTCCATTAAGACGTCAGTGATCAAAAATTTGGATGAAGAGGGCTCATAGTGATGACCTGCTATATTTGAGTCCTTGAATTTCAGAAGAAAAATACCTCATTAATTTATTATAAGTTCAGGTCATTAATATGCATATAGTGTTTACCATGCAGCAGGCTATGGTTTAGAAACATTAATTAATTTAACCTTCATCATGACCTTATAAGATCTAATATTTTTATACCTATTTAAAAGAAGACAAAACTAAGGCACCTATGGGTTAAGGAACTTACTCAAGATCAAAGCATGTGTGTTGGATGTCCTCACTCTAGAGGCCATGTTCTTGACCACTGTACTATATTTCCTTGAGAAAAGTCGAAAATAGGGTTTTGTGTGCTTTGAAAAATCTTGAAACCCAATGAAACTGTACATAGAATTTTGTACATCTATATCTACCAAAATTTTATGGGAATGAGGTTGAGCTTTTGTAGTGATAAACCATAGATTTGATCAGTTTTATAGAAAAACCTAGAACAAAAAAAGTATAATCCGTAATAAAGAAGGAAAATTTTACTATCTTCAATCAAGATGCAACATAAGAACCAACCCTGCTTTGTGTTTTCCACTCTAGAAAATGGAAGTCTAAATTGTTTTGCAAATGTTGTTTTCTCAATTCATTTATTTTAACCCAGAGAATGGCCAATTTGGAGATTGACCACCCACATGCAATTTTTGCAACTGCAGTATGTCATTGACCAAGAGTTATGCAGGAAATAGTTGAGAAATCAGTCTTGACCACATAGAAGCCCAGGAAAATATTCCAAAGTCTCCTGCCAAAGGCAAACATTAAACCTTTGCCTGTTTATTCAAATTGTCTGCTCTGTATGGGTAAGAAAGGTAAAGTCTTAAGGAAATGCGTTTACTATAATCTGACTTAGAGTTGATAAACTGGTATTTGACACACAATATGACATAATACCAAAAAAAATGAAAAGAAACATGAGAGTTTGAAGAGTCTGGAGAAGATCGAAACCTATTTTAAAAGGAAAAAATGGTAGAAAAAAAAAAGAGAGAGAAGGAAGTTCAGCTTTGTTGGAGCTACAAGATAAGCATGCAAGTCTTCTTGCAGTAAAAGACTCCAAACTCCGAGTTTAAAGAAAACAAATCTAACATTTTATGGGAAATACTGGGGAGAGAAAAGAGAATAAAACCTAGAGTTACATTGTAGGATAAGCTAAAGAATATGTCATAGAGGAGGGATACATGCACTTCACTTGTCCAAAATCACTTTATGTGCATGAGCCTCTCTCCACCCAAATGAGGAGAGTAGAGCATTTCTGAGAAGCATTATGGAGGATTGAGAAAGAGCTTGATGGTAGGCAGTGGGTTTGGAAGGGAAGGTATGGAGAGATAACAGAGCCAGTCAAAAGTGTGCTATGTTTAAGATGGCTAGAGGTCCACCCATGTTCACGCTTTTCCAGTGTAGAGTTGCCACTGGAAAGCGCTGTCTATCTATGAACTACATTTCCCAGTCCTCTAGCTGTGGCCATAGGAATAGTTCATACCAATAGAATTTGAGTAGAAATTATACATTTCACTCCTAGGTCAGGTCCATAAAATGTCCCATGCATTATATCCCCAGTTTCCTCCTCTATTGCTGTCTGTAGAGGACTCCAATGCCTTCCAGACTGACAGTGCTCCAAGGTAGGAGGAAACCTGAATTACCACATCCAGAAAAGTTACTTGCCAACCAGGAACAATTACATTGGACTATTTGCTAGTGAGATACAAAATTCCAATATGTTGAAACACTGAAATTTTAAGGGTTATTTATTACAGAAACTAGTATTACCTGAACACGAACACACACACACACACACACACACACACACAATTGACCAGGAATGAAAAAATAGAATGTGACAGTAAGTAGATTGTCACTTAACTAAACTTCTGTCTGCTACTCACTACTTCTTATTCCTAGACTCATTATTGACACCTACCAAAAATAAGTCATTAAGATCATGAAGGTTATTAAGAGCTTCTGAACTCAAAAGAAGAAATGGAAAAATGGCAAGGAATAACAAAAATGTTACTTTTAGTTTTTACTAAACATTGGTGCTTTAACAAGAAAAGAGAATGGATGACATGAGAAATAAGTGGGTGGCCAGAAGCAAGACTGAAGCCCAAAGTCCTGAGGACTTTGGACCTCTTGCACTCTGGGATCTAGTCCCAATGAAGCTTTAAAGGGAGAGAGTAGTCATTTGCTCAAAGGCAGGTTTGCAAGGAAAGACAGGAGAGTCATCAAAAATCTGGGGAGCAAGTGACTGTGGAGAACATAAGCTGTAACGGGAACAAAGGGCTAACAATGAAGGAGGTGCCCAGGGTTTTAAACAAGAAAAATTTTTTAAGTGAAAACAAACAAAGAAATAAAAAACAACAAAAAAATTAATACGAGTATGGTAGGCAAAAGAATTACTTCCCAAAGATATCCATGTTCTAATCCCCTGAACCTGGGACTATGCTCTATTACATGGCAAGAGACACTTAAGATTGCAGATGGAATTAGGGTATGGTTGTTAATCAGCTGACTTTAAAATAAGGAGAATATCCTGAATTATCCAGTGGGCCCAAAGTAATCAGAGTCCTTTAAATGTGGATGAGGTGGGCAGAAGAGTAGAATCAAAGAGAGATTTGAACATGCTACACTGCTGGTATTATAGATGGAGAAAGAGATCATGAACCATAGGATATAGGTGTCCTGAAGAAGCTGGAGAAGAAGAGGACATGCATTCTCTTCTAAAGACTCCAGGAAGGAATGGAATTCTGCCGAAACCTTAATTTTAGCCCAGTGTGACCTACTTCAGTCTTTTCACTTCCAGAACTATAAGATTACAAATTTGCATTGTTTTAAGCCACAAAGTTTGTGGTAATTTGTTACAACAGCAATAGGAATATGGTTTCTCCATGAGAATAAACAGAGTAGGGATAATAAACAAAGTGAATTTGAGATTAGAACACACTTTGGTAAATATAGCTCCATGGATATGAAGCAAACCCGGAGAGATGGGACTAACAATGGGAATAAGATGGAGGAAGAGAGTTCTAAACCAGAGAAACACACGTCAAAAGGCAATTGTGTGATATTTCATAAAAATATACACTTGTGTGGACCTACACATTAAGCATAGAAGTATTTTGAAGAGCATCTGAGAAGACTTCAAAGGAAAAAAAAGGGTACATGTTATCATTACTGATAGTGTATCTTCACAATGCATTACGTTTGCTTATATTTTAAGAAGGTGAATTACCATACTACACGCCCTCCCCGATCCTCACATTGTTGTGAGTTGACAAGGACACAAATTAGAAAACTATGGCTTTGAAATTCACACTTCAAGAAACAGCGCTGAGACTAGAATGAGGATCATTTGTCCAGCTCACTTTCCACAGTAATGTTTGCAGAGGGAAAAAACCAATATGTTCACAAAACTATAAGAACAACAAATAATAGAAATAAGTAATATAAAAACCATCATAACAACTTCTAAAAGTCCTATTGAAAAAAACTAAGAGCAAGCATCTTCCCTTCAAAGATTTTCATGACTCTTCTCCCATTCCACCATGCAAATTTTACCCTTCCTTACGCTTATCCTCCCTATGCCATATATAAACAACCAAAATAGTACCTATAATATTTACACATAGCTGTTTACACATCTGTCTCTTGTTAAGATCACTGAGGGCAGGGATTATGATTTATTTACCTATTTAACCATTAAGCATAGGAATTTCCTAGACCATATTAGCTATTCACAAATGCTTATTGAATGTTAATGGAATAAAATGCCCCTAGGCAGAGTGCAAAACTGAAATAAAATTTAGATACAATACAAAGAATGAGTATTAAGGGCAATTATTTTTAAATGCCGTTATTTTGAGAAAGAAATTCAAACGAATACCTCTGGATATTAAGCTGGAGAATTTTATTTTCTATTTTCCAACTTCTCTAGTTAAAGGACCAGTATTTAACTGAATGGGTTCACGTATACACAAAGCACAGCATAATTTAAAAGTTTATAAGCCACACTGAGATACCACTTTGAAAAAGGTCTGGCAGTTTTTTTGTAAAAGTAAACTTAACATTGTTCCTATGACCTAGTAATTCTACTCCTAGATATTTACCCAAAAGAAATTAAGAGAGATTTCCGTGAAAAACTTGTAGAAATATATTTATAGTGGCTTTATTACTAATAAATAGCCCCAAATTGAAACAGCCCACATGTCTCTCAATAAATGAGTTAGTAAAAAAAAGAGTGGATAAATAAATGGTATAGTCATACAATGGAATACATCAATAAAAAGAAACAGACAACTAATATGTAACAATATGGATGAATCTCAAACCATCCTATGTGAAATAAGCCTGACACAAAGAGTGTATACTGAATGATTCTATCTAAAATAGGTAAAACTACTCAAAGATATAGATCCTGACAGAAAGATTTATTAATATAACTCAATGAAACAATAATGAGAAAATGTGAGAAAAATCAAAACTTTCAAAAAGGGACTATGTTTCCCAGAAAATAAGACTTAGCCGGACAATAAGCTCTAATGCGTCTTTTGGAGCAAAAATTAATGTAAGACCCAGTCTTAGTTTACTATAAGACCGGGTATAACATAATGTAATATAATATAATATAACATAATACAATACAATATAATACCGGGTCTTACATTAATTTTTGCTTCAAAAGATGCATTAGAGCTGATTGTCCGGCTAGGTCTCATTTTTTGGGAAACTCAGTAATTAATATCCTACTAAAAGTCATTGCTATTTTTTTTTCTCTAAGAAATTTAAAAGTCCTGTTGTGGGTAGAGCAATTATTTACAGATGAAGTTTGGCATATTTACTTGATGACGGGTTCTGAAGTCAAATTTCTCATAGCGAAATATAAGACAGAGATATGAGAGAGAAGGGAGGTCAGGGAGTGGGAACAAAAGGGGAATTCCAAAGGAATAGCCCAAACACTAATTCTAAACTAACTTTAATTTAATTAATGTAAAATTAGTTCTTTATTTTTATTGAGAACACCTACAGCAATTAAATTTATATAGAATTTGAATGAAATTAATCATATAAACACATACACTTTATTTCCAAAGTCAATTCTATTCTCTTTGTAAGCTAATGATGGTTACAACCTGGGGGAAACCTTTATAGAACACAATAACAATGGAAACTTAAAAATAACATTTATATTACTTTTATGTACAAGTCAAAATGAACATATTTATGTAGATGCCATTGGCCCCTGTGTTGGCCTATTATATGTCTACAGGAATTGACTTTATGAGGTTTTTCTAGCAAAGACAGTAAATTTATGGCTTAGGAAATTTCCTTCACACAACTGCTCCACTGGTCATCATTTCATGTGCAAGTCCTGAATAATTTCTGTCCCACATCTCTGCAGTTGCTGACTTTGTGAAGCTCATAGAATTAAAGCATAGATTTTGCTTGACATTTCATCCTTGGAATATATTTTCTGTTCTGGTTCCCTTACCCATAGATGTGGTGATTTGGAAAAGTCCTGATGACTTAGAAACAACGAAACACAAACACACACACACACACACACACACACACACACACACACACACACACACACACTTCAGGAAAATACCTGATATTGTACAACTAGAAGTCATCTTTTCTTTTCAACTTACAGCCTAGATCCCTATTTAACCGATAATTTCACCTTCTTTTGGGAGACATGGAAATACTAAACAATTATAATTATTAGTTGATTATACTTTCGCATGAGTTAAGACTTTAAGACGAGATTTTTGGAAAGGAGGCAGATACAAGGCATCCATGCTTCTTATATTGCTGCTCCCACGCTTCAATCTAGCTAACTCAGGCTTCCGTCCTCTCACACTTGTGCTCCTTAAAAGTCCTAACTAGTCTAGTTTCCTCCATATTTTTCTTTTTTAATTCCGTCTTCCACTTTGCAGTGTCAGTGATCCTGAATATAAATTTGCTCATTTCCTTCATTTTGCATCACTTATAGGATTAAAGTCAATCTTCCTAACATGACTTGCAAGGTTCTCCATGTTCTGACCCCTGCCAAATTTTCCAGTACCTCTTATCCCACCATTTTGCCATTTATTCATAATATTAATATGCTTTTAATTTTGATAGCTGTGTTACTTATGTGCGTATTAGTCTGTCAATTTAAAATTCAGTCATGTCTCCCCCTTCTTCTCCCATCACTCACTCACTCACTCAAATTCTTTACAGTGAAAGCTGTACTTTCCCCAGGCAGTTTTCTATGACTTTCTGGACTGGATTAAGTACCCTTCCATTTGCGTCCATAAAACATTGTTATCTGCTTACTACACACTATGTTTGTGAGATTCATTCGTGTTATTATGAATAGTTTTAATTTGTTCGTTCTCACTTCTGCATTCAATCATAAGAATATACCATAATTTATCCTATTGTTTAATAATTTCTCCATATTTTGGCTAATATGAGTAGTGCTTCTATTAGCAGTCCTGTGCTGTATTTTGGTGAACATATGTATGCATTTCTATTGGCAGTACATCTAAGCCAACATATAAGTGAACATATGTATGCATTTCTGTTGGCTATACATGTAACTGCTCAGTCATAGGAGACAGTAGACAGAATAGTGAAATGGCCCCCCAGATTCCATGTGTAATGACAGGGAAACATCCAAGTGGGATCTATGATAGGGAGATATCCATATAGACCAAATCTAATCACATGAGCTGCTTTAAAAACAGACGGTTTTCTCCAGGAGCAGAAGAGGAAGCCAGAGAGAGCCGAAGCACAGGGATACTTGCTGCACTGTTATGGCCTTGATGATACAGGAATCCACATGCAAGGACTAAAGAGGGACCTCTAGGAACTTAGGGGGCCCTCAGCTGACAGCCAGTGAGGAAGTAGGACCTCAGTCCTACAGACTCAATGACTTGAATTTTTCCAACAACCTGACTGACCTGGACACGGATTTCTGCCCCCGAGCTTCCTGATGTGGACTCAGTCCTTTCTAACACCTTAATTTCAGCCTTGTGATACCCTGAGCAGATAACCCAGCCACACTGGGTCGGACTTCTGACCTACAGAACTGTGAGCTAACATGTTTTTGTTTTAAGCCAGTAAGTCTGTGGTAATTTGTTATACAACAATAGAATACTAGAGCATAGAGTTTACACGTATTCATAATAGATGCTGCCAACAGTTTTTCAAAGTACCAATTTATATTCTCAGCAGCAGTTTATGAGAGTTTCGGTTGAACTATAAAATCAACACATGTTGTTTTTAGTCACAGAACATAGAGCACCTAGTAGAAACTTTTCTGATTATGTGTCCCTGAAGTATAATTATGAATGGAATAAAATTAAAATTGAAATGGAACATTCAATTTCTCATGTAAAAAAAAGATTTTAATAAATCATAATATCCACTTCTCAAATATAGCCAAGCCTCTCAAATTTTATCAATTGACCAGTTAAGAGAAATAGTAATGGTTATTATTGTTTAATGTGTCTAATTGATGGTAAAATGATAGCATTTGTCTTTTCATAAATTAAATAGCTGTAATAATAGAAAAGTTAAAAAAAATCCTATAGCTATTTAACTTGTTTCACTGTTCTTTGTTGTGTGCGCGTTGGTTTTTCAACACAACATATCTCTAAAGAGATATCAGATAATGCTTTTTAATTCTCAAATATATATTATGTGAAATTTCCACAGGGACTTTGAAGACAGATTCTATATTTTTGCTAAACTTAACATCATTTGGTCATTGGTGTTTTCAGGTTTTCTTTTGATACTTTTCTTATTCACTGTTCTGCATACAAATACTGCTCTTAATCATTTTGATTATAATTATTTGTATAATTATTTAGAGCTTACTCTAGGAATTGCAAAATACATACTTATATTCTCAGTCTATTTAAAATCAATATTTTGCCACCTAATTGGAATGTGAAAATGTTACCACTATAAATTCCCTTTCTGTCCTTTATGCTACAGCTAGCTGTCATATATTACCTTTAATACATTGAAACTCCCATCTGAGAATATTATATTTTATGCTTTCAACCATCAAACACATTTTACAAAATTCAAGAGCAAACGAATAATGTATTATATATACCTAGGCATTTTCCCTTTGTGTTTCTCTTTCTTCACTTGTGATGTTCCAATTTTCCTTCTCTTATCATTTCCCTTCTGTGTGAAGAACTTTCTTTAGCAATTCTTTCAAAGTAGGGCTGCTGCCAACAATTAAGCTTGCTTATTTATTTATTTATTTTTATCTGAGATTGGCTTTGTTTTCTGTAAATCCTGAAGGACATTTTCACTGACACAAAATTCTGAGTTGATAGTTCTTTTCCTTCAGCACTTTAAAAATGTCATGAGACTTCCTTCCGGTACAACACAAATTGGGGTGAGCCCAGCTCATAAGCAACTTTATTGAGTGGTCTTTCGAAGTTCCTCCTCTTTATCATCCCACAGGAACTGTCATGTTCCACAGCTGCCCTTTTCAGAATTCCAACCAGAAACTACCCACTTCCACCTTGCTTAGGGTTAGGCACAGCAGGACAGAGAAAGAAGGAAAAAAAATGAACACAACAGGCTAGGTGACACCGTTTTGGAATCACGGCTTCAAGAGGTTCCCTCTAAGTTTTGGCTCCTGCTGGTGTCTCACTTGCCAGTTGTACTTTGTGGAGCTTATTTTATAATTTAAAATATTGTATTGTACATAGGAAGCATGTTACTTTCTCTTTGTATATTTACCATATACTTCATATACTTTGATATTTAAACTGTTATGTACTGAACGGGCCACTCATATTTCTAGAACAGATTGGACTTATGCATCCTTTTTTCCATCAAGGAAAGAATCTGTTTCTTCAAGGAAGAGCAATTAAAACCACCACCACCACAACAACAAAAAACAACAACAAAAAAACACAACAACAAAAACTACCTTGCTATGACCTTTCCTTCTAAGATAATAGAGGAAAAGAAGGGGAAAAATATCCAAGAAATTCCCCTAACTGTTTCTGAGTTTTGGGAGTTTCCTTTTTGGTTTCCTGAGCTAGAACTAGAGGGTTTCTCCTACATCTCTCCCCTGACTTCACCACAGTGTTCTTTTCTGGGTTTTGGAATATGCTGACTTCTGGCCAGGACATACCAAAGGAGGAAAAACATGGCAAACTCAAAGCTGGCTCAGTGCCACTTCAACTTCTGGTGTTCGTCCCCAATCCGCCTTCTTATATTTACTTCTCAGAGTTCTCAAACAACTGCTCATGCATTCTGTCCAGGTTTTACAACTGAGTTTAATGGAAGATAAAAAGGTGTTTACTCCACCTTATCTAAAACCAAAAGTCTGCAAGTTATATTTTAATTCTACTTATGGTATCTTTGTACAAACTGTATTTTATTTTTAAATTTCAAGCAAATAAATCTATCTTTATATTTCTGAATATGATATCAGTGTATGTTCCCCATCACAATTTTTAAACATGTTCTGTTATTTCACCTAATTCCTTCATTAATTAAAGAAAAAAAACCACGTATCTTTAATTTACCCAGATTGTTTCATATTAGTGTGTTTTTTTCTTCTCTAATACCAGAAGGTAATGCATTGCAGTAATAGATTTTCTAATGTTGAACCATGCTTGCATTTTGGGGGATAAACTCCCTTTGTCCATGATAAACTAATTATTCAATATATCACTGCTTAACGAGTTCTTTTATCTAATTATTGTTTATGATTTTTGTTAAGTTGTGAGTAAAGTAGGTTTATAGTTTCCTTTTTGTTTATGCTATTCCTAACCTGTTTTTGTATAAGAATTATGTTAGACTGATAGAGTGGCTTGGAAAACACTATTTTTGTTGTTGTTAAGTATTCTGAACTGTTTAAACATTAGATGTGTTCTTATTGGTCTTTTTTTACCTCTAACATAAAATATGATGTCTGGTATATATTAAGTATTCAAGAAATCCATGTTTATGGATAAAGAAATGGATGAGTGAATAAATAAATGAATCAATTTATTTTTAAATTACCTTGGAAATTATATCCATTGGAAATACAGCCATTTTAACCAGGTTCATACAATCTATCAAATACAATAGCTGGTATTAGATTACAGAAAAAAAAAAAAAAAAGGTATTTCTCAGCCTTCAAAGGGTTTCAGAATCTTGTTAAAGATCCAAAAAATATGTCCCCCAAATAGTTATGTGCCCCTATAAAAGAATAAATTAGTTAGTGCAACAGACACAATAACTGAAAAAAATATTCCTACACTATGAACATATTTCTTGTAATGTATTTTTCCATAAATTTTATTTCTTTTAATTAAGTTTCATCTACTCACTTTTATTATGCAAGCAGAACTGTTATGTTAGAAAATAAACTTGGCCCCCAAATATGCTAATATAAAAATTAGGAATATATAATATTCTCTCTTGAGAAAATATAAACAGAAAAATAATTTTCTATAAAATATCAATTATATTACGATAATTATCAACAAATATTAATGTGAATTAGCTAAACATTTTTTTTCTTTAGGCCATTAAACCATATTACCAAACAGAATATAAATAAACAGGACTGACATGAAAATAATTTAAGAACTTGTAATTGATGAGTTTCTCATGTGAAAACAATTTTATAACTATGAGTAAGGGGAAAATGCCAAGTAAAATCATTATAAGCATTCCCCAAAATTCATGTTAAACTTAAGTGAAAAACTTCTGGGAGCTTAATAAAATCTTCAGCATTTTCATAAAAACTAATATTTTTCTCCTGTATTTCTGTGACGCTTTTTGATTTCTTTCTAGAAATTAATGAATTTCTCAAACAGACAGGGAAAAATACTCTATTCATATTCCAACAAACAGAAACTAATTACTAAATTGGGTCAGTGACACAGAAGTTAACTTTAAATGCTAATGTCGTGTTATAGCTACCAAAAGTATCAAATAGTATATGAATATGCACAGTTCCTTCTCTAATCTCTGACCTTTCCTTCAAAAAAGAGATGATCAGGAATCAAGTTGTCTGATGTGACAGCAGCATATTGCCTCAATGTAGTTTCTCAACGTCACTTTTTCAGAGGTATGTCTTTAAAAGAATGGTGTGTCATCAATACTGCCAAAATAAAGTAGAGCAGATCCTCTGATAAAAGCTGTTAATTGAGATGATCAAGACAGAATCACACAGCTATCCAGTTGCCAAGGTTGCAAAGTCTTCTGGGAGAAATAAATACCAGAAACTTCAGAGGTGATGCTGGAAATGATTGTTCATGAGCCTCCCTTGGAAGCCACAGGTAGTAGTCTGACCAAAGAGCCACATTGCTTAGAACTCTCTGGATCTCTCTGCTAGAGGAAAATGAATCATCTTTGATATCTTGGGCCAAGACGTAGATTGTAGATATTCCTTCTGCTATTCACTGAAATAACTATTTTCTGTGAGGAGACTGGTAAGGTTAGAGCTGTAAATCTGGCAGCAACTCAAGTTTAAAGATCGTCTGTATTGAACCTGTTCTCGCTTCTCGTAGGTGATGTACCCCCTCCTCTCCAAGGAAAATTATGGGGTCGTCTGAACTTGTTCAGTCTTGTATCAGCTTGTATCATCCAACTAGTCCTGAGAGGTTCATTCTAGAGCTTCCCCTCTTCAGTTTTTTCTTTTTTAATGGTGTTTCTGGAGAAAGTTAGCTGAAAATCTTATTCTGGAACTTGGCAAAATTGTCCTTAGTTTTAAATGTACACCCCAGGTACAACATGTGCTAGAGTGGGTTCTGGCTCTAACAAGAATACTGCGACTGCCGCATACTTGATTTTTAACTCACACGATGCCCTGTAATGATTCTTGTATTTCTGCCTTGAATGGGATTTATAAAAACCATTTTGGAGAATGCTGTTTTTAGATTAGTAAAGATTTAACTAAATAAATACCAATTATTTTGATTGAAATCTCTTCAAATAAATTCACACATAGAGGATGAATTAAACCTCTTCGTGATAACTCAGGGTCATTGTTATGCCCATAAATTTCCAGACTGTGCTCTGAAACATTGATGCAGCATGGCCTACGGGAAGCTGAGGAAGCATTTTGGACTTCATTTCTGTGAGCATTTAAATCTTTAATTATTCTTATTATCTGATTGTTAAGTAGTCTACTTTTATTCCTTGACATTCAAGTTCTTACATGTAGACAGTCCTCGACTTTCTAACTACATAGTTGTTTTTTAATTTGCTAACGGGTGGAATAAGGTATGTTTAAATTTATTAAAACTGTATGCAAACCAAGAACTACTAGGTTCTGAGTGAAAATCTGCAGAGGTATCTAAAGAACAAGCTGTGTATTAAGTACTTAATATTTGGCATCTAAATTGGCTAATTTTTTTTTGTTTATTCTTATCAAGCAAACAACTTTATCTACACAGATAAGAAAAGTTCCAGGAACTGTGACATATCACTGAATTGGATTATTCTATTGGTATTTGACTTTTCATGTACAATTTTCTAATCTACCAATTATGTTTTTATTCCCTAGAGCTGGAAATTTCCCTTGCATCTTTGATAGTCTATTCTCAATAATTCAGTTCCTAGTAGGATTTGTAAGTTCAGTGAATATGTGAAAAAGAAAAACCAAAAAAACTATGTGTTCCATCTTTAGAAAATAAAGCTTTGTTTTAAACATTCGTGATGCTGAATGATGATCTAAATGTTATCATACAGTGATTAACCGGCAGTGTGTCTAGATAAAAACTCATTTGAATTTTATTCTTGTCTGAGACAGAAGTGAAAATGTTTTTCACCAGGGGTGAGTCAGCCTGACTTATCCTTCCTCCATCTATTAGCAAACATGAACTCACACACTCACATATGAGCAGGTACTGATTAATTCATTCGCTAAAGCTTAAAGAATAAAATCGGTTACTAACTTTGCAAATTTGAGATTACAAATTGTAATACAGTTTTTATAAGTCCTCTGCTAATTGCTCACTTAAAATTTAACTTCAAACCATTTTTAAGAAAGAGTTTTGTCACCTCACTGAGAAAGCCAAGTTTCAAATGTGCCATTATTGAAATAGTAAATTTCTTTCTACAGCTCTAGAATTCAGTGTAAAATTTCCAGGCCTCTTCCTCTGTAACCCAAATTCATTTGCTTTTTCTTCTAAGAAAAACCAGTTGTCTTAAGCCATCTCTTTCCTTAGGTTGTACTTTATTACCCCCTAAACAGCCAGAAGAGTGAGAAATTCAGGTCATCTTGTGAGTTGGTTAAGTGAAAGGCAGAAATAAATACATGTGGCATAAACTCATAGTTTACTTTTTTTTCAAAGCAGATATTATGTTTTTAAATGTTACTATGAGTTTTCAGAAAAACAAAACGTCTAGATGGTAACCAGAATTTTTCATTTCTTTGGCTTCTTGATTCCTCTCCTTCCATGACGCAGGTCCAAATATCTAGCCCCAGATATTTCTCATGTTCATCATCCAGGGAACTCGAGAGCTGGAAGTAAACCTAGACTGAAATCTTAGTGTGAAGAAACCCATACAAATTCAAGTGACTGAAAGTTGAATTCCATATAGGACATGTACACCTGAAGTTATCTAGATGTATACAGGGGCAATATGTATTTAGGTAATATGATTCTTCAACTCTGCTCTATGAATTTTGTTCTCCCTTGGGCTCTCATATTGATCCGTGTTTAATAACAAATAGAGAAACTGTATTGAATAAGCTAAAGGAATTAAACCAAATCATACAAGAAGGACATATGCCTCTGGGGAAAATAAAATACATTTGGGAGGTGGGAAAAGGACAAGTGGGGAAAACATTAAAAAGCCATTCAGATTGTATTTAGGGGAGAAAGAAAAAGTAGATAAGAATGAGCAGATTGGTAAGCAGCCTTTATTCTGCTTGAATTTTATTTTTAGAGTAAAATGGTATGGGCAAGTGTTATAAGGTTTGTTTTGTTATAAATATAAACTGTATTTGACTTTTCAAGAGCCTCTACTTCAATATACTCCATTCAAGGACCTTCTCTGAATTGGTTGTGAAGGGCAGACAGTAAGATATTTATAAGCACAGGCTCTAAAGCCAGAAAACATTGTATAAATCCTGACTCTTGTATGCTGTCTTGAGCGAGTTACTTAACATCTCCTCCTCAGTCAGTTCATCTGTAAAATGGGAACAACAATAGTATGCATAATACCTAATAGGGTTTGAGGAATATATGAGTTAATATATGAAACATATTTAAAACAGCCCTAGGATATTTCAGGGGATCAAAAATATTAGTAATTTGCATTTGTATTTATTTTAGAATATGATACTGTGTGAGATGGACAGTTAGGTAGAATCAAGTCTTATGTAAATTACAAATAATTAATGCCAAAGCACATTCTTTGAAATATTTTTAAAAGCTGCTGTAATATTCATCTGTTAGAATTTTTTTCTTTTTAAAAATACTATCCTAAAAACGTTTTCTGAAACAAACCTTCTTAGAAAACACAAAACAACAAAAAGTTGTTTAAATCCCAGGTACTCACTTACCAATATTCACTCATTTGAAAGTCACTGTAAACATGACCCAAACTGGCAAACTTGTATATTGCATTAGCAATTCAACCCCACTGACACATCAGAATGAAAGACCTTCAAGTACCACTGATCTTATTTTTTAGTGAGAAAATTGAGACCAAAGATATTAAAAGAGACTTGTTCAAGTTCTATAGTAATATCAGAACAGTGTATGACAATTGATTTTGGAGACAGGCCAGGAAACTAGTTTCACAGAATAAAGATTGGGAAGCTAGAGGGTCTTTAGATTAGGCAAGCACTCAAAGTTCAGAAATATTCTGGTATAAGAGAATAAGGAGAAATAATGGGTAAAAGACAGGCAAGAAATCCAAATAGAAAACACAGGGACAGTAGTGACAAGGAAAACTTGAAACTGGCAAAAGCCTGCTCAGCTAGGAAGCTCTTGAGGTGGTTAGAGTGAGGGAGATGGTGTCCACGGAAAGGGCAAACCCTGACAGAGGAAGGCAATACAAGGAGCTGTGAAGGGGCACGAGGTAGGAGAGGTGGCTTGAGCGATTACTGGAAACTGTGGGTGATTATCTGAAAAACTCTTGGTTGTAAATCAGTATTTGGAAATTCTGAGGAAAGCTGTTTTGCATGAAGATTACTACTCGCAATTAATTGAACCAGTTCTTTCTCTTATTTGCCTATCATACACCCGGTTGGAATGCCTTATTTACCCATGTGAATTGACCCTAGATCATCAGGGACATGACAATAATTTCCATCTAACAGAGGCCCATGTGAGAAGTGGGGTGTGAATTCAAATATAATGTATTAGGAAATAGTAGGTTGACATTTCTCTCTTTACATCCTCTTTACAGAAAGCTCTTGTTATCAGGAATCGTAAGACTCAAAAGACTTAACCAGCCTGTCTAAGAGCGCCAATAAATGCCCAAATAAGAGCAGTAAAACAAGTTATTCTTTGTTGGGTCTTTATAGATGATGAACTCTCAATCTCTCAGCATTTATTTTTGACAGGAATTTTTAACTGATGCTGAGATCACCCTCGAGTGCAATGGGAAAGAGAAAAATCACACGAGCTTTCCTTTTCTAAGGCACATGATGTACAGGTCAGGCTACCACAGGGCAATGGGCTATCACTAACACTCAAGACTTGGATAAGAACTGCACTAACCGTAACCTTTCCAATTTTAGTGCATTTTAATAGGCTACTTATACAGTGATTTACTACTGAAGATAACTCACTGCCCACACAATTCTACTTAAAGTCCATCCTCTGTCCCTGTGGAATTGTGACTTTGTTCTTTAGCTTGAATGTGCTGGCAGGGAAAGAGAGTTAATGACATCGGTGCACATTCTTTGCAGCTACAACCATTTTGTCCTGACAGAAGATGGAGAGTTCATTAGGTCTCAATTAAAAAACTATTGGCCAAAAGCACTGAAGAGATGTTCTCTGAGTATTAGACAGACTGAAATTGGAATAATGTATGCAATTAATTACCCTTCATTTTTCTGTTGTAGTTTTCTTTCTAAGATACATTTATCTAACTTAAAAATAAAAAATAAAAAGCCATTAACAGTAATAAGCCCAGTTTTCAATCCATGAATAAAAAGTTATTCATACAAAAATTTGTGACCACTTATTCACAACCAATTGTGAATAAGTTGTTACTAATTCACAGTGTATTCACAATGAGTTGTGAATAAGTAGTGACTTCATTTGCAGGATGGAGAGAGTTTGGGTATTCCTCACTTCTGACAAGTATAGCATATCAGAAGGTCCCTACTTTTTCATTCATTTCCCTGGCCACGACCTGGAATTATTTAGATTCTCCTCAAAGGACTAGTCCTATAAATTTCCTGCCCCTATGAAAAAGAGATTCAAAAGTTTCAGAATCTATAGGCATGAAAAGGAATGCTGAAAATAGCAAAAAACAACTTTCTTTCTGGACTTGCAAGGAATGTGTTCTCTGCATGAAGAAGAGAGAAGTATGGGATGGTACCACTAAATGCATTTCATTTTAGCATCCTGGAATTATGGAAGCCTGTTGTCAAATTCTGGAGGTTTACTGAGCTTCTCTTCCAACTGTTCATAGTAATAAGTATGTAGTTTTGATAAGTATGTAGTTTGATAAAACCATCATTATGAAAACTATGTCAAAATTGCTATACTGCACATTTTATGCAAAAGGGATCTTTTTGACATCTGCATTCCCAATCCTTAGTAAAGTATCTGCGTTCTCTCTCTCTCTCCCTATCTATCATCTATCATCTATCTACGTATCTTAATGAAGAATGAAAATTATAGCTGACATTTATTTACAACATTCAAAATCAATTATTTCCATAGTACTTTACAGTTTACAAAGTGCTTCTCACATATTACATGCTCAAATTTATGTTTCATTGGAAAATGGTTATAGGGCATGCCTGCTCTCTGAAACCTTGAGAACACCCAATGACACAACAAGAAATAGAACTCGGAAGTATATGATTATGTTGTAGCAAGTATTTCTTTATTGTAAATAGGGTGGATACTTGAATATTGAAATTTCACACCTCCATCTTTCTCACTCATCCCCACCTTCTTCAGTTTAACTATGGTTGGAAACATCTGAACAGATAGATTTTCAGTGTACCTTGTGGGCGCATCAAACATTGGGCTTGTTTTGGGGAGGAAAAAAGGGAGGTGACAGAGAGCCACTTCCACTCATTTATATGCTCAGTCTGGCATATATCTTTGATTGTATGTTTCTGGTTTTGTTGTAAACCAAAGAGGAAATGACCCTGTGTCCAAGTGATTATTCCGTCCAGTCCTCAAACCTAAATTAGCTTTTGTGGTCTGGCCTGGTTCAAATGGTCAAAGAATTCCAATGTGAATGGTTTCTGTTTTGACTTAATTTAGAAAGCTATTTCTTTATGGGATCTTCAGGACAACAAACTTTCATTTTGTATTATCTGATGCAAAGAGTTTCTGAATTATCATTATCAAATGTTTATTGAGCATCTCTTAGGAACAAGTCAATTCCTACTAGGAATTGTGAAGAAGAGAAATGAGGAAAATTGTGGTTAAGGGCTGAGGTTGTCCCCCGTCCCCAGAATTCATATGTTGAAATCCTAACTGAGCCCCAGGACCTCAAAATGTGGCTGTGGCTTGGAGATAGGATCTTTGCAGAGGCGATTAAGTTAAAAATAAGATCACTAGAATGGGTTCTAACCCAGTATAACTGGTGTCCTATAAGATCTAAACACAGAGGATTTGAACACCGATACACACAGAGGGAAGACAGTGTGAAGATACAGAGGGACATTGGCTATCTGCAAGCCAAGAAGAGAAACCTAGAATGGATCCTTCCTGCATGACCCTCAGAAGACCCTGCTGACACCTTTATCTTGTACTTCCAGCTTCTGGAACTGTGAGAAAGTAAATTTCTGTTGTTTAAGCAACCCAGTCTGTGATACTTTGTTATGGCAGACCTAGGAAACTAATACCACTTCATTTGTGAGTCTCATTCAGTAAGAGCTTATACTTATTTCTGAATTTGTGGAAATGAGATGAAAATGAATAAAATTTAGGCTATTGAAATATATATATATATATATATATATATATATATATATATATATATAGTGAAACAACTTTTGTTTCCAACAACATCCTTCTGGTAAGCATGAGAGGATTATTTTTTTCTGTTACCAAAAAAACAGAAGATGATTTGCAGGATGACCTTATTCTTATGTGCAAAAAGTGCTTAACATGATTTCTGGAACATATAATTCAATAAGGGTTAGTCCTTTTCTGCCCTGTTTCTCTACTGCATGGTTTACCAAAATGTCATTGCATAGGCAGAACCTGGGAATAACATAAATTATCTTGAAGCATTTGTAAATTTTTCCTTTCAGTTGCCTTGTCTTTCATGTTGGCAAGCTCTTTCCGAATAACTAATGCTGTTACATTTACTTACAAAGCCATAGCTCTGACCACTGAGATACTATCAGTTCCCAGTCACATTGTTCTTGACCACTTCTCCACCAACAGTTACGTCATAGTGACCATTTTTTCAAAGATATGCTCTGCCACCTTATGTGATAAGTTTTCCATCCTATATAAGGTATTTTGTTCCTGCACGTTTATTACTTCATTCCCTAGACAATTATAACTTCATGCATATTGAATTTTTCTATAATACGAAACAATGACTTCCTGTAGTCCTATCTATAGTGGTGAAAAGGGTATTTTGGAGTGAACTGATCTTTTGTTATTTGTAAAATAACACTCATGTTCAGTTAACATTTTCTTGAATACCCATTATTTATTAGACACAGAATTTTAATACCCATTTCACAATGTATTACAATCTCCATTTTACAAGGGGGGATAAAGCTTTAGAGAGATGTAGTAATCTGTCCAAAATCACACAGTTGGTAAATAATAAAATTGGCATTCAAACCCAAATTCTAACCCAGGTTCGTTTTTTTCTTATTATGATGATACTCCACTATTTCTCATTTTGATGTCTCAATATTTATAAATATTAGTGGAAATCAGGGGAAAGGAAAGAGAAAATAATAAAACTAAGTGTTTATTTTTCTTTTCTATAACCCATTCCCTGTTCTGTACTTGCATCCCCAGGGAGAAACACAAAAATTGGTTCGAAGCCTAAGAATGTGGCAAGAAATAGAAAGCATCAAAGTGGCTCTAGTTGTCAACAAGAGGTCCTGAGTGTTCCCCTAGGATAAATGTTATTTAAAACACACATCAGCGTAATATCTGAAAGCATTCTAAAAACAGAGACACCTATTTAGAAATCTAGTCAAACAAATCTCATAAAGATTTCATCTCAATACTTACTTGGAAGAATAAGCAAACTTATTTGAAGAGGTTATGTGTTCTAAAGAATAAAAGCGAACTTGTACATTGAATTTTCCTCTGAGTACAACATTATTGATTTTTCTTCCTTTTTTTAAATTAAAATTCAAGGTGACAATGGTTAGTAAAATCACATAGGTTTCATGTGTACAATTCTGTAAGACACCATCTATATAGCACATTGTGTGTCTATAAGTCATCCTATAGAAATTAAACATTATTACAACTCAAAAACAAAGCATACCTGACAAATGTAAGCTTCTGGTTTTAGGTTGGGGAAACTATTTTACCGTGTCTGAGCTGCATAAAAGAGTAAGTAAGCAAGCCTTAACCCTGCAGTTACTTTTTTAAAAATTATTTCTAGAAAACTTCTTTCAGGAAAATAGTCTATTCAGAAATTCTCTGAAAGGATTTTGATTTTAAAATCTTAATTTCAAGTACAATTCGAAAGAGAAGGGTATGTCCAAATTGGGGTGGGGGGGCGGGGGAAGAGGGTCTTTATAGTCAAAAATCAATTATTAAATGTTTAGGAAAATAATAAACTTCAATAAAATTTTATAAAATATTTTTTCACAAATACCAACTAACCTAGAAAAAAAAAGGGGGAATAAAAAAATAAGTGTTCTGATTTAGGTTGACTAGTTAGCTGTGTGCTTTATGGCTCAGAGTGATTCTCTGTATTGTCAGTGGGATGGACAAAAATAACCAATTTTAAAAATATTTTTAGCAGTAAAAACATTTCTTAATAAAAAAACAAATCCTACATGGACACCAATATAATGTATATTAAACACAAAGATGCAGAGTGGCTTTGTCTGAAGTTGGATTGCAGGCATTGAGCCAACCTGCTCCTCTTTCCTCTCAAGGCCCCATAGAGTAGAGATTACTGATCACCACAGTTTGAAAACCTCTCAACTTCCATCATTGCTTGATACCTTCTAGTTATGGAAATGATCTTTACCTTCCTCAAATGTGCAGCACAGCCAGCATATTAACAAATAAATAAACATCGCTAAGTAGGCCATAGTATACATGAGGCATGGCAAATACATTTAATTTTGAGTCTAATTCTTTCTATAACTAGTTAGTACATGATACCCCTGGAACAAGAATCATGGGAACACTATGACTGATTTTGTGAATTCTGCTGTGTATCTACAAGTTGGAGTTACTGCATCTGTGAACACATGTGATCCCCAACCTAGTCACTTGCATATGTCACACTCAAATGCTCCCATACACAGAAAATGTGGTGACAATGTTGCAGAATTATAACTGGATACTTTTCTATCTGTTCTATTGAAGTGTAAGGGTGAAAACTCACAACTTTGCATGATTAAGTTCAAATTGTTGCAGTTTTTTTCGGGAAAGAGGAAACAGATCTGCCTAAAGAAATCTGATTAAATGTTAAGAGAAAGAAGTTCAATAAAAGAGCCAAAGGGATGCAGCCAGAAAGGGGGGGGGGGGGAAGGAGAGGTCTGCAGCATCAACTGTGTAATTCAGTCCCAGTCCTGAGATAATTCACTGATGGCTGCACCTCTCGCAGAAGGAGAATATTTTCAGTACTATTCATTGAAAGAGACAACAAATCATTATGGAAAGAGGACAAATTTGGGGGTTAAATTCTCCCAACTGAAATCCCAACTCAGTTATTTACTAAAAATGTATTCTAATCCTTGATTTGTCCATTATAAAATGGCAAATGCATCGAGTTTCTAGTTGGGTTGTTAAGAGTATTAACAACGATGCAAGAAAAATGCCTGCCATACTGTAGATGAGTGGTAGGGAATGGGAAAATCACTGGTCCTTTTTTTATACAATCCTGGGAAATGTTGAGCAGAAATATATTTCAACTGAGAAATGGTAAATTTGAAAATGAGTAGGAAAATATACCTTTTCATATGAAAAAATTACTTATTATTTGCAATGATGCAAACATGTGCTGTATAATATTCATAGTCAACTTATTCATTGCCTTAAGTTAACATCAACTCCTGTGTCTTCTAATACCTGTTACTGATCTAAACCTCCTCATTCCCAGACACGAAAAGATTTTGGAAAAACAGAAGATTTAGCAAACAAAAGAAAAACAGTCCTTTCTTTCAAGTTAAGTCAGATCCTGGGAATTAAAGTGAGAAAAACAGACCTTATGCTCTACCCATTTCTTACATCATACTTTAAAAAGCGATAAATTGTTTATTGGGAAATTTGTGTTTTGGCTTGAAGAGAAAGATCTCTGCCCTCAGTGTGCATAAATTTAGAATTGGGAACTAGATGTGGAATCTTTAATTTTCTTGTGAAATAATTCATCATGACACTCTGATAATTAAAAGGTGACCTCAGGCCACAGACACACAAAATGCAATGCAATCCTCATTATCAGTTATCAGGGCTTCTTAAATAGTTCTTTATTGGTCCCACATTTAGATAACTTACTTGAGTCAAACTTCGCAGAGGTGTGATTTAGAACCATTCCTGGAATCTCATATGGAGTGAAGCAAGGGAGGCTGTTAAATGGACATTTATGAAAAAAATATAATAGAAACTGGGTTTTAACTTACTGTCCTGAACAGAGCTGAGAAATGTAGGGTGTTCTCAGGCTTGTAGAATAATGTCTTCCCCCAAAGAAGTACTTCTGTTCTCCTAGGATGTAATCCCATCGCTCACTCAGGTACCCAAACTGATGGAGGTCAGTCAAAGCTTTTTCAGGCATCTGCTTCCCTCCCCTGTTTCTGGTTATAAACATGCCTCTGGTTGGTTCCTTACTCATTTGATTACATTCTATCCCCCCACAAATTCTACCTTTCTTCTCAAAAACCTTCAATGGAAAATTGGGAAGATTCCATTAGAATATATGAATTCATAGTCTAGAATGTCCTTTCACATGGGGTTTTCATGCATGTGCCATTGTCCTTTGAGCGTATGAAAAGGCACTGCTTATGGTTATCAGTGTGGACATGACATCCCAGAGTGTGTGGGTCCAGTGCTGCTGGAAGATTCCATAGCTGCTCAGTACTCTGCCCTCATTTCACACATAGCATGCACCTATTTCCAATTGCTTAGAAAAGACAGTTACCATCACTCATAATTGCCCACCCACTTGTTTGCTGCTATAAGCCACCCAAACCTAAAAAAGGAAAATAAAAATATGCTGCAAAATTGTTCTCAGATAAAAGTTTTCCACTGACTATCCAGGAACTGGATAGTTTCATAAGTTTTTACTAAGGGTCTCACCATCTCTCTGATTTTGAAAACTCATTCCTAAAAAATGAGGTGTTGGGAAATAATGCAAATTCACGTATTGATCTTAAAGTTTGGGATTCCCCTATTGTTCTTAGCATCTCCCCTCCAAAGTATCATGGTGACTGCTTCAGTCCTTCACAGGGCATGCCAGGGGTGTGGTAGGCAGAATAATGTCCCCCCAAATAATGTCCCCATTCCCCTCTTCCTGACACAATGGCTACATTATAATGCCTAAAACCTGTGAATATGTTACTTTACCTGCCAAAAGAGTTTGCAGATGTAATTAAGAAATTTTGAGATGGGGAGATTATCCTGGACTATCTGGGTGGGTCCCATGTAGTCATAAGGGTCCTTATAAGTAAAAGAGGCAGAGGGGAGAGTGAACATCAGAGAAACAGAGGTCTTGGAGTGATATGATTGCTGGATTTGAAAACAGAAGGGGGTTACAGTCCAAGGAATGCAGGCAGCTTCTAGAAGCTCATTCAGGCAAGGAATGGATTCTTCCCTAGAGACTGCAGAAGGATGCATCCCTGCCTGCATCTCGTATGTTCTTAATCTTGTCTAGTGCCTAATCCTAGTCCCTTGAAAAGATTCTGGCACTTGGTTAGAGTCTGTATTGTCTGTGAATAAATAAATAAAGAAATAATATCCCCAAGCTCTATCAATTCAGAGGCTTCAGCACTCCTCACTTGTATCTTTATTCTCTGAGACCCATATTTTGAGCCATCTGTGAACTCAGAACCCCACTATGTGTGTCAAACTTTCTGACCCCCATTTTTACCACCTCCGATACCTGCACCCAGTATTATCCCTAGTATTATTCCATCTACAGCTCTGAGCACTCTGCAGACAGCAATATATATATTTCATTATCAGTGATGCTTATGATAACAACAGAGATTTTGTGATAAGAGAACTGTGTGATTTTACCAGTTGTCAGGTGAGCAAAGTGAAAATGGAATGAATTAGTTAGAATCCAACCAGGAAAACTTAATTACTGCAAGTGATACAGACCAAATGAAAAGGCTTCTCACTATAGCAACTTTGTTTTCTTTCTTTAGTGTTTTAATTCCATTAGTTTCTTAATCATAAATAATAGATTGTTTTTAACCTGAATCATAGAAATCTTTTACCCTTGCTTTAGATAATTACCTTAAAACTTCTGATTCATACTTGTTGATTCTAATCATTGAAGCCTAGTGTTCTGTTCTACCCATTCCGAGCCTAACTCCTGGACAATTCACAACACCTGAATGACTAGTTGAATGGATTAATTAAAGTCTATTTTTTCTCATTCAGGGGCATTGGGGATGCAGAAGATGCCCCAGCAAGGTTGCCAGTTGCAAGCAAAGATGCCAACACGGTTTTCCAGGCGGATCTCAAGACCCCTTCCTCTCATCTGAGATCAGATAGGGCGAGAGTTCCATGAATTCCCCAATAGGTAGGGACAGCTCTGCGCTCCTATCCAGCAGGAAGAAGATACAGAAGAAAAGACCTTCTGTCTCTCAACTTCCCATAGAGATTTTATGGGGATCATGTCTCTCAAGGGGAAAACAAAGCAGACAGTTAGAGACAGGCATCGGGTCTCTGCATTCCTGCATAATCCACAGAATGCACCCAGAAGACCTCCTTTCTCCGCCCAAATCTTCCCCTTTTCATTGTAATTATCTACCCCTATGAGAAACAAATGGGTACGAAATACCCTAGTAGATTAAACTGGCCACTCACACCTGCTCAGTAAAAGCCACAATGACCTTCATTTCACCTGGGCCTTATTATACCATCATTACAATATCATACATATGTCCAGAAGTTCATTAATATCATTATAACAGACCAAATTCTGGGAAGGAACATGCAGTCTAACAAGATGAGATAATAGCCTCTTGTCAATCACCGGTGTCAATCAAGTGACCCATGCCCAAAAAGGAACAGCCCATTTGAGAGAAAAAGAGATAAAAGCCACCAAGACCTTGTTAGTCGGGGCCCTTGAGCCGTTCTCTGTTGCTCAAGTCCGCTCCTAGTTCTTTGGAGTGAACTATCTCTTTTAATAAACTACTCTTTCACCACTTTATTTCTGTGTCTCGTTCAATTCTTTGCTCGAGACGCCAAGAACCTGGACACCATGCCGAGAAGAGCCCACTTTCTGGTAACACAAGTATTTAAAATAGAAGTGGCATTGGTTTAAAATAGAAGTGGCATTGGTTTAGTAGATAGAGCTGAGACTCCAAATAAGAAGACAGTGTGGTAACCCTGAGACTGGAAATAGCAGAAGCTGCTATCACGCAAAAGCTGGGACGAAAGGAACCGATGGGGTTATTGAAACTCAAAAAGCTTGGTGTACATGGAGGAAGCTGGGGGGGCCTATTAGGTGGGAGATAGAGTCAGAGAGGCACAGGTACAAATTGATATTTTTTTTGAGCCAAAGAGAGAGGTGAAGAAATGCTTTGACTCTCCCTTCCCTCACCCTCCAATTTCCTGAGAGTGCGTAACACTAGTCAAACTCATCCGGAAGCTATCTGACACACGCACAAGGAAGATCATCTTGGGCCCCCCTAAAATATAGAGCAGAACATGGAGTCAGGGGGGAAATAAGATAAGAAATGGATATGAGTTCAAGCATGCCAAGGAACAGCATGCAGAAGAAAGGGATTTCAACTTCTTATATGAAAGTATACAGCAAATACATAGAATCTATCACCTCTTAATTGGTTTGTAATTCACCTTTAGTAAACTATTTAAAACAACCTTAAGAACTATCACCTATAACAACATCTGGACACATTATAATAAATGAATATAAAAATCTGAGTTCCAAGGCATACCTCTTCAACTTTTTAAAGCAATCAAAATAATCTGTTACTGAATAATCCCAAGTGGAAACTAGTTTAGAACGCTCTGTACTCCCAATTTGCATTCTGTGCTAGGACATATATCTCCTAAGATAAACATGAGAGAAATGTAAACCATACAAAGTCAAAGAAAAAAAGAAATGCAGCCAACATCAACTGATAGATGCGTATTTTCCAAGAGGCTTACCTAATGTGTGCACTGATTTTTCTGTTGAAGACAATATAAACTGTCATTCAGGCCATGAAGAGTTGGAAACAACACCTAGAGCTAAAAAGATAAGAAAAAATTTAGTGCCATGGAATGTGTATGGGATAAAGTGATATAAAGTACTTGTCAAACTGTCAGGGTTTAAAGCTAGTGGGAATTTTCCTGTAAACTTAGAATAATAGATTACGGACATCAAGATATCTTAAGTGTTGTCCTATAGTTCTCCTTTTCCTTTCCTGCTTATTATCCAAGGGAATAAGTCCCGTCATCTTATGAATCATGACCTAAATCTCAGAACTTTAACTCGAATGCCAGCCAAACAAAAGGATAAGTCATATCTTATGACTAATTAGCTATTTATCCACTGACAACATTGGCTTGCACTGGGAAAAGAAGACAATTTATGTTATCATTGAAATGTTCATGACAGTTCATTTTTCAGAATTAAAAGATTTTTTAAAAAGCAATATATTAGTCAATAAAATAATGACAAATTTTATGCTATGAGAGCTATGTGGATTTTTCTCAACTTTTATTGTTTTTTTTCCCAATTTTTTTTAATTAGTGTCAGGTGTACAAAACAACATAATGATTAGACATTTACACCCCTCACAAAGTGACAATCCCCTTCCCAGTCTACTGCGCTCTGACATCGTACATGGCTGTTACTATACCACGGACCACACTCCCCATGCTGTGCTCTACATTTTTTTCAACTGCCTCCTGATCATTTTACCATACTGATTTCCACACTCTGGAACCAAACATGTATATTGTGCTGCTTTATCCCCTTTATCTTTAAAGGCCCAGCTCTAACCTAGTAGCTTCAGTAAAGTCACCATTTTTAGTCACCAAAACCCACAGGAATTTTTTTTAAAACATAATGGAATCTGGTCTTTTTTAATCCTTGTGACACTTGCTAGCACTTTCCCATTGATACATATTTTATCCATATTTGTTCCTTAGGGTTCCTAAACATTTAAACATATTTGTTCCTAAGTTCGTTTTGAGTTCCCTGAAGGTATGAGCAATGGCTTAGTTCATCTGACATAGAAGCCAACAGCATTTCCCAGTATTTATTTATCCTTACATGTTTCCTTATGATTTAATGCGTTATTTTTTTCCCCACTCATGTTAAATAGAAAAGTGTATCTCTTCGCTATCCCTGAATATATGGCTAGATGAAGAATTTCTTTATAAGCGTAATTTAGTTGAAGATAGTCCCTTGGACACCCATCATTCCCAACAAAATGTGCCAGGACAAAATAAAACTTCTTTAAAAACAACAAAACATCATAGTTATGTTCTTGAGCTTATTCAGCTCTATGATTACTTTTTTTAGAGTTAAAAGTACTGGATATATGGAACACAAAGGTAAGTATGACATGATCCCTGCCTTCAGGTAGTTCATTTTTAGTAGGAGACAGATCAAGCAAACAAACGCAATGCATTTGGGGTTATGGGCAGATCTATGTCACCCACCAAATTCATATATTGAAGCCCTAACCCCCAATACCTCAGATTGTGACTGTGATGGAAGACAGGGCCTTTAAAAAGGTGATTAAGTTAAAATGAGACCATTAGGATAGGCCCTAATCCAACCTATTTTGTGTTGACATAAGAAGAGGAAATCTGGACACAAAGACGCAAGGATGCATGAACGCAGACAAAAATCCATGTGAGGACAGTGAGAAGATGGCCATCTAGAGACCAAGGAGAGAGGCCGCAGCAGAAATGAAGCCTGCTGACACCTCAGTCTTGGTCTTCCAACCTCCAGAACTATGAGCAAACGAATTCCTGTTGTTAAGCACTCAGTCTGTGGCATTTTGCTATGGCAGCCCTAGAAAACTACTATATTTGGTGAGTCCCACAACATGTGTAAGCATAAGATGCTGTAAGAGAAACTAGAAGGGGGCCTTATATTATAAAGGCCATGACGAAATTTCCTCTCCACTATACACCATGTTATCTCTGAGGGATATTACCGGATGTCAGTGGGAAATTATCTCTATGTGTATGCGTACATATACACAAATATAACAAGATTCAGACTGATGATTTTCAAGATAATGAGCTAAAGATAGCCAGGAGGCATAAAACCCAAATAACTATTATGTTTGGCTAATGGCATTTGGGATCTGAATGTATGAATAGAATGGAACAAATGGAAATTTAGAGAACCGATTAGTGTTTACAAGGTCTTGTGTAAAATTACACCAAAAAAGATGAAAGAATGAGTCTAGAATTATTTTCATTGATTAGTCCGGTGGCAAACAGAGCAGTTCTTTAAACAGTTACCACTAGAATGATATTTTTCTGGCTGCTGTCTGTTTTGTATTATAATTCCTATAACACTCAACACTCAAATTTCCCCCATTAGAGCAAGCAGGGACACTCTCTTGGTACAGAGGGTGAGTGAGGAGGTACTTCAGACTCAAAGGTAGCTTGCCTTGGTCATACAGCTCAATGTTTGAGAGATACTGCATCCCACAAGTACTTATACCAGCCTGGGACAGGGGCAGGGAGATGACAAAGACCTTATGCTGTCTAGTGCTAAGGCAAAGTCATTAAGTGCCCAGCACAACTAGAAAGAAAGTGAAACGGGTCATCAGCACCCTGTTTTCCCTTCGTCTGGCTCTCAAACTCTCCTGGGGTCCCCAAACACTGTGCTGCTGCCTAATTTTGCAGAACTCTTGCACCTGCCCATGCTTCCCAGAATGAAGAAAATATGTTTGCTAAAAAGTGCTTTGCTCTGCTAGAAAATACTTAATCTGATCAAAGTGATGTGGAAGAAGGTGTTTACGATAGATAGTCATAAGGCACCATTGTAAAAGAGACAATGTGTTCTAATCCAAAGACGTGAAAATTCAATGATGGTGTTACAGCACTGTGAGTGTTTAAATCACAGGTCACTACCTCAGAGGATAGGCAAGGAGGATGAACGAGTAAGACAGCTGGATGGGGGGAAGTGGCAACAATGCTCCACCTAAATGCACACCGTGACTGTTGCCAGACCAGAATGTGGCCCACTGTTCCCAGTTGTTGCAGTCTGTTCATTTGATTTTTATCTCTCGTTTTCAGTAGTGGCAACTATGAACAGTATTAACTCTAAGTGGGCCAAACAAATATATGTACAGGCCAGATCAGCTTGATGGGCCACCACGAATCTTTAAGTGAAGATATTTTGAGATAACTGTTTCTGCCAATGAAAATAGTGTCAGCCTTTATTATCAGCAGATGTCAATGAGTATTTTGTACAAGGAGAATCAATTAAGTGTAGTAGAGAAGTGAGAAGTCAAGGAAATTGGTCTGTAGTTTTCTATTTCTACTCACAAAATGTGTGGCATTATATATGTCCCTTGTTCTTTCTGAGTTTGATCTTTATTACTTATTTTTAATAAAATGAAAGGGTTTCCTATAACTTTATGTGAGCTTACGATTACAACTAATATGTCACTGTGAAATTTCTGCTCAAGACAGTTAGTGAGTTTTTATTTCCATTTACAGAATTTAATCTAATTGAATAGGTTAAATCCTTAAAAAATATTAAATGTATCTTTATCGTGGTTAGATATTTAAAAGGTATAGTCAAACTCAAAACCAAAATCACAATCTCAAAGGACCAGTGTCAGAAGAAAAGCTAGAGAGAGAATCTTGTCAGGGAGGGAAAAAAATTTTCCAATGAAGACACCAACCTAAGACCCACATCTGAAATCGGTGCAAAAGTAATTGTGGTTTTTGCAATTATTTTTAACCTTTTAAACTGCAATTACTTTTGCACCTACCTAGCTGAGTAAAACCAACTTAAATACTGGTAAACAGGCACAGGAACAGGGGTTAAAAAGAAAGACTTGGAACAATCTTACAAGCTAAAATTCCAAACTACATGAAGAAAATTAAGGACATGAAAGATACCTTGCACATTTTACAAATATCTAACATAAAGATATCTTAAGTGTTGTCCTACAGTTTTCCTTTACCTTCCCTGATTATTATCTAGAGGAATAACAGGAAATTTACTCCTGAGAAATTAGCAATACTAGGACAGTCAAAAACTACATATATTTTATATGTTAACAGAGATAAAAAATGAACAATATTCATTTAAAAAAAACAGAAAAGCTTTCAGGGAAAAAAAAACACAAGTAGCTATGAATCAAAAACAAACAAACAAAAAGAACTAATTTGAAACCATGGGAATAAAAATTATTTGTAACATTAACATCATAAAAGTCAAGGACAAAAAATAAACTAGAGAAATGAAAAGATAATTAGTAAATTGAATGACAGCACTGAAGAAAATACAGAGAGATAAAAATATTTGTTTAAAATTTGAAAGCTGAGTTAAGAAAAATGGAAGCCAGAATAACACATGCCCACATGTGCCTAAGAGGAATTCTAGACTTTGAGAAGAGTGATAAGAATGCAATATTCCAAGAGATATTTATTTAGTGTCTTTCAGAATTTTAAAAAGATGTTTCCTCAGAAAGAATTTGAATATCAAATACCAAGAAGCATAAATAAGTATACATCTAAACAAATTGCAGTAAAATTTCAGGACATCAAAGAAAAGAGAAAAATAGTGAAAGTAACCTCTGGAATAATATATTACAACAAAAGAATTTTACCAAAAAAAAAAAAAAAAGGATGATTAGATTAAAAGCAGACTTCTCAATAGCAACAATTAATGTTGAGGGGAAACAGCAGTGAACCTAGAATTATATAACCAGTCCAAACTTCTCATGTCAAAATCAAGACATTTCACACAGGGAGAGACTGAGGAAATTTTGAATCACACAGAACCCCCTACTAAAAAGAATTATTAGAGAAAGTATTTCAGCAAAAGCCATGAACTCAAACAAAGAAATACAAGAAGGTAAATGAAATAATTTTTTAGAAAGCAATAATTACTATGGACAGTCAGTTTCTTTATTTTTTCTTTTCCTCTTTCTTTTTTTTTTTTCCTTTATAAAATTCGAGACATGGAACACGAGACCGGGGAAGAGAGTTCAGATGGTAGTTCCTAAGTTCCATGTCTTCCTCCAGCAGAGGACAGCAACACTGAATATTTTAGGCTTAAAAACATAAAATATCAAAGAATAAGAAAACAATATTTTTGTATTGGACTATTTTTTAAAGATCCTTTTAAGTTCATATGTTTTGGATCCGTAAAGATACAGGTCAATGATATAACTGAAATTGAAAATTATTTTAATCTATTAATAATAAAAGGACATAAGGGCATGAACATTAGAGGAAGATATTTCTATTACCTATTCAGATAATATTGAAGAACAGATAGATCTTATATTCAGACAAAACTACACTCCCTGTCATGTGGGAAGTCATGCAGGAGACCCTGCTCACTGCGCCATGTGTCATGCGGGGTCAGGTGGGGTCTCTGGTCCCGCTTCCCACATAAGAACGCAGGACATGGTGAGGCCAAAAAGGAACACCCACAGAGCCATAGATAGGGGAGTCATACTACCATATTCTCTCTGGTGGCTGGGTTGGAGACACAGGAAGCAGGAGCCACACTATCCACAACCTGCCGTCCACTTCTCTCTGGCAACCCACCTCACTTGCTAGCTGCAATCTGCCATGTTAACTGCAATCCGCTCTTGCTAGCTCAGCCACCATCTTCTTGCCAGCCGCCATTTGCAGCTAGCGTAGCCACAGCAGTTATATTAGTGGCCAATGGCTCACTGGTTACAGCTGATGGCCAACTAGCCACAGCTGATGGCATTCTAATCACAGTTGATGGCCATTTACTACCTGAGCCAGCACCCTTTAGTGTGAGGCCGAGAGCCTGGAAACTGCACTCCTGGCTCTGTCCCCACACTCCCCCAAACCCAAGGAGCTGCGGGTGACCATAGGTTGGTTCTTTAATGTTTCTGATGCTCGGTGAACTCATCTGTTATAAAGTATAATAACATCTACCTTACATATGTGGGAGCACAAAAAATAATTTTCCTTCCACTTTTCTGAGTTCTTCTAGCTGGGCTAATAATCAAATTATCAGGGGACAGAGTAGCACAAGAAAATGTCCAAATTAAATATGTATGGACATGTGGAGGTGTTAAGATGATGAGACCTGAGAACACATTGGGCAGTGGAAGTTTATATCCCATTCTGGACTAAGGAAAGGGAAGTGGCATTCCTGACTAAGGAAAGGGATTTCAAAGGGAAAGCAGGCAATTCACAGGTTAATGAGGCAAACATGTGGTAAACAAATTCTCACTAGGCCACAGGGAAACAATGGGACACAGAGGGACTCTAACAAACAGATTTGCTCAGCTCCTCCCCGTCTGCCACACTTAATTCATATGTGCTAAGGTTCCTTTCCTGATGCAGATTTTTCTATCTGAATTCCTTTAGGCAGGTGTGGGGACAGAGCCCCAAAGAGCAGTTTCCAGGCTCTGGGCCTCACATAGAAAGGTGCTGGCTCAGGTAGTAAATGGCCATCAACTGTGATTGCATGTCATCAGCTGTGGCTAGTTGACCATCAGCTGTAACCAGTGAGCCATTGGCCACTAATATAACTGCTGTGGCTATGCTAGCAGAAAATGGGGACTAGCAAGAAGATGGTGTCTGAGCTAGCAAGAGCAGATTGCAGAGAGGCGGATGCTACTAGCGAGAATATAGAGGCATGACTCCCGTATCTATGGCTCCGTGGGTGTTCCTTTTTGGCCTCACCATATCCTGTGTTCTTATGTGGGGAGCAGGAGCAGAGACCCCGCAGGCTGCCCCGCAGGACAGCAGGCAAGGCAGGGGAGGATGGAAGAGGGTGGGGGAAGTATCAAAGATTCTTTATGAGTTTTGTGTTTCTTAAAAATAACTAGTTTAAGATCAATATCCCAAAAGGCTTATTTGGGGGTGGAAAAACTGTAGTACCCCTCACATGGTTGTAGAGGGAAGATTAAAGGTAAAGTTTGTAAAGTGCCTGGCACATGGTAAGCATTTAATAAATGGAAACAAGTATTATTTTTTATTAATAATAATCATAGGAACCAAGTAACACTGGTGAATACATGGGAGATAAGTGCAGTCATAAACTGAACATACTTAGTGGACTGCAGAGAGAAACAATAAGAATTAAATGTAAAGTGAACTAACAATACAAAAATAACTCCTAATTTGTTTCAGGTATAGAATGAGCACATAAAGAAAAAGTAATGAATATAGAAAGATTAACTTTGCTCCAGAATAAAATACTTTACTGTTGTCCTTTTTCTTCAGTCATCTGCTCAAATGGATTGACAAATGTGATTTTAGATAACCATTATTTTAAAGTCAGATTGGGACCCACAGGAACTAAATCAGTACTGCTGTAAACCTTTTAGAAACGGATTTTTAAGTGGACGCATAGATAGACTTTTGCCTATGATCCTAGAACCAGATATCCTTGCAAAAGACTCAAAGACATTCTTTTACCTCAGAAACAATTCCTAGTTCTTGTCAGGCGTTTTGTTCCTAAATTATGTTTGTTGATGTTTTTTGTTTCCCAAGGGATTATTGAGAGAATTTTATCAAAGCCTCTGAGGCAGTACTTAGAAGGCAGGCATTTTTCATTAGCTTCATTATGTAGACAAGAGATATAAATCAGCCTGATAAATACTCTCTTGGGCAAAGGTGAGGGCCGATGGTAGTGTTAAAACAAACTGAGTTTGTAATGAAAGGGAGGATTTTACAGGACAGTGCTATTAATATTTTAAGATGAAGGGTGTGTTCCCTTTCTGATATTTGCATGAGAACTCTCAACTGTGTCTTTCTTTCTGTAATTTATTGTGTGTCTTCAAAGTTACCAGCTGTGGATTTTATGGTTTCAAAGCGATTAATACCAGAGCTTTGCTTTTTTATTAATTTTGTATATTTGGTATGTCAATATGTTATGTATATACTAGAGAATCTTGCTGAAGAATCAGCAGCATGAAGGTTAATTAGAAACCTCATACAGCACAGATGTTCATATGAGAGCACTGATATGCTTTTCTTAATATAATCGAAGAACAGTGAATAATCTAGTCGGGAACATCGTGATAAGATTCCAATTATAATGAGATTTTTTTATAAGCAAAATATGGTTAACATTGAACTATTAAAAAAAACATTTAGATGAAATGATACAGTAATTCAAGCAGAGGGAAGTGGGAAAACTCTCATATAAAATGTTCACCACAGTGGTGCTATAAAATGGGTACATTGTGTTCACCATACTATTCTATCTTTGTGTATATTTTAAATGTTATTTAACACACAAGTTTTTAATATGATGTTTAAAATATTTTCAATCACATTAGAACATGTTTATGATATAGTAAACAAAACTATAAAGCAGGTCACAAAATGGTAAATGCAATACAAACCTAATGTAGAAAATATAGAGAGGAAAGACAATAAAAACTGTTCAAGACATAAATAACAGTTGACTCTTGAAAGTGAAATAATGACTGCTTATTTTTCTTATATAATTAAAAAGTACAAGATATAATTGAAAGCATTGAAAAAAATTCAGTGTGTCTATTACTCAGAAGAAAGAGCTGGAAGAATGTACCCACGTACTGACATGAAAAGTCAATATTAAAAAGAAAAACACACAAGGCAGAATCTTCTTTCGTTATGCTACTACCAAATAAGACAGCATACAAAACAATCTTTGTTCAAAACAGAGCTGTGGGGATCCAGAGATAGCCTTGTGGTTTAGCGCCGAAACCCTGGATTGAGTTCAGCCATTTTAAAACTTTGTGACTTTAGGCAATTAAACCGCGTTTTCATTTCTTCACTATTGCAAATATACAATTGCACAATTATACAATTGTAAAAATACCTCATTGGCTTTTGTGAAGAATAAATGAGATAATCTAGACAATGCACTGTTTCCAATGTCTTATACATAGTTAATAAAAAGGCTAACTAATAGTAGTAGCATGGCCTTGACAATGGCTCTATGGTATTTCATTCGCATAATTTTCTTTTATTTTACTTTTTTCTGATGTAAAATTAATCACTTTAACTGTTGCTAAGATTATTTGACGTCTATGGCACTTTCATGTTAAGAGGAATACTAACCATTGTTTACAACGTAATTAATGGTCAATCTATCATACAATAGGTTTCACATGGAAAAATAATTTATTAAGATGTTAAAAAATTTTAGAAAGACTCTGGGGGAAAAGTCTCATGTAGTTATTATGGTAGATTAAAGATGTTTGCAAATTATTTACTACTTATTCCACTGAGAACTGGAGTCTAATCTTTTCCCACTTGAATTTCAACTGATTTTAGTGCTTTATTGACCAGTAGAATTAGTGGAAGTGATGTTATGGGACTTTAAAGGCAAACGTTTAAGAAGCCTTGGCACTTCTGTCTATGTCTCTTGGAATATTCATTCTTGGAACCCACACATCATTCTGTGAGAAGCCTACGCTGCATGGATGGGCCACATATAAGTGCTCCAGTTTCAGGACCAACGCTAGTTGAGCTCCTAACCATGTGAGTAAGACATCTTGGATGTCCAAACCAGGTGAGCCTTCAGATGACCCTAGCCTCTTATCTGTCTGATGGAATCATAAGAAATCCCATATGAGAACTACTCAGCTTGAATCCAGTCAACCTAGAGAACTACAAGAGATAATCAATTTTTGTTTTAAGCCACTAAGTTTGAGGGTGGCTTTGTCACACAACAATAGGTTACCAGAACACTTAGTTAATTAAATTCTATTATAGTTTTAAGTGTAAAAGCTAAAATGCTATAACAAAGAGACCTAAAAATAAAATGGCTTAAATTAAGATACATGTATATGCCTTTGTTATGTACCATTCCATCTGTTCTAGCTTATAGGGCAGCTTTGTTCTACAAGGCTATTCAGGAAAACAAGTTATTTCTATCTTGCCCTAGGCCTAGGGTATTGTCCATTACTATATGACAGAACTTGTGTCACTGTACACCTGTATTCCAGCCTGCAGAAAGAGAGAGAAACTCTGTGATAAGCAGCTTGTCTTTAAGTTAAATATAATCCATAAGTTGCAAATGTAAATAGTTTCATCTGTTTTGGACCCAAATTAAATCACATCGCCCCATTTAGCTGCAAAGAAGATTGAAAATGTATTTCCAGCTGGGTATCCATATGCCCAGCTTAAAATCTGAGGATTCTACTACTAAAGAGGAGAATGAGAATAGATACTGAAGAAAGCTGGCAGTTCCCCTAATCACATCTTTAAAAAAATAAAATTAGAAAAAAACCTGGAAAGTTAACACTACCATTTTCCTTAAACATTTAAAATAGCAGACAAAACATACACAATTATGATAATTACAAAATGCATTACTTTTTAAAATGATCGATACCATGGGTTTATCTCTTCATTATTTCTACCCTTAAAATTTTTAGGCTGTTTACAATAATTATTTCCATAATGTTCCAGGTTGTAACAATCTAACAAGACTGTCCCAAGCCCACAACACACATACCATTATACTGTCTCAAGTCTGTCAAGGGTATATGATCTGTGTTACCAACCAATCAATCTGTGGTTATCACATCGATCACAGCAATGCAGACCTGAGTGACTGACAAAATCATAAATCTGGGTCCCGGTCTTTCTTTGAAATCATATTTTTCAAGTGTCATTTGGTCAGCCTTACAAAACCCATTCTCTTGCTATTTCCGTACAGTGTTCTGATGGGTTAGCATTATGGGCAATACTTATATCTACTAGGATATTAAAGTGAAATTATGTCTGAGCCCCAAAGGCAGTAGATATCAGATACCAAAATGAGGTGGGAGACAGATTACCATTTAAACATTTCTAAAAGGACGGTCAAAGAAGAACAGGCTAGAGAACTTGCCCAGATTGAGGGCATAAAATTTTTTCAGAGCGTGAAGACAGAACACAGGTTGGTGAGTTGAGGGAGGAGTTTTGAAAAACTCTGAGTCCCATCTGACACAGCAAGAGGGGGGTTGAGTATGCTTCTTCCTCTGCCTCATGTCAAGAGAGAAGGGTCCCAATGGGATTTCTCAGAGAAGTTGCTAAGTGCTATCTGTGGTTAGGGGATGCTACAGCTTCCTGTTAAATGTGTCAGAAAAGTTACCAGGGAGCAAGTGGTGGCCAGAAGTTCTAGTAGGAGAAATAGCTGAATTAGGCCGGCCATAATCCCAAAGTTTTCAAGGCAACAATGGACAACTGATTCCCATGAACCAGATATGGAGCCACATAGAAGAAGATACACAGATCTGGAGCCATGTTAAATGCTGTACTACAGGCACCTAGGGTGACAATGGAACCCCAAAGAAGAGCATCTCTGAAAAAATAGCTTAGTGTTCTCAGTATTGACCTTGGAAAAACTCACAGAAGTACCAACGAGGACAAAACAAAACAAAACAGCAGAAACAAAAACAAAAAGCTTTAAATACCGGCCATGCCCAGGAATTCTATAGCCATTTTCTATCGTACTGAACAAGTAAAACCTTTCACAACCCTATTTACATAGCTAGAGATTCAATCTACGTTTTATAAATTGGTATATGCTTAATAAAAGATATAAAATACTCATCTGTGTTAAAACTCTTGTGCTCCATGACAATCAGTTTTAAGTTAAGCACATCCTAATACAGTCACCCTTCTTTTTTATCACAACAACCCTGCCACACGCTCTACTCACTTTTCTCTTTTAAGCATCATTATGATTCATATCACAACCTCAACTCCAGTTTAACTCGATTATTCTAATTTGTGGCTGTCCAATCATCACTCATTGACCCAGGAGCACATTAAGCTGATTATCAACTTATTGTACTCCCTGAGATTTTCTGAAAGCACTCTTGATTTCCAGCAAAAACAAGATTTTCAAACCCATATTGATTTTTTCCCTACCCTGAAGACATAGAATCACACACTCTCCAAAAATACTTGATTCCTCCAAATGGAGAATAGTATGAGAAACCAAATATGTGGGCCAAAGAATCCATATGTAATTGTCCCCAATGAATACCAGTGGTGGTTCAAGATGATGGTATTTGTGGGTCGCATTGGGTACAACACAGAAAAGATCATTCAATTTTAAAATCATGAATTCGAGCTAATATATGCAGTTTAATGCTAACATTATTATATCCTTTTAATTTTTTTCCAACATGAAAGCTTCAGATTCATTTTCTTTAAAACATACCAATTAAATAATTTAGTCCGTTTCCCTAGGTGTATTCCTTAGAATACATTAATAGCTCACCGATCATCATCCTATGGTCACTTTATGGACATGTTCACACAGGATTGTTGTAATTGCTGGGATTGAAATCTGGTTCTCAGACTCCAAAGCCTGCCCTCTGATGTTAGAGATGAACGTCACAAAGAGCTTGACGAGAATGAGAGGAACAAAACAAATGTTTCAAAACATTCGCCAAGTAACAAAATGCTAAAAAAAAAATGTGCTGTATAATGTAATATAATATGTGAGCTGGCTCTACCCACTGCTGAGCACAAATGTGTCAGATTTCCAGCAGGGCCCCAAACTCAATCTTTTGAGCCCCAACTGTGATTACGGGTCATTCCAGTTGTTTTCTGAGAATGTTCTTTTCCAAATCCATTCCTCTAGCAGTTTGGCAGGAGTTTATGTATGATCGGAATTGCTACCCAAAGGACTCCTGTGTACTATTTTTATGATCTTCTGTTGGGGAAGCAGAGAAAAAATCTGGTAGCTACAATAAAATAATAAGGACATGCACAAGGTATTATTATGGGTGCAGAGAGGAGGGCCAGCCAAGGCATTTAGACATCACTAAGTAGGGTTTCTCGCCAGAAGGTGGAGGACATCCCGGGGAGAAGGGAGGGAAAATGTGCTATAAACAGGGAAGAGTGTGGTCAAAGTCATGGAGAAAGTGACAGGGAAGAACAGGTTTGAATGTAGCTTTAACAGGTAGGAGCTAGGGAGAGCCTAGATGGAAGAGAGAAGGCTGGGAGGTGTGACAGGAGGTAAAGTTTTCACCATATGTAGTTTAAAAAACAACAGTGTATCTTGCAATCATTGGAACTCCTACTGTTTGGCATGTTGGTTGATGAGTGACACAGAACATCCCAAAGGAAGACAGAGTTCATTTTATTGGCAAGACTTTCTGCAGTGCCTTAAGCCACTTTATTAAAGAGGAATGAGATTTTCTTAACTGTGTCTAAAGTTAAGCGCCATGTTAAACCCTTCTTAGGAATTCTCACAAGCTCGCCGGCCCACACTGCTCCTCTATACAAGAAATTCAAGTGGAAAGGACACTTTAAAAAGTTCAAATTTCTAATACTTTTGACATTCACCCTCCCTTTAAACCTGTGCTTTTCTAATTTCTGTGGGAAATGGCACATGTGACCCATATTGCTCACCTGTATCCAGTGAGTGCATGGTAGTGGCAGATGATATTAATCAATGTTAAGAAGAAATGAAAGTGAGGGCTTCAGATGCAACATAAGAAAGTATCAGATGCATCTAACCACAGTTTTTATACCACTTTATCTTCCTATCAGTTGTTCCAAGGGCAATTAGACTAACAGCAAGGCCACATCAAGACAAAAGTATCAAAGATCAAGTAACTAATACAAGTTACTGAAATTCTGGTCCTATGTTACTTCACAGCTTATTAAACAGCTGTTCAATGATTTTTTTCTAAAATCACCATTAAAATTACTTAGCAGAAACCTCAAGAAGCAAAACCATTGAACCCCTATAAGAATCATCTTCAACTCTTAAGGGTCCAAGTGGCAAAGGTAACATGAATGATTCTTGGTGAATTATATATTCCATGGAAATATATTACCATCTTATGTTTGCATGTATGATATATAAGTTCCACTGTAAATTCTGATCTTAAGTAGACACACTTAAAATTTTCTGAAAAAATATTTTGCTTTTCTAGCAAACTTGGTAGGTATAATTGATAGCATTTAAAATAAAGAAACCCTGACATCAGTTACAAGCACCAGTTAGCTGACACTACTGTGGAATAGGCAACATTCCTAAATTTGGTGAATACAGCAGGAATCACAAGTACAGATGCCTGCAGGAAAACAGGAGAGTAGTCATCAATAATAGAGGACCAAGGGCCTCAACAAAGCATGATGATCAATGTCACCAGAATGCAGGACTTTGGATCTGTATTACAGGGAGTGGGGGAGATTAAGTAAACTGAAGTTATCTCAGTAATCAATACAAATAACATTTTAATGCAATATACTTTTCTAATTAAAATGAATGCAATTCAAGCCATGCTGAACAAAATGATTAGGTTAAATAAAAATAGAATCAGTAAAGATGCCCTGTTGAGTCATATTAAAGCCTGAGGCAAAAGGACAAATCAGTAATACTGATCCTGTCATCAAGAATATCTGATGCCCATAAATAATTATAGCAGAATCGATATTATATGTATATACATATATATATTTACAAAGCTATACCAATTTTATGTGGATATACTCATCTTGCATTCCAATGCCTTTTTTAACTTCTTGAGGGCTGATAATTTTCAAAGGATAGCAAAATGATATTTTCATTACCATCATCAAATATAGGGAGTCCAAAGGAGAATCAATTCTATAAGTGCACTTTGAAGTTGTTTAATTGTGTAGCAGTATTCCTGTTTATTAAGATACATTACCTGGCATTTATTTTGAGGATTTGCTCTAAGAAACAATTCAATAAATTTACTGTGTTGTGTGATAGAATCATATGATAATTTTTCCCAAATAGGGGGAAAAAGGTAGTCAAGAAACTTAATCTTTTCATATAGATGCATTTAAATAGAGCTTTCTTTTGGATGATCTTTTACTAACTGTGTTTATTCATCATATAATTACAATGCAATATAAATTCATCATTATAATTACAAGGTAACTGTGCCAGATAATGGGACACTGTCTGGAATGTGTATCTTTGACACACATGAATAAATATTGGACTGATTGAAACATTTGCTAATATAAGAATCCCAATAGAGCACAGTATATGGGTGGTGGAGAGATAATCACAAATAGATGAGTATTTTTAAATATTACACAAGATGATAAAAACCATCTCTTCCTTTTATTCCACCTCTAACAATTCCACCTCCCTTTGAAACTCGTGGGTATATCTCCTTAACTGGCATTAGTTTCACAATTTGATCCTAGAAAACTGAGTTAGTGAAAGTTGAAACATAACTGTTTAATCCAGCTGTACTTCACATTAACAACATTTTAAAAGACATATCAGGCATGTATCCAACGCCATCTTTGACAGTGTAAATATAATAAAACATGTAATGGCCATATTGAGTAAAATAAAAGTTTACAATTCGTAGCCATGCAGGACTACAAAATCAAACTGAATTTTTACATTTACTATTTCAATCTTTAATGAAAAGTTACTATTTCTCTAGATCAGGAAAATATCAAAGGAAAGGAAAATTTTTATTATTGTATGATTGGGAAAGTTAGTAAATAACTTCTGAGTAACTTTTTGCTATGTCCATGTTTTTCGCTAATTTCCCCGTTGAAGAAATATTCAAACTCAAGTAGAAACATAGTTTCTGATTTTGGTTTTGCTTAACATTCACGAAGCCCTACACAATGTCTTGCATTATCACAAGAAGCTTGCTTGGAAAGAAAAATGATATCATGGAAAATTGAGGAGGAGACAAAGTTATGCTTGACTCTTACACAGGGTCAAAATATTGTGAACCTCAGGAGATGCCATTTACATTGTTTTCTCTGTATGTTCCAGGCAGTGTCAATCATCAAAAAATAAAATGATCAAGCAAGTTACTTAATTTCTCTTTTAATTTGCTGTTGAGATGAATCATAACTATCTTTCAGGATTGTTCAAGAAGGATATGAAATCACATAGTGCTTGACACAAAGAATATACCCTCAAACTAGCTCTTTTCTTTTCTACTCGTGCCTACAGAATGCCTACATTTCGTGGCACAAACCTTATTACATTTGCCACCAGATGCAATTCAAATAGCTTGGATTCTATGTTTTGTGTGTGTGTGTGTGTTTTGTTGTGTGTTTTTTTTTAGCCACTGGAGCTCAGCCAATCACTGAACTATTTTTGACTAAAATTAGTAAGAAAGAAATTATTTTCACTCATAGCAAAGGAAGTCAACAAAGGTTGTCTTTCCATTAAAAAGATAACATGCATTTAGGTAATCATATCACTCCTAAAAGCAGCATATCTATTCAAACATCCTTTATTTTCTTAGCTTATCATATTTGAGTTCTGCTTAATCTACAAGGTAACTGTGCCAGACAATGGGACACTGTCTGGAATGTAGTGTCTTTGTTACTTCTGACATGAATAAATATTGGACCGATTGGAATATTTGCTAATATCAGAACCCCAAATACTTCCTTAAACACTATCAAAACAATGTTATAATCCTTCCTGGTTTTATGTATACATTTTTCACTGTAATTATATGATGAATAAACACAGTTGGTAAAAAAACATCCTTAGGAATATTGTCTGCCTTAGAACATTACCTTTTGTATTGTGTTTACATTTGTATTTAATTCTCAAAATGAATATGAGCATTTCACTACTAAAAGAATATAAGTAGATAATGACAAATGACAGATGACTAGTCAATCCAGTGGGAATAAAAGTCACATGTTCATTAACACCATATTGACTGGTTGCTGGGCTAGATTTTTCACTTCGAAAGTACTGTTGCAGTGTAATATAAAATATATCCAAAGAGAATTAAATGAATCAAATAATGATAATAGGTTGCTACTTCTAAATAAGAATATGTAAATCAGAACTCATCATGTTGAGCCAATAATTTCTTATACTGGTATGAATTAAAAACAATTAGACACCTAGTGTGCAAGTTTTATCTGTGCAATGACTTTCATGTAACAATACATAATAGAGAACCTAGGGTTGAGATAATCGGTTAGGAAAACAAAGCTTCACTGCGATAAAAGTCCCAAAGCAGATTAGAAAAGACTCTCTGGACAAAAAAAAAAAAAAGTGAAAAACAATAGAAAGAAAATTTTGGTGACTATAAGCAAGCAAAAAGATCTCTCTCTCTCTCTTTTTCCTCTCTTCTCCCCCTTCTTTCCTGAACAATTCAGTGCCAATGTCCTAAAGTCAGGCAGGACACATTAGGTGTCTAGGTAGAGGTACAGCCTGGTATGGGGTCTGAGGACCAAGCAGGCTGAGGAAAGCAGCTATGTGTCACGAGTGACCAGTGCAGGCTATCAACACCCAACAGAAGGAGAAAGGCAGGAATGCCTGGAGTGGGGAGTCAGAGTCACAACACAGTGACAAGGAAATAATCCACATGGAGGGTGGCCTGGCTCAAGGTTTACAGCCTGAGCAGGATAAGGAGTGTATCTTTGCAAAGAGGAAGCTTGTCATTAGGTGTCAGAATCCAAGTGGACTGATGAGGCTGACAACACATGGGGAATGTTTTGATGTGCGCTGACACAGCACAAACAGAAAGGGAGTAGTCCAGGGAGAGGAAACCAGTTGTGGGTATCAGAGGACAATTGTGTAGAGGAGACATCCAGCAGTGCAGATGAAAGCGTGAGAAGGAGGTACCCACATGGAGGTAGCCTGGAGTGGGAAGGAGTCCGAGTGTGAGCCCAATGAGAAGGGAGTGAGTCCGTGTGTGGGGGCGGGGAGAGGGGGGAAGAGGCTGGAAGGGCAATGTGAGAAATCAGAGCCACGCAGTGTGAGTGGGGAATGTGGTGCAAATAGCAGTGGGAAACAGGTTATATAAAGGGGTACCAAACAAATTAAATACATTAGGGCTAATGGAGACAGGATTGCTATTGTCAGAGAAGGGAGTTACAACTACAGAATTGGGGAAAATTAGAATGAACCTGGTAGTTCTGTGTTGGAATTGAAGTATGAAATCTGTGATGAACTTGGAAAACCATTTTGTGCCAAAACACAAGGAAGTTCCCAAAGAATGATGGAAAGATTGTACGAGTTCATAGAAGCCAGCTTGAAGGGTCTTCACAGGACAAACCTGGGACAAGCTGAGCATCAAAATACATAATGATGGTAATGTCTTGTGACACACTGAATAAAATAGGAAAGCATAGGTCAATATGTATAAACTTAAATAAAACTTTCATCAGGAACTGGATTTTTACATAATTAAAAACACCTTCCCGTAATACACTTACCAGTTAAAAAGAGAAAAAGAGTAATATTACAGTAGAGAAGTCTGGCAGATACCATCCTTAATCAAGTGATCAAAGTATATATCATTAATATCAGTAAATATTACAATCATTTGCCATAAAATAGAATGCAGTAAGTAGAATATGGCATCACTTCTGTGATCTCTCTCCCAAAGACGTGGAACTTGAATCGAATCATGAAGAAACATCAGATAAAACCCAAACTGATGGACACTGTCATGTGGGGTCTCTGGTCCTGCTCTCCACACCAGATCACAGCATATGGTGAGGCCAAAAAGGAACACCAACGGAGCCATACATAGGGGAGTCATACCACTGTATTCTTGCTGGCAGCTGGGTTGGAGACAGGAAGCAGGAGCCGATTGATCTGCAACCTGCCATGTGCTTCTCAGGCCTACACTGGTTGGAGAACTGTCCACGTCTTTTTACCCCTCCCCAGAGGTCCAGCTCTCTGGCAGCTGCACAGCTTTCTATGCTGGTTGGAGAGCCATCCATGTCTTCTCATACCTCCATGGGGGTCCAGCTCTCTGGCAGCTGCTCCTTACGGGCTTCCTGAGACCAAGTGTTCATACACACAAACTGCTCCACTGCCCTTCAGAGAGCTTTAGCCGGCCTCACACCCAGCTCGCTGTGCCATGTGTCATGCAGGGACTCAGTTCCTGCTCCCCACATAAGAACGCAGGATATGATGAAGCCAAAAAGGAACACCAAGGGAGCCATGGATAAGGGGTTCATACCACTATATTCTCGCTGGCGGCTGGGTTGGAGATACAGGAAGCAGGAGTCACAATCTGCCATCCGCTTCTCTGCAACCAATCACCCCGCTTGCTAGATGCAATCCGCAGACCACTTCTTTGCCAACCAACCAAAAAACCAGCGTAGCCATGGCAGTTATATTAGTGGCTAAAGGCTAACCGGTAACAGCTGATGGCCATCTACTACATGATCCAGCACCTTTCCATGTGAGGCCGAGAGCCTGGAAGCTGCTCATTGGGACTTAGACACTTTTCAAAGTAATAGGACTGTAATCTTCAAAAGTGTCGTGGAGACTAAAGAGACATGAAAACAAAATACAGCACGTGATTCTGAACTGGAACCTTTGCTATAAAGGAAAACATTGAGGTAATTGGCAAAACTGGAATCGCGCTAAGGTTTAAGTGGTAGAAATGCAGCAGTGTTCATTTAGGAGAAGGTCTTTATAAAAAAAATACTAGAATATTTGGAAGTGATTGGACAGCAGGTTGGCCACTTTTCCACAAATAGTTCAGGGGAAAAGTTCCTATACTGTGCTTTCAACTTTTCTGTACCCTTGATATTGTTTCAAAATAAGCATTTATTTTTTAAAAAAGAGCAAAGATCTACGAACCTAATTTATGAGGCAAAGTAGTACTTAGAATGATCTGACATTATTTATCTATTGAGTTTCTACTCTGAGTCTAGCTGGGGGGACAGAGCCCCAAAGAGCAGTTTCCAGGCTCTCGGCCTCACGGGGAAAGGTGCTGGCTCGGGTAGTAGATGGCCATCAGCTGTGGCTAGTTGGCCGTCAGCTGTAACCCTTGAGCCACTGGCCACTAATATAACTGCCGCGGCTGCGCTGGGGAGTGAAGTCGAGGAGAGTCGTCGGTTGGCAGAAAAGCGGACAGCAGTCGCAGGTCATGTGAATCCAGCCTCCAGTGAGACTATAGTGGTATGACTCCCCCATCTATGGCTCCGTGGATGTTCCTTTTTGGCCTCACCATGTCCTGCGTTCTTATGTGGGGAGCGGGAGCAGAGACCCCACAGGCCGCCCTGCATGACACTAACAGTCTATAAGATAAGACATGGCTGCTATTTAATGAAAACTAAGAAGAAATGTATGAAAACAGTAGATTACTGGATATGTTTAATATTGGAAATACATGTAATAGGCAGTTAAGAAAAAAATGACCTGTGTGACCTGGAAAGGTCTCTAGGTAAGAACATCAGTACAGGCAGGAATTTAGGGTTGAGAGTAAGTAAAGGATACCCAGACATCAATTTGACAAAGAGCAATAGACTTGCAGTGGAAAGCAGTAGATGATAAAATAGAACAACATGAGGGTCCTTGAAAGCGATACTGAGGTGTGATGATGAGGTGGCTAACTTGCTACTCCACGCAAAACACCCGCCTTAGCAGATAAAATCAATTAGGACTAAAATCTATAATCGTCTTCCTCTTGACTAAGTCAATAGTTTTCACATGTAATTATTTCTTTCTTCAAATGCAGTCCTATTTAGAAGTCCAATGTATACAGTAGATACGAATGAAGTTGCTCTCACTGAATATAGAGTGGGGAGCCTAGAGCCCTGCATCTTGTCCTATTTTTACAACTGATATGACCACTGACATTCTGCTGAGGACTCCTTAAAACCCAATAGGCACAGTTGGAAAATCACTTGTATAAAGCCCTGCTAAAGAAGTTCTCAGAGATATTTATGCTTTAAAAGGTACATCTTCAAGTGGAAAGGTCCATAATAACAGGCATAAACAATATATAACATCTTTGTTAAGGTTTAATTCACAAACAATAAACTGCACACATACAATTTTTGACCTATGACTACACCCAAAAAAACATCACCACAATCAAGGTAATAAACATATTTGATGCATTAATGTATCAATCTGCATACAAACCACCCATTCTTACTTCTACCAGGACTTTCTAGGCCAAATGGGATTGGTTTAAATAACAAATATTTTTAATTTTTTTCTTTATCCATAAAATGATCGTTAACTGGCACCGCTCTGCAGAAATATATATGGAGATTATATGTTTAGCATTCAACTGAAATACTTTCTGAATCAAATTAAAAATATATTAAATTATTTTCTCTATCAGGTAGACATAGTTTATGAAAATCTGGTTGTATAGTTATTACCTTTAGGAATCTTCTCGAAAATATATGAGAGACCACTTAACTGGTCCCAGAATAATTACAAATTATAAACTAAGATTTCTTCAAATCTGATATAATTAAAATAATTTCAGAATATTAAAATAATACAATATTGGGATAATATCCTCAGAAATAAAATAACGTTTAACTATAATTTCCTTTTAATAAAGCATTTTTCATTTTAATAGACATTGATAAAATATATAATTAAGTTATGAAATAGACTATTATGTGTACGCTTTCATTTATTTGGAAAAAAACCTTAAAATTGAGTTGGAACTTTTAATTTATTTAAGCCTTAGCTGGGAAATGTAAAAATACTTGCAGCTAAAATTGAAACAAAGCACTGTATTAACAACGTGCAAAATATTAGTAATCGTCAGGTACCTTAAAGTTTGTTTATTTAATTATGCCTCTGTTTCTACTTCCAAAATCACAACTATTAATATAATTATGCTGACTCGCTGATTTTCTTGCCAGTACATGTGAGCCAGATTTTCAGTTTCTTTGGTGTCTAATTCTTTTTCCCCATCAGCCCCAGCACTTCCCTAGTCAGATTATCTTGAAATTTGACCCAAGTTATGGATCCTGGTGGTCATGGAGGTGTAGGAAGTAGACGCGGAAGAAAAGCATTGTTTTGTAAGGTTCCTACCTCACTGGAGGACTCTGAATTGTCTGTAAACAGGGAGGTCTTAACTTCCAATCAGGGAAATGGGCTGATTTTGCAGGCCCGGAGGATACAGGCTACCAGGAGATCAAGGTTTCCCAGTGCATCTAGATAAATATCCTCCATTTGAAGTCTCAGGATCATACTTTCTCCCTAACAAAGCTGTGACTGGTTGTAGGAGACTTTCCTAAGCTGAAGTAGTTTTGCCTCTTTTATGGTCAAGCACTGAGCCTGGTTTTTGGCTCTATCTTCCCTCTGGCTTTAGGAGATGAGAGTCTCTTTAAATACTGCAAAGAAGACTCTTGAACTTTGCTACTTTGCTTTAAATTTACGATGAATAGATCTGAGCCTGCCACTATCTCTTGTTAACACACTAATGGTGTTCAACAGCAGCTACTTGATTCCAATAATACTTATACTCTTATACTTGTAGTTACTGTTTTCCCCCTACAGCTCAAACACTGGAGACATTGGCCAGTTAGTCTATGCCCTTCTGCCTGCATCTTATCTAAATTCACCATAGGTGAAGGTCTTAGCAATCACAAAGCCAAAGCCCGCCGACTGTCAACCTTTTGCCTACCGCCAGAGACTGGCCTCTCATTGCCATCCAGCTAGCTAGTTTTCTACCTCTACAGTCCTATTTTTAAAGTCTGCTTTTTGGCACCAATCCTGAAACTATCTTCGTAAGGTTCTCTAGAAGAATCTCAGGTAAACCTGAGATTCTTGTGTAAATATATTTATCCAGAATTCTCAAGAGAAAGAGTGAAGCAGTTTAAGGTAGAAAACAAACAAAGAAAACAAAGCAAACGAAAAACCTAAGCAAGGCTGTGATCTCAACAACAGATTCGCTTTAGTCTGATTTCATGGGGAGTTTGGAGCACAAAATGCATCATAAAGTCCGTCCTACCTTGAGCAAAGGGGTCAACCTGGCCGCATCAGTTCTCAGCCTCTGGCTACTGAGGTGGAGGACAGGGAAGTGAAGCATAACCTCCCATGCAATGTTGGGTCTGATTCAGCTGAAGTCAGTTTCCCTGACAAGGACCAGCTGTGAATTTTTAGCAACCAGCCCTTATGACTACTGTGGGATATCTGTACCCACCCAGTGAAGCAGATCCGGGCCACTCCATCATTCAAACCAGGATAATCTTGAGAGTAAAAGAGACAGCTACTGAAAATTAGGCCAAAAAAAATCAATGAAGACTAAAATTGTCCCAAGCAAACAGGAATGAATGCTTATCCTACCTCCACCTCATTACACCCTTGCTGTATGGAACATGGCACCAACCAAAGGCCAAGTTTCTCTGAGGTATACGCAGCTTCTCCACCGGAGGTCTAGGGCTGAAAGACCCCCCCCCCCCTATAAATCTTCCCCCTTGGACTTGGTTGGGCTTGGTGAAAACGTGGAGATGAGATGAAGAGATTGACAGACTAATTTCCTTTCTTTTACTCATTACCATCTCTCAGGACTATGGAGAATATTGTTTACTTTATCCTAAACTATTAAAAAAGTTTTAATCAGACAAATAATGAGTTTTTCACTTAAACATTAAATAAATTCAAGCCCACAGCATAAAATATACTTTGCCAATTGAATGCTTTAAAATTATATGTCCAGAATCAAAAGGACAAAGTATGATAAATGTCTTCAAAGTGGTATTAGAAGTGCTATAGTTACAACCAATGCTGAAAATGGAGAAAATTAAAATGAAGTCTCATGTAAAAATACTGCATTCAAGAAACCAAAGGACTCGAAAGAGTTGTGAAATGATAAAACGTGTTTTAGAAGTGGCAGATGTGAAGACATTTTTCAGTGTTTCCAATATATAGTTTTAAGACATCTGTTTCTGGAGAAATTTTATTAGAAAATGAAATATATTAATAAAAAAATACCTTTGAGAAGCAGATTAAAAAAAGAGGTATACTTAATATTGTTTCCTAGAAGTTTACTTAGAAACTAGGGAGAAGTACTTTCTGTTGAAGGCAGTGATTCCAACCTATTGAAGGAGAGCTCAAGACAGAAGGGTACACATCTTGCAATTTGTCACCACAGTCTCAAGGCTTCATTATCAATTCTCGGTGCTCTCTCATCCTGACTGAAAAACTACTGAACAATGTTTTGATTTTGAGTGAATTTCTTTTTTTGGTAGAGTTGTATCTTTGTGATATCAGAGTGTAGAAACAATATATAACATCTTTGTTAAGGTTTAATTCACAAACAATAAACTGCACACGTACAATTTTTGACCAATTAATACACCCATGAAAACATCACCACAATGAAGATAATAAACATATTTGATCATCCCCTCAAATATCCTCATACCTCTTTGTAATCATCCCCACTTTCTCTCTACCCCTTGTCCCCAAGAAACCGCTCATCTTTTTGTTACTTTAGGTTAGTTTGTATTTTATAAAATTTTATATAAATGAAATCATACAATATACACTATTTGTCTGGATTCTTTCACTCATAATTATTTTAATATTCATCCACTAAGTATGTTTATATTTTGTTCATTTTTTATTGGTGTGTAATATTAGGTTGGTGCAAAAGTTATCGTGGTTTTTGCAATTATTTTTAACCTTTTAAATAGCAATTACTTTTACATCAACCTAATGTTTCATTGTATGGTGATGCCACAATTTGTTTATCCATTCAACTGTTGGTGGATATTTGGTTTATTTCCAGTTTTGGCTATTGCAAGTAAAGTTGCTATGACTATTTATGCACAAGTCTTTGTGTAGACATCTGCTTTCATTCTCTTAGGTAAACTCCTAAGAACTAAATGGCTGGATCATGTGGTAGGTTGGTGTTTAAATTTTTAAGACATTGTCAGACTAAGTTTTTCAAAGTTATTGTACCATTTTACATCACTACTAACAAGCAGGCAAAGGTTTCTTAGATACAACAACAAAATGATGATCTGTAAAGTTTTAAAAAAATAATAATTTGGATTTCATCAAAAATTAAAATAGTTCTTCAAAAGACATTGTTGGGAGAATAAAAAGATAATTCACAGATTAGAAGAAGATATTTACAGATCATATACCTGGTAAATGACTTATATACTGAATATATAAAGAACTCTCAAAATTCAATAATAAGAAACAACCCAATAAACAAAATGGCTGAAATATTTAAACTGAAACTTCACCAAAGAAGGTCTATGGTTGGTAAATATGTAAATGAAAAGATGGTCAGTATCATTAGTCATTAGTACAATACAAATCAAAATCACAATATTATATTACTACACATCTATTAGAATGGCTTACACTAAAGAGACTGACCATATCAAGTGCTAATAAGAAAGAAGTGAAACTCATGCAGTGCTGATAGAAATAGTGTTTTAAATGTCTACTTGTTGCCTTACAGCTGCCAAACCGTTTGTTCCCCCGCACTCTTCCCAGGATTTCACAAGGGAGTTCCTCAGCAAACTGAGGCCCGATGGAGAGATATCGAAAAAGCTCCTTTGAGGGGAAGTCTCGGCAAACTGAGGCCCGATGGAATTATATCGGTGGTCCCTCCCCTTCAATGGATTCCTTGGAGATGTGTGTGTGTGTGTGTGTGTGAAGGCAAAGTACAAGCTGGAACACAATGGGAACTTTCGGAAAGACAGCAAGCAGGCTACTAACACACAGATCTTGAGATTAACAATCTTTTACCTCTTTAGAAGTTTACCAATAAAAACCACGCATTGGCCCGATTGGGAGCCCAGTCCTTGAGGCTGGAGTCCCTTGGGCCCGCTGGCACTCTAATCCTGGCTCCTGTCTTTTCTTAGCCCTGTGCGGCCCTTCTCCCTCCCCACAACCCTCATCCTATTGGACGCAACATCTACTGAGTGGATAATGTTCTTTTAGTTTCTGTATGAATCTTTTACTTTCTACACTCCTGGCACTGAATTGGGTTACTTGCAATTCATTAACAGTGCTTTCTCCCTAAGGAATAAAAACAGAACTGATTTATATTTATGAAATAATTTCATTCATGTTTTTATTACAAACATATGTTATTATCCATGCCTTTATTCTTGAAACAATTGATTCCTTCACTTTACTAACACTTTTGTTTTTCCTTCTTGACTGACCCATCCCAAATTATCTTTAATTGCTCCTCTTTCCGTCTATTAAACATTGGCATTCCTTAGGGCTCTGTCCTCTGCCTTGTTTTCTTCTTACTCTATAAACTCTGTGAGGTATTTCTTCTCACCCAGTCTCTGTATTTCACTGGCATGTGTATTGACTATTTGTAAACATACTAAGAAAGATGTCTGAGATGTCTCTTGCAATTCTGATTCACTAGCTCTAAAGTATCCCACTGGAAACTAAAATTCAGTATTACCTAATTTGTGTTTATACATTCCCATGCCCTCCAACTATACTTCCTTAGCATTCTCTATGACAGGTAATAAATTTTCTGTTCATTCAGTTTCCAGAAATAAAAATCTGGTTATTATCTTTGGCTTCTTGCCCATTAATCCCATTGATGCTACTCCTTAAATGTATAAATATTACTCCTACTCTCCCCTTCTCTCCATTTCCACTGGACTAATTCCATCCTCCATCAGTTTTTGCCTAGACTCTTTATAGTCCATTCACCTTCTTTCTGGTAATGGCTCCTCCAATCACTTTGCACATGGCAGCCTGATTATTATTTTTTTTAAATCAAGTAACTTCTATCAGTCTACTGCTTAAAATATTTTAATAATTTCTCCTATCCCTTAGGACACAGTCTCTTTAAAACAGTAAATTCTATAATAAGTTAGACAACTAAAAATTAAAATAAAAAAAAATAAAAAACATGACTAAATTAATCTTAAACCTCACTTTACCTCACCTATTTTTCTTAACATCTTCCCTTATGAACTTGATTTCCAGTCCTACCAATACCTTCCTCAAACCTGTCATATTCTCTTTTATTTCACAGCCTTGCCAGAGGTGTTCCAACTACTTGGAACATTCTCTTAGTTTCTCATGACCCCTTTTACCTTGTAAATTTACATATAAGTTCTACTTCTACCTATTTATCCTCGTCATCACTTTCAACAGAAAGACTTCTTGGATCTTCCTAGGCTAGGTTAGGTGTTTGTACTGTGTGCATTCACATCACCTCAATCATGGTACCTAAAAATAATAGTTATACTGAGTTATCTGAATCAGAGAGCATTGTAAGAATAAGAACCATATCTATCTTTTCCACCACTATATTCTTATACTTAGAATATGGTATGCATTCAATTAATATTAGTTTTCTTGAATGAATGGATACAAAAATGGGTACATTAATAAATGAATGCAGAAATGAGGACCTCTATGATCACAAAAAAGTGTGCTCACAGAGAAGTAGGAAAACCAAGAGGAGTTAAAGTGTAGGAATGAAAACAGAAACAGAGATGAATACGTGTTTGGTAGATGGAAAGCGGTTGACCTAGTCAGTTCTCACAAAAAGTATAAAAGCCTTTGCTGCCCCTACTTCAAGGTAGTTTTGACATAAATCCATTCACATTTAGGGATGTATACTATGCTTTAGGAGAAACAAATTAAATCCAAGCAGGAAGCAAAACACAAGCAAGAGATTTTAAATATCTTCAGTGACATTGGTAAACACCACAGAAAGAATAGAAGATTGGTGGAGATAAGAGGAAGAGGGAAGCTGTCTGACTGGAATATGACAATTCTAAATGAAGCAAAATATGGCAGGTATCATCACCAAAAGTAGTTTATCAACACTGAGTAGATGTACCTTCTTGAAGAATTCATTAAAACAGAAGGAGAAGAAGAAGAAGACGACAAAGGAGGAGGAAAGGAAAGGAAAGGAAAGGAAAGGAAAGGAAAGGAAAGGAAAGGAAAGGAAAGGAAAGGAAAGGAAAGGAAAGGAAAGGAAAGGAAAGGAAAGGAAAGGAAAGGAAAGGAAAGGAAAGGAAAGGAAAGGAAAGGAAAGGAAAGGAAAGGAAAGGAAAGGAAAGGAAAGGAAAGGAAAGGAAAGGAAAGGAAAGGAAAGGAAAGGAAAGGAAAGGAAAGGAAAGGAAAGGAAGAAGGAAGAGAGAAAAGATACCGTTTTTTAGTGTTAAAGAAAACACTTAGCATTTCCTTATTCAAATTTGATCCTGGATGTTAAACTATCAAATGTATTAGTGTCATTTCCCTCACCTTTTGTTTATTTTACTCAATCTTTTCATTGCTGTTGAACTTAAAGTTTTGCCAATGTTTACAGAGATTCCACTGGACCATACTATGTTTGTTCTTCACATAAATCTGTGGCACTCAGTATTGTTAAACACCGTTCTGCATATGAAATTATATACTCAATACCTGAGTTTTATTGTTTATTGGGGACAATTTAAAACTGTATTATATGTAGAATAGTTCATAACAATATGAAGAATTCTATAGATTTGGAAAAGAGGAGACAGAGGATTGGTGCCTTTTCCTGGGAATTAGTCAGTGATGAGGGAATGAATTCAAAGACTATGTGACAAAGGGGTAGACCAGAAGTACTCAGTAGAAAAAAAGACATCTGTCAATTTTTGTTTAGTTGAATTGCTAAATTGAATTTCCTTCACAGAGAATTTAAGTCCTAGAAATGTTCACCTACAGATATTGGCAAAACTAATCCAAAACTTCTCTATCTTTATCTTTTGCATATAAATATAAATCTATGCCTAGACTTGATTTCAGGCTGATAGAAACATTTTTTTTTTTAACATTTGTTCTTCAATATATAACTATTCTATGAATACCATTATTTTTCCCAAATCGACTTTGCTCATTGACATAATTCTCTTTGGATAGGATAACCTAAATGTGACACATAGAGAGAATTGCCTTAGAATCCACATGTAGATCTATGCTCTAATATATGTGCATATATTGAAGTCATGATGAATTCGTCTATGAAATAACGATTCAGCTGAAATAGTCAAATCAATTTTATAGTGTTTATATATAAAAAATATCCATTTGATCTAGTATTTCATTTTTTATTGGTGTTGTGGTATGGTGAGGGTGAGGGAAGGGAGAGGAAGATGAGGTCTCTGTGAAGGAGATTTCACTAATGAAATTATGTTAATAAGCTAATGAAAAAATATGCATCTTAACTAGTTTATAAATTGTTGATCATATTTGAGATTAATATGTTATTTCAATAGTAGTATTAGTGTTACTGTTCAAAGTCACTCTTCAACCTTCTGTTAATTGTTGTTTTATAGCCTATGTTTCTCCAGACCATAATAACTGGGGTTTTAAATAAGTACATATTAATAGTAATAACTCACCCACCTATTTTCACTCCTGTCTGCTAGTGTGAGACCATCATTTCCCTGCAAATGCTACCCTGCATGGTGATTTCTGGGTATTCATTAGAGAATACTTCAAGTTTGCTCATGCACAAAATTTACTAGAGACAACATGGCAACCACCATCATCTTACTGTGTCTCTGACCTACCTTTCTGGTGAGGCATGAAGCCAGGTCCTGTGCTTTTATTGCTCACAAATGAGCTGTCTTTCTATGCCCACCATTCCCCCATCCCCACCACTATTCTCTGGAGCTACTTTGGATACAAACCAGTGCTGAGTCTGGGGAGTCTTCATGGTCCAGATACTATGCTGGTTTCTCTTCTTCATTTGTATACTGCTCTATGAAAGATCAGATTTTAAAAGAAACAAAACCGATATTCTAACTCTGAAATAAAAATATAATGACTTTAATGTGAAGTATACTAGACAGGTTAAATGACAGATAAGACATAGCTAGAGAAAGAATAATACATTGAGAAAAAAACAGGAAAGAGAAATTTCCTACAGTGCAGCATAAAAAGTTTTTTTTTTTAAAGAAAGTATTAAATTGAAGGTAAGAGAATACGTAATAAAGGTATAGTTGTAATTCTGGAAAGGAGAAAATAGAATGGGAAAAATGCAATGTTCAAGAGATTAATGATTAGAATGTTCGAGAATGGCTGCAAGACAAGCATCTTCATATTCTTAAAGCAGAATGAATCCCAAGCAAGATATATACAAGAAAACCTGTTTCTAAGCACAGTTATATGAATCTGAAGACTACTAAGGACATAGAAATCCTAAAAATTGCAAAGAGAAAGAAAAAAAAATAAAACACAAAATTATATTTGTCATCTTGGCAAAAAATGAAAGCTGGAGAAGAGTAGAATACTATCTCTAAGAGCTAATAGAAAATAGCTGACTCACTAGAACCATACACCCTTTGAAATTATTTTTATGGAATAAGGAGAAAATAAACACTTTCAACAAAGCAAAAAATAACCTTGAATGGGAAGTGAATGAAAGCAAGAAGAAAAGATTAATAATAATAAAAAAAGACAAATAATATAATTTGTAAAATCATGAGAAATATAGAGTAACAACTTTTTTATAAAACAATAATAGCAATAAACAGTAATGACTAATCAAGGATCTTAAAATATAAGACAAAACTAGTATAGTGTACTCCTTCTTAACATTTATGAAGGGAGTATTCCAGGGATCTCATAATTAGGAGGGGAGAAATGAATTAAATTTAGACTTTGCAAATTATGCTATCTATATAATCAATAAATCAATAATAGTTTATAACTCCAAACTAATAGAGGGAGAAATAAAGATTTTTAAAACTTAGTCACTCCAAAAGAAGTCAAGAAAGGAGAAAAAAGAAGAAATGAGAAAAGGTAGGGAAATAGAAATCATCAACTAAGATGTGAAAATAAAACTAAATGTATTAAAAATAACAATAAATATAAACAGACTGCATTTGACAACTAATATCAGAAATTATCATATAGAAATACACATACAAATAGATTATGACAACTTGGTAAAATTGCTCTTATGTAAGTCTACACAATTTGCTAAGAAGAGAGAGAAGCAATATTAAGGAGACAAAAGACGGCTTTTCAGAGAAGGTATGAACTAAGTACCTGAGGATGCAATGAGAATTTTGTAAGGACACAAAAAAGACAAGAACATTCCAGAAATAAAAATAGGCATTTGTGAAGAATAATTGCAACATATTGTTCATATTTTTACCTTCCCTCCTCATTCGATAGGGGAAGAACAGAAGGGTGGGAGAAAAAAATGGGAAAATAATTAAAAATTAGAATCCTTTTTTCATTTAGCAAAGATTTACCTGTTCTAGAAACCTTTCCCTAATGATATTTTAAAACAGAAGACATTTTCATTATTTGGGTTAGTTCTACACAGCATTAGATCAGTGATTTGTAAACAATGGCAGTAGCTCTCATAACAAAGTTTGCATAGGGCTGAGAGAAATGAAGATAATATATTGACTTTTTCATATATTCAATACTGTCTTTGTTAATTTTTGGTATTAAGAAATTCTTTACATTATGATTAGTGATAGTGATATGCAATAGGTTTTTGTTTGATTCTTGTTTATTATTTTTTTAATTTCCTTTTTGACAAAACAAGGAGTTGGCAATGAAATCAAACTTCTTTTTCTCTTGTATTAAATTGCATTTTATTGTCCATGAAATACAAAAGTCTGTAAACCACTAGATTAAATGACTCTCAAAACTTATTTTGCCAAGATCTATGCAGCCAGAAATACAATGCTTTCCAAAAACTACACAAGAAATGAAGAATTGCTTTAAATAGAACCAATCTAAAAACTATAGAAAGTATTTTTCTCCTCAGTGCCATAAATTTACTTCTTTAATAATAAATATATGAGTCTCCTGTTTTCATAACAGTAAACCAAAAACTAGGCATACGAACTTCACATTTATTGTTTTCCTTCAGAGAGGACAAAAGTCTATCTCACTGAATAATTCAGTTCCTATGCATGTGTGTATGCTTTTAAAAATCATTCAATATTTGCATATAAACTAATCAATAAAAGACCGCAATGATCAGCTAGTTTCCTGGAACGATTAAATTAAATTATTTAACATTATGTGCCAACTGATACTGAGCAAATACTCTATGCTTGTCTAAGAATTAAATAAGATATTAGACAATAGAAACTTATCACACGCTATTCAACCAAGGAAAAGAAGTTAAAAAATGGAATTTAACTATTTCCATGCCCATTATATCTAAGTTATAGATTAAAGCACTAACAGATTTAAAGGAGTCATAATCATCCATTTTATCCTAGTTGTTTCATATTTATTCTCTGCATAAATCACACTGAATTATCTGTATTTCCCACATTCTTCAAGAAAAATATTTTCTTCACAGTAGATTCCTCATATATTATTGTTAGAATACATGAATAATAATAATAATAATATCTATTAGGCTTGTTGTGATGAACTAAGGGCTTGTATAATTGTTGCAAGAGCCTGTAAGGACAGTCGCTACATTTCAGTCTCTTCGTGAAAGTCAAGGAGATATTAACCCCTCGGCAGGGCCCTATGTCCCTGCATGGTATTCCTGAGGTGAGTGGGGAACAAAGTTCCGGCACACTGGTTCAGATAGAGTGAGTAACACAGCTTTATTTGGGAGCCAAAGTCCCTCTAGAGGACAATGCTCTGGTAAGCACAGAAGGTTATAAAGAATAGAATAGAATTTAATAACAAACCAAGTCCCAAACTCAGTTAGGGGAGTGAAGGTCCCTGGTCCAGGAGAGACGACTGGGTCCACGGTGGGTCTGAGGCGAGCTGGTCTTGCAAGGAAGAACTTCAGAGAGTCCCGATGTTGTGGCTTGCCCCTTGCAGAGAGTTTTAGCCAGAGTGCCCAGTCAGACTTCTCATGGCATTGCTCTGGAGTTCTGCCTTTATCCTCTTTTCCTGGGACTTGTTTACCTCTTAGGTGATAACCGGAAGTTGTTTTGGTAAAGGTATTTATCGCTCAATTTTGTTATGCTCAGTTTCACACAAAAACTTGTTTTTCACTTCACTTTCATCAATCTCAGATGTGTGGTCATAGTCCTGTCCCTACTAGTAAACAACTTGTTTTGCAAACCTCAATCCACATATATAATATATTCTATATGCTCTATACAATAATTTATGTGATGTGACTCATAAGTCATGAGGTATTTGATCATGAGAAATGGAATGCAAGCACGGGCATATGTACTCAACTTTTATAGATATCTTCTAGTAGGCTTCTGAAACCTCTTAACACCTATTTTTATTTTATTAGTAAATGTAAAGAGAGAACATAAATGAGCCAAAGATAATTTTTTGCCTACAGTTTCATTTTCTTTTTAAAAGAAAGCCCATTTTTCTAGAATATTAATTCTCAAAGTGTGGTCCCCGAATCGTTTTGGGGTCCCCAAACCCTTAAACGTCAAGACATAGTCAAGACCGTATTTGCCTTTTGCAAACTCACTCTCCCTCAAGTATACAGTGGAGTATTCCAGAGACTTCATGACATATGATGATACTGAATCATGAAATATATCCACATTTGGAAGATCTTCATAACTCAAGGAACCAGCATTTTTCAAGTGACCAATTCACAATGTGACTTAATCTTGCATGGATAAAAGATCCACTCAAAGTGTAAGATAGATCAATGGATTTCAATGTAACAGATTATGAAAAGCATACTAAGTTTTCAGATTCTGCATTGCAACTTAATTGTAAGAAACTACTAATTGCGAAGTTTTGGTGTTGTGTGAAAGAATATGCAGTTACCTGAAAAGTCTATTAAAACACATCACCCTTTTTCAATTTTATGTCTGTGTAAAACCAGATATTTTTCCCCTTTACTTCAACAAAACAACATATTGCAACAGATTGAATACAGAAACAGATATGCAAATCCAGCTATCTTTCATTAAGTCAAACGTTAAAATGTGAACTGCAAAAATGTAAAGGATAAAAAGGTCTGGAGCCAAAAAGTTTGAGAACTACTGCTCTAGGAAATTCATTGAGAAGTGGCTTTTGCATGACAAAAGAAAATGTGCACTAGAACATTTAACCCCAACTTAAAATGGGACTCTGTTTAAAGGCTATATGAAAATTGGAGCAAAACTACTTGTCAGGCTGTTTGGGGAATTCTGGAAGGTAAAGGAAATTATTGGGTTATAATCCATAATGTGAAACGGGTATGTATATAGGAAATACACAGAGCATGCCAAAAATATATATACACATTTTAAGAAAGGAAAAAACTGTATTAAAATTGTAATACTCTGTATTTACTGATAACAAAACATGAATGCAAGTCATATGTATACTTTTTTTTTTTTTTTAAAGCCTTTGGGCTTAAAACAATGAAAAGCACTGCCAAGTAGGCCTAATTAAGTCAACAGCATCTAAATCTAAACTATAAAATTTAAAAGAATCAATGAATAAAAGAACATAAGCACACTTACAGCATTGTCATACAATCACCACTTACAGAGCTTGGGTTTTTTTGAACTCCTAGTTGTTCTAATATTGCTAACTTTAACTCAGAGCCACTTCTGAACATATTTGCTTTAAATAACTATTAATAAATGTAAGCATTACAACCAAAAGAAAAGAATCACCAGTCATGTTAATGAAATTAAGGATGGTAAAAAAAAAAAAAAAAAGCAACAGATATCTTATGCTGAGGAGAATAATATTTAGTTCAAGAGTAATATTCTATGTGAAAGTCAATGAGAACAATAATATGATTTCAGTTTACTTATCTACTAATGAGAAACACAAAGATTAAAATGCCAATCATTCATTCCTTTCACAGAAAAAAAATAGATTAAATGATTCACTGCAGAGTTTGAAGAAAGTGAAATAAATGTATACCACAAAGAGACTATTTTATCTCAAGGTAGAAACCTCAGGGTATTGTATATAAATTCATCCTCCAAAATCCCCACATTGAGTCACACAATATTTGTTATAGCTTTTTCCTCCATCATTCTCGCACTCCATTTCCATGACCTTAGTTCCTAACTGCTCCTCTGTGACTATAACTTCTCCATGCTTCAGTTTTTCTTCACACAGCTGCCATAATCAAATTCAGAAAAACTCAGATCTGTTCAAGCCTCTTCATGTTGAAACAGTCACTGCCTACAAGATCAAGTCCATGCTACTTGGTTTCACATGAGTCCTTTTCCCAATCTGTTCCCACCTGTCTTTCCATTCCACTCCATTTGCTTCCTTGTAATGCTTTCAAAACCAACCAAGTTCATCTGTTTCAGAAACATTCTCCCTTCTTAATTCTGTTTATTCATTAACAGAAGTAGCATTCTACCAGACACCTAATTATTAGAACATTAGTTAATTGCATAATTCATACGTGGGGTTTTATGGGCTCTGATTTTGGAAGAAACAAGAATTGTTACACCCCATTTTTTTCCTTCAATCCCTAGTTGATGTGAAATTATAACTAATAATAAAAATCATAGTCACCATTACTTGAATATTTATGATGTGTTAAATGCTTTTACTAAGTAGCGGGAGCAATCAAGTTGCTCATAAAATTCAGATGTCCTGAAAAGTAAAAGTTGTTTGTTTGGCCTATAATTTCCCTGGTCTTTTCATTAGCTTATCTACTGTATAGTGACAAAAATAAATAAATAAATAAAATTATTTTAATTCTATTGAATTTAAACTCAATCTTATCCAATACTTCAAATCCTATGTTTAAGTACTATTCGGTTTTTGATGGTAGTTATCAGTTTTTCCTGTTTCTGTACCCCCACCCCTTAAACACGACATCATTTAGGCACTTACATGGATATCTCACACGCAACCCAAATTCAACATGTCCAAGGCCATGTGCTTACTCATCATGGTCCCCTTCAACTATCACCCTCTTGTTTCCCCTATGTTAATGGTTACCCAAGCCAAAAATCTGTGCATTTTCTCTACCATTTTTCAAAAGCAAACAATTAAATGAGTCCTGTTGATTTGATTTTCCAAAAATTCCTAGTCTTTATTTCCTCCTTCCCCTCTAACCTTCTACTCTGACCTAGATGCCAATTCCATAATCACAACTTGGCTATTGAAAGATCCTGCTTCTAGTCCTGCCACTTTCAAATATACCAACCATGCCACACCTTAGCTGCTTTATTTAAAATGCAAATCTTACTGCAATAGTTTGCTTTAAGTCCTCACTGGCAACAGAATAAATCCCAAGATATTTAACTTGGCATAGAATATGACATAATTACCATCTTTTCAGTCTCATTTGCCACTGTTCTTATCTCACAATTAATGTTCTTGATATGGAAATGCCTGTAACTTCCCATCACCCCTATGTTTTTTATATTATTTTGCCTTTGGTCGTGGTGTTTCATCTTTCTAGAGTTTCTTTTTCATCTATGTTTATCTGATTAACTCTTATTCATTTTCAAGTACTTAACATCTATGACATTATTCTTTGTATGTGTATTGTCCCTTAAACTTTCCAACACTCTTCAGGACTGGATTTGTGACTGGGTAGAAAACTGAATTCATTAATCTCAAGTGGTCTTTCCACTCTAAAATTCTAAACTATGTGATTTCCCTTACTAGTCGTATCCACCCCAAACCCCTCAAACCCAGCCTTTTCTCTCTTTCAAAACTCTATGTAAGGCTTTGCCAACTCAGAAAAGTAAATACATAAATAAATTCCAAGAAAACATTTCTATCAGTTATCTGGATTCTGATAACTCATGTATTAAGTGCCAAATTTAGATAAGAATCTACATAAACAAGATCCACTTCCTTCATAAGACTTCTTTGAGGGAGATTTGGCAGATTTTCACCATTCTGCCAATTCCAAAATTACCCAGTCTTCCTTCCAAACATTTTTATGGACGAGTAAAATTGATTAAGTACACAGACAGAATTTTAGGCCTGTCAGAGACATTGTATTTAATGAGTTTAAGCCTTTTTTTTTTACAGAAAAGGAAACGATGACCAAAGATGTTGTGAAGAACACATTGCTCATGAGTTTACATGTTTCTGTTTATATCTGTGTAGGTCTGTATCACCACACTCTCTCTATATTTACACACACATTTATACTACATAGTGTGTGAATATATCCCTGCCTACCTCAGGTTTTAGAAGGATGGAAATCACGACTTCTCCTTGTTCATTCCTTCCTTTAAAAAACAAAACAAAACAAAACAAGACAAAACTATCTGATTTTGATTTTACTCTACAGGCAAAGGAAAATGTTAATTGACTGAGTCACTGCCTTGCCCATCACAATGCTCCCAACTGGTGTTACGGCATCTCCTTGACCTGACTGTCTTTTTACCGCATGAATCTCATTCATTCATGGCAATCACAGCCATATCCAAGAACTTGTGGCCAGAATGAAGTCTAATGTGCTATTTGTCTCTGATGATTCTACTTGATATTGCACTGGCTTTTTCCCCCTCCAGTGTGTGCCTAAAAATTTATTTAACAGTTGAAATAATGGTTATATATGCATACTGGAGAGAGGGACAGTATCCAATAAGATCTGTCATTTGTAGGCCACTGTGAATAATCCTTGCTCTCTCCTTTCCCAGTTTCAATATATGCTTTATAATATATGTTAACTTCTATGATTATTCTAAAGAAATTAAAACTTAGCATTTTCCTCAAGAAGGACAGGGCCAAGTATGGGTTCTCCTTCTTTGTGGTCTTTAATGAAAAGTGTCTGAGTTACATATGATTTGTACCTGTAATAAGTAAAGGTAGAACATTCTTATCAAATGCCCCATGTAAGAAACTGGAGTTTGGAAGCCTAGCCACAGGAAATCAGATTCAGAAAGAATGGATTACAGGTATAGGTATCAGGTGCATTGGTTCTCCCACCTGAACCCCACAGTTTGGCCTACTTGTCAGTCACCTACAATCTCAGTAATGGTCCAATGCACAAACCAGTTTTGACTGAGGCAAGAAACTCTCAAGCTCTTCTCCATGCTATGACCCTGCTTAACCCATCTCAGCTCCTCAATTTGGTTTCCCGGGCCTTTACTTTGTCCTTATGTTAGAGTTATGGTAACATATATGTAGAACTAGAGTTCTTTTCCCAATAGAGGTTATTTCCAAATGGTGAGTTCAAGTTAAATTATTATAAGTATTCAATATAGGAATAACAATTTAACAACTTTTAAATGTCCTTATGAAAAGTAGGTATTTAAAGGAAATTCATTATGTATTTTTGCTATTCAAAATAATAATTCTTATATATTGTTTAGAAAGTTGTATTTCCACATAACAAACTTTTAAAACTAAGCTATAAATCTTTATTTACATGTTAGCCATAGTGAAAGTCACATGAAAACTGACTTAGGTATCACAAATGAAAGAACCTTGATCATTTTAATATTACAATTTAGGCTGAGATAAATAAGTCTAGAACTGAATGCTTATTTTAGTTCAACAAGGATAATTATTTTTCAACTTCTTTTCCATGGAAACTTCTTGACTTGTGTGTTTAGTGACCAGCAGAGGGCGAGATGTACACAGCTGAGGGTCTAAATCTTTAATGACTAGTCCCTTCCCATCCCCACCCACAGGCATGCACTCCACCACCACCATTAGGTACAAACCAACCTCAGTCGAGTGAGAAGAAAGAAATCTGTGCTTACTTGTTTGCTCCCATCACATGAGAAGTTGACATTTAGCTGGAGACTAAATTAACACCAATATAATTTTTCTGATATTAAATACAGTACATTCTTAACATAGAACTTACATATTCAAGTAAGGTAGGTAGATTCCTTTGTACCTTGTTTCGTCAATCATGTTTAAAAACTCAAATTACATTTTGCTAAAACCATTTCTTCCTATTACCCATAAATTCTGCACATACATAAAGTAAAATTTAATCTATATTTCTGATATTAGTAAAAATGTAACTATTCAGAATTCCATTGCTTCTAGAAAAATTTAGATGGATTTTTATAGTTTTCTTATGCTCTTGCCTTTCAACAGCAGTCTGATTTTATAACATTTAAAATGTTTTTGTTTGTTTTTTTAGCTTAAAAAAACTTCCAGGACAAATTCATAGGTGTATTTCTTGTGAAAAAGGTTTATTTTTATAGATGTAATCTTACTAAAAATTCGTCCGTGCAAAATTGTATAATATTGGAGAAAAATGAGGAATGGATAATGGATAGTGGACCTGATCCAGGTTCAAACAGAATCCTTCTAAAAATGAAGGAGAGACCCTCCCTTTTCTTTGACCCTCGGAGTGGGTGTCTTCCAAGAGAACCCCAAAGGAAGAGAATGAGAAAGTGGAAAAAACGCATCTTTGAGAAATAAAATCACATGTTAATCATTTCCCTTACTTTCTACCTTTCCCACGTGTAATCACTCTGCTTACCTACTTATCCTACTACCGGCCCTGAAGCAGGAATGCACACACTTGCCTGTTAAAACTTAGGGTTCTGAGGAAGAACCCAGAGTTCTTAGGGTTCTTAGAAACCTTGGGGTTCCTGGTCATGTCCATTAGGAAGTGATCCTAGCGTCCCCCACCCCCCACAGCCCCCGGGTCTAGGTCTCCCTGCTGTCCCACATGGATGGAATGGTGAGGAGGAAGAGTGGTCTTTTTCAAACTCTCCTTCCTTCCAAATCTTAGATGCACTTACAAACACACAGCACTAGTGCTACACCCTTTGGAATTCCCATAAAGTAAATTAGAGCTGTCATTGTTTAATGTCTTAACCATATGTTGTCATCATTAAATAGGTTAAACCATACGAAATTGCTGATATTTGGTCACTTTTTACATATAGCACCTTCCTGTGGTTCCTCAGCTTTATATGCAATTTAGAAGATTAAGCACAAACCATTACTTTCATGAACAAATGTAAAAGACAATAAAATCAATTTGACCAATTTATTTTTTTCCATATGTTTAGCAGTAGGATTAGTTAACTGCCTAATCCCTCTACAGAATGGTTTTTATTAACAACCATTGTTTGGTAAAAGACAATAGATGATCATTTCCATCCGTGTTACTTAAATTCTCAGAGACATTGGATGCTATAGGCCACTCCTTTAACTTAGTTTTCTAACTACTTCCAGTTTTTCCTATTTTCTGCCTTGCATTCAATTCTATCACATTTTTTTCCTTCATCTCTGACCTCTCTCAGTCTTCTTCAGAAAAAAAAAAAAAAAACTTTGCAGATTCTGCACTTACCCTGAGAGAGCTCCTGTCCTTCTATGACTTTAACCACAAACTGAGATATCTAGCTAAGAACTCTTTGCTGAAGCTAAGCCTATTTGTAGTCCCCTCACTAACCTCTCACTTCTAGTCCATCACCAAGTTCTCCAGATCAGTAGGGATTTTTTTTGTTTGTTTCTTTTTATTGTTGCCTATAGTAAACATTATAAATAGCGTTTATGTATCATTTATATGCAAGGCATTGCTCTAAAAACCTTATAAATATTAACACATTGAATGTTTATAAAGCTCTATGAAATAGACATTATTCCCCTTATTTTGTAGATAAAGAATTTGAGGCAAGACAAGGCTAAATCATTTTTTCAATGTCCCACAGCTAATATACACAGAAGTCAGGATTTAAGCCCAGGAACCAAGTTGCCTGGGCTTAAATCCTGACTGTTATATAGATGTAAATGATACCCAAATGTAAGAAATGATACATAGATGTAAAGGCAACAGTTTCCCCCACCCCATGCTCTTAACTTAGCCTTGACAATGTTCTGTCTATGAAATACATTTTCTGTCATGACCTAGTACACACACACACACCCCACAAATATAAATAAAACAAAGTTTTCATTTATTGTGTATGATAAAGTAAAAGCATTAGGTAAATATCAAATATAATTTCATTAATATTTAAATAAATACAGAAGATCCCAAAATGAGCAATACAAATAAACAGTATTAGGTGAGGCCCACTAAACTGATTTCACAACTCACTTATGGGTAGTAATCTGCAGTTTGCAAAACAGCGTTTGTTTTGATCTCCTTATTAGCTTTCAATTCCATCATCTCTTTCCACTGCCCCTTGTCACAGTCATAATTCTGGCTCTTGGCAATTTTCACATAAATCATTATTGGTTCTTTACTGACTTGCCTACCTGCTTCCTCATTTTCACCTCCCTCGTAAAATACAGACGTGATCATGTGATTCCTGGTTTAGAATCCTTCATTTCCTCCTAATGCTTTTCATACTCAAGAAGCTAAGCCCAATGGGAGAAGTTCATACTCAGGAGACAAAGCCATGTAATACTTTAGGTTCAGGCCTCCACTTCAACTCTCCAGACACTCATCTTTTCCTCCACCATCCTTCTCCGCCCTACTCCATTCATTCCAGCTATATCTGGAGATCTTAGGGCAAAGAAAGCTTTCAGAATTAGATATAAAAATAATAAGATATGCACCTGCTTTCAAAGAATACCAAGGCTCATTGGAAAGGTTAAAATAGTACATATATTCTATAATACAAGTGAAAACTAAGAAATGCAAGAAATGACATATAGATGTAAAGGTAACAGTTTCTTAAACCAAAAGATGATAAATGTAGGAATTTTGAAGTCATTAAAACATGTGCCAGAGGTTTTAAGTGGAGCTTGATAAGTCTAAGATACATTTTTATAGACACTTTTAATCAGAGTCAGGGTTAATTACAGATTGAGTATAAGAGTCACAAAATTATTAGGAATTTCACCAAAGGGATGAGAATCACAAAGATTTTTTCAGGAAGGTAGGAAAAAGGAAATAAAGCTTTATGTTATATATACATTATAAATATTATATGTTATAAAATCTATTAAATTATAGAAAATAGTATTTTATAGGAAAATGTTAGGGAGTACGATAAAAGTTGGAACAATATGGAGAAAATTCAAAATTTCCACTCTAAGTTAAATGGTAAAAGCGATTTAAAATTAGCGAGAAAAGGTGGGAGTGAGAGTTAGAGAAAAAGGAGGGGCATTCAAGAAGGTGGTACTTTCATCCTGATTTTTAGAGGGTTGTGCTATTGATGATACATAGTTTCACCCGGCATAATATTTAGTTAAATGAATTATGTCACTAACTGAGCAACTTTTCTTTCAGTGAATATATCTACAGTTGGTAATTAGATTAAGTCATAACCGCATGTTCTGATTGAATCCAAACACATTCAACTGCCCATAGGTTATTATAAGGCCACTACCAATTTTCACATCACATGAAAGCACTAAGCAAAAAGTGCAAAGCATTCTGCTTTTGATACATAGACTGTTAGGGGTGGGAAGAAATGTGAAGATCAATCAGCCTAGTTTCTCAATTTACAGATGGAAAACTGAGCCCAAGCATGATTCTGAAACTTACTTAGGGAGATAACATTTCATTATAATAGCGAAGAATAGAACACAGGGTTCCTGAATTCTTGTCAAATGTTCATTTTACCATTCTTTTCCTACATTCTTATCTAAATACAATCAGAGTCTCTAACAAATACCAAATATTTAAATCTAACAAAGTCTAAACTTAGTTCTCTGGATGTATATAATTTACCCCTACTCCATTTAAATGACTTCGTAAACAGCCATGACTAAGTAAGATGTTATCCCTCTTCAAAAATAACTTATTGTATCCAAAAAAAAGTAATGATAGGTGATGATTAAACATTTGCCATATTTCATTTGCATCCAAAATGAAAGCCCATGCAAAAAAAATATCTTTTTTAAAATTTTTTTTCATGTTTAACAATGATGGTGAAACCCTCGAAAGTGTGAGGGCTGTATTATATTTTAGAAAAGAACATAAATTATCCAATTCACATTGTTTTAAAAGTTATCACAATTAAAGTTATTGTAAAGATATATTTATACAGAGAAGAAGCAATTGCAAGACAAAATAGAATCAGAGTTTGTTTATTTGTGTTCAATTACAGGCCTTCAGTGAGACTATATAAGCTTGGTTCCTGAAAATCTCAAACATGGGGTTGGGTCAAGGAAGCCTGTATACAAATTTAAGATAATGACCATCATGGATAAGCACAGCTTAATATTTGCAGTATATTTTGCAAATATATTTTTGCCATTATCATCTAGTTTAGGGGATGAGATATTCAGGTATATAATCAAAAACTCTTTTCTTTTTTTTAAGAGGATTCCCTATGTATTATAAGTTTATATATCATAAAATAAAAGTAAGCCGTTTGCCCAAAATTCATCTTTGCATTTGTGATTAAACTCATCAGACTCTGTAGACTGTATCTTCCTCAACTGTTTGGTCTTTGTCCTACAGATCAGGGCAATGGGTGAAGATAAGAACCAATGAAGTAGTTAGGTCTGTCAGAAAAGACAACCAAGTGCGTGAGGGGAGGGGAGTGGGTAAATTGATATTCAGGACTTGGCACTAAAATGAGAGACCAGAGTTTGAGACAGCTGAATTTAGTGAGCAAGGGATTATTCCGCATTTTATAAGGTAGTGGTGGGAGGAAAGATTTTAAGAGAAGTTGCTTTATGTGTATGGATTTGACAGAAATGAAAAAGTAGGATTTTAAGAAAATTTGACTGTGTATTATATGCTGAGATTTTTCTTGAGTGATCTTAGGATATAATTTGTTTTCCAAATCAAACTGGAGACCAAATTGTTTTGTCTTATTTATTCAATGTAATTTATATATTTTGTTATTTCCCACCAGCCAGATAACACACATTCCTAAATATTTCCTTTTATATGTTTCTTAGTTATTGTATACTGCAGCACTCTTTCTGATTTTTTTGGTAAAGAATATTGCAGAGCTTTCTAAACAAAGAGTTGTCCAACTTAAACAAAACATTTTTAGAAGAAATTATTTCTGAAATACATAAAGGAAAATATATAGTAAGTTTTGGAGTGGAACAACACATTTTGATCACTGAAGGGCAACTTTCCAATGCATGTTGTCTATATTTATTGCTATAGAAATAATGAATACCCCAGGAATGGTGAAAATTTTAACAACCGTCATTTTTGAAAGTTATGATATTATACACTTAATACTCTGACTTTTGTTAAGCCTGAGCTATCTTATTTTAGATAAAATAAAATTTGTGTGTTGTCAGAATGAGAAAAAAAGAGTTCCATCCAAATGAATTCTATAAAGAAATAATTGCCTTAGGTATGATGATTTACTAGAGAAATATTAACATTTCTTAATTGAATTTTAAGAAGTTGTTGCTAGATAATATACAACAACTACATACATATATATGAGGTTGACAATTAAGTTCGTGAACTTGTTGCAACAATGATATCAGAGGGATTATTCATTATGAATTATTCATTATGAATTTGGACTGTTAACCAAATTTACTATTTGGAAGTGCTAAAAAGGTTGCATGCGTGAAAAAGTTAAATGACCTGAATTTTTGTCCAACAATTTGTGGCTCTTGCATCACAACAATGCACCAACTCACCTGGCGCTGACTGTGAGAGGGTTTTTAGCCAGTAAACAAATAATTGCATTGGAACACCCTCCCTACTCACCTGATCTGGCCCCAAATTACTTCTTTCTTTACCCGAAGATAAAAGAAATATTGAAATGAAGACATTTTGATGACATTCAGGACATCAAGGGTAATATGATGACAGCTCTCATGGCCATTCCAGAAAAGAGTTCCAAATTTGTTTTGAACGGTGGACTAGGCACTGGTGTCAGTGCACAGCTTCCCAAGGGGGGTACTTGGAAGGTAACCATAGTGATATTCAGCAATGAGGTATGTAGCACCTTTTCTAGGATGAGTTTGCAAACTTAATTGTCAGATCTCCATATAATCTAACAATATATAGTAAATTTTATATAATACATTGTTAAAACTGTCCTAATATTTTGCTAAATTCCCAATTGCTGTTTTCAAATGGTATTATACAAAGAAGGTTCCAGGGACAAAGATAATTATGGAGTGATGCATGCAATACATGGAGTGTTATATCAATAAGAAATGAGCAATATAGTCTGTGAGCATATTTTAACATATATGTTTACCTGGAAGCAAAACATTTAAAAAAAATAAGTTAAAAAGATCTAAATGTCTCACTTTCTGATCAAAGCTGTTGTTTTTCCCCCACCATTCCCCAGTGTTATCTAGCTTTGTATCAATTATTTTCATTGCTTGTCATCCACCTATTTACTTTTCCTCTTCAGACATTTTGAAAAGTTAAATGTTCACAATAGACTCTGATCCACACCATCACATACTTTTTCCTGTAACCATAACACTCAATACTTACCAAAGCAAAACATCTGACACAAAACTTAATATACTTGTCTGTAGTAATTTTTTAAAATGCTTTAGAAAAGATAATTTAGAAAAGCTGCACTGAAAAATAAATGTCACCAATAAGGTATCTATATTCTGATATTTTAAAAACTCAATTAGAAAGATTTTTATTGAGTGAGTCCTATTTCTGCTGAAATTATAGGTAAACTTAAGTAGGATAATTAACGGTAGTTGTGGTAACAAGCAATTGTGAAAATCTCAGTCTCCCTGGTTTTCTCCTATTTCTACAAGCCATTGTTCACTGTGGAATCAGAATAATCTTTTAAAAACAAAAATCAAACTTTATGTTTTCCTGATTAAATACATATAGATCCACTACATGACAAGCTCTGTTCTAAGTACTCTACGAATACAAGCTCATGCAATTCTCTTAACAATCCTATGAGGTTGATGCTATTGCCATCCACATTTTCCATTTCCCAATGAGGACACTGAGACACACAGAGTGAAATAACTTGCCCATATCACATAGCCAGAAAATGGCAGAGTCGGAATCTGCACGTAGGCAAGCCGGCTGGCTCCAGAGGCCATGCATTTAACTAAAACCTGCTCTATGCTGCTGCACTCCCAGGGGAAGGCCTCCAGTTTCCCATCATGCTCAGAATGAATTCCTTATTGAGGACCCACATAGCCCGACCCCTGCTGATGTTTTCAAGCTCATCTCCTTTGCTTCCCTGTTGACTACAAGGTTGTGACCACATTAGCCTTGTTCTTTTTGGGTTTTATTTTTTTATTATTTTTTTAATTTTTTGCCCTGTGACAAACCAAGTACTTCCAGACTTAGAGCCTTTGCACTGGCTATTCCCTCTGCCATCGTATTTCTATCTTCTTGATTATAGTGTAGCTGGTGTCTCCTTGGTCTTCAGATCCCAAGATCTGAATGTTACCTCCTAACAGAGACTTTCATGATCACAAACTGAAAGAACCCACCCCATTACTGTCTAATCAAACAACATAATTCACATAGCTTTGTGAGAAGCGCAATGCTTTGATAGTTTTCTTGTTTATACATGTATTTGCTATTATTTTCTTTTCCTCCCACAAGAATACTCTTGCATCATTCACTGCTATAGTCCCAATAACATGGTTTTCCAACCATTTGACAACATAGAACACAGGGAAATGGTAAAATTTGTTTGGCACATTTGGGTAAATTGGAGGGATTTGGTATATTTATATGGGGCTTAATGAAAAAATATTATACTTGTTATACAATTATTAGAAGACAAAAAGGATAAAAATAATAGGACAGCATCAAATGTTAACCTTTTGAAAATTTTTCAAAAGAAACCTTTATACATTTTTTAATATGAAATACAACCTGGCTTTCATGAACATACTGTCTTGTACTAGGCATTGGGCTTGAAATAACAGCAAAATGTCTAATGGCATTGTAATGATATCTTCAAATTCTTGATAGTATTCACTAGAAACTTTATCACAAAAAGAGATGATAAAAATTTACAACAGAAGAAATATATTTATAGTAACTAGCAGATCTTTCTTATTTTCATTAATATACATAAGATCAGATTGTGTTTTTATAATGCCAATGTTAAAACTCTTATATCCAGTGCTTCAGAATAACAAAGAAACTGTAATTTGCAGATGTATGTGAATCATCAGAACAGTCATCTTCAACTAACCAGGCTGCTCGCTCATGGGCATACTGGCTGCAAAGGAGTGTACCTGCCATAAGTAAAGATAGATGTTCAATGGTGCCTCTTGGTGCTCTACTCCTTTGGCATCCTTACCTGGCTTCTGTGCTTCCCCATCTCTGATGGGCTGACAGTTGAGCTGCACTGCACATTTTTTCTCCGCGGAGATCAGAAACATATATTCTCCATCAGTTCACTGGGTGACGTATTCATGATGAATAGAGAAGAGCTCTTGGCTAACGGTCCAAGTAGTGGATTTTTTTCTTGGCCAGGCTCAGGTGGGGCAAATCTGTGAGTGCTGGATGTGACTTCTTCTGCAAACTATCTGAGATGCCACTGGGTGCGCCTCTGAGGACCTCCTCCTGAGGCGGGAACTCAGGTAGTGGCTCCTGGCTCCAGTGACTCTGACCTCTCAGCTGGGAAGTAATAGCTTAAGGCAGACCAATGGCGACACGGAAACATTTATTTAGAAACTTGCTCCTCAAAGTGCGGTCCATACCAGCATCATTGACATCACGTTGGAGTTTGTTAGAAATGCAGAACCTCAGCCCCCATCCCACTGCCTACGAATCTGCATTTTAACAAGACCCCTTTGTAATTAGTAAGTACATTAAAGAAGTGCTTTAAGAAGTGCTGATTCGGAATACTGCTTAGAGCAGAGTAAGCTGGCAATGAGTACGTGGAATAATATTGTATGAATTATATATAATGAAAATGCAAAGAACTGAAAGGATATTGAAGTGTTTTACGTATGTTTAAGGACTTCACCACGATTTACTCTTACAAAAGCATACACAGTTCATTTAAAAATTACATGCAAAATTAAGATGACTACAAGTAGGACAAAACTTGCCATGAAGATGCTACCTATAGATGGTATGAGTTATTAAATACCCAGGTCATTAGTTCTTTTTGTCAAGTCATCTTTCTGAAAGTAGCTATTTTCATAAAATACACGCCAGCCTTCCTCCTTTGCTTTTCATCATGTTTGTGTATGTAATATGTATCTGTATTAAATAGATACAATACATAGAAATATAATGTATAAGCCCATCTCAGACTGGCTCAAAGTAAGACATATATATATATATATATATATATATATATATATGTATATATATATATATATATACATATATATATATATACATATATATATACATATATAAATATATATATATGTGTGTGTGTGTGTGTATATATATATATATACATATATTTAATGACTGTTCAATTTGTTCCCTCACACAATTTGCCAACTCTATAAAACATTCATTGTTCCAGCTTCTCCTTTCTTATCTCCTCTCCATTTCCTAACTGGCCTTAGAAATGACTATTCCAGGAATTGAGACATCAATTATTTGCAATTTCAGACCGCTCCAGACTCTCAGCAGTTCTAAGGTCAACCAAAGTTAAGGGAAATTGTTAAGTTTTATTTTGTATGTCAGCACAAAATCATCTTTTTGCTGTTTTTACTTTGTTACTGATATCCCTGATTATGCTTACTGGTTATCACTCGGTCTTTTCCAAAATGAATTATAAGTTATAGTGTCTAGTTAACTCTTTTAACTTTCACTCCACAAATATTTACTGGATATCTACTACGGATATGGCACTTAACTAGGATGCCTAATCAGATAGGACAACACAGGTTATGGTGCAGAAACAAACGGTGCCCAAATCTGAGCATATCAAGGGAACTATTTATTTTTCACTCAGAGTACACATCCATCGCAGTTCAATAGTGAGCTCCACCACTGTAGTCATTCAAGGATCCAAGCTGATGGGGATTCTGTCTTCATATCTGCTTCCACGGTATCATGACAAGGTTTAGGAATGAGGTGAACCACAAACTGGCTCTTAAAGCATATGCCTAGAAATGACACATATCACTTCTCTCACATTTTATGGTCCAAACCAAGTCATAAAGCTGTGCCTACCTTTAAAGAAACTGAGGAAGTGCAATCCTGCCAGGTGCTCAAAAGGGGTAGAACCATGGGAACAGTTCTAACACCACAGGCCTATCTAAAGAGAAACCTAATGACACCTAAGCACCAGCCTGTTTTCTAAGACTTTAGAAACTGGTTGTAGAATAAGATATATATGTAAACATTATGCAAACAGAGTTGAGTATCAGGTACAAGATGTTCTAAGACTCAGAGGGTGGTGCTGAGAAAAAAGTGTTTAAGAATTTCAGACATAGAAGAGATAAATGTGGATGAGTGAATCGAGGAAATATATGGACAAGGTGAGACCATGTACAAATTGTTAGCTTCAGAGTGGAAAATGGAAGGAGAAAGGACATTCATGGTTATAACCATATTAGATAAAGCAGAGGTGGGGAGAAGACTGCTGGAATATGGGTATGAATTGACCTGAAAGAAATATTGAAAATGTTTGTTCTGAGAGCAGCAAAGAGTCCTTTATGTCTAATATAAGGTAATCATGAATGGGCCCAGGAGGAACAGGTTATGAAGAGCCTTGTATGCCAAGATAAGATGTTTGCACATTACCTTTAAGACAGACTCCTTTGCAATTGCTCACCTTTGACCTCCCCCTTAGCCCTTTGATGAGGGACCACCACATTGCAGTGTATTGATGATGGGCCACTACATTACAGACTAACTGAGAAATGAGAGGCCAGGGAAACTTGTGGGACTATGTTGGAGAAGAGGGTTGCATAGACATTTAGACCACTCTTCATGGAATGTAGGTGCATTCAGAATTGAATAAGAAAGAAGCAGCCATGAAGTCAATCTGGCCCTGAGCATTAGAAGTCATTTGAGGTTATTAGAAACAATGCAAAAACCAAACAAGGCAAAAACTCTAGTTTCAAAACTATTGATCATCAGAGCTGCAGGAAACAGGTTTCTTGTGTCAAATAAAGGGGAGAACCAGGAGTGGTGGAAAAATTAAAGGTCTAGATTCTGGGAGTCCTGTTGTCCAGTGGCAGAGAGTCCTCTTATTAGCAGTGTGATTTTGGGTCTGACGTCTTTCTGAATGTCAGTGTCCCCATTTGGGAAAATAAAAGTGTTGGATTTATAATACTCAAGGCTACAGGTTTAAATATTTTCCTTCTTGGTTAATCAATAAACAAATATTAAGGATAAAATACATGGCATCAAATCAATAGAAAGAAACTAAAAGACAATGTCTTTCTGATTGAAAAATATTATTTAGCAGATGAAAGACTATGTAACACAATAACTAGCAATACTGGATAATGAATGACATCAAACTCTTATATATCACTTTCAAAGTAATATTAGTAACAATTTAGTGGGTAGAACCTTGCTGTGGCACTTAGAACAATATGTTCCCATCATATCCATGATCCTGCTTTACAACTCAAGCAACTTACCCAAGGCAAACCACCGGTCTCGTGTACAATTGTCTGGGAGTCGACTTTTAATTAGCTGCCCAACAGAAAGACACCATAATATAATTGCACATTTAAAGAGATAGTTAAATTTTCTCCTTTGCCATGTTATCTTTGTCAACTTCACTTTATGTCATACCTCTTATGACTTTGTCTTAAAATCCTTCAGTTAGATTTCCACATAACTCATATACTTCTATTAAATTCTGACAATAGTGTTCTGTAATTTTCTGTGACAATGTGATACTAATGTCTATTTTGGAGGGAAACACAAACTCAAATAAGATGAAGGATATGGGAGGCTTTCTCTTTTGCTTAAAAATAAATACAGTGATCTCTCTTTCACCCTGCTGCTTTGATGAATGGTTTAAGAGAAAGAATTTTACCAAGTCATGGATCAAAATCTACCCAGAATAGACCACTAAATTCCCTTGTGGGATGTACTGATCTTAGATATTCTCTGTTGCTGCTAATTCAAACTTTGACCCTTTATTATCTTAGTGAAAACTGAAGTCTCCTTAGTGGAGGGCCACATGTTATGGTATGCTTTATGCCTAGAGTTCTAGGTAAGCACAAAAAGAAAACTTTTATAAGGATTTCAATGTTATGCAAATCATTTCATCAACCATATTTTTTGCAATACAATTTCTGATCTTCAAAGCAAAGAAAGACATTCTTCCATCAGACTTCTTATAATGAGCTAAAGATAATTTAAAAAATAACTTAGTTTCACCACCTACTTAGCTTAATACCATCGTATTCTGTGTATAATCCATTTTCCTGGGACTTCTATAAAAACAGACACAACATTGGATCAGTTTACAGAGTAACTATTTTAATTCCTTCTAATTAGGACTCTATAAGGAATTTGCAGCCATGACTGACCTCAACATTCTTGGAGCCATTTTGGGGAGCTACAAAGACAAAAATTTTGGAGTCATGTTCTACATGGCAACCTCAGAGTCACGTTGCTCCTCTTTAGGTTGCTCATCAACTTCTGCACTCCATGCCCAGGTCACAAAGGACATTTGCATGGGACCTCACCCTTCCATTCCCTTCTCCTGTTCAGTCCCTACTCATTTCCCTCCTAGATGATTATAGCAGCCTCCTAACTATTGTCTCTCTCTCAATTTGCTTTTTTCCTACCTCACATTCCTTCTTCTACCATCCCTTTCAATATGTTTGAAGTTACCCTAACCTCCTCTGGAAAGCCTTTGATCTCCCTAGTCCAAATTATGTGTTGATTTCTGAGCATAACACCTAGGTGCCTTGTGATTTCCGCACTCATAGCCCTTTTCACATGGTACCGTTAACTGTACATTCTCTGCTCCCCACAAGACTGGGCGCTACTCAAGACAAAGGAACCTCTCTTCTTTAAGGCCTAGCACACAAATAAATTATTATTACTAAGCTATCAAACAAAAGAAATAAAGATATAAGAAATTAGACATACAAGTGAATTCCAAATCAAGAAAGTTTGTTTTCTGTCTATTGCTTGTTCCCTATTATAGACTCCCGATAATTTAAGATGTTGCTCCGCGTCATGGCTGGTTAACAGTATGTAAGCATTCAACTCAGCTATTTTGTACAATAGTTGTCAACAGAGCATTAGTTAATGTAAGGAGCTCTGAAATAGGGACTGCGTGGAAGTTTATCCCAAATGAGCAAAAGTAGGGAAATGGGAACAATAATGCTCCCATACACTATTATTAAACTGTAAATCACTTTTTAGAATAGAAAAAACTCATGTAAATTTCCTTCTTCCCTGCACCAAAATAGCAAGCTTTTCACTGTTTGTTCTTTTTCTTAACCATGAAACTTTGATTGATATGATAACCCTAAAATAGATTACCCAGGCAATTGATAAAACTTTCCTACAGTGACCAGTCAGGTGAGATTTTTCTGCATCTTTTCTTATGGAAACAAAAGAAGAAAAAAGTCTCTTTTTCTAGTGTTCTTAAATTGTAAACGCTTGATTCCGACTTCACCTTTGGCAGGTCTCTTTAATACATAAACATATGTACAGGGTATAAAATAACAGTCATGTTGGTTTCCCTCAATTATGAATATAATCATAATTCTGTACATATCCTGAGTGTGAAAAAAGGATGGCATCTGTTATGATATCACAATGGCAAATGTAAAAAGCACCCTGATCTTTTTCCTATTTATACTCAAGTAATACTCAGAATATATCTTAGTCTGTTTGGGCTGCTATAACAGAATACCACAGAATGGGAGGCTTATAAACAACAAATCTATTTCTCACAGTTTTGGAGCCTGGGAAGTCCAGCAGATCCCATGTCTGGTGAGGGACCATGTTCTGGATCATGGATGGCTGCTGTCTTCTAGCTGGTCCTCATACGGCAGAAGGGACAAGAGAGATCTCTGGGGTCTATATTATAAGGGCACTAATCCCATTCCTGAGGACTCTGTCCTTATGACCTAACTACCTCCCAAAAGCTCCACCTCCTAGCAATACCATCACATTGGGGGTTAGGATTTCAATATAGGAATTTTAGGGTGACACAAACATTCAGTCCATTACAGAATCCTTCAGGGCAGAGGGTTTACACATAAAATGCTTTGTACAAAATGACACCTATCTTGGTCGTTTTAAGGCTTTGTTTTGTTTCTGATGGCTTAGAGGCAGGTGTAACATTTAGTTTCATTTAGGACATTTTAATCAGACCTTTGGATTTTTTATATTGAAGTAGGATTGACTTAATGATCAAATCAGCTTACCCATATTCATCCATAGGATGTGGGCATCCACATTAAAAATAACTCAGATTTATTCCTTAAAAGCTATGTCAAAATGACAGTCAAAAAATAAGAATACATTCCAAGACACATGCCGCCTGCTGCACTAATGAATATTTGAGTCCTAATGTTTTTTCCCCGGAAACTACCACCTTGAACATAATAGCTGACTCAAATGAAACTTATTACGAATAAAAAAAGATTTTATCAAAAGAACATTATGATCAGTTCTTTTTGAACAAATGAGAAGCAGGCAGGCAGTTTTGTATGAGCTCAAGTTCACATTCATACTGAAGACAACCTCTTGGGTCCTTAGCGAAAGGTGCCATAAATGTGCAAATTCAGATAGACAATTACTTTGCAATGCCAAGATACACAAGATAGCACCTCCCTAGTGCAATATTCCTACTTGTGCATTAAGTGTGGGCTGTACCACTTCTATGTGACAGTTCAGAAAATACAGCGGTAAAATGATTTTTAAACAAACTGAGTCATACTAAGTGATGGAAGGGTGACGGGAACCAAGAACATATTGATTCTATTTCCACATCTAATTATTCACTGCAGCAGCTGGTCCATTACTCTATACCTCTCACCTGAGGACCATAAGCGAATGGAAATGGGTCTGCTGATAATTCCTATTTCACCACTTACACAAACATACTTTACTGCACACAGCAGAATGTCATTTGAAAACTGTGCCCTGGGAAATGTTAATAGATGAACTAAACATAAAAAGAAAAACTGTTTGTTTGGTTAAGCAAAATTAATTGTGATTCTTTACCAAAGGAGCCATTTAACATTTCTTGAATAGGAGAATGTACATTATGTTTCTCTAAATAGAACATGCAATGTGATCACACTTACTTGATAACAGAGTTTTCTCTTTGAGAAAAACTTAACTACATTTCAGAAAACACTAGAATGGAATTAGAAAACACTCAACTAAATGTAGTTATAAACTAAGAACAAAGGCTCACATTTTTCTTTCTGCCTCTGAAAATGACTTACCAAGTTGCCATAAAAAGGCTCTGATTTATTTTTACATTAACTCTAGATCTTACATTTTCCCCACTTTATTCAAAAGAAAATAGAAAAAGATGAGTAAAATAGTCCATATATAACCATTAAAATGGACAAGTCAATCATACTTTTTTTTAGAGAGTCCTGTTTAGGAGAGTGTCATTTCAAATCTATATTTATTTTTCAATTTTAGATCGCTGGTAGTATGCATGCAAGCCCTCTTCCTGGGTTGTTTCTCATCTTCCCTCATAATTTGGAGTCGATTATGCGACAACATGGATAGATCTTGAGATTAATATGCCAAGTGAAAAAAGTCAAACAGAAAACGTCGAGAACCATATGTTTTCACTGATATGTGGTATATAAAACTGAAAACAACAAAGGAACAAGACAAACAAGTAAAAAAACAAAAACTCATAGACACAGTGTGTCATGTGGGGCACCCTGCCCGCTGCACCATTTGTCATGCAGGGCGGCCTGCGGGATCTCTGCTCCTGCTCCCCACATAAGAACGCAGGACATGGTGAGGCAAAAAAGGAACTCCCACGGAGCCATAGGTAGGGGAATCGTACTATTATATTCTTGCTGGCGGCTGGGTTGGAGACACAGGGAGCAGGAGCCACACTGTTCGCAACCCTCACTGGCCGCCGCTTGCAGGCCCAGCCACCAACTTCTTGCTAGCCCCCATTTTCCGCTAGCGTAGCCACAGCAGTTATATTAGTGGCCAATGGCTCACTAGTTACAGCTGACGGCCATGTAATCCCAGTTGATGGCCATTTACTACCTGAGCCAGCACCTTTCTACGTGAGGCCGAGAGCCTAGAAACTGCTTTCTGGGGCTCTGTCCCCACACAGTGTAATGCAGGGACTCAGCTCCTGCTCTCGGTGGGTGGACACAGAATATGGTGAGGCCGAAAAGGAACAACAACGGAGCCATAGATAGGGGAGTCATACCACTATATTCTCGATAGTGGTATGGTTGAGACAAAAAACCCTTCCCAAAATTCAGGAAAATCTCTAAGTTCCTATCCCTATGCCTAATGGATAAGGGTTTATCTGGTACGTTTCAGTGAAGATGTTCAGGGAGAGTTAAATACACGTTACAGAACAGAGAGGATTGGGTAGGCAGGACATCGCAAGGCGATAGCATGGAGGTGGTGATGCGGAGCAGGAGAGGTTGAGACTTTTCAAAATAAGCATACTCTCATTTCATTGCAATGAAGTCTCTTTGTACAATAAAAAGTAGCCTAAATTTGCATAGCACTAGAGTGTCTTTCTAATTGCTCAAAATTAACAGAAATGTATCTAAAGTATTCTCAAGTTAGAATGAAGCTAACGTTTTCATATAAGTAATCCATAAACAGATTAAAAGTTCAATATCTCACTATATTAATTTTTCTAATGCAGTAGAACAAGTACTAACCATAACACAAATGTAGCTTTCCTAAAACTGTCATTCATTCTCTGCCTACCACATATATATTCTTTGCAGGTATATTTTAATCACATGTATGCACAATTAATTTCAGTACTCATTTGTCATGAATAGTTTTTAAGCTTTAATTGTATAAAGTAATAAAGGGAGCTTAAGTAAGTGACTTACAAAAATTAACCAACAGATTTTCATACCCCTCCTTCAAATTTTGAATAAATAAGATGACCCTTTAAATTATTTTTCTGTGTTTTTCATGATAGCTAAGTTTAAATTGGTAATTCTGGGAGTATCATTTAATTAAGGACATTCCTTCCTCTAATATTTTATCTCAGAGAAAGATCCTATGAGCTCAATAATCACTCAAGATATCAAGATGTTTTCTATGACATTTCTAGTTTGATTCGTAACAACAAATGAGATTTCCTTAGTATTAGTCCTCGGAGCAAAACAGGATAGGTTGGAAATATACCAAACGACAATCCACACCTCTTGACTGACTAAGCCATATAACATTTTATTTTTCAGTCATACCTTTCATTGAAAGCTCTTAAAGGGTTTTATTAACCTTCATTGAGGCTTACAGTTTCCAAGGGCTTGCTGAAGTGGCTGTTCTGTTACTGCCAGAGCACCGAGAGGAAAGTGAGATGCTCACAGTCTGATTCCACCAACAGAAGTAAGTCCTTCGTGGAAGCAGAGTGTTAACTACGTTCATTGCTTCCCTGTAACAGCTGAAATACTAGGATGTGATGCAAAGACACAGATGTTGGGCCAGGAGCGAGGTCCTTAGTCTCTGCACTAATACCTGGCCTAGCTTCTTTGGTCCCAACTAGAACCTTGGAATAGATTTGTAACTACCTCGTCAGAAAGAGGAACACATATGCTAGGTTTTCATTCACTCTTATGTATTTATGGGAATACTTATTTGTATTAAGGAAAAGCTTTATCATTAGATGAGTTCTGAAATTAGGTAGTAACATCAGTGAGTTGAACAAATTGCATTTAATATGGAGAAATAAAAACATACAAAAAATCTGTAATAGAATTTTATATGTCCAACCATACACAAAAATAAAACCCTAACCCTTTATTGCTGTTTTATAAAGCACTTAAATACATGTGGAAATAAACAGTGGAGGAAAAAAAACAGTGGAATTCAAACTACCTGGGTATATAGCATTAAAAAGAAAATAAAAGACAAATTAGACTATGCATGTATGCATTGAATGAAATAAGAGTATCTCTGATGTATAGAAAATAGGCTATAAAAAGAGAGGGCTCAGGTGGAAACAAAATGATTTTTCCCAATGGTGGAAAAAAAACACACAACAAACCCTCAGGTTAAAAGTGACTTTTCACAATTTGTGTTTTGTTTTGTTTTGTTTTTCCCCAGAACAAAAAAAGATGACACAGTTAAGTTAGCTTTTATTCAATTTGCTTTAGTCTAGATTTATGCCAGGTTTATTGGCTTAGTCAGTGAAATAAGTAATGGTTAATTTCAGTGACAAACAACATGGTTGATTTAGGAAAACAAAGCCAAGTAGCTAAAATTTTGAATTCTTTAGATTCACTGACTAGGGACAAACCTGTCTTGGTTTTTTCCATGGAAAAGAAATGATTTGTGTTCATGTCTATCCAAAGGAAGAGGGAGTAAAATTCCTTCAGATCACTAAGATAATTTCTCCTGAAATTAAATGAAAACCCAATAAAAATCTAAACCTGAAAGGGGTTTTGAAAGAGTGTTCTGTTTTCATGACATGCCAGAATTTTTAAATGTTGGGTGGGACATGCAGATTACATAGTAAAAAAAGAGTTCACCTGTTGAGATCTTACTTTTTCTGTGTTATAATTATGAATTTAGAAGTGTCTGAGGCATGTTTTAAATTCCTTGAAGTTCACTGGGCACAAAAGGTAAATTGCATTTCCATTCAGAATGACCACTATTACCTGGAAAATAAAATGGGACTATAAACCGTTCCTATCTACAAGAAAACATATGCAGTAGGGCATACATTTGAGTATTAGAATCCCTAAGGTAAGAGGGTCTGATTTGAGAAGCCATTTCTCTTGGTGAGTTTTGATGATCAGACTGAAATATTCTGATAGTCTTTCACATCCACCTTCAAAAAAATTTTTTCCCACCTTTTGATAAACCCAGAGTCTTCTGGAGATGTACATAGGGAAGTCACTTGATGTCAAATACCATTTCAATTTTCTGGTCCTTGGTTTATGATTTCCATCTGCATTCTGTCACATTGTATTATGTTTATTGCTTTACAAAGAATACAACTGACCAGAACAGAAAAGGAGTAATTTGTCTGCAATATTCCCCTTTGAGAACTACATCTAATCCAGCAGATACTTTTGTTCCTTACTGTAACCCCATTAACACACAAACTGACCACCGAATTTTCGTCATCACTCCACTGTTAACATACCATAAAGTGACTCCTTGGTTTACCTATTTGTTCCAAATTCCATGCCCTGCCTCCCAAATAAGAAGCTAAGCATTATCTCTTTCTCTCCCTGCTTCGGAGACTCTGTGTTTCCTGAACAGGCATTTTATCTTCTTATAAAATTACCCACTCATGTTTCCCTTTCAGTGTGTGCTGCCTGATTTTCTTTTTCCTCTTCTCACATTGTCTAAGTTCTCTATGTTTTTAAACATCAAGCTAAAATATATCCACCTCCGTGAAATATTCCCCAGTCATCCCCAGCAAGAATTAATTCATGTAACATAGAACAAAGGGTCTCAGGGGCAAGGGAGAATGGCAGATGTGTAGGATTTTACTTTTTACACTATTTAGCCCATGTCCAAAACCTAAACTGTGAGAGCATAGCTACTACTCTCAGAGAATGAACTGATACATCAGGGTCTCTCTCATTTATTGGCTTCTTAGTTTTGACTTGCTCAAGTTTACAGGAACAAGGTAACCACTATGGAAGGTTTGAATGATCTCAGTGGTTGCTCTCCATTGATTTATTTTGAAGTATCCAATTAGATTCCATTTATTTTATTTTACCTGCAAGTCCTAACATTGTTTCTGCCACTGACAAGTTAGGCTGTCTTCTGTCCTTTGGTCCTAACTTTCACGTCACTCTTTTTGAAGTTCTAACTTTTATCGCATGAAAGATTTTCTTCCAAGTACAATGTTTGGGTATTCCAAAGCAGTAGGGTTGAAATCCCCCATCTTTAATGATTCTCATGAACTTGGATAGAATTCCAGAATGCCTTCACAAATACATCCCTTTGGAGAGATGCCCTCATGCATGCTATTTTTGGATGGCTCTGTGAAAAGAGAGAAGTAAGTACCAGCTTCAGTAACTTCCACATTTTCTGTGCTTTCCCCAACACTCACCAACAAATAGCATTTTGTTATGATTTTCCTTATTTTCACTGATCCAGCAGATACAGAAAGATACATGTAAATTTTTAAGGTTGGAAAACAGCACTGGAAATGAACATTGCATTCAAGGATTAGTTTTAAAATTTGCTCTCCCTTTGTGTACAAGGTTTCTTCTATATGCAGTGAGAAGGGCTTTGGTGTTTACAAACTTAAGTGGAATCAGATTTTAAAAATAGACTGAAGTGAAGCCCTGGAATGGGTTATTCAAAAATAGGGACAATAATTTATAAATTTCATGCTCGATTGTCAGTACCTCACAAATCATTGATTCTTGTTTTGAAGTGGTGTGGTTTTTTTCCCTCTCTCTCAGTATATATTTATTTACAGAAGTGGTGCATTTTTTATGGTTAAATTTTGAAACCTACTTTTTATAATACCCTCAGACTTCAGTTTCATAAAATAATACTGTTAAGCTATAAAATAATACTGTCAAGCATAAAGATCCAACTTAGGAAGAGTTAAAAAGCCTTCTAGCCACTTTAATTATCATTCTACTAAGAAACCACATTTTATAGACTTGAAAGCAAGCATTCTGTGAAAAATATCCCATTTGAATTTTTGAAAAGTCAACCTCAGACTATAAGAATAAACACTAACCTTCCATCAAATATTTGGATGCTATTTGCTTTGGAATTTATATGCATAGTATACATGGATTTCTTATTTCCTGCAATTTCATCATACTTAAAGAGTGAAGTGACACTGAGAAAGTCACATCCACAAAGCACCCTCCACTTTCTAGTTTTGCTCCCAAATTCCTATTCTCAGTTGCAGACAAATGACTTTACCTTTCAGCAAAGTGATTCTGCAAAAGCCTCAGCCTAACTGGAAGAGAAAGTGATAATGGCAGTGTATGAGTCTTGGTTTAGTAAGGAAAACAAAAGCACCACAAGTAATTCCAAAACACGAATTTAACACAGGGCACTGGCTACGTAGGTTTTGGAAGAGCAAAAACAGAAAGAAGCGGATGGAGGTGGAGGGAGCTCTAGAAGCAGAAAGGAAGAAAGGATGACAATCTGCGACACAAAGCTAATAAAACCACTGGGCTGGAGCCCATTAGCCTGTACCTACTGCCATGCTGTTGGAGACATTTGTCACAGTCACTCCTGGATCTCTGAAGAGGCGTCATGTCCACGTGGAACCTACCAAAGCTGGGGCCTCTGCCCAAGTTCCTGTAGTCAAGAGTCACCCCACGTCCAATGCAACTGCCATAGTATTAAAACCCGAAGCAGAAAGTTCACTTCTTCATCTACCATCTCCCACCAATGGCTCTTATTGACAGAATCTAATAAGAATCAGCTGCCATGGGAAGCTGGCAAATGCAATCTGTAGACTCCTGTTCCACAAAAATACACAGCAGAGGCCAGAAGGGAGAATGAGACCTGAGAGTATTCAGACACACGTCCAGCACAGGAGGCAATATGCTATTGTGCCCACAAAGAGTGGTTTTCTAGTATTATGAGAAATGGCTGCTACTCATCTATCCATACTCTTTCAACTGGTCCTTATTGTTTCCTGCAGCACGTAGCAATGGGTTAAGTTCCATTCAAATGACCTGATCTAGTTGACCCACAGGAAAAGAAAGGCATTTTGGAACTTACCACTTCCATCCCACTACCAGCTTGTATAAAGAAAAGGAAACGCAGAGGTTAATATCTGGGAGGAAGAACTACTGGACAGCTCTTTGAAATCTAAAACACCCCATTAGAGAACTGGTCATCTCAGGGGAGGACAATCCCATTCTCATTCTCTTGATCCCTGGTTGAACTTCCTGGAAGAGCAGAACATAACTCTAGAGAACAGAAATGGACAGGAGACCACAATATCCATTAAGAAAATGATTATTATCCTAGAGAATATTCAGCTCAGATTGGAAGCACCACAAGCCTAAAATGGAGAAACTTGCATACAACTCAACATATATAAATATGAGTATATTTTGAAGTGGCTGCCCTATCCCACATTCTCTTCTCAGGAAATCTCTCTAGACCTCAGCTTCTGTGGGGAAAGACGCTTCTCAATTTTGCATATTTTAATATTGATGCAAATGCAATTATAGTCTATGTAATCTCGTGAAATCAGAACTTTACCCTGCAACATGCCCAGATTTTAATTTTACATGTAGCTGTGTTTCATTTATTTTCATAGCTGCGTAATATTTCTAATTCTATACTAAGTATAATGGATCAAAATGACATACTTTATTTTTTTCAGCTCTTTATGGACTTTGTTTTCTACTTGATTTCATTTAATATTCAATCAGTACTACCATAAAATCTTTGTCATCATATCCTGTTGCAAATAAGCAGTCATTGGTGTATCCTTAGCAATAGAATTTCTGAATAACAGGAAATAAAGCTTATCTTCAACTTTGTTTAATAATTAAAAACTATCTTCCAAAGTGGATGAATAAATTTAAAATCCTTCCAGTTGTTTCGCTGTCTCATCAATACTTAAGTTTTTCATACTTTTAAATGTTTTTCCAACGTGGTTTGTGTACAGTTATCTTCAGAACTGTAAAACATTCACCAGAATATTGGTCATTATAGGTTGATGGCCAAATGCTTTAGCAACAGTAACCTTCTGAAAGATCATGCCGTCATTAATTGTCATTACTTTGCAACTGGAATATGTGTCCTCCTGAAAGTGCTTTGGCATTCTGATGCAATCGATGCAGAGAAAATACAATTTGTAATGTGTCTCAAAAATAAACTTTTAAAAATTATAAATTATTGAAACACAAATATTATCATTTGTTAAAAATCTTCCAAGGACGAATTTTTGTACAAGGAAATTTTTACTTATAAAAGATAAAATTCTGATGTTTAATTTGTTTTAAAACATCCTCAGTTGTCGTGTCCCATTCCTTGGGCAAGCAAGTAAACTGTCAAATTTATAATGTCTGAAAAATGGATCATAAACTCCACAGATGCTACCATCAGCTTTCAGTTTCCTTTAAAAAGCTGCTTTTGTTACTGGGTCAATGCTTTCCAGGGTTATTGAAAAATTCATTAAACACACTGAAAGGACTCATGTAATCTGTGGGCTGACAGATACAATTATGAATTATGTGTTGAAACACAGTGAAATAAAATATCAATTTGGGAAACTAACTTTGACTGTATTTTTATAATTAGCTTCTTGATGAATTATAATAAAAAATACTTACATGCACCTTAGCATTCATACTACTAGATGGAAGGTGAATTAGTTATTCAAAAAATAATTTATAAATTTCTAAATCGATAATTTTAGGAAACATGCTGAATAATACAGGAATATATGGGCCTGAAAATATGTGAGGGCTGTTTCTTAAGCTTCTGCTATTAGTTTCAAACATATGTAGAAGAAAATGAAGACAAATTGTGTACTCAGTTTACTGTTTTTTTTCCCCTGAGTATAATATTATAATCACAAATAGAATAAAATTTGAAGTAAATGAAGCTATTTTAATGTGAAGATTTACTGATTTTAGTTTAATCCTATTAAAAGCCTTCTTAAATCCAAAAAGATCAAGAGCATTTGCCACACTATGATATAAAAAGTTTTTCATTAACCCTTTCAATATATCAAGAATATGGTGGAAATAAGTATTTTTGGTGAGACTATACATTAGAATAATCTTTATGGAAAGCAGATTTGTAGAATTTATTTAAGATTTACATTTATATAAATGAAACTCAGCCATCTCCCTTCTAAACTAGAACCATGAAAGGAAGAGTGGAAGATGCCTCTGAAAACAAATCTTGCAAGAATTTTTGTTAAGGGTTACATGGAAATTAGCTTCAGCTGGAGAATCCATGAGAAGAAGGAAGAGGAAATAATTAAGGGGTGTTTGTCCATGGAACTGATTCTGTACAGAAGGAGAAACTATGCAGAAGAGATTGAGGGTGGGGTGAGGCAACTGCAGGACCAAAATCAATGAGTAGGTGAGAAGGGATGAGATCCAGAAGCTAACAGGATGGGAGGCCTTTGCAGGAAGAAGGGACCTTTTGTCTATTACCCATATGTGCACAGGTGGTACACGCACAAGTAGATTATAGATTCTGTGGAGGAAGATGAGTAGTTCCCATCTGATATGTCACAATAACTGAGATGTCAGCTGAGATAATCAGTTGGGAATGAGAAAAGAGGAGATATTAGAGACAGACAAAAGGTTAGGAAGTTTAAAATACTGATCTATGTAAATGAGGAAAGTGGGTGTTCCAGACATTGCTGAATGGCCAGCTGATATTTAAGATCATACATTCAAGATGGTGCCACTTAGCATAGTAGTGAGATTATCTCCAGAAATGTCAGCTGTTCAGGTGCAGGAATAGAGCAGACTATTAGGTTTAACCAGGGTTGACTTTTTTGTTTTTGTTTTTCCTGATAAGTATACTAGAGGCAGGGAGCAAGGGAGTGAAGACAGCTTGAGAGGAGACTTGCCTCTGTTCCATGAAATCTAATCTGGGCAGGGAGGGATGTGAGGATGAGGTGGTGATGATTAGTAAAGAAAAACTGGAAGTATCAATGGATAGGACCTCCCCATGGGGTGGGAGAACATTGCTGTGAGAGTTTCATAAGTGAGCTCAGAGATGGAAACCACCTTTTATTATGTTAATGGAACAAGAAATATCTAGCATATTTTGGAGTGACAAAAAAATATGTAAACACAGTGAATTGTGAACCTTTAAAAAATACTGTTTGCAAAGATACAAGGATGAAAGTAGCACATGGTTCAGTTAAGAAAGGTATTTTCTAAGGTGTGGTCCATGTCGTTTACTAGGAAAAAATGTGTTCTCTATTCAGACAAATTTAGGAACAAGAAAGATCTGTTGTTGCATATCAGTGTGTATCTGCTGTGGTAGCTGAAAACTTTAGCTTTGTACCTAAGCAGTACTACGCATATGTCTCTTTCAAAGAGAAATTGTGGAAGTAAGAAGATTCAGCATAGCTCATTTTTCACCTTGTTCTGAACTTGGTATAACTTTGCAAAATTCAGAACTTCTGTTGAATTCTCAAGGGCAGCTAAGCTTTGGCTAAAACGCAAGGGCAAGATGGGAAAGGGTCCCTTTGTCCTTTGATCACACAAATCCAAATCAAATAAGGGTCAACCTGGAACAGACTGGATGTGCAAAATTCAAAAGTGAGATCACAACATACATACAGAAATGCCATTTCAACATTTTCCCCACTCTTCAGTAGGAGGTAGACTGAAGAATCAGTGGTGACCCCATTCCCCAGAAGTCATGTTCTCCCCATGCGACCATTTTACTCTTCAATTACTATGAAAGTTTTGAAGGTTTATATATTAGCATGAGATTTAGGAAGGGTGAGAACATTGCAAAGTATCAAACCAGAAAAAAATGTAGCTTTTAATGTGGAGCTACTTATTTTAGGGTGAGGATTGTTGAAACCCACTTTTATTGTTCCAAAGTTTATTAAATCAAATCTAAGCAAATATTCCTCCCTCTGGTATTGATCCCCCTTTGTCTCCCAAACACATATTGAATATGCTGCTGTTGGATTTATATTCCTTTTTTTTTAATTAAAGTTTATTTCTTTGATAACTTATTTCCCTACCACCACTCCCTACGCCTCCTCACATTTAAAAACTTTTAGTAGTTCTCATTGCTACAGGGAATAATATCAAATCCTTTTAGCCTAGTATTAAAGGTCAATCCATTGATTTAATATCTATAAAATATTTACAATGTGCATGTACTGTTCTAAGAAATGCAATGGTGAATAAGATAGGCAAAGTCTCTGTGGGTATGGAATTTTCATTCTAAAAGGGATGGGAGAAGGGAAGCAGACCATTCCAACAGCATTTCAAGCCCTACAGAGTCGTTAAAGCGGGGTGAAGACATCATCTCATTTAATCTTTAAAACGATCGTATAAAGAAGGAACAACATTATCTCCACTTCACAGTTAAGATAATTGAGACCCTGATTAAGTAACGTACCCACTTTCACGGGATAGCAAGAGATGAAGCCCATCTCTACCCGACTCCACAGCTCTTAGGCACTAAGTTTAAGCCTTCCAGTACTGATTGTATTCAGGTGTTTGCAAAATTTTACCTTTGTTCTTCTTCAAAGACAAACAAATACATGTTCAGAATAAAGAATCGTTCATGTATTGCATGGCTTATCTTTGGACCTCAAACTAGAATACTTGGATATAAAGCCCTGTTTAGAAATAGTTTTCAATTTTTTGGTGATTTGTATATTTTTAAATATATTGTGTTCTCCTCATAAATGTGATTTTTCTTGCTTTGTTTGTTTTGTTGATTCACTGACTATTTTAAATCCTGGGAATCCTGAGAAACCAAGTGTCTTTTCCATTTTAAACCAAAAACCATGATATGTTAAACTTACTAAAACAGTTGGTAGAAACCTTGTACTAAATATAACTTCTGAAATTCGTATATAATTCTGTCACTGTATTTGTTTATGACATTTATTTCAGAGTCAAATAGCACACCAACATTGCAACTAACTTTAGATTTATAGGCAGGATGAGAACTTAAGACTACTAAAGAAATAACCAAATAAGAACTTGATATGGCTTGTTTAAAGTGGTTTGATTCTGAAAATTCCCAAGTTGGAAAATCATTCATAACTAGATGCTTTGGAGGGACAAATAAATGCACATTGTTATTTTGTTAAGCAATAATGAAAACCCAAGTGTACATGTAAGGCATATTTTTTAATTACTCCATCTTCTCTTCATAAAAAACTAGCTCAAAGTTCTCTGGCGTTACCTTGTCAAGAGCTGACCATTTTTCCAAACTGACAGTTACAATTATTGTCAGCAACATAATAATTCATAAGGACAAATTAATCAAGTCAGAAAACAAAATGCAAAAACCCCTGTCAACATCTTCCTTTACACATCCAACACAACTGGGGCCCAGCATGAATGTATGTACAACCTGCCACAGTATCTCTGGGTGAAGTTGTTATAGAGGTTATTAAGACAACATGCATGTCCAAGTGGAGAAAAGGAATCTTGTCATAAAAAGGAAGGGATCGTTTGGTTTGTTTGGGGTAGGTTTTAATTTAAATACGAGAAATAGATTTTACCTTAAGACATAAATTAAAGAGAGAGGCACAGAAGTAATTGACCACGCCACCAAGACTTAAATTAAACTGATAGCACACTTTGCATTAGAATCCAGTGTACTAAATCAAGGCAACAGCTATAATTCACGTGATATAATCAATAATGTATAATAATATTATTATACCATTAATAACAATAATAAACATGATAAGAATAGGGCCACAGTTCCCTCCATTCTTTCTCTCTCTCTCCTAGTGCTTGGATTTCTGTCTTCATAGATGTACATATTCTCCCTAACACAGATTGCTAGGAAGGACCTCATAGATTAACTAGCTCTAAGGTTTTTGTTTTTGGGATTCATGAACAGACTTTAAGAAGGATCCAGAGTCCCCTCTGAAATTGAATGGTTTTGTTTATGTATAGGTATGTTCATGTTTCTGGAACATGAAGGCACATTCTCAAAGAGTTTTCTATGCTCCAGTAGTACAGAACAAAAATTTGGACCAACATATACTTATTTTGTAAATGAGGAGACTAAGGTCCAGAGAAGTGAAGTAAGATTAAGGTCAGGTATCGCATTATGCCAATCTGAAAGATGTACCTACATCCTGAAATTCAGGCTGAGGGTTTTAGAAAATGTATCTTTACCCCAAACATCACATTTGATTTAGATGTGCTTTATGTGAAAGAATGATCAAATTGAATTATGATGAGGAGGGAAGATCACCAATGTATCTGGGAGTGGATGGATGAAATAAGGTGTTACTCAGATTTCTGGATCTGGTACCGAATGGTGCATGTTTCCTTGGAAGTTGCTTTAAGACACAATACCTTTAAAGCTTCAGGCACTCAGTCAATTATGGAGATGACAGAAGAAATCAGAAAAGAATTCCTGAAGGATGTTAAGAAACAGGTAGTGTTATTCAGTGGCCCAAGGCAGAAATTTGTGTCATCTTTTATCCTGTGTTTTTCCTTACATACCAGTCGGTTCCACCACCCTACTCTCTCTCTTCTCTGCCACTTATTTTCACTTCATCTGCAACCACCTTAGCTCATGTCATCATCACCTTTGCCTGAATTACAGCACCCATGTTCTTATTGGGTTTTGGTTTTGTTTTGTCATTTTATCTCTGCCATGCCCTCTTGCCCCCTTCTCTTCATTCATTCACTGTCAGAAACATTTTGCCAGAGTCTGTCTTCAAGACCAAGCCCACCTCCTATTATGTGTCTCTTTTCCTGGACAGCCCATTCTCTTACCACATTTCCAAAGCAATACTTGCCACTAGGTATACTGACACCTAATTACATCAATGAACTTGCCAGACTTTTTCAGGCCTCTGCATCTTGGTTCATCTTGTTTTTCTGTCTAGAAATCACCCCCCCCCACCCCCTTCCTACCACTGAGACTCAGCTCAAGCATCCTCTAACCTAAGAAGTCTTTCTGGACACTTAATTCCTACATCTCCCTCGCGATGGTGCTGACTCAGACTCAGCTGTGTCTTCTCTGAAATTCCATGACACTCCGTCAGAACACTAAGTGCTCTGTAAAGTCACTGATCCTCATGCCGTGTCCCCAAGCACACTGAACTTATTCATTCAATGACCATGTCTTATTCATCTTTGTAACCCTAGAGCATAGTATTAAGCAGACTAGATAAATAGAGTTGATAAACATTCAATTTAAATATTTATCAGTTCTCTTTATCCTTGCACAAAGCCATCATGCTTTTCATGTATTTTATTCAATTTTATCCAGCTGGCCCAATCAGAGTGTTTTTGAAAGTTTAAGGGAACACAGTCTTCCAAATAATTTTAAGTATTAAAATCTAACATTTAAAGTTTTATATGAGTCAGAAATTATACTAAATATTTTACATGCATGATGTATTTTAACCTCAAAACACAGACCCATTTTATAGATATGGTAACTGAGGCTTAGAGTACTTAAATGACTGTCTCAAGATCACCCAAACACAAAATGCAAAATCCAAACTTAACCATGGTTTAGTTGATGTCCTCAAATACTATACCATATATGAAATATACTTTGTGTACCATTTTATGAAGAATGATTTTATTTACAAACATCAGATCTCTTTCTTATGCAGTAAAATTCCACTTTAAATAATGAGTGTCTATTCAATATTTTCACACATGAAAACCAAGCACAGGATATTTGTACTCAAGTTCAATGATGAGCTTATACATGATATCATTTGGGCAACAATTTAAAATTAAAGGATAACATTATAAATAATACATTCCAAAACATGTATAACAATGGAAATAAATAGGGTGGGGTCCCTAAAGCTTTTCAGAGAACCATCAGAGTGATAAAACCTTCACAGTTTGTTTTTCCCTCAGTTGAATCCTTACAGCTTTTTATGCATTAGGTTGGTGCAAAAGTACTTGCAGTTTAAAGGGTTAAATATATTAACAATTGCAAAAACCACAATTACTTTTGCACCAACCTAATACATGTAGGGTAGTATTACTGCTTATACTCATTTTGCATGTCGTAGCAAACACTAAGGTTCAGAAAGGTGGAGCATTTATATCATTTGTCTACTACTCATGTCTCATAGATTCCAGTTCACTATTACAAGCATTGAGAGAAATAGGAGATAAACACTCCTTGTTTCATTACAATAATCCTTTAGCATTACCAAGTCTTTTATTATTATTATTATCATTTTTAATGAACTAGGAACTCTTTGCACTCCAGCATCTTTGATTTGCAGGATCCAAGTCCATTCCAGTCAAATCACAGCCCTCCAACCCCCACCTCCAGCTCTCACTCTACTCTCCCCACACGAGAGCCCTAGGAATTTATTCCTTAAACTGTGTGTGAAGCTTTGGAAAGCTAAATGGGTAGAACATAGAGTTTCCAACGTGGCACATTAATATTTTCAAGTTCAACCAGATTTATTTGAAACCTGGCTCATGTTTATAAATCCAGCTGGCACCTGGCATTTGTTATGAAAGTAACTCAACTTTTAAAATGCATGCCAGCCCCATGGCAAGTCAAGTCGCACCCACTTAATGAGAAGTATAGCTGCTAGCTTCTCTTCAAGTTAACCAGATGCCACACGCTACCACCTGAATATTAACAGTGTTGAAACTTCCATGATTTGCATTTGGATTCATTTTACAAAACAGGATTGTGATACCAGCAAGTTGAATGATGACCCCTAAGCCAGAAACATCTGTTTATGTGGTTCCCCTGACAGTCTGAGTAACTTCCCTGCCCCACCACCCCACACTATATCTCTATCCCCGTACCTGTGTTTTTATAAGGTACATAGGATCCTGTTACAATGCCCCGTGGAAAGCTGGCACACCATTTGGGCTCCAAAACAACTTTCTACATGCTAGAATATTAAAGCAGAAGGCAAGAAATAAAAGTTATGTGAGTGGAAATTATGAATATTTTCTTCCTGCCACTATTGTTTCCCATGCTTTCAGTTTTGGGGTGTACAAAACCGGGCAGTCCAAAAACCAGCCTAGGTAAGCACAGAAGGCCTATGTATGTGAATTTCATTTATTTCCCAATAATGGGAGCTCAGTACACTGGGTCTCTGCATATTTTGTGAGATCTCAAACTCTTACCAAGATGTTTTCAAACCTGGTAAGTACTTTTGTATTTCTTAATATCCCCCCAACTATGTACCTGCTGAGCACTGTAATTTTCCTTAGGAAGAATCATGATACATCCTTGGGTTGGTAGGTCTGATGAAATAGTGAAGTAGTTTTATAGCAGAGATAAGAAACTAACAAAACACACAAAAGGTATATTTTTCATTTTTCATTACATTTTTAACATAGCAGAACTTTTTCAAGTTTCTCTTTAGGTCTAAGCTGATAGGTTGTGACCATGGGATTTGGAGAACGGACAGGGAAATTAAGGTTAAAATTGAGGAAATTATCTCTCTATGATTATATTTGCTCTCTTCTCTACTGGGATATCTTAATTTTGTGATACCTTATAAATATCCTGTTCCCGAATTGAGTAAGATTCAAGAATTAGAGATTGAGCAAATGTACATTCTCAAGCACTCAGAGAAGCAAAGGAAAAGAAAAGTTCTTTGGGAAGGAATATGTCTTCTTCAGCATCTACTTAACATAACAATTTATTTTATTTTATTTTATTTGTAGGTGTGGTTCACAGATGAGACCATAGGATAAAACAGAGAGATAGTATACATGAGTTGTGTAAAAATTGCCTCCCTCCTTCTGCAGAAGCAGCAGATTTCCCAGAAAGATTGCCTTTGCCTGGCAGTCCCAGTTCTCTGAACTGCAACTGGTAAGTAGAATCGATCTTTCTTCTTCCTTACCTGGCCACAGAAATTGTTCTTTGTACTATGTTTGGTACTATATATATAAACTGAATGTCTGCCTACATTCAATTTAGCATTATATCATTTACCTATGGCTCTTTTTCTCATGGGAATAAATCCTGACTCACCCAATATATTGTTACGAGACCACATCACATATTGCTTTTGCCTCCCCATTAACGGAGACCCAAGGGAATAGTAGAGATCTTGACACTTGAAAACTTATAGTTTTATCAAATTTTCCATTAATGCTCACAGAGTATATATGACTTTTTAAGTACATAAGGCTTTTCCCTCAGGGAAGACAGGAAAGAAAAAAAAAAGAAGAGGGAAGAAGAAAAGCATGGAAGACCATCAGAAGGGAAGGAAGAAGGGAAGGAGAAAAGGAAAAAATTACATGTCAAGTTACTAGGCTGAGCACTTATTTATTTATATATTTCATTATTACTATTGGCATTTTAGAGATGAAGCAACTGAGTTTCTAAGAGTTTAAGTAACCAGTTGAGTCAGAATTTGATACTCTTCTTTTTATTACAGAACTCTGCATGTGTCCCTTTCTAGATCTTCTTCATAGCGTTAGCCCTTATATTTTCTTTGTTTAAACACCGTATCGCAGAAACAATCTCCAATAATTTTTCTACTACCAATTTTAATATTGACATATGTTCTACCTCATTTAGAAATCCTTTGTTTTCTGAGGCCTACAGAGTAAAGTTTTGCTCTTCGTTGCTACAAAACTTGAATTCTCATCATTCCTTGCTGTTATTCCTCTCCCCGCACCATCTTCTACCTGCCTGAACACCAAGAAAGGAAAACTCAAGAAAGGGTGTTGTTTGTTTTTCCTACAAATCTCCCAGCATTATTTACAAATTGTTGATACATAATATAGTTGAATCCATCAACCACATCCTTTCCAAATACACATAAAAGACTTTTAATAATAGTAACTTGTTTAGTTCTCATAAAAGCCAGACTTCATTTATTCAACAAATATCCACCGAACCCTATTACATTCTAAGTACTATAGATGTAACAGTAAAGAGTTGAGAGAGATCCTCCTCTATTAAACAAAGTAAACAAACCCCTCCCTCTTAAATATGACATAAATTCATAGCAATGGCATCTCCCATATTTTATTGTGACTTTGCTATTCAGGGAGCCAAGGGAATTAGTGTGTTTATGCCTGCAACTAAAAATCACAGATGTCCCTTAAAATTCCTTCCTCTAGTAGCTGCAAGTCTTGCAGGGTATGAGAGACTTACTTAATCACTGTAAAAATGACAGATATTTTACTTGCTTTTTACATAAACAGAGGAGCATGGTGTACGGGCAAGAATATAAAACCTAGAGTAGAGAATATTCAGAGGGTTTACTAGGATGTTTTTAAAATATACTAAAACTTCTATTTCTGGGAGTTTTTTATTTGACCTTGGACAAGTAAGAAACCAGGACACTGGTTTCTTTATGTTTAAAAGGACAGGTTTGGAGCAGATAATAACAACCCAAATCTATACACTGCTTCAATAATTACAGATCATCTTCACATTCATTGTCTTCTTGGATCCCCACAGTAATGGGTTAGAATGGCAGGGGTTGAATTTCTATTGTACAGATGCAGAAAATGAATCTCATAGAAAATCCACTTAAAATCACATTGATAGGAATTGGTGAACCAGGACATAAATCCGTGTCTTCTGACTCCTCATCCAGTGTTCGTTTCACTACAACTATGAATGCCAAATTACCTTGCAGAACTAAAACATAACAATTTGAAGGTTTTATGCATTTAAAATTTTGCATTTAAATTTTTTATGCATTTAAAACTACTTTTAAACTTAAAAATTGATAAAAGACTTATCAATATAAGATTTTTAGATAATCCTCCTACTTGTCTTATTTTATTCACACTGGTATAAAGATCATCAAAGATTACAACTTGATGAGCCTCAGTCTGGAAAGATTTCCGGGCGTATAAAAAATATTACTTTACATGAGGTGATGGAAGAGCAGGGAATGGTGACTAGCAAAAGTGGTCTTTCCTACTCACAAACATTGCAGACAATATTTATAATTAAAGATAGGGAATTCATCAAATGGCTGTTATTCTTTGGAACTAATTCTTTGATGAATTTCATATTGGCTTTCAAACCTGAAATATCAGTATAGTTTTCTCCTTCTATAATACAGTAGTTAATGGATCACTCCCAATCTCTAATTCTAATCAGATGTAGGAAGCCATAAGAGATAGAAAAGAAAGAAACACTGTCTTAGACTTCTCTTAGGGCTTTCTATGATTGCTTTGCTAGCTTTTTTTTAGCTGTTTGATAAGATTTTTCAAAACCAAGAAAGAAGCATCTCAAAGTAGTGACAGAGAGTAACTGTCTGCACTGATTGGCTGACTTGGCTTCCCTGGAAATTAGGTTCTGGGCAGAGAATCTGAAACATTCTCACCTGCCTAGGCCTTCTATTCTTTGCCAAAAACAAAAGTAATATTTGCAACTACCTGTCACTTGGACCACAGAAGTTTTCAAACTTATAAAGAAACAATACCTGTGGTAACAGGGATATACTCTGCATCTCCAATATTGGATCTGTTTGTAGGGGTCTGGGCAGATTGTTTCACCTTGCAAAATCCTAGTCTATTCACTACTGCAGTTGTTGATGGTCACACATTATTTTCCAGGCTTGTATTCATGAAGAAGGAATAAATGAACATATAATCTCTCACTTTGGTAACACCAAGAGTTTCTTTGACTGTTTTATCATTTCTGTAGAACTGTAAGACGTTTACTCAAAATGCCCACTGATCACATATCCATCGCTCAGTCCAAACACGTGAAACAGTCCTGGCAATTGTAGAAGATATAAACCATGAACTAGTATAGTAAAGAAATTCACATCTCTTTACTTTCCTTAAATCAATTTAAATCTCACCCTTAGTCATTATATTAGGGCCAGTGGAAATCTCAATTACAGAAAAAGACTCCTCTCCGTCCTGATCTAAGGCCTCACAGTCCCTCTGAACCAATGCCTGCTGCTTCCGTGCCACACAAAGCATGGGATGAAATATGTTACAAGGCTGGCAATCAGACTAAGTTTCATAGTCCCTAGGTAAACTTAAAACTCTGAAGGCGGTATCTCTCTTTCAACCCCTGCTGCCCTCCAAATACTTTTATCCTCCTGCACCCTAGTTCACTCTCTTCAACTATATGGCTCAAGCTTTCACAAAACATTGGAAAGCAGTTTGGCTTACAACAACATGTGTTCTCTGCCATGAAGAATTCCTGATGCCAAAAAATGAAAACCAGAGGACAGGGAGGAAAAATGGAGATAGGAGATATATATATATCTTCTTACATATTATTTTTCCACACAAGCAAAAAGGAGACAATAAAATCAACTATCTGATATATTTATTTTGATCACCTCCTCTTTACCCCATTAGTGAGGTAGGGATTCTTACCCTAGGGTTTGGGAGGACCAACATACAACATCTGACACTGTAAAACTAAGATAGACAGTTTATTAGTCACATATGCACACAGCACAGGAGAAGAGGACATAGCATGTCATGCAAAACTGCATGGGGATGGCACTTGGGAACTGAGTAAACAAGCAAGGGCTGTGGGAGATAAACTTTGTAGCAACAAGGGAGTGGAGTGACCTCTGGTTCTAATGGAAAGATATGATTGGCTGTGTGAATAATTAGACAGGCTGGCAGGGTGGGGCCCTAATCCAATACAATTGGTGTTTTATAAGAAGAGAAAGAGACAGCAGAGTTTTCTCTCCCTCTCTCTCCCTCCCTCCCTCCCTCCCTCCCTCCCTCACCGGAAACATGCACCCAAAGGAAAGGCCATGTGAGGACACAGCAAGAAGGTGACCAGCTACAAGCCAAGAAGAGAGGCATAACTGAAAACCAAATCTGCCAGCATTTTGATGTGGGTCTTTGAGCCTCCAGAACTAGGAGACAAGAAATTTCTGTTGTTTAAGCCACCCAGTCTGTCGTATTCTGTGATGGCCGTCTGAGCTGACTAATACAGCCATGTTTATGGATAGAATGATTCAACAGTGTTAAGATGTCAATTTTCTCTGAACTGATCTAAAGCTTCAACATAATCTCAATCAACATCTCAACAGGACTTTTTGTACAAATTCATAATTCTAATTCCAAATATGGACATATAAAAGATCCAAAATTGCCAAAATGATTTTGAGAAGAAGAAAGCTAGAGGATTCATACTAAATGATTACATGATCAAAATTTATTATAAATATATAGTAGTCAAGATAAGTGCAATACTGGTATTATGATAACCACATATAGATAAATGGGTCAGAAAATGGAGTCCAGAAATAGATTAGCATATATATAGACATTTGATTTTCAACAAAGATGCCAAGGTAATTCAGTGGTGAAAGGACAGTCTTCTCAACAAAGGGAACAGAAACATTTGGCTAGCCATTTGAAAAATAAATAAATAAATAAATAAATAAATAAATAAATAAATAAAGCAGATTAAAAGAAGCAAACAAACAAAAACTCAACCCTAAATTTATATATACAAAATTTACTCAAAAATAGATTACAGACCTAATTATATAAGCTGAACTTGTATAACTACTAGAAGAAAAGTTGAAGAATATCCTGTGACTATGGGTTTGGCAAAGATTTCTCAAGCACACAAAAAATCAATCATAATCAAAATAAAATTTACAAAATAGACTTCATTAAAGTTAAAAAATAAAAAAACAACTTTTGCCTTTTGAAAGACATGTTAAGAAAATGAAAAGGAAAGACACAGCCTAGGAGAAGTCATTTTGCAAGACACTTATTACTTGTACCCAGAATATGTATAGGACACTTTCAGTGTAATTCAAAGAAGCCAAACAATGCAACAAAAGATGGACAAAATATTTGAAAGAACCTCATATAAAGAATATATTACAAATAGCAAATAATCACATGATGCTTTAACATCATTGGTCATTAATCACAATGAGATGATACTATGTACCTGCTACAATGGCTTAAATTAAAATGGCTGAAAAATATCAGGCATTAATGTGGATATGGAGCAAATGCAAATCACATATCACTCGTGGGAATCTGAAATAAAAGAGCCACTTGGAAGACAGTTTAGACGTTTCTTAAAAAAATTAAACACTTATTTGCCATAAAAGACAGTAATTTTAGTCCTAAGTAGTTACACAAAAGAAATGAAAATATCTCTCCACACAAAGATTTATACTTGACTATTTATAGTAGCTTTATTTATAATAGCCACAAACTAGAAACCACCCAAATGCTCATCAAATTGTGGTACATATATGAAATGGAATACTGCTCAACAGAAAAAAGGAAACAGTTGATATATGCAATAATATGAATAGATCTCAAATGCTTTATCCTCTATGAAATAAGTCAGACATGAAAGAGTATAGAATGTATAGTTCTGTTTACATGAAATTCTAAAAAAAGCAAAATTGTAGTGAAAGAAAGCTGATCGATGGTTACCAGGGGGCTGGGAATAGGATGTAAGTATCGAGTGCAAAGGGGCATGAGGGAATATTTTGGGGTAATGGAAATGTTTTATATCATGTTTGTAGTGGTAGTTACACAACTCTATATATTTGTCCAAACTCAATGAATTATACACTTAAAATTGCTGAATTTTAGATTCTATAAATTGTATGTTAGTAAAGCTGATTTAATAATTAAAAAAAGTTTGGGCAAGGCTATTCACCCAAAAAAAGAATAATTATGTTTTGTTGCAGAGATCCACTTAGAATAAAATATGGTAACAGTATGTTTGTCAAAAAATGAGTATTGATTAATGTCAAATAGTACTTTATCATTTTCATTTAAAATTTTAGTTTTGAAATTTATCTTAGTAAATAATTATAAAAATTCAAGTTATAATAATAACTTAAGAAAGGGGAATGGAGATAATTACCGGATAATAGTAATATGTTTTTTTCTTTTTCTTTTTTGTACCAACTTTTTTAGTTAGGCAGAGGCATTCATTTGCTTTAAGGATAAGTGCTGTGATAGCAGGAATTCACAGACAAAGAGCTAATATTCAGATTTAACTTCAAAAGTGAAATTTTAGATTTAAAACAAAAGAAGAGGCTTGAGTTCTTTATGTTACTGAAAAATAGACAGATTTTCTAGATTTCACCTACTAAAATTAGCTATCAGGAGGCAGATCTGATTGCTTTGAAAATACAGGTAGAAAGATCTCAGGCTATAGTATAGGGAAGATGTATACACAAGTATAGGGAAGAAATGGAAAAGATGGGGTAGATGGGAGAGCAAGAATGACAGTGAGAGATTCAGGAAGATTATGAAGAATTAGAACAAGGAGGACAAACATTAATATCCTCACTTTTCTCCTTTTGAAATCTGGACAGGTTTGGGGCATGCTGTGGAAATTTCTCAATAGGCATAAGAGTAACTGAAAATATTGGCCTACACTGCAAGGGAGTAGTTCCCTATATAGCTCGGTGCCTTGTATAATATGGGATAGCACCATGGTATAACATTAGAAGAGAAAAATGTTCAGATAATTAAGGATGGGGGGACATTTTCATTCCCTCAAGGCCTGGTACAAGAAATATAGGAGCTCTACCAGAGATCACATGACCTGGTTTGCGGGGAGCCAGCAGCTCAGAGAAAAATGATTTCCAGTGTCCCAGGGTTGAGAAAACAAGGCTGCAGGATGCAAGAGCTCAGAAACAACAACATCATAAGGTAATAGACTCTATTTTAAGAATGAGGAAACTCTAGGTGAAAGAGATAAAATAACTTTCCTGAAGTCACACACTTAGTAGGCAGTGGGCCCCAGACCGGCATGTGGACTATCCCCAAGCCCACATCCCTTCACGTGTACCCCTCACTGTACATTTACAGCCATATCTTGGTTCATAATCAATTGTGAAGATGGTAAAAATACCAGAAAAGTCACTTTTATCTCACACGATTAGGTTTTTTGCAATCACCTGCCACAACAAAAACCTTAGAAGGCCAGAGATAAATTCTGGTTTATATCTAAGAATGAATCTAAATACTCAGTGGCAGAAAGGCTAGGTTCATCGTGCTAACCAAAACTTTCCATCAAGCTCAACAACGCAGCCTGTTTGAAAGGAGATATAACCATCTGAGACTAACCTTTCATCTCTTTCAAATATAGTATAATGTAGGAGAAATCACAAAGTTACTGGCTTCACCAAGAAGTCTCTCAGTTACATTGCACTTTGCCTGATCTACTCAGGAGGTACTAGTATTAAGTCTCAAATACCAGGGCTTCCCTTCCTGCTGCTATATAATATGAAGATGCAAGACTATGCCAGAAAGTTCTAACACTACAAGGAAAAGAGCGAAAGTCATAGGCTTTAGTTATGGCTAAGGACATGATCACCAAAATTTATCGAAGTCCAGCAACCATTTGGGCTCAAAGCATGGAGTCAGAAAAATTTCCAATTATTACCCAATTGTAACTTACACAAATGTTTTGCCCTCATTGAAGGATAGAAATTCATTGTTGTACCTGCACTGGAGAAGAGATAAACGTAAGACAAATCCTGGGCAGGATTTAAATGCAGTTAGTCAGCAAATATTTATTAAGTGCCTACCATGCTAGCAACCCACAGGCAATATTTATCCTTGGCATCCTTTTATTTTCTTTTTAAATGTTCCATCTTCCATAATGTGACTTCAAATTCCTAATGCTCCGTTGATGATCCAAGGACACCCTAAACTTCCTACTATTTTACCTCTTTGACTAATATTTTAACCATCATAAGGAATTCCATAAAATTAGTACGTATATTGAAACAGTCTCTATAACAGCAAACTGGGGGAGATGTATTTGCAAAAAAAATATTAAAGTGAATGTAGAAATCTTTGAGATATATAAAATATGAATAAATTGATTAAAATTACTCTCAATAAATAATCAAAATAAACAGTGTTTACATGAGCACACACGTGTGCACACACACACACAACGTTTGAAGCCCAGAGTATTTGACTAAATGGAAAAAATAAATGAATAAATACAGCATCACTGAGATGCTGGTGTTTGGTTTTGTTCACCCTGTTTAATTAGCAATGTTTTTTTTTTTTCTTGCTTTTGTCTGTTTTAATGTATTTAATGTTGAAGAAATTATGGTAAACAAGTACTCTGATACACTGGTTGAGAATGTATGCATTGGCAAAATTCTTTTGAGAGGTAGAAGCCACACAACAAAAGGCTTAAAACATCCATAACTGTTGCAAGAGTAACATGTCTGAGACTCTATTCTAGGTAATAATCAGAAATATCATTAAAAATGTATATGCAAAAATATTTCAGATTACGCTGATTTTTTAAAAAAAACAATGACAAATTGAACCTAATGAAAATGTCCAAAAGTGAGGAAACGGCACGTTTATGTAAGCTATTCTGAACATATTTAAATAGCTATTTATACAAAAATTTTATTAACATGAAGATGTACTCACATTAAATATAAAATGATTTTAAAAATTGTAATTAAAATAATATCTCAACTCTGTAAAGTATACTTTTGAGCAGTCTAAAAGGATATACATAAATTAAAATCTTAGTATCGGTTCCCCTCTAGGATTATGGGAATTTTTTCTGCTTCTGTATTATTTTTAAATCTCCCAAGCCGATCATTTCCTCCATAAAACTGCTCCTTCTACCAACTCTCATTTTTCTTTTTGACAGCATCTTCCTCCCAGGCAACAGACACAATAACTTATAATCAACATTGGTAACATTTCCTCTTAGGGCAATAAATGAACTGCCAAATCGTCTACATTTTTGAAAAATACTCAGTTGAAGCTTGTGACATCGCCTCTCTTCTCATCTGCATTTCACATTTTACGACCTTTTTTTATGGATCAATGCAAAAAGTTGCTCAACTGTCTCAGCACCAAATTTCACTTTTCTTTCCAACTGATCTTCAAAGCTACTTAATAAGTTAACATTCTAAATTGTTAATATTCTTAAATTCTTATTAATATTCTTAAATTATAGTTCCTGTCATGGTCATTATAAAATGAAGAAATATTATATATGTAAAAATATATTAATTATATATCAATACAGTAATAGTACATATTATAATTATTACACATTTATATATTTTATATATTTATAAACATATTCATATAACAAAATTATACATAAAATAAAATATACCTGTTTATTTTTTGCATTTCAATATTAAAGGTTAAGTGTATATATAAAGAGCTCATAAAAAACATATCCATACATAATATATTCATAATGTATCCACAAGCAAATATATCCATACATACATGCAGTAGTTAACAAACATCTGGAAAATAAAAAGTTCATCCTTATAAATTTTACAAGAAAAGCAGATTAAAGCAATATTTTATATTTCCCCTACTCACTGACAAAATTGAAAGAAAACACCCTAATAATAAAATAGACTGTGATCATGAAATCAGTGTCCTACCATCAGACTTCAGTAAATTTTTCCATTTGGATTGGTTCATCCCGGGCCCGACCTAGATTCAAGGAAGAGATTAGATGATCTTGTTTTTTTTTTAAATCAAATTTTCTGAAGTGAGTAATTTTTCCATGGGAAAGTTATATTTGAAAAATTTGGTGAATCTAAGAGGTGAAAAAACAGCATCTCAGTATTAGCTTTTAATTCTTTCTACTTGAGGAGAATTAGTATTAAAGTTTACACAGAATGGAAACAACAGAAATGGAGAATTCTAAAATGTGAATTTATGTAAAGAATGATAGATAGTATTTCTTGGTGAAAATTCTCTCACACCTTCAAGTATTTATGCGCATATAAGTTTATATTGGGAGATGATGTAAAATATACATCTTACAGTGAGTAATGGTTAAAAGAAATGCTCAAAAGCTACTGTACAAGAGAATTCTTGCATATGGATATTGAGAGACTCATAAAGAATGTCTATGGCAGCTCAACTGTAATAAAACAATTCAAATGTTCGTACAGGTATTAGTGTATAGCAAACACTGTCTTGTTTTTTTCCAAACCACTTTATTTTCATATTAAGCACATAGAAAGACTACATTTTCCAGTCTTCCTGCCACCTATTAGGTTGGCGCAAAAGTAATTGTGGTCTTTGCAATTATTTTTAACCTTTTAAACCACAATTACTTTTGCACCAACCAACCTAATAGATGGGACCATGTAGTTGACTTGTGTCTAAATTGTGGCCAAAAGTGTGTGTATCAGTTTTAGTAATGTTCATAAATGTCTCGTGCAGTAACCCTTTCTTCCTTTCTTTCGTCCTTGTGCTCTCTGCCTGTGTCTCCATGTCCATCACCATCTCCATCTGTCTGCCTCTCTCATTGGGTCACTCACATGCACAGACTCAGTACCCCCATCCTCACCCCATCTCCACCTCACAATCCACAAATGCAAGATGATGGATGCACACAATGGAAGGATCCTGGATCCCTAATGTCACTGCTTGGAGGATACACAAAGAGAGCTATTCAACAAAATATGTCTACATCAGACATTATGAAAGCAAGAGATAAGCCATTCTATGTTTTAGGGTTGTTTGCTACCAAAGTTAATCTATCTAACTTAAATAAGTAAATGAATTGTATTAGTCCTACTATAGAATACCATACAGCTGTAAAAATGAATAATTTGCAGCACAGCAATATAAACAAATCTCAGATGAATCTAAGCCTAAAAAATCAAGTTAAAGAAGAATTCACATAATATGACTTTATTTATGTAAAGTTCAAAAATGTGCAAAATTAATGTATGCATTGTTCAGTGTTACTAACACATAAAGTTAAAAGATAAGCAAGACAATCACAAATAAAATACTCCTGGTGCTGGCTAGTACCTTTGAGTGGTAGTAATGGAATAAGTTAGGATGCAAGGGCATACCCACAGGAAATTTTAATAACATTCTGTTTTTCTAAAATGGGTGGTGAATGCATGAGTTGGTTGTTGTTTCATTTTGTTTTGTTTTTTGTATCTTCCTTCTTTATACCATACATATATTTCACACTCTTTAAATTTTTATATCTGCTTAGTATTTCATATTTTTAGAAGAGAGTAACTGAAAATCAGTCCAAATATTGCAAAATAGGACAAAGAGTTTCCAGTTAACAATTTCTCCAAAAGAATTTGGCAAGAAGAAAGATCACCAGGCAGAGGTTCTGAAGAGCTATACTGTGCAGCCAATAGAAATTACAACAGAGTCATTCTAGAGAAACAAAAACATATTAATCAAAGCCTAATTGAAATAATTAATTTAACTTATAATTTGTCTAAAATTGAGGAATCCACAATCATGTGTTTGAGATATGGTTCCCAAATGGAGGAACACAAGCATAAATTCACTAAGTTTGAAAGTTATTCTAGAATATACCTAGCTAAAGAAGATGATTAAAGAACATTTTTCCTTAGCAGTTTTTTAAATAGCAGTTAGAATCATAATATTTTAGAACTGAATGAGCACTTAGAGATTCTAGATGGAGATCTTCATTCTTGTCTGCATATTAGAATTACCTAGGCAGTTTGTTTGTTTGTTTGTTTGTTTGCTTTAATCCCAATGTTTAGGTTGCATCAGAGATAATTTAAATTAGAAAATCGGAGGGGGTGAAACCTAGGCATTAGTGTTTTTAAAGATCTCCAGATAATTCCAATGTTCAGCCAACATTAATTCCTTTATTTCACTGTGGGAGAGCCTGAGTTTGCAAAAGGTGAATTATATTGTGTCATGTCACACTGGTTGTTTTCTGTCTTGTTCCCTGTCTCTTTCTTTTCTTTCTTCCTTCCTTCCTTCCTTTATTTCTTTTTCTTTTTTCACAATGCTACCTCCCTGTATGCTAAACATGTATTTACACCACTTTAAGTACTCTTGCCCTCACCTATCTCAATCTGACCAACTTCACGATGGTGCAACCTGATGGTGCCTCACTTCAGATCTGGACCACATATCACTCACTTTCTGCCCAGGAGTTTGTTTCTTTGTTTGTTTCTTTTAATGACACTGTAGTAGTGGACCCATGTGAATTCTCTTGGCATTCACAAATATCTAACTTGAAAATGATGAAAAATTATCATCCTGTGACTAATGGGAAACACAAACTGATGGATTTACCTTCCCTTTTATTCCCCTATACTGGTAATCCTGAGATGCATTTCATATACCTCTTTGGGCAGAACTGGGAGCTCGAACAACTATTTGTCTACAGAAGTGGCCAACTTCAACTTCCTGCTTACCTGGCCCTCTCTCCACCTCCTTGAGTCTCACTCTCCAAATATTCACACTTAAGCCTTTGGTTCAGGCTCTACTTTCTGGAGAATCCAAGTAGAGACATCACCTTTCTTCTATTACCATGTTTCCCTGAAAATAAGACCTACCAGGACCATTAGCTCTAATGTGTCTTTTGGAGCAAAAATTAATATAAGACCCAGTATTATATTATATTTTATAAGACCTGGTATTTATTACATTATATTATATTATATTATATCATACTCGGTCTTACATTAAAATAAGACCAGGTCTTATATTAATTTTTGCTTCAAAAGATGCATTAGAGCTGATGGTCCAGCTAGGTCTTATTTTGGGGGAAACATGGTACCTACAATCTTAATTTCATGGTCAATGCCTAATTTTCATGACCTAGACGTCTTAATGTTTTAATGATCTCATCACCATCATCATTAAAAAATCAGTATCACCAAAAATCATCAACTTATGGTCCTTTGTGTATATGTTCTTCTCAAAAGTCTCAACAGCACCAATGAGACATATTTGGTGCTTTGAGATCCTCCCACACTCATTCTTTGGAGAAGGTGAAAACAGTAAAGAAATGTCACTGTAAAGTAAAAAGCCTGTAAAAAATTGTAAACAATAGAGAAAAATAAAGTGATTAAAAGATGAAAGGAGATTGAGGAGGAGAACAAGACCAAAAAGGATTTGGAATACGAGAAAGTGGTGGACAATGAGCTCTTTCTATCCAAACTACTCACAGAGCAACATTTCCCCATATCAGTTCAACTACCATCAATATACCAAAGCATCCTCTTTATTTATGCCTCTGTCTTTCTACTAACTAGATTCACATACAAGGTATTTACTTATTCATGCTATACTCATGCAGCATTAATTGGTTACCAGTAGTGTTCTAGAAACCAGGACAATAAAATTACTACATTGGTGAGATTGGGAATGAGTAATTACTGATTGTCTACTTAAGTCCCAAGACAAGGGTCAGATGAATTATCTGTTCCAAATAGTGTCATACCCATATGTGGGCACTGTATCCTCATTTGTTCTTATTCTTGGATATATCTGCATCTACAGTGCGCTCTCAGGTCATAAGGGAACACACCATCTTTTTTGTTACATTTTTTTAAAATTTGCCACTTGGTGGAGCCTCTGTTTTCTCAATCATCTGTCCCCAGATCTCTCCCTCTGAAATTCAAAGACTTATTCCCTCCATTGGTATTTCTTGGCCCATAGCTTTCATTTATTAAACAAATTTCCTCTCTCTCTCTCTCTCTATATATATATATATAGATAGATAGATAGATAGATAGATAGATAGATAGATAGATAGATAGATGTGTGTGTGTATGTATGTGTATATATATAGTATATATATATATACACATACATACACACACACACACACATACACACAGATAATATAACAACACATTCCATGCTTTCTTTGTGTTTTCCTCCTAGTGGAAGTGTCAAGTAAAGATGAGATAAAGGAATAAGTAAGCTCAATACTGATTACAATAATAGGAAGAAATAGATTGTAAATGCAGGAGCCAATTTTACAAAAATTAGTCAGGGAAAGCTTAGCTGTGGAGGGAAACGAGACCTACAGGTCTCAGGGAACCTCAGAAAGAAGCTGAGACTTAAAGAGCAACACTGAGTCAGCCAGATAAATATCAGAGATGTAAAATAAAAAAAGTATTCTAGGCAGAGATAGGCAAGTGCAAAGGTCCTGAGGTGGTGAAATATTTAATAAGTTTCAGGAACAGAAATGCGGCCAGCATAACTAAAGTCTCTTTAAAAATCATAGCTAACGTATGGTTAAAAATCACGGGAAGGGCATAAGATAGGTTGGAAAGATTGTGGATACCAGATTCTTTAGGGTTTTGTAAACCATGACATAGAACTCAGATTTTACATAACAACAGGTTGAAGGCTTTGGATATTTTTCAGTTGAGAAGCAAGATGGCCTAATATGCACTCAAATTGCTCTATAGAAAACCTCCTTTGTAGGGTTCAATTCAAGGAGTTTTGCTGTAGACATGATCTAACCAAGCATTTACAAAAACACCACATAATATCCGAATCCAAAGGAACTCATGGCCCCTTACAGTAGTGAAACTCATTATAAACCTCCCAGGTGTCTGTCTTAAGCAATTTAGTGCAAGATTGGCTTCCACTAAGAGTACCTTTGTGGGAGACTCTAACTGACGAAGATAGGATTGTGACACCATGTTCACCCTCCTGGCCCTACCAGCCTTCTGGCCATAGCCCACCAGCATGAAAGGCTCTTTGTCTCCTGGCCTGGGTATTTGGGCCCCAGGCTTCACATGACATGACTTTTACACATTCCTACAGGGAGAGTCAGTGGGCAGCATCCTGATTTGTTACCACAAACCCTGGACCCAGACACTTTCCAGCCATGACAGAAAAGGGAGCATTTTGCCAGCTCATCTGTGTCACAGCTTCTGTACACCCCACCTTTCCCATGCCCTCCCAATATCCATCCATTTATTCCTCATGACAAGCTGTGCACTGGTGCCTTTTCCTCTAATAGAATTATTAATTTGTTCTAAGAGCCATGCCCAAAGCGCTTCAAAATTCTTCATATTTGAATAAAGCTTCATCTTCATGTTTTGGAGGACTCCAAAACACTGAACCCATCTGCTAGTAATTTTAGAGGAAAGAAGCATGTTTATTACAAGAAGAAAGTCTGACATAGGAATTATAATTGTTTCTGTCACACATTATCAAAACTCAAGAAGACTTGGAGACAACCTAACATGAAGATGTTAGGAACCTGCTGAAGATGAGGAAACGCAAGCCTAGTTATGATGCCTATTATTAAGGGGCAGAGCAGAACAGAAATCATGTGGTTTTTGTTTATTTTATTTTCTCTTGCATCAGGGAGACCCACACTATAGAGAGGTCATAACAAATTTGAAAAGAGTTTCATAAAGCCCATTGTTTTAAATACCCCAATTCTAGTTGTCAAGAATGCTTGGAGGCACTGAGGAGAACAGCAATGAACACGCAAACCCTAAAGAAGAGAGAACAACTTCATTGCTTAGATCAAAATCATCCTAGCTTTGATATAACCATGACAAGCTAGAAAAATAAGACATTTAATCTACACAAGACCTACTCCTGAGGAACTAAGTGATGTCATCCCTCTGAAAGGACAGGTGGTTGTTTACTATCCTTTGATATCAGCTTTCTGGGGTAGGGGGAGATCCACAGAGGGTTTGTTCAGACTTCCAAAGCCAGTCCAGCCAGAGTCATATGACTGCTGTGTTAGTGAGGTCAGTTTGGACTGTCTGGGTTTTGGCATAGCCGGGCTATCAGGTCCCTTGGTGGAGCTGCTTAAATTGACGACCCATCCCACCCCACGAATGCCGAACGAATTGACAGCCTACTGATTGTTCGCCTCTGCTTCCCCATGGCCAAAGAGCTGTGTGAAACACATGTGGGGACTTCAGAGCATTCAAAAGCCCGCAAGGCTTGAAGTTTATTTTTAGGCCACAGTTCACACGAACAGTAAAAGCAGCCTGCACAGCTGTCTTTTCTGAAATCTTTGTACTAATTTTTTCCAAAAGTTCTTAACTAATTTTGGAGTCTAGACTGTGAAATCTTAATACTCTCCAATCTGTTGCATCTCTTTGCAAGATGCCTAGAGGTAGTTACAGAAAATATTAGTCATGGGTTGATGAGATTAGAGATAAGGCACCAAGTTCCTTCAGTTAACTGCCATTCTCTGTTTCATACCTTTTGGCCAGTCCCCACCCACTGGCAGTGTCTTCCTTATCTATTCTCTTGCTCTTTCCTCATCACTTTCTCCACATTTCCTCCTAATTGTGATCACTGATGCTTATTTTTATTCTCTTCATTCTGAGGTAATGCATGTGAAAACACTATGCAAATTCTAAAATTCTATACCAATGTCAAATACCAATATTATAATTATAACTCCTTTTCCAATCTGGTTTTGTGTGTACGGTGTGAATGAGTTTATGTGCACTTGAGAGAAAAGCCCAGCTGTCATGAATGGTCCTACATCTTGAACTGCAAACTCCATTACCCCTCCTGCCCAAAAAGGACCACAACCTATATAGATAGGCAACCTCCACACACCTCTAATTACAAGTTGCAGATGTGAGATTTTTTGAAGATACGCACCTTTCCTAGTTAAGAAGCAGAGAAAATTTGTTTGCACTCTTCCATCTTGCCTATTCTGACATTGATTTTTCTCCACCCAAGTATCCCACTGCTCTCTGCTGTTCTCCAGCAAATCCATGTCTTCCCTGTTGGCAAATGGCCCAAGCACCACACTAAGCAACATTGAATGCTTTCAAATTACCCTTCCCCCAAACTCAAACTCCCATGTACTTAGGCTATAGAAGGAAAATTCCGCATTAATCTGGTCCACATGAGAGTATGACAAAACAATAACAACATCCACATGGGCAATTGTACGTTTAATAATTTAATAATTGATACAAATGGACAGTGGTTTTAAAAATATCTCTAGAAAAATGTTTGGAAAATAATACTTTCTGGAGATTCCTTTATTTTAAGATGATTATCTTCTCTGACATGTGGTAAGACCCAACTTGAAAAATGCAAAACAGTGACATGAGGTGATAAATACTCTTTAAAAACCAGATGGAGTACTGGTCAAATGCTTCTGTGGCAAGGGGTGTCCTATGGCAGCTGTCAGAGCTGCTCTAAGGCATCCATTAAAGCTTGGCATCAATTACTTTTAATATTGATTAGATCATTCCCACCAGGGTTATATACTTACAGAAAACATTAATCTAGGGTTATTCAACTTTTTTTTAAGTTGATTTTTTTTTTTCTACAAATAAATCTAAGTTGCGCTGTAGTTTATTTGAACATTAAGACTGGAGGCCATAAAAATATATTCACTAAATGGACTAAAAAAGCCTTTTAAAGCAATTTAATCTCTTGGTCATAAAAGAGGAAGAGAGTGGGGCAGACAGGCAAGAGGCCAGGAGCATAGGTACAGGAAGGAAAAGACAGAGTCAGAGACCAAATAAATAAACAAAAAAAAGGAGCCCTCAAAAAACAGCAACAAAGAGAGATACATCAAGGACACAATACAAATGTGTTGAAAACATACAAAAGAAGAAAAAAACAAGAAAGACTATACATATACACCCAGGGACACAATGTGTAGAGGACAAATTGAAAAGCACAGAAAAGAAAAAGATCACTTGAGAGACACTGTAGGAGCTTCCTGTTGTGTCTACTTGGCTAGGTTGAACTACGTTTCCCAGATTTCCCTTCCCTCTATCTTTCCACAGGATGGTGAGCCACAGAAAGAGTCAGATTTGGAGGGTGGAAGTGAAGCAGCAGCCATTGTTTTAGGTCACAAAAATCATCTCTTATCCTCTGGCTCACCATGTTGGAGTGGGACAGGGGCCCTGACCACAACTGCTTTGCCTTCTGCTGAATTCTCCTTCTGCTTTTCCAACTCGTGTGTGTGTGTGTGTGTGTGTGTGTGTGTGTGTGTGTGTGTGTAGGCAGGGGTGGGGTGGGGGGAGGACATGATGAAGAGCCTGGCTCCTCAGGAAACCATGCCATTAAGGTGAAAGACAATAAGAACTAATATTTGTGGGCTCCAGCGTGTTCCTGCTCTCCTCCACTTTACATGCATCTTCCCTTATCCTTGTGAACTTCATGCTTTAGCATCAGACACAAAGATAACAGCCTCCCAATACCAGCTAATCCGCTCCCTCAAGTGCATAAGGTCAAATCCCTTAATATCAATATATGAAGGAAGGAAGGAAAAGAAGAAGGGAGTGAGAGAGGGATGGAGGGAGGGAAGGAGGAAAGGGGATGGAGGAAGGAAGGAAGGCTATAGCTCCTAGTGGTTCTGCTTTTCTGCCTGTATCCCGACTGATACAGACATATACACCAAAAATCAGGTTTCTAAAAGTTGATGGAATATTATCCCTAGTGTTTAACGTTTAAGAGCTGTAGACATGCTAGTATAGACTTCTCTTTATCTAATGGAATTCAGTGCAGAAACAGAGTACCATGCAAATGAGTTCCCCCATGCCAAATTTGACAAAGTAGTTATTTTATCTATCAGCGTATTAAGAGAGAATAACTGCAAATAAATATCCTCAACTAATTAGAATCTCCCTAAGACTTGCTTAGACACTGTCACTATTTACTTTTGATTAAACATTAAGTATGTGACAAGAGTATTTCAAAAATACATGTTCTGACAGTAATATTGAAATTTTATACTTCATCATTTTTAGTTTGCAGTCTTTGAGGGTTACTGAGTCACCTAAATTCATCTCGTTTGTGTCACCCTTATGTAAATATTGACATTGTTTGAAATGTACAGAATTAAGTAACAATACATACAGTGCCATAAATGTTTCTTCTTTATGATTTTTATTAACAATAATAAGTTCCTAGGGTCAGCTAGTGGTAGTCAAGAGTCTCTACACAATTTATCATGCATTGGCAAAATTCATTTCTACTGTGTCCTTTCTATGAAGAAAACACTTGCTTACTTCTTGAAATTGTTTTCAAATTTACTGGGACATAAACAGAGTTGAAATTTAAATTCCTACATGGCTGGGGTCTGAATCTGCTGCAGTTCTGTCCAATGAAAATATAATATGAGCCACATATATAATTTTAAATTTCTTAGTGGCTGCATTTTTTTAAAAAGTAAAAATAAAAAGCAAAATTTTAACAATTATATTTTATTTAAGTCAATATTCCAAAATATTCTTTCAACATAATCAATATAAAAATTATGTAATGATATTTAATTTTTTTTCATACTAAGCAATCTCTGAGACTCAGTGTCTATTAAAAAATCTCAGCACATCTCAGTTGTATTTAAAATGTCAGCACATTTTAAGAGCTTGACAGCCACACAGTCCAATACTATATTGGACAGTGCAGTTCTAATGAGTCTGTTGGGTGAAGGGAGCTTGAATATGTTTACAAAACTCATGTAGCAAAAGAAGAAGACAATTGCCACCTACCAGAGATTGTGATATATAGGCCAGGAACTTTTCAGGGAAGCTACGGTCGAGTTTCCCTTCACTCGGGGTGGCAGTCCCCTACGCAACCTAGATGAAATCCACCACACCTCCTTATGGAGTAGGCAGACCAAGAGAACATCTGGAGACAAATTGGGTTTGGAGCTCCTGCCCAGGCCTGTTGTGAAGATGTCCACACGGGTCTGCTTTGGGATGTGTCTAACCACAGGACTCTGTGGGATGGTCAGGGGCTGACTACACCAGGCTGGTGGGGCTCTGCAAGAAGAGATCCTCTTCTGTCACAAGTAGGCCCAACTGACACTCGCAGAGATTTATGTGGCTTGCACTGGCATCTTAAGTACCATTGGAGAGGAGCTGTTGGAGCAGGAAGGAGCCACACTGCAGAAATCAGGCTCCAGGGACAGGTGAGCTTCCAAGGAGGCTCATGCTACCAATAAGTCAAACAGCAAACTTGCCTGGAGAATCATTCTGGGGAATGATGTGAGGAGCAGCCAGGCAGAGGTGTGGGAAAGTGAGTTTATGCTTAGGATTTCCTTCATGTTGGAATCTAGATCTCAGGTTTACTCCAACAATAGTCCCCTGCCAATATAATTACATATAATGAGTGTCCCCTTCCAACATAATTATAACAAAAACTACACAATTACAACAGGATACGCTTATTAGATGCTTAGCATATGCCAGCCACTATTCCAAGTACACCTGCAAACATTTTACAATATTTTATAACTCTGCAAGATGAATATTTTAACTTTCATTTTAAAGATAAGGCAACTGAGACTCCAGAGTAACTTGTCCAATGTCACACTACTGGAAATAGAGAATTGAAGTAGGAATTCTGTACAAAGGATCCCCAAAATTGACATTAGAGGTTAGTTGCAGTATAGAAGTTGCAACAGCTTAAGAGTGCAAGGGTTTTCTCTTTAGGAAGAGAAGAGGTTGAAAGAGGCCCTTTTTCATCCAACATATTGTGTGTGTGGTAGAGTTTTACGATAACAGAGTAAAGCTGAAGACTTGGCTCCCTAGCTGGAGACTACATTTTCCAGGATCCCTTGCAGTTAGATATGAGCAAGTGACTTAAGTTCTCAATGATATGTGAACAAAAGTGATACGCGTCACTTTCTTGATAGAGCCTTAAAACTGTAAGGATGCCTCTGCTTTTTTCCCCATTGGCTGAAAGCTAAACATGTCAGTCACTTATTTTTAACCATATGTATGATAACAGTGTCATATTTGATGACAGAGTTATGTGTTAGAAGGAATGTGATTATATCAGTGACCATGACAATCAAAGTTACTCTTTCTTCCAGGAAAGCTCACTTCCAAACTATTACACTATTACATGAGAGAGAATAAGCATCTATATTCTTTGACCTACTAGTTTGAGGTCACTTTTCTTATTCTATTTTATTTTTTTTACTTCGGCTTATCTCAACCCTGTATATAGAGACAAAGCTGACACTGTCAAGTTAAGGCTATGCATGTAAGCACTGCAAAAGATGGAGAGCCCTTCCCATTATTCTATCCCTATATTTCAGCCCCACAACTAAACCAATACATTGGATCTCTTCCAACAAAGAGAGAGCTCAAGAACTTTGAACATTCAGAATTTTTGGAAAATCTTTTCGTGCCTTATGTTACCAGATGTGACTTGAGAGGAAAATTATGCCTCTCATAGGTAAATTTTATAAATTCACAGAGATAAGCTATGTATAAACTTAGTTAATTTGTATTCCATATTTATAAATAAATATAATTAAATATACAAAGCTACATTGTAAATATACAAAATTATGTTAAGGCACCTGATTTAATGTTAAGATATATTTTGCTTCTTAGTCCATGGATTTCCATAAATGTACAGAGAGAATATTATACCATTACTTTTCAAATATGTTTAGAAATTAAATGTAAAGCCATCTGAACAGTTTTTCAGAAAACAAATTCTGCATTCAAGATAATTGAGTGGAGCCATGTATTAGTCAACCAGTGCTAAGATAGTGCTAGATAAAAAAAAAAATTCTGAAGTCCTCCTTATTAACAATAACTCGTATTTATTTATCACTTATTACTCTAAAGATAAGCTGTGGCTCAGCTAGGATCATCTACCTGGCTCCAATTTGCAGGTTGACTTCAAATTTACTCTACATGCCTCATCATTCTTTCTGAAACAACAAATTAACTTGGACATTCTCTCCTCATGCATATGCGTAATCACAAGAGAGAGAACGAAAACACATGCCACTTGTCATGGCCTTGACACTTCCACTAACACTCCATTGGTCAACGTAAGTCCTATTGCCAAATCCAATATCAAGGGGCAAGGAAACACTGCCAATTTGCATGGCAAACCGATAATAAAACAATTTTTCATTGGCCAAGTATGTCACTGTCTGATTATAAAATTCATGCATTTTGTTCTAAGTCATGTTGCCCTGAAACATTATTTTGATTTTTCACATATATATAAAATCTTAAGAATATTCTTATGAAGTAGTTACCATTGATTCCATTTTACAGATGAGAAGCTCATTAAGGTTGAATAACTCATCCAATGACAGACAGTTAAGCAATGACAGTACTGAAGTTCAAATCAGGTTTCTTTGAATGAGTGCTCTTTAAAATGTAAAGAGATTAAATGATTTCAGAGCCCTTTACAGTGTGTCCCCAGAAGGCATGAACTACTCAGAAAGCCTCTACCCAGCACTTACTGTGTGGGGGGCACCACACAAAGCATTAACACCATAGCAAAACCTCAGGATAAACAAATAACCTCTGCGTCTAGGTCAAGTAAATAACATCCTCAGTCAATTCAAAATCTCACGTCTTGCTTGATGAACAATGAGCTATTTTACAGCATTATAATAATTCCCAGTCACACACAGCCCACCTCCTTTTAGTACTGGTATTTGTTTTGGCTTTACTTGCATGGTCAACTTCAAGACATATTCTTTCTCCAAGAATCAATTATTTAATTATTTTTACTTATAAGGACACACACATGTTAATGTCAGAAAGTTACCCTTGTTTGAAATATTTACTGGTTAGCTTCTCCTTTAAGACACATTTTCCCTCTTTTGGTGAGTTTGAATTGTAGATTTGATCCAGCATACTCTATTTGGTCATAATTTTTATTAAAAATCACCAGTCACAATCTTTTGTTCTATTGTGCATATTTTAAAGAAATCGTAGCTGATTCATGGAGTTAATGGAGTTAATGCAGTATAACTTAGAATAGACCTGAGTATTTTCTGAAAATAGCTGTCATAATACTGATGAATGGAGAAAAATATAGAGACGTTGGTATTAATAAAAAAGTTTGGACAGATGGGATTCTGGATAAGAGATAAAAGAGGCTAGTTTGAGCCTTATTCTAATTAAGGAAAAATATTTGAAATCAATAAACATATTATTTTGACAAGCATAAGACTGATCTGAACAACTTTTAATCATTTCTAAATGGAATAAAAGGTAAGAAGTTCCCAGGTGTGTTTTTGAAGATGTAGGATATTTCAAACCTCTTATTACATGCCCTACAAGCAAAATGGATGCCATCAGTTGATGTAACGTATTTTATTTCTTCCAAACTAGTTTTCCCTTATTTTTTAAAATTTATCTTAAAGGGAATTTCTACAGTGTGTTTTCCTCTCATTAAAAACAACTTATAGAGCGCCTGCTCTGCATTAGCTACTCTGCTTGAAACTTTCCATTCTTTGTAATTACACACGTATCTACTCAATTATTCCCACTTTTAATAAAGTAACTCTCTTTCAGTGTTCATAAATTTGTATTGACATCACAATTATAAAAGAGATTATAAGCAGCTATGAAAAATTGATTATTTTCTATATTACTCAATAGTTTGAGCTCCTAAAAATGTTAAGAAAAAGGTACAGATCTATCAAAATAATTTACATTTAATTCTTTAGGAAAATGTTAATTTTAAATGAGGTTATGCTACCTAAACTTGCAGAATTCTAATTGTTTGTTTATTTATTATAATTTATTTAGTTATTTACTTATTGTAATTTATTTAGTCACTGGCATTCTTGACTGACAACAAATGAATGTATATATTTTAATAGCAGTAGTTGTTTCATCAAAAATTCTGGTAGCTTGATTTGCCTGTAAATATTAACTACTTGGTTAGTTTTCTGCTGAATGAAATTAAAGTATGGTATTTTGTTATCTGAAAATGGTCTATAGAATGTGTTCATGATTTTCAACGTACATGGACCACTTAGTAAAACAAGTAAAAAAAATGTATCATTTTGATAAAATTTGCCAAGCGAAAAGCAATTATTTGTGAGTTATTATGCCCTCCAAATACATCAAGCACATTCCCCAGTTCAGCGCTGAAAAGCTATTCAGATGTGATACCCTTCCAACAGAAGCTAATTCTAATTCTTGTTTCTTGTCAACACCATTGGCATTTAGCGGCTGTTAAATAAATTCTAAAGACAACCAGCAGATGATTTCTGCCATAGCAGGAAAGAAAAACACTGGCTTCTGGGATGAGTCACTCAAGTCAGAGAGGTTTATAGAAAGGCTTTTACAAAAGCACCTCTTTTCATTTCATTGTTTAGGTTGAGTGCTGTCCATAAGGAAGTGAACTCAAACAGCTTTTGGCTTCAAAACCACCATGGACATGTTTATCTTAGGCAATGTGGTGCCTTTGCTAAAAAGCAGTATGTCAAAAGAAAAAAATAACTTAAAAGCTATGAAGTTATCTGGTATATTGAGCACACCAGAGCCCCATTACAGAGTTATTGTCAGTTTCAGTTTCTCTCTTTTGAAAAAAATAAATAAATAAAATGGGAAAACCCAAGAGTGTTCAAATAAGAGCACCAAAAATGATCAAGGAAGGGTAATGAACTTCCTCTTAAAAGGACTTGGGTTTATATTAAATCTAGAGAAAAGAAAGCACAGAAAAAAATGTATAACTGTGTTCGATTATTAACCAAGTATTCTGTTATGTACTTTATCTCAAATGGACAGAACCAAAGAAGTAAGGGTATAATTGAAGCAAAATGTTTAGGTTAGACCTGTAAAAAACTATTAGAGAATTAAATTAGCCCCAAATAGACTGAAGCATTTGTAGAATCTTCAGCCTGGTAAATTAAAGAGGCAAAATTATCCCCCATTGAGGAAGTTCAAATAAATGAAGTTATCACAGAAGACAGACATATATAAAATTGACCACGAGGAATCTTTCAGATCCAGAATTCAGGCTGCCAAATATTTGAATTTGGTTTCTTTTGAATATAGCTGGATTTCCATCTAAAAATAAGAAATATGAACTTCAATGAATGCTTGCAAAAATGTCATGTCTGAACAACTGCAGGGGGAGGGGAGGGCATTTGGTTAACCTCTCTCATGGGATGGCAGAGGGTCTCCCACTCCCCTTCCTGGTCTGTGCACGGAGCACTGCCAGAGAACCGGGTGGGGGGGTGGGGGTCTCTGGTCTTACTCTGACTGTACTAGGAAACCTTCTTTGACTTGCCATTCAGCCTTGATTGCATTTCTTCCAAGTTTCTAACAATTTTAGAAGTTTACAAATCCTAATGAACAAATAGTGACTCTTCTTGCCAGCTCATTTCTGCTCTACCCCTCTCCTCTGTTGCAATTCTGTTGCTGGCTACAGAATTCTTTGCTGAGTTCAGGACCCAGTTATATATCCTTCAAATATTATAGTCTATCTAGCATTCTAACTTCTAAAAATGAGCTGTCTTCCTTATTCTTTTCCATCATTGGTCTTGACTATTCCCAAGATCTCTCTGAGCTGGTCCTCTGTTAGTCTCACCCTTAAATGTGATTAGGTTGCTGGAAATTTATATTGCATTAGTTAATTGCACACAGCTAGAGCCACTAATTAATATATCATATGGGTCCCTTAAGCTCACGATGATGGGTATGTTCATAAACCATATTATATATAATTTTAAATCAATAGAATTGCTAAGTTTGCTCAACCATATACAGAAATTTTTAGGATAGGATTCACATAAATTCATTCAAGTGAATATCAAGCTTCTCAATTCTTAGCATATTGAAAGAGGGGGAAGTTACAAATATGGAAGGAACCATTCAGCACCGCACTAGGTGCCAGTCATAAAACCACAAACCAGACGCCTTCACTCTGCCAAGCATCAAGCCTCTCAGGCAGGACTATAGACAAGATCTGGTCAGTGCTGCTCCTTTCTGCCTGGGAAGGAGTATTTCAGTTTTAGCTACCAGTATAGCCATACTCTCACTTCAGGGCAGCATAAGGTCCATATTAATGAGTCCATTTTAATTAGCAACAACACACGTTGGTCAGACAAAGGAAGAGAAGTCAAAATATGAATATATACATATTAATTCTAGAGACTAGTAAAATAGATAATTTCCTCTAATAGTGGCAGGGATGTTTAAAATGTTCAAAGGCAGATGAGTTCTGGAAACTAAAGTTGGTTTGGTTTTATCCCACACTTCACTATTTTAGCACAATGGTTAATAAATACTTTCCGTATTGCGAAACTTAAAGAAATAACTATGGACAAAATGGAAGGAATCAGAGGCATGGTATATGACCAACTCAATTTTGCTAACCTTCATGGATGAATTTTAAAACTAAAACTTTGAATAAGCCAAAAACATTGAGCCTGAAAATCATTTCATCTAAAAGTCACATGTAAAGAGAATCCAGCTAAAGTATAACTTATAGGTTAAATATAAATATGAAATAAGAGAACTCCTCATAACCTGTATGCCCTTTAAAATCTAATTTTCTTCTGGGAATGCACGTTTAAATATTATACAGAATTTTAGCAATATGTGTTATTGCCCTTAATCTACCCTGGCATGAGAATGACATTTTTAAACTGTGAGTATGGTAAAATTGTCCCTCTTTTTCTCTTCATTCCTTCATTTTTCCTTTTTTTACAACTAACATACTCTTATAATCCAGATTTTTAACCTTTTCATCCATTTTTCAAATTTTCTAATCAAACATAAAATAAACCTAAAAATACAATTAAGTAATCCCTCAGTTCCTTTATTCTCCCCCAACAAAGTAAAGCAAGCAAAATTAACTCATAGGATTAAAATCACTTTTCGTTAAAATATCAATATATGTGCATGGTGCATGTTTCTGTATACGTAAATTAGGCTTTACATGTTTCAAAGCCAATGGCTAATACTAAGCATCTCTAATTTTGACCCACTTTTCATATAAAATAGAAGTAAAATAATACACCTTCTTCGTCTGTGTTTGGGGGCCAGCAAGTTCAGAGTTAAATGGGACCGAGTGGATTCATTTCTACTGTGTCTCATACTTGCAAAACCCAAAGTCCCATACAGAGTTCTCTTGAAAATGTAGAAATTTAACCAGTGTTTAGAATTCTGACCTCAAAAACATGTGTGTGACCTATTTTTAGACCAAAGCATTTCTCTTGATACGTTTTAGTGGTTGGAATTAATTTTGGAAGCACATGTTACAAAATAAAAAGAATCAGCTCCATTTTTGTAGTTGCTGATGATTTCTAAAATGTTCTAGAGGGAATTGGCTATAATTGGCATTGCTTTGTAGAACAGTATTGTCCATCTAACGTGTGCTTTTAAAAACTTCTCTATATTCAACCCAACATAGATGTACTTGCTACAGATTATCAATAAGCACACATTATTTTTTTTTTTTAATTCAAGTTTATTGCGGTGACAATTGTTAATAAAGTTACATAGTTTCAGGTCAGTGTACAAAAACTCATAGACACAGACAATAGTTTAGTGGTTACCAGAGGGTAAGGGGGCAGGGGGAGTGGTAGATGGGGTCACATATATGGTGATAGAAAGAGAACTGACTCTGAGTAAGCATACATTTTGTTTCAGAAGATCAAAGTGGAGACAAGAAAATCATTACTAAAAAATATCATTACAGAAGAGAGTACAGAACTAAATTCTAAAATTATTTCATGATTTATATGTAAAGACATTTCAAAGAAAGGTATATATTTATGAACTGGAAAAGTCAGGTAAGAATTTAGGAGAAAGACAGTATTTGTTTGGTCCTGGAAAGATAATGATGATGATGGTGATGATGATATTAGTATGCACTGAACACATATTTATGCCAAGAACTGTGTTTTGCATAGGTTATTTCATTTAGTCTCCAAAGAACCTTGTAAGGCAGAAATATGATGATCTTTATTTTACAAACTAGGAAACTGAGGTAAGAAAGATTAAGTAAGTTACTTGCTAAGTGGAGATAGGATTCCAGCCCTGCCATACTGTTTTCAGATTTCTGTTCTGATTTTCTGATCTGATTCAAATAATCAGATGTTTCACAAGCACCATCTAAGATGATTATGGCAAACATGCCTGCCTATGTTTCTCAGAATCCTCTTCCTTGATGACCTGCATTATTCTCTGTCCACTTGTTGGTCCTGACTAATTCACCTTGGGCACTCTAATACCAAACTTTTATTGAATCATGAGTAAGACTGCGAAGAACTTTAGAATTGCTACAGAAAAGTCTGACTGTATATCAGAATAACCTGGGGAGCTTGTTAAAACTACAGATTCATAGATTCCCAGTTCTTGAAATCTGCAGTTTCAAGAAAGAATTCTCACATTAATCTAGGGTTGTTAAAGAGCATTTGAGACCAATAACTTGTGCCTGGTCCATGGACTAGTTGTCCTGAGATTTAGCCACTTCTAGTGACAAAATTTCTCTTAGGTTACAGCATCCCTGAGGCCATTCTATTATTCGTTTAACTAGCAACATTTAATCAGGACTAACTATGAGTCAGCTACTGGACAAAATTCCGAAATTAAAAAAATAATAAATAGATGGTGACTTTCTTTAAAAAGCTCACTGTGTGTTGACATAGAGAAATAAGGCAAAAAAGCACTGTACAGAAGGTATCAGGATCGATTTATGCATAGGGTTCAGTGACAGCACATAATAGAGACGTTACAATTTCCTGGCTTCCTCCACTTTTCTCTGGCTCGTCCTTTTGGTGCTCCTTCCCATGTAGTCTATTGGAGGTTTTATTTATGTCATTTCATTTAATCTTCACAACAATCCCAATATAACAGATATTAGAGATTTCAAAGATAAGGAAATTGACTCAGAGGGATTTTAAAAATTGTCCAAGGATATACACCTAGGCAACAGAAAGAGAATTCAAAACCACAACTATGTATCCAAAAGTACAATCTTCACATTTTGTAAACTGCCAACAATTTCAAGGATGTTTATCTCAGTAAATGAATAGTACAGTCAATCCTCTGCACAAGGAAATAGCTTGAATTTTAAGCTCTAGTTCCACTAAGTAACACATCCAGTCAATTTGAACAGTTTACGTCTTGCTTGGCGAACAATGAGTTATTTTACAATGACCAGCCACAATTCAAAGTCAGACACAACCCTCTTCGTTTTATGGGCTCATATTTGCTTTGGCCTCTGATGGAGTCGAGCCACAATTCACGTTCTGTTCTCAGGAAGCCATCCTGTTTTCTCTTATTAGAACCTGCACCCATATTTTTTGCAAGCTGCTGTTTATAAAGCATTTTGTGGTAGCTGAAGAAAATTAAATTGCAGATTAAAAGACGAGGCTGAAATTGCTCCATACTCAAACTAGTCCTCCTTCTAGAATGTACCATATTACATATGGTACTAAAGAATCTTGTTAATCAATGTTAAGTTTAGAACTATTGTGATTAGATTTAATTTTCCAGGGTCTACTTTGATAGGAATTAGGAGTTCAATGGATTAAATAGGTGAGCGCATATTTAAAAGTAATATGAAAGCAAGATTATATAGCTTTATCAGAGCAAACTTAACAAATCACCATTCAGAGCTATCATTTCATCGTTAGGATTTGGGTTAAGGTTGTAAATAGAGGGAGATGGTATTGGGAATTAGATTTGAAATTCAAACATTTCCTACCTCCACTTTATGAGGAATAAAGAGATGACAGTTTTAAGAGCTGAAGTGTAAGCCTTATGTTATATGGGTACCATGGATATTGTGTGTGGCTTTCAATTCTCCACTTGTCGCTTTTTATTTTTTATCTCCTTATAATAATGTTTCCCTTCTTGTGATATTTCCCCACAGGAATCCAGGAGTAAAAATACCCATAATTGGCATTTACTATCTCAACTACATAATAAGAAACACATATGAACATGCAGATAGTTAGAAAACATTTCAATGATTTTCATTTGTATTACAGTGTATGTTTTCTTTTTAAAAAAATCTGTTCTCAACATAGAAAAATTTCTAAAATGTTTGAAGCATTCTGATGTCAAACCAAATATCCCAAAAGAAATGCTAAAATGAAACTTGTACCTAATAAATTCTAACAAATTATTTCTCAGAATTAATCTAATGGGTCATATTAAAACAGTTTTCATATTTCAAGTATCAAACAATAAGGTTGTGTTTTTTTTTCCACTTTCCTGATAGATTAATTCAGTGTGACCTCACTACTAAGAAATTCTGCTATAAACAGATTTTGTTTTTCTTTGTTGTAGAAACACAGGCATGAGTGTTCTCTAATAGTTGTATTCAATTTTTCCAGTACTTTTATTCATCTTATCTGATGATAAAGTAATGCAATCCCATTTTTATATTGAACAACTACATCAATAATTTATTTCAAGGAATTTGAAAGATAAATACTTTTGAGTACAAAGAACCATGGTTAGAGCTGTTAGGGGTTAAAGCATAACCAAACACATCGAAAGTCTATTCTAAGGATCTCCAGGTTTGGGATGGACATAAGCCAAAAACATGAAAAACAACTGTTAGACACAAAATAATCACATAAATGTCCAAAGTCCTATGGCAAAGTTTCCATCAGGTTATAAGAATTCAGGAAGGCTTCGTAGAGAAGCCTTTTAATATATATATATATATATATATATATATATATATATATATATATATATATATATATATATATATGGAATAGGATTTGGAAAAACAGATTAAAGGTGGAGATTGTGGTCCAGTAGGATATAATAACAACAAACGATCAGAGAAAGAAAAAAAATTATTTTTAAATGTGCATGTAAGCATTCATTTATTTCATGGTGTACTGTACCTACCATTACCTGGCATTTATCTCAATATATATGGGGATTTTTTATGTGTCTTTGTCCCTATAAGACTAAGTATTGCTCAAAAATGTTGATTCTATCATCTTTATATCTCTAGAATTTAGCATAATTCCTAGGAGACAAAAAGTTGTGTTATTAAATGAAAAAATGAATGAACATTTCAATCCAGGTTAAAAGTTAGGGAATAATAGGTGATGAGGCTAAAAAGAAAAGTTGGCGTGATAATATTCGGAAGACAGAGGGGAAGTCACCGAACGATATGAATAAGAAATTGGCATAAATTAACTATGTTTTGGGACTAATAACCTGACTGCATCAAGCTGACTCCACTGAAGTGGAGACAGTCTGGAGGAAGAAATCCAGTCTGAAAGTATAAGTAACAATTTAGGTCAGAATTAAGTTAGTAGCTGTGAACATGGGGTTAAAGTGAAGGCATGACAGATTTACCAAACATGCGGAAAAAGTTCTTCTTCCTGCCTCCTTTGCCCCATACAAATTAAAGACCTGCCTTTTGCTGGCTAGCGATGAATTGTATATTCCACCCTCATAACAGAGTGAGGGTTGGAAATAGTCTCTATTTATGGGGTGGATTTAGTCCTTTGAACACTCATCCCAATCATCTATTTCATTGGCCAACCTCCCTGGTCACCCTTCCTCCTGGGCTCCAGATGTCCACTTCAGTTTCCTGATAAGACTGCAGCTTGGTCCTATACACCAATCTGGAAAGTTGAAGGCCTGATTCCAGACTATGCCTCCTGCCAGATGAATTCCTCAGGAAATCTTTGTGCTCATAGTCTTATAATATCCTTCCCAATACAGGACTCAGGGACCCATGTGATACCAATGAATACTGTCATGTCAAAGCATTCAAACTGAAGCTCTATTTTATTCTGAAGGAGAGAATAGATCCTTATTAACCTTGATCCATGATTCAGAAAATGTGTTGTTCTGGCTTTTTGCTTGTCTACCACTACAAAATTCCCCATGCAATGTGAAAAGGCCATCTCCTATGAGAACTATAATTAATAAAGCTCAGTAACTTATTAAATACAACACATCACAGTTTCTCACATCAAAAAAAATAATCTGAGATTTAGTTTGCCCAACTGAAAAATGACAGTTTCCTAAAAATATAGAGGTCAGAAAGGTACTATTCGAGGAAGAAAACTATGAGTTTGATTTGCGACTTCATAGACTTGGGATGTTAGTAGCACAACTGGATCAAGTGATAGAAGAATGTCTGGAACTTAGAAGCCTAAAGATGCATATTTTAATTAAATAATAAAGATTCAGAGATTTAATTACATCATGTTGAAGATAATTGAATAGACATCACAAAGGGGAAGAGTTCATAAAGAAATAAAGTGAATAGAGGAAAAATCTTGGTAAAGATTAGGGAAAGTTGGGAAAATAGAGACTGAACAGAAGCTAAGAGATTTCCACAGAATATATCAGCTGGGCCAAATTTCCCAAATAAGTCAACGTTGAAGATAAGTTTGGTGATGTCCAGGGCTTAGAGTTGATCTTCGTAGGAACATTTTCAGGAATGCACTGGGAGGGAAAGCCAGGTTGCAAGAGATAATGTCATGAGTGGAAGGCAACCAGATGGAGTCAGCAGTATGTACAAGTCTTCAAAGAACTTTGATATTGAATGAAAAGACAAAAGAAAAAGATGGTGTGATTTGAAGAGGAACTGGATCAGCATGGTTTTTCTTCTTTAGAGAAGGAAAAGCTTGAACCATTCTGTAAGCAGAAGAGAAACCAGCATACAGGGAATAACAGAAACACACACACACACAAACACACACACACACACACACACACACACACACACAATAATCAGTCAAGTTGATGGAGCAAAGTTCCAAAGAAAGTCAGGAGCAAAAGTTTGCAATTATTTTCTCAAAAACAGCAACAACAAATCAAAGAAGGAAGGCTAAGATTCAGAAAGATTTTAGTTAATTAGCAGTAAGGGAGGGAGCTCGGGTAAGACGATGATAATCTAGAAGGATATAAAAAGAATGCTCAATTTTACCAGCCCTGGGCAATCAGGAGTAATTAGGTCACCTTCTAAAACTTCATTGTGGATATTTTATTATCCCACACAACAAAATATCAGGCATTTTTAATCCAGTGCAACCAAGGAGCATATTGTTTTGTTATGTGGAATGAAAAAGTAAGATGGATTTAGAGCAACATTATGCTTGCGTGTTTATGTTTGTCCTGGAGACGGATTCACAACAAGTACTTAATAAATGTGCATTGCTCAATGAATTGATAAATAAAATAAAATATGTACTTTAAATATAAAATAAAATGCAAATATAAATAGCAGACCCCTTTAATAGATGCATAGCTGTAACTACCCATATTCATATAAATACACACAGACATATGTGTGCGTCATTGTGTGAGTATCACACACATGTGCTCATGAAGGGGGGCCTTTCTCGTCAATTCTTAATACATGGAACCCCAGATCCCCAGCACTTGCAATAAGGTGGGTTACAAGTCCAAAAAGTCGGTAATATATGAGTCACCTTCTCAACAGCCTGTATCTAGCATTTATCCATAAGTACCTCATTCCCCAAACAGCAGCAAATTCTAAAGTAACTAAATATCTGGACTGGAAAGGCAGGAATAGGAAACTTCTTTCCCTCACATTGTCTTCTCTAGAGCCACTATGTGAGAAACTGAACTCCATAGCAGTTGGTCCTGACTGCAGTTGAGCTTTTGAGGTAATGTTGCCCAGTTCAAGTATATAAATTGACTGACTGTAAACAGAGTTACTGTTTTTCATAAAATTGTTATTTATTTGAGTAATGATCCTAAGGCATTTACTAAGGAGAGTACCAACAAAAGAGGGACCACCCCACCCTCACCTCTGATAGTCAAAACTCATATTTTTGTTGGAATAGAAATGTACATAGTTTGGGATAATAATGCAATCAAAATAAGGGAACTACAATTTGCCTAACACTTTTCATGTGCCAGCCTGGAAACATAACCCTCTCATCTACCCTGCAAGGTAAGAAACTGAGGTTCAAAAAAAAGAAGCAATTTGTTCAAGCTTTATATGGCTGGTAAGTGGCTAAACTCACATTTGGTTCTCTAACTACACCACACTGCTGATAAAGTACAGATACATATTGAGGAGCTACAGAAAACTACCTAAGATGTTTTATTCGAATGGCAATTAGCTTGGTAAGTTTTTATGATAGAAAACAAGTCAAGGTTATTTCTGTAAATATCCTTCCATCCACTCTGAAGCATTCCCTGTCTAAATACTTTCTGATTCTCCAAGTAATTCACTCTGTCACCAACCCTTGCCCCTGTGGAAAATACGATGAGACCCAGTGCAAACAATTCCACACACGACTCTCTAGCCTCCTAACTCTTCTACCTCATCGTACCATTAGCTTCCCCCAGAAGATGTAGTCTTCCACTATTAACCAAGTCCCCAGCCACAAAGACCTGGCTCCACGAAGCAGCGTACTTACACTGCTGTGTATACAACATCAGCTTAGTTCTCAAGGCAAGTAAATTCAACCCTGAATTCAATCAGTTTGCTCTAGTTTCTTGGAAGCCACATTAGTACCTCTGAAATATAAGCAGGGAATTAGCAGAGCCCTCTAATGTCTTGAATTAAATTTTATGCCGAACTGTGTTGTACTCTAATAATGGATTGCCCATTGTTCCCTGGTAAAGGGAAGGTCGTTAAGTACTTCAAATAAAGCTGTGGCTTTTCTGTTTGTTTTAATTGTATGTTTTTCCCTGCTTAGTCTTTGTGGAGCCCATGGTGGCTCGTTCTCTGTTCTTTTCATTGAATTTTTCTGAGTGCTCAAATTAAAATTGTAGCATTTCTTAAATATAGGAATATTAAGGAAAAAAATACATTTCTTCCCCCCTAGAAAGCTAACTGTGATTACACTGAAAAATAGGAAACTGCACTCAAAGAGCCTAGTGAGTCCCTCTAGCAAGGTTCTCTTGTCTCCCCTTGGATTTGCTGCCCTTCTCTCTTCTACGCCAATTCCTAATTTGTTCTCCAGTTCTTTCAAATCAGCCATTTATCTCTTCTTCAAACTTTCAAAATCTTATTGCATATTCCAGCTCAAAATCTAGCCTCCACTATTTCAGGTACAATGAATATTATTCAGATTTAAAAAAGAAGGAAATCCTGCCACACGCAACAGCACGATGACTTGGAGGACATTATGCTCAGTGAATAGCCAGACAAAGATCAATGCTGCATCATTCCACTTATGTGAGGCATCTAAAGGAATCAAACTCATAGAAACAGAGAGTAGAATGGTGGTTGCCAGGGGCTGAAGGGAGGGGGACATGGAGAGCTGCTAGTCAATGGGTATGAAGTTTCAGTCATTCAAGATGAATAAGCTATGGAGAGCTGCTGTACAGCATAGTACCAACAGTTAACATACTGCATTGTGCACTTACAAACTTGTTAAGAGAGTGTAACTCATGTTAAGTATTCTTACATTAAAAAGAAAAACTAGCCTCCACTATTTCAATGTCCAATACAGAACTGATTATATAAAATATAAATTTAAGTATATCTCCAAAATACAGTCAGTAAAAAGTACAGACTCTGTAACAATAATAATAACAACTTTTTTGAGTGGTCTACAGTGCCAGCCATTGTTATAAATGTCTTATATGTATTACTTCATTTAATCCTTATAGTACACCTGTAAATGAAATACTATTATGCATACTATTCTCATTTTTCAAATGAGGAAATGAACCGTTGAGTGATTAAGTAACTTGCCCAAGTCACACAGCTGGTAAATTATACAGCTTTAGAAAAGCTATAGAAAATCCAGGAAGGCAGAGAAGAGGTCCGAATAAAGTGTTAGCTTGAAAAAAAAAAAATTACAAAAAAAAAAAGTATGTTATTATTCCACTAAATAGAGATAAATAGGTTATAGTTTTAAAAATGCTCTGAAAAGACAAACTTAAAATGGTTAAGAAGTGAGAAGTGAGAATGGTTAAAACTCTGAGAAGTGAGAATGAGAAGGGAAGAGATACCAACTTTGTATTTTGTACAGCCCTGTATTGTTTTTAATTTTCAAAATGAGTATACGTTAAACAGGTAATTAAAAATTGTAATCACTACTTCTTTACTTTCATATTAGATTTTTACTATGTGCACAGCATTATATGATGTGCTCTAAGACATTTTGAGTTCAGGTGGTGACTATATAGATACATTTCTCCCTCTGACTATACTACTCTTTCCATGAATCAAACCAGACTGAGAAAACTACACATTGCTTTGTTATCGTGTACAATCTTTTTAATTTTGTTATTTTCCACCGATTTATTTTATGATATGATGTCTCTAATTCACTTTGAGGGCCACTATTGAAAACAAACAAACAGCTTCCTAAAATATATTTTTGTATTTATTAAAAGAATGCTGTGGAAAACACTGTTTAACACATTGCACCATAATTTCTTTTGGCGAACATACTGCAAAAATATTTCTATAGATTCAATGTGGAGAATTGTTTTACTCTTTTAAGTAACTGCTTTGTACTTAATGTATGGACGCCTTGAGATAGTTAACCAACCATGATTCTGTGTTTCCATGGTCTTCCCAAAAGCTTAAAATGTATCTGTTGCCTATCACTAGAAAATATATAACATCCTTGCAGCATTGCAGCATGTGCTTTGTTTACTAATCACACTCTTAATTTCATCTTATTTTTCTCACCTTCATTCACCCAGATGTGTTAATCTACTCTTTAATCCCTCCCTCTTTTTTTTTATCTTATTTGCATGCATCTTGGTAACTACCTTAAATCATTTTAGAACAAGACAAAATAAGAAGAAAAATATATAAATTTATAAAATTTAATTTACACATGTATTGGTTTAAAGAAAACCCAGGTGAATCAGGCCTAGTTGAATTTAAATTACCTGGTTTGTCTAAATGGCCATTAGAAAGAGAGTTTAATTATGCACTTTTCCAATACACTTAAGAGATTTTACTCAGAGTGTAATATGGACATCTCATAATTTTAAAGAATAAATAAGACGGAGAAAATGAAATGATTGTCATTTAAAAAGTAACTAGGACCTAATTTTGCAAGGCCTGTATGTAGTCTGTGAGAATAGACATAGCACCTGCCCCTAGAAATTTAATATGAGTCGTACATAACACTGTATCGAAATCTAGCAATTTGGGATCCAAAAATATTCAAACTATATTCAGATCATTCTAAGAACATAAAGGATATGCTCAGTATTGTTTGAAAGTTGGTGCTATAAAGCATTTTCATAAAGGGGTTTGTCTTGAGATAAACAAAAGACAGTTCCCAGGAGACACCAGGGTTTTAGTAACTTCTGAATTAATTCAAATGGTATTAAGAGGAACATTCCAAGAATGACCTTACAAAACAGCTTTCTATTCACCTTATTAATATCTTCAGAAATTAATAGTTCACTAGGAGACAGTAATAACCTCTAAAAGTAATGCAAAATCTGTAATAAAGCCATAGCTTTAAATTTAAATATCCCAAGTAAACACATCCAAGTCAGACAGCATTAAAATATTCCCAGTGCTTGCTTTATTTGAAATAAAATTTCCCAGGCTAAAGCTCAGTGGGAGAGAGATAATTCATCTTTTCCCCATCTCTAGTGCCAAGGATTCTCCTCCCTTTTATAATAAAAGTGTAGTAATCATCTCAAGTTCTCAGCATCTGTAATGCCATGTAATTGCCATAACATGCCATAAAATGTAGGCAAATGTGCCTTTGAATTATTATTTTCCAGTTGCCAGGAACATTACAATTTGACCACACAAGCTGTTGATACTGTATTGCCAGTCTGGCTATTATGTTATTTTAATCATTATGTCAGAGCCAAGAGGTTTTACTCAATATCACCATCATTTCTGAAGATGTTATAGCACAGGACCAAGGAAAAGAGGTAGCTTTGTTAGCGTTATAGAATTGACAATGATAGATATAATATCAACTTCAAATTTAGATATTCTGGGGAAAACTCGATTACATGACACATAAGCAGCCCCACAGAGGAGGCTATTAAATATTGAAACAGTGCAGATGCATTCTAGTTGACAAATATAATGACTAAAATTCATTAAATCTCATTTTTATTAACTTTTACATGATTTTAGGATCAAGCAGATATATTTTGAAAGGGTCATCTCCCACTTCCAAGTAATTCCTGTCATTGAAATAACTCAATAGCATCCTTGCATATATATATATATATATATATATATATATATATATATATATATATATATATATCCAAGTCTTCAACAAGTCACACAAGTATTAAAAGAGCATTTGTCCTTAATTTTGGGAAACTGAATTTCATATCCTGATGACAATGCCTACTTTAAAATATTTTTTGGCTAATTGATAAACAAAATGGCACCTTTGTTTCTAAATAAGATGCTTTGTTATCAAAGTAAATTAAAAATATTCACTAAGCTATAAACCTGTTCAAGTGAAGACACACTGCCAAAATACTGTATTGAAGAAAAAAGATTTAAATCAAATGCCCAATTATTCTCCCATAAGGATATAACCCTCTGCTAACACTACTTGCACTTGAAGTCTCCTGAACGTTTTCATTTTGGAAAAAAGCAAAAGATAAAAGCAAATCAATTAATCTGAATGTACCTGAAATACATTCTTGATTAATTGATTTGCTTTTATCTAATCAGATACCTAGCACTAAATCAAACAATTGCATGTGTATTTTTTCAAAAGTAAACTCTAGATATTGTAAGATTATCTAAGTATTTCAAAAAAATTTTTCCCCCCAAAATATATTGTCAACCTCCACACTAGACCACACCACTAAAGTAATTAACAGTGCTTTGGCTGATATGGTGGCCAGTGATATTCATTAACTCCCACTTGGATGGTTTCAGATTTCAGCAGTCAATGATTGGTTTTTTTCCCTCAGCAGAAATTCTCCCCCTTTATTTATTGCTTTCAATTGGTATTGACTTTCAAATGCTTCATGACAGATTTGATTAGTTATGTTCCTTAAATAAAGAGTTTTCAAACAGGAACCTAAAGGAACCGGTTCATTGGCTTTCATGGGTCTCTAAATTCTTTTGATAACTTTTCTTCCTTGGCTCCTGGTTTTCATAACATGGAGAAAGGTCTATTGTTTAGACATGTTGACTTTGTTTTTAAGTAATTCATATTGTATAACTGTTTATTGTTATTTCATAATTTCAAATATGGTCATTTGAATGTGAAGAACTAATTTTGGGGGGAAAAAGTATATTGTTTTAAATATTTAAGTTTGAATTTTATCTGTTTCATGTACCCTAAGTAATATTTAATAATTTGTAGGTACTCAGTAGGCATTTACTCCTAAGGAATGTGGTATAAGTTGGCCCTTTGTTTTCATCTGTAAAGGGAAAGTAGAAATCTATATGAAAAAGAGTAATCTGAAAACTGAAGTTTTCTTGTGCTTTTTTAAGGAAAATGCAATCTGGGTGACACAAAATAAAGTTTGTTTTGTTCAAAAATATTCAATCTTGAAATATCTTCCATCTGAGTCTATTTAGTTCAAATCAGTTTTGTAAACATTACATCACATTGTTAACTACATTTTTTTCAATTTAAAAAGTTACAGAACATGTTCTGTAGAGACTTTCAGTTCAGTTCATCAAACACTGGCTCTGCTATGAATTAGGCATATGATAGGTGATGGTGAAACAAAGATAGATAGGAAATATCCTGTCTTCTAAGAGCTTCCATATGGGGAACCACAAGACCCCACATCTCAGGAGAGTATCTACAGAACACTGTCTAGAGGCAAGCCTAAGGGAACCAGAAGCATTCCAGAGATGAGAGTAACTACAAAGAAACCAGGATGAGGCAATGCTGTTGAATGTCTACATTCTTGGCACCATGCTGGGGATACCAACACAGAAAAGACAAAGGTATCTGTTGCCAAGAGGAACACAGGGAGGAGTCTGATAGCAGATGTGTACACAAAAAACCATGGAAACCCTGGGGAAAGTGTATTACACAACTGAAACTGTGAGTGTCGGAGAGTTCGAGAATCCAACTGATGGGAAGACAGGATTCCTCCAACTATTCAACAATATAAAAGTGCTAAAACTCATTATTGCATTACTTATTTTAAATATTTGAAATGCACACATTATTATCTGATATTCATGTTGCTTGGTTATTTTTTTAAGTCTATTTATTATCCATCTATCAGTGCTCCCCCACAAAAAACAACAACATTCAAATGACATGAAATCAGAAGAGTTGTCACAGGCATTGGTACAAGCCCAGTGCTTACCTGATACATAGCAGGTAACAAATATATATTTCTTGAGTAAAAGGATGAATGCATGAAAGTATGAATATTCTAGTCTCTTCTTCCTGATAACATGGCCTAGGAAGCCAGCACATCTTATCTTCTGCTGGGTATATCCACGTTGGTCTTTACTTCACCATTCCCACTACCCTCCACTAGAGCTTTTATAATTGCAAGTTCAGATTGATCCTGGGAGTCCTCCCAGTGTACCCCAGGTCTCTTGTGCCCTGTTTTTCTTTAAAGATCCTATAATACAAAAGAATTGTTCACTTTGGCTCCAACTATAAAGACTCTAACACCATATTCTCACTCCAAGTATCTCAGAAAGAAGGTAAGATGAGATTCAGAGGGGAAATGGTAGATTTGGCTCTGGAATACTCTCCTCTGTCTGGGGCCCTCTTTTAGATCACTGTAAAAGGAGAGGGCTCAATTATTGGGGACCCTACACATTACATCCTGCAAGGAGAAGAAACCAAGAAAAAAAGAGCTACCTGTTCCATCATTAAGATAATCCAAGAAATTGTCACTTAGATAAATTAATCCACATACAGAGCCAAAGACTATTTTTCACATTGATAAAGCTGCACTGAGTTCTTAATGAATTTTCAGAACCAGAGAGAAAGAAAACGGGAATTGCTGTAAGAATATGGTACCTGTGATTGGCCACAAAATCAAGTCCTGAACATGATAGCATTTAAACAAGGCTTTCTAAACAGGAATATAGTTGATGAGTCGATTATGAATTATGTTGCAATGAAGACTTAATTCCTTTGGCAAGAAATATATAATTTACTGCAGTTTCATCGACTTACCAACTATTGCACAATATTAATACAGATGACTCTTGAGTAGTCTTCCAGGAAACAAACTGGACTGAATTTAAATGTACCCACATTTCTTCTAATATTTAGATATGATATTAATTTATAAATGGCAATATCCATGACAAGGAGACTCTGTTTCACATTGTCCTGCAGTCATTTATGTCAAGATAGATGATATAAACTTGGATAGAAGCACAAATCTAATATTCAAAGACCAAATCAACAACCCAGGAGTCACGGCAGACTAAAAGATAAATTTAAATGTTAGAGCTATTAAATATTAATATCAATCCTTTCTGAAATTTAAATATTATTATAATTTACAGTTTATAAAAGTTTACATTTTTCATTTCATTTAAGCCTCACTAAACTCTAAGAGGCTTAAATGAAGATTTTGTTATGTACATTTTATAGATCATCAGAAACCTGACTTTCATAAGGGCTGAGCCATATAAGTTTAAGCTCTATATTTCAGTTTAGACACTTTGTAAGTTTCCTCATTGTGCCAGTCACTGAGCTAGATGTTACAGAATCAAAGATGAATGTGACTGGATTCCTGCTGAGATCTGATGAGGAAGACAGATGGTTAAATTATTTCAGTCAAATGTAATGAGTGATAGATGGAAGTTATCATACCTACTAATTGACAGAGCAAGGAATTAAACATGTATCTCTGTGTACAAATCCTATGGCATTAGGTAGGCACATGAACTGTATTACATATTGTTTAGCCATCTGTTCTGGTTGAAAGGCTCATCTAATCCATATTCTGTAAAACAAATGGACTCACATGGAAAAGATATTCTTGCCAAAGTAAGATCTCATATTAACAATAAGAAAAGATTAAAAGCTGTTTCTGTGTAGAATTCTTACAGTCAGAATGTCAAGGTAAGGTCACCAACCATCCTGGATTTCCCAGAACTGAGGGGTTTACCAGGACATGGAACTTTCAGTGCTAAAACCCAGCAAGTTTTGGACAAACAAGGATACTTGGCCAATTTAAGTCAAGGTCAGGAAATCATAAAACAAGTTTATTATCCCAAGACCCAATTTCAGTTAGGCTCAACCCCATCAGTTTAGATCTAATTTATCTCTGGATTGGGTTGGATTATAAAGACCAACAAGGAAGAGGAAGCCAAATAATAACATTACCTTTTATTTGTAGAACAGTTAAGGTTTATAAAAATTGGCCTCAATCTTTATAAATTATTCCATGTGTGGTTCATGACACTGATAAGGACATTTTACAGATAAAGAAGCAGACTCAAAGAGATAAGAAATTTGGTCAAGGTCATAAAACTCCTAAGTGCTAGAAAAAATGCTAGAACCAAAGACTATGTAAGGATCCTAGAACACTTCAACCTCTAGCAATAAAAATAATCCAATGATATAATAGCCTAACTCACCAGGTCAAAACTATTATTCATGAATATTAGTTTATTAGAGTTGTACTTAAAGTGCAATCAATCAATAGAAGAGGAAGAAGTGACATAAACTTAAAGTCAAGTGAAAGTTTATAAGTTCTAGAAACACTCTTAACCACTGAAAGGCAATTTAACCAAAGAATTTGTGCATACCTAACTTCTCTGAAGTGTGTAACTTAATAACTGTCTGTGATTTTTATTGCTGTGTTGCAGTGGTGATAAATATCAAACCTGGATGGTGCTTTGGAAATCCCTATACAGCACTATACAGATATAATATCTTACAGGGTTTTATAAATTCCTTTTTAAAGTTTATTGGGGTGACAAAGGTTAGTAGAGTTATATACGTTTCAAGTGTACAATTCTATAATACATCATCTATATATATCACATTGTGTGTTCACCACCCAGAGTCAGTTCTCCTTCCATCACCACATATTTGACCCCGTTTATCCTCATCTACCACCCATCCCTCCTTACCCTCTGGTAACGACTAAACTATTGTCTATGTCTATGTGTTTCTGTTTCTTTATTTATTTGCCTTGTTCCTTTGGTGCTTGCAGTTTTATATCTCACATACCAGTAAAATCATATGGTTCTCGACTTTTTCTGACATCAGATCAGGATCTTAACACCTGGAGCCTTACTGCGATTAGTCTGAAGTCAGAATTCCAGTTACTTTTCCTCATTTCAGTGGATGAGTCAGTTACTATTTCTGCTGTCCATGTTTCTGGGGCTTAAGTCAGGCTTGGCACTCACTCCAGTGTTAGAGTGGCACAATGTACAATAATTTTGCCCGCTTTAGTAGTCCTTGTACCTTCATATCTGATCTCTAAACTTCCTTTTAAGCAAGCCAAATACACACGCACACACACTTCTTGGTATTTCCCATTATAAATTTTGGTCATAAACAACTCACATTATAAACTTAACCATAAAAAGTTCACATGAACCAATGGGTTTTAAGAATGATCAAAATAAAATACCTCAAACTGAACCTTTCATACATTCAAATTCTGTTTTATTTCCTGTTACAACTGAATAGAAGTTTAAAGTTAGAAAGGAAACTATAAATGTTTATTTAAGGATGTTCTCTGTATTCACTGGATTTAGAATAATTAGTTGCTCAAGACTTGAGAAAAATTAGCAAAGACCCTGTCCGTAAGCAAGATTTCTGAAACCATTCTGATTTCTCTCCTCCTGCCAGGGAATATGTTTTCCTCTTGTAAAAATATCATAAAATATCTGTGATCATGAAGATCTGCATATCTCATTTCAAAATGCCAAATAGCATGTTTTTTAATTAAAAATCAATATGTTGTTTTGAAATGTTTACATAATGACCTAGAGAGTAATGAAATTAAAGGTTGGGAGTGTATTTAAATAACTAATCAGCAGTTTGCATTCTTTCAGTCAGAGTGACAAAGATGTTAGCTGTCCACACAGAAAAAAGAAAAAAAATATGCTCCCCCTTCTAGAATATAGTAGGTGTTTCTCAGAGGTATCTTTCAAGGCAGTGAGTACATTTTACAGCACCAATTCACATAAAGGCATAGCCATGTGACTAGTCACACCAATAAAATATGAGTAAAATGATGTGTGTTATTTCTGAGCTTAGATTTTTTTTTTAAGCAGTTATGCCTTCTTCACTCTGTCTCCCTCCACCTGTTGGACCCTTGTGGATGATGGTGTCACAAGATAGAAGAATCCTGAGTCCCTGAAACACTGTGGAAGGCCACCATGAAGCAGTGGTTCACTTTCAGTGGACCGTTCCATGGATGACAAAGAAAATTCTATAATGTTAACCTATTGAAATTTTAAATCTCATTTTTTCAGGAGCTAGCATTAATTACCCTAATTGAATACTCTAGGCAAATAAATTTCCATCACTAGCATCCATTTTTCATTCTGTACAGAAAAATATAATGTTTGGAAATGCCAGATGAACCCTCAAATTCTTAATTAGGTATAGACAAAATTAGGTCTCATCTAACCCTTAGGTCTCATCTAACTGCCTACTGCTACTATAGCTGTAGCTTCTTCTACTTGTCTTTTAAATTTCAGTTTAAATATTACTTTTTTAGAGAAGTCTTCCTTATCTCCCACCTAATTCAATTCTCTGTAGTGGCTACAATAGTACCACACATCTATCCATAGTAGCTATTACAATGTCACTTTAGATTTAATTTTTGTAATTATATGATTGATGTCTGTTTTCCTCGCTAGATTATAAGATTTTTAATTTCAGAAATGATGTCCTTTTGTTTTGCTCAGCACTGTGTCCACCATGTCTAACACACAGCCCACATATACCAGTCCCTAAATACACATTTGTTAAATGGATGTAATAAATAAATAGTTCAGTGTGGTATTAAGACAAATGAAGACTAGAGAATGTAAAGAACTTGATGAAGGTATTTTTATGGAATTCAGTCTTGTCTCTTTTCCTTCAAGTTAATTACTAGTCTTTTAGTGTCTCAATGGAGAAAACAGTGAATTGGCCCCAGATAAATTGGTTATTATAGAAGACAAATCAACTCACAGTAATAAAGTTATCATTTTATTCCTGACAAAGGACCATGTCCATAATCTCACTCACCAAAAGTTTCATGTTTTGCTCTGCTAAGAATCATAATCACTGGTGCCCAAAATATCATAGGAACATGTTCTGATTTTATAACCTGTTAATTTTCCCCAGGATGTTAATCATTCTAACAACATGTGGAAAAAACACAACTTCACTAAGACCCTATTTTGTTCCATTTTTAGAGTGGTTTCCCTTATCGGTCCCTCTGAGGAAGAAGTATGACTCTCCTGAGAATGAGATTGAGAAAAGAACCTGAGCGTATTCAATTCAGCCTTTTTCTCTCTCTCTCTGGACTCTTCCTGCAAAGAGGCAGGATGTGTACTTCCTGCTTCCCAAAAGTAAACACATCAGAAACAGTGCCTAGGTCAGCATTCCAGAGATGTTTCTGGCTCATCTTGCTTTTTCTACTTACCTTATGAAAGTTTCAGAATTGTGAAGCAGGCATTCTGGGTAACCACATGCTATTCCTTAGGCTGGGATACCTCTTACCCATCCACATTTCTCCTAATTCATCTAGTTAGCTCCTATTATTTTCAGATCTGAGTTCAGTTATTACATCCTTAGAGAAGCCTTCGTAATACCCTCTTTATTTAATTTCTGTCCAGACCTCTGCCTCAATGTATGAGTTATATATTGCTGCATAACAAATTGTCCCAAAACTTAGTGGCTTAAAACAACAAACATTATTATCTCACACAGTTTTTTAGAGTCAGGAATCTGAGATTAGCCTAACTGAGTTGTTCTGGCTCAAGGTCTCCCATGAGGTTATAGTCAAAGTGTTGGTCAGGCCTGTAGTCATCTGCAGGCTTGATGTGTGGGCTGGAGGTTGTCAGGAGCTCAGCTGAGCTGAAGAGAGATTGCAGAGCTGCCAAGTGTTGGAGTAGCCAATTAATGCAACAAGCCAAAAATGAAAGTGTTCAGCCCTCAGTTACTTATTGAGATGGTACAAGCAAGGGACTAAAATTGGAGAAAGCACTGCTGCCCTTTGTTCCATTTTCCCCCATGGAATGGTACACCAATCAAGGATCAGATAGATCAACACAAAAGTGGGGGCTGCCTCACTGTTGAGGGAGCCCTAAAAAAAGGCTCTGGGAGTTTTATGAACCCTAAAAAGAAGACTGAAGGGGAAGGGTTAGGAGTAAAAAAGTACCGAGTACTAAGTTAGAATAAAGTTATCTTCAAGCTTTCCTCTTCCTTTCCTCCCAATAAGGAGGCCTCAGAAGAGGTACGTGAAGACCTCTGCCCAGTCCTCAGATGAAGAGATCTTAGAAAGAAAGTGTCCCAGGGCTAGGAATGCAAATATGTGAAGAGTAAGACCAGCCAAGGAGACGGAGTCCTTGTCTGCAACTCCCTTCAGAGACTACAGTCTATTGGCTGTACGCCAGGTCTGGTATGGGGAGGTCAGCTTTCTCCCATGAGGCCTGCCAGGTAAAGCCTTTGTAATTGTCTATGCTTGGCCTTAAAAGTCGGACATAAGCTTTTAACCACTACCCAGGCTCCTCAGAGTTTCTGTTTCCAAAATGGTTCCGTCACATAGCCATTGGCAGGAAACTTCAGTTCCTTACCACATGAACCTTGCCATAGGTGGGTTGAATGTCCTCGTGACATGGCAGGCGCCTTTCCCAAAAGTGAGCGATCTAAGAGAAAGAACAAGGAGGGAATCACAGAGCCTTTTATGACTGCCAAAAGTCATACATCTTCACTACTGCCATACTTTCGTTTTCAGAAGCAAGTCACTGAATCTATCCACACTCAAGAAGAGAAGAATTAAAGTACGCCTTTTGAAAGGAGAAATGTCAAAGAATCTATGTATTTATTTTAAAACAACAACTCTTAGTAGATCATCTTAAGGTTTAGATTAAGAGCAAGGTAAGAGGAATTCTGCTCCTAGTCTCACATCTAAGCCACATAGCTTAGTTGTTACTTTGACCTCCATTGATCTGACTGTTCGTTTTCAACCTTAGAATAGGGAAGAAGATACAATTGAATATCATCGTTAAGTCCAATTAGGCTGTTTCAAATACAATTTTTTTAAACTATTAACTGATTTCATTTAATCTGTAAGTTCACAAATCTGTCAACTCAATCATAGGAAAGAAATAAAATTATTCATGCAGTCACTTGATTGATTAGTTAAGATTATGGCAGATTCAGAGGTTCATTATAATGATCTAAATGGGATTATTTTCTCTAACACAACCAATATGAAATATCCACTACAGTTAACAATAATTCTAACAAAGATAGAAAGGCTACAATCAGACATATGAACTTAACAAAACACACTGAGCATCAGCATTTTTTTCAACCATGTTTTCCACTGTCAAGACCAAAAAAGTGAAATGTTACAACTTACTCTTCTCACTGGAATGCTAGCAAACAAGTGAGCTGAGGTTAATTTATTACTAAAGGAAAGATGATAGCAAACAGTCTTTGAGGGTTTGGAGTTTTGTTTCATTTAATGTTAGGAAATGCTAGGGAACTATCAGTCCTCCCTACTTACAACTATTGTTGCAGTGTATTTACTGGAACGAAAATTCAGTTTATAAACTAAGGAAATAAAAGCAACTTTACATTGATGGTGGCATTACTTTTTACATGGGATTTCCGGAATAACATTATGCAACACATTGTTACTTCAGATCCTCTTCCTGTATTTTTAAGTAGTTAAACCAAACAGAATGTACTAAATCCCCTACAGATTTAGGGAAAAGTACTGGCCTGTGGATACTCAATATTCTTCCAACATGCTGTCTTCTCTTAACTCTGTTGTTTGTTGCTCAAGAAAAAAATTTTCTCTGTTTTTCTTTGTTGTATAAAAATTAGAAATATTGGAAACTGAAACCAATTCTCAAGTCAGAAACACCATAGCTCACCATAGCTGTTGGTCTTCATGGTGACTTCATTCAGATAATCTCTGTGCTTTCCACATCTAAATTCCATCAAATAAGGACTATGGTCCGTCTTGTTCATCACTGCCTCTTCAGTATCTTGCTCCATACTTGACTGATTGGACTAAACAACTGGGGAAGAAATTAGTGAATTCTGCTGTTTATAACAAAATTATTGACCTGCCATGAAAAGAGACAGAGGTATTTTTACTATGAACTCTCCTTGTAGGTGGGAGGAATTACCTCAGACTGAGCTTTGGGAACAACAACAAAAAAAACCCGCACCTTAATTGCTGTGCAATTTTTAATTGTTTAAACTTTCAGGACTGTTTTAATAATTATCTAATTAATGACTTCAAAGCTTTTTGAAAATAGAAAGTTCCAAATACATACTGAATTTTAAAATTTTAAGTAATGAAAAATGTGTATGCCTTCAGATACTTGGTGAGCAGTGGGGGGAAGAGTGATGAGCAAGGTAGATCTAAACCCTAAGAGCTAGCATTCTAACAATGAATAGAGATATTAAACAATTAACTACACAACCATTTCATTATAATTGTGATGGATGAACATGGGGAGAGTAGAGTGGGTGTGGCAGTGTATAACAAGAGGATCTGATGCAGTGGAGCGAGTCAGAGAAGACTTCCTTTAAAAAAATGGTATTTCAGCTGATCTCTGAATGATAAATAGGAATTAATGTGTGGGCAGGGGGATCCTGAGAATAGAAGAGGATGTGAAAGAAGACCACATGCCTGCAACTCAGAAAGCACATCAATGACCTATAATGATGCTAGTAAAGGATAAAGCAATCTGAACAGATTTACTTTCTTAAACAATTATTCTGGTTTCTGTTCTGAACAAGATGGTATAGAATAATTTTTCCTGTGCTGCTTTATACATGTAGTTAAATACTCAAGAAATTGTCCATTGGACAATGATAAAAGAACTCTGAAAGTAAGCTGAAAGAGTGACAATGGCACTGACTAGAAGGCGGACTGCTAGGAACCTTAGGACATGAGGAACGGCTGCACGGTGAAATGTCCTAGGTTTTCTTTTTTTATCTTCCATATGTTCTCAGACTGGGCAGAGGAGCAGTTGAAAACCCAGAACCATCAACAGGCACAAACAAAACAAAAACAAACAAACAAAAAGAAAAGTTTGTCCTATCTGGCCAAAGACTGGGAAAAGAGAGCCCCAGCTCTGGTTTCACATCTGGTCCTGGCAGTAGTCCGATCCAGCAGCAGCAGGAACAGCAGAAAACTCTAACCATCCCAGTCATCACTGCACAATGCTGCTTCCAGTGGCAGTCTGTCCCTGGCAGGGCAGCATCAACAGAAGCATAATTCCCCCCATCCTCCACCCAGAATCACAGAAGGACCAGTCCCAGTCACTTCTACTCACCTATTCTATTGCAGAGGGTGGCCCAGTGACACCAGGTAGCCCAGGGATGTGCCTTCTATATTTGTAGATGGCACCAGCAGGGATTGAGAGGGATTCTGCACTAGTTTGCTTGAGTTGCTATAACCAAATACCATAGACTGGATGGCTTAAACAACAGACATTTGATTCTCACAGTGCTGGAGGCTGGAAATCCAAGATCAAGGTGCTGGCAAGGTTCTATGGAGGATACATTAGTGGTTCCTTGGATTAAATGCAGGGGAAGGGATGAGTATGGTTGTAAAGGGTAACATGAGGGAGTACTGTGATGGTACAGTCTAGTGTTTTGATTATGATGGTGGTTATACAAGGCTACACATGTGATAAAATTGCAGAGAACTACACACATACACAAACACAAGTGCATGAACAACTGGTGAAATATGAAGGCACTCTGTGGATTATATCAATGTCAACTTGTTTTTGATATTATACTGTAGGGAGGCTGAGGTAAGGATGCACAGGACTTCCCTGCATACTTCTTTACAAGATCTTATGAATCTATAATTACTTCAAAAAAAAAAGTTTAAAAAAAAAGTGTATGTCTTCTATGTGAAAGTTGGACCAAAAAGGGCAAGAAGAAATGGGGGAGACCAGCATTGGATGGTTGGGGATTATAACTTTGACCAGTATGATGGCAGCAGAGAAGGGAGTATATGAATGGATTAAATATTTAGGACGTATCAGTATAATAAGATGTAGTAATTATTTGGATGTCGGGTAATGGAAAAAGAGAAGGAAACACTGAGGATTCTGACGTATACAAATTGTGGATTTTGCTACCACTTGTTGAGATCAGACATAATGAAAGAAAATGCATTTACTCTAGAGGAAGATACTGTTTTGGATACATTGATTTTGAAATACCTAGAAAGTATACTAGGATAAAATGTATTAGCTGAATGTATGGGCCACTGTGCAGAAGTCAGGGTTAAAATATATAAGCCTAAATTGTCAGGGGAGAGGTAACTCTAGGTGTGGCTATCCTAGATTGCCTAGGAAAAGAAAACATGGAGTGATGAGTAAAGAGGACCTAGGATAAAACCTTAGGAAAGTACATTGCTTAAGTTTAAGGATGTCAGAAATAGGAGGATGAAATTGCAAACAAAAATGAGAAAAGAGAGGTCAGTAGAATAGGATGTCAGAATATGTCAATTTAAGTCAGACTGAACTCAGTAAATGTACGATATTTGACAGTTGTGTTACTCATCAAACAAGGCAGAATTTGAGGACTATAAAGGAAAAAGGAAATATATCCTCAGTTGGAAAGGAATCACCCATTTTCTTCTATTTTATAAGGCAGCTTAGAGACGAGGCTCTTCATGACTGAACTTGATTGTCCTGCATTGCATTACACCCAGAAGAATGCTGCAGTTAGACAGGGAAATGTCTGTGCTGCATCTCAAGTTTAGTATGAACCTTTTAAGTAGCACTGAGCTGGCTCTTTTAGTTTTCCATATCCTTCAATAGACTCCTACTTGACTTAAGAAAAACAAGAGAAAACAGGACCGTATTTGTCTATAACCTTTTCCTGGAAAGGTCCTAAGTATTCTGTGGACTTCATTCTATAAACAAGATAATTATATAAAAACGCTTATATAGAAATACACTTATAAATATATGCCAGGTCTGCAGAAAACTTAAAATATACCAGGCCACACCTAGCTATTTTTAATCAGTCTTCTCATTAAATTCTATTATACAGGCATCACCATCACCATCATCATCATCACCATAATAGCTTACATGTCTTGAGTGTTTACTATATTCCAATGTTCCAGGTACTATACTAAGTTCTTTATGTAACATTTGATTTAATCCTCAAAGATACCTGTTGGATATTGCAAGTATTTTTATCTCTATTTTGCACATGACAAAATAAAGACTTGGTGATTTGAACCAACTTCCTCAAGTTCCCAGAACTAGTTAAATGGCAAAGTAAGGCTCCAAATACACATGTTCAATGTCCTAAACATTATACAACACTGCCTTTACAAGTAAAAGTAAATAATGTGATATTTCATTGCTCTTGGCCTGATACACATTATGACAACTTTGAAGGAAAGATAATCACAAGAAGTATGTGTCAACTGTGTACAAAGATAGGGCACATCTACAGCCTGCTGAAATTCACCACTTTTCCAGAGAACACATTAATTACAATTCAAAGTTCAACAACTGCAGGAATGGAATGTGAAAATAAAGCCTCTCATGGGTGTGGCTAAGAATACAGATGTGATCTAGAGAACATGGTCTGGAACTGGAGTTCCCATTTTTTCAATAGGAGAAAGGGAGAGCCGGGAGCCAGAGTGGTGATCAGTAGAGACTGAGGCTCAGCAGAGTTCATCGATTTGCACAAAGAGAACTGAAGGTCTTGCCCAAGTTGGCTTCTGCTTTTTCTTGGATGGTGTTGCTCTTTATATTAATACCACTGGAAAGCGGGCATCACTATTTCAAATGTAATCAGTCCTATCCATAGCAGCAATGGCATCTTAGAATAAGCAAGACTATGGTTTTGTTTACAGAGATCAGTTCTACTTATTTAGAATCATATAAACATAATCATTCCCCATCCTCACTGTGACCACACAGGGAAACATGTTAATTTTGAGTTCTTAAGAAAGTATTCCCTTAAAGTTTGATTTTTATTGATTTTAGTTTCTTTTATTTTTATTTTATGATGTTTTTGAAATTTTAAAAAAATACTATAAATCAAATCTCATTTGTTCTTCATTATGACAGCAAATCATATTTCAAACTAAACAACTAATAACTAACTTTTTATGTCAGATTCTAAACAGGAAAACAGAAACTAATTACTAATGATGGAGGATATTTAATGTAGGGAATTGGTTACACAGGTAAAAAAAGACTGAGGCTATCCAGACATTAACAACAAAAGGAAGCCACCCAAATTGCTAGGCTGGAGGTTCAACATGAGATAATGTTATTTGAATCTTAGAGCCAGAATCACACAGTGGAATCTCGAACCTAGTAGACCTGGTCAAATGAAACTAGTCACAGAGCTATACCGCAAAATGCTGCACCAGTGAAATAGGAGGGACAGGAGTATCCTGATTTTTCCTTTGTTTGCCCTCAAATATTCTATGGGTGCCTCTCCTTGGTCAATCCCAGTAAGATGCCAGCTGTCATGGCAGCCTGGAAATTACAGCCTGTAAGTGCCAGCTTCCCCATGATACAGGAGAGAGCGAAGGAGGGAAGGATCTGAGCGCAAACACGTCCAGTACAGGCACAAGCCATGGTAGCAATCACTATACTTAACCAACCATATTGTCCAATGGCATGGTATATGCGATCAAATATTAAGTCATAGGATTCAGAAGTACATGTTTGAGAAGATTTTGGAAAGTGTAAATCAAAAGATATAAGCTTTAGTAAAAGATCAGTAATTCATCTAACAAATACTTTATGAATACCTTTTGTGATTCTAATATTAGAACTTGGGAATACAATATGTAAGTAAAGAATAAATAGTAAACAAGTAAATAATAAAGAGTAAACAACGCAGAGTAAACAAGCTTGCTGCTTTGTGAATAGTGAAAACTTTGGGGGATATTTATTTGGGTATACTCTGATTTAAATAATAAATTCCCCTGGAACTGATTTTAGCCTCAACATTCAATTTATTGATTTTTAAGCTCATGTTCAAAGATGCATTGAATCAAAATTGCACCTGTGGCTTTTATTCACAAAGACAGTGAGTAGGAGAGAAAGGAAGGCATTGACAACTAACAGCATAGTCCTTTTGTTGCTCCTCTACATTACTCAAAAGATAAAGCTAATAGAATCATATATCTCTCACTCTACGTGTGCCCATAAGCCTTCCCGGCATAATTTTATGACTTCTCTTCTATTTTTGGTCTGTCTTTGATGCTTATTATAATGATTCTACTCCTATAAATATACTGGTGGTGCCAAAAAAATGTACTATACACATTTCAAGAGATGTTATCTATGCTCAAGCAGTATTTCGCCATAATCAGAAGAGCCTGGATGCTGATGGTAACCACTTTGAGCACCTCTTGTGATTGCAGAAGTCAAATGTGACTTGTATTCACCTTTTGTTATGGGATATACTCAGCATTACAATTAATATAGTTTTTTCCTTTCTTAAAATGTGCATACATTTTTTTGGCACCCTCTGTATTTTGGTATTCAGTATATATTCTTTATCATTTTGCTAAAATAGGATCATTTGGGCTATATCATTTTATAACCCCATTTTTTACTTAGCAATGTATTTTTGAGATGCTTCCACAACAATATTATATAGATATAGATATGTGCATATAATTACATAAACACATATATGTAAATATGTTATCATAAGTTTTAACGGCTACATATTTTGTTATTGCACGCATATGCTATCATTTAGTAAAATCACTGTTGATACGTTTGGTTCTAATTTTTCAATATTTTTACAACAATGTCATGAGCATCTCTAATCCTGTGAAGTTATTGCTGAGAATAAATACCCAAAGGTGTAACTGTTAAGTCAAGAGTGTTTTACTAGTCAGTTTAGGCTACATTTTTCTACAGTAACAAACAGCTCAAAGGATGCCAGTCCCTTATAACTGTTTTTCCCTTGCTCACACAGACTGAGGATAACCTCTCTCTGGGATCTTGTAAGGGAAAACAGATTGACAACTCTGAGCTGATTCAGAAAACTTCTGGTGAGCAATATTTCATGTCAATTCTAGCCACAATTCACTGTCCAGAGCCAGCATAAATTCAAGAGGACAGAAAAGCAAAATCCTTTTGCAGAGAAGAGCCCTAAAATATAATCCATCCAGGAAAAAGAAGGAAGTATTTTAAACGACACTACCAGAGGTGCCCATAATAGTGCATACTGCTCTGATCACTCTGTTATTATAAAAAAGGACAAGGTTAAATGTTGCCATAGACAGAAAACAAAGATTCTGAAATAAAGAGTGTACCAAATGTCCCAATCAATTCTTAGCAAATAATTTAAAGCCACAGTATGGAGAAGTAACATAAATAAAACACCTTGTACATATAACTAACACAGGGTAATCATGTCCATTTCCACCTGGCAAACAAACTCTGCCAAAACATGACCATCACATAACTTCAATCCCAACCATTGGATGGCCACAGCCATAGTTTCAACCTCTAAATTGTCGTTGGCTTCTTGTCCACATTTGCTCAGAAGAGATTTGATTGTGTGCAATAAAATTTAGCCATGAAATAAGAGGTTTTCTATCCAGTAAACCAAACTAACAAGTCTATTGCTAGTATATTTGGATTTATAGCTTCCAGTCACTTTTTTCCTCTTGAAAAGATATGCAGATGACGTCAGAGTAAACTAGGTGGGATTGTTAAGATCACTGACAACTGATAGCCATACCTAAATGAATGTAGAGACATCCGGTCAGTAAAAGATAATTAAATAACCTAAGGTTTAAAATTAACCTACTGTAGGGAAAGAACTTGTCCTATTTATTTTTCAAAGGAAAACATAGAGATGAACAGAGAAAGCAAAAATGAAAAATAAGGGAGGTATGGCAGTTTTAGAAGTATATTAGCAACTTGGTTTGCAATCCTGAGTTGCCACAGTTATAGCTGACAATACAAGGTGGTGTAAATTTTGATGAACAGTAGACTACATATTTTCACATTAAAATAACCAAGGGGAAAGTTCTCTTCAAGTCTGTGAAACTTTATACTGGGAATAAAATTGCTTATCCCTGAGCTCCAAGGGAGGTGGGGAATGATTGGTGTACAATGGGGTACAAGGAGGCTGCTGGTATAATCCCCCAAACTGTATTTGAGATCATAACATTATTCTTTATTAAGTGCCTGAATCTAATCATTTAAAAAAAAAAAAGTGCTTATCCAAGAACAAGTGTGTGGATAATATACTCAGGGAAATCCTTTTGATTGATTGAGTTTTTAATTATAAACCAAGTTTAAACCCTTTACCTTGAGGGCAGATTAATACACAGCTTCCAAACCATTCTCTAAACAGCCACTTCCAAGTGTATTGCTTCCAATGACTGGAGGTGTGGGAAGCCTAATTTTTTACCCCCATCCCCTATGGGTTCCAACTACTCAAGGACACCCCACCCCCCTAAGGTTCTTAATGAGGAATCAAGCTGTAACATCAACCGTGCTTTCTTGTAAAACTGGAGTGGAAAATATAGTAGGGGCTCTACCTCCCACACCAAATAAAACTCACTCCCCAGCTGCAGCCACAGATGTCTGAGATGCCATCAACCTTACAAACAGGAGTTCAGACAAATTAGCCCCTATCCAAGTGTGCTTTGCTTGAGAGAGAGAGAGAGAGAGAGAGAGAGAGAGAGAGAGAAAGTAAGGCGTGAGAGGAAGAGACATTAAAAGTAGAAAGGAACTTGGAGACAATAAAAAGGTAAGAAAAGCTTTCAATTCCTGAATGATAGATGAAGATGGAGAGGAAGATCAGAATTTTACCCAGTACAGTTCCTCACAGGATTGGAGAGGAAGTTTCCTTGTAGACATAGGGAATAGGATTTTCCAAAGTAAAAGCTCCAATATTCAGAACCACTTTATTCTTGAAAGAAGGAAGACATTGTTGTAGAAAAACATTCAGTGAGAATTTAGTAGTATCACTTATGAAAGCATTATTTATATTATAGTACTATATATTAATGGTACCAGATCACACTTTCACTTCTGTATCTGGATCCAAAGAGAAGTGTTTTCACAAATGCAGGAAATTAGAATTCCAGCCCTCCCTTTCAGACCACATCAAATAGGGAGTTAACAGCTCTTTGAGAGAAGCAGATATTGAAAATCTGAAAACATAATTTGAAGAAGAGAGCAGTAACTGAGTTATTTACTATTTCTAATTGCAATTAAAATAAAGTATTTAGTGAGGTAAAAGCAACAGGCTGTGTTCCCTGATGACTAGCCACACTGCACAGCTGTTAGTTCTTTGACATTTTTATTAGGAGACCCATAAAATATTGTTACCCTGGATATGACAACTTTGGGCAGAAACAGCTAAGAAAACAAAAAGTTACTACCATAGCATCGTCCAAGCTGATGCTTCCACTGTGCAAGTTGTCATAGAAGCAGGAATAAATTAGGGACAGGGAGGACCACCACTAAGTGTGTCCCTCTGAAAATGCATCTTGGCCCAGGCTTGAGTAAAGCCACAGTGAATAGTAAAAATTTGCTGTTAACACCATTGAACCATTTTCTTGGCTGTTACTTGCAATCCAACTCTTAGTGACATTACAGGTCCATTTGGAGGTATATTGGTAAATTCCTGTGCATCAAATCCACCATCTGTTCTTATGTCATCTGATACTCACTGAAACAATTAGATGAATAATCAATAAAACTTGACATGAATTTATTGAATGTTTACTGAATATCTATTACTGTGTCAGGTCTTTTGGTGAATAGAAAGAGGTATAAGGAATGTTATTATTCATAACAAGCATTTGTAGAAGGAAAGACCTCTCATGCTATTAGTTATTGAAAGAAAATGTAGTTGGTATTTAGGCCGATGGAGCAAAATTGTGAAAATGAGAACTGGAGAATCAGTTCCTCAGATGCCAAGTAAAGCACTCTTATATGTTCCTGGAAAATCTGTAGAACAAACTAATGGAAATCCATGTGTTATTACCAAATGCTCATGAGTCTTCTTATCATTGGTGAATCTGTAGGTTATTACAAAGGGACAATTTCTCACCATTTCTATTATCAATTTTCACATCTAAGTTAAAGGAGATACAGACAGGAAGTTCTGGTAGAATTCGGTCTCTGAGCTCTTGTTAATCTTAGTCCCTGGAGGAGGGTAAACCTATATAATCCCAATCAAAACAGAACTGTCACAGATCCTAAATCCAAGAGGCAAGCACCAGAAAAGACAAAGCCACATAGAAAAGTTTGAATATACCTAGAAAAAAATTGGACAACATTTACAAAAGGATAATGCTCATGCTTAAAAACTCCATTATAGAGTAATTCTATAAAACAATCAATGTAGTACATGCAGTATTTGACAGCTTGAACTCTGAAATCAGACTGCAGGAGTTTAAATCCAAGTTCTACCTCCTTCTATTTGTGTGATCTGAAGCTAATTTTTTTTTTTTTTTTTGGTTCTCTTCTCCCTACAATGAGAATAAACAATACCAAATGAGAAGATGGTCTGTATGGATTAAAAGATGGGCAGCATAGCCTAGCTGCAGAAGCATAACAGTACTTGAAAGTTGAATGAAATGATGATACGACTATCTTCTTGTCTAGTTTACTGGCTGATCAATGGAAGGAACCTTACCCTATTTATTTTTGTGTCCCAGGACCAAGCATTATCAACACTGCTGGTGCTCTATAGATATTTTAGAATGAATGAATGATGTATTTATACAATTATGTGCTATATAAGTGATAAAATACAATGAATTCAGTGAAAATGTAAAGAAACCCAATTTATTTTGTTCCCTCCACATTAGTTAACACACTAGAATCAATCCAGGTTTTTGCCTTTTATGTTAATTTTACTTCCACAGAAATTTGAAAAGAAATATAGTTATTCAAATTCTCTAGGTAGGACATCTGATCCCAAGAGTTACTATGGTAGACTTAAAAAAAAAAAAAAAAGGCTTCTCAAAGATATATTCACTTCCTAATCTCTTGAACCTGTGAATATTATGTGACAAAGAGTGAATATTACCTCATATTGCAAAAGATGTGATTAACTTAAGGATATTGAGATAAGGGATTTATCCTGGATTCTCCAAGTGGGCCCTGAATGCACACAGAGGAGGCAATAGGAAGATAGAGGTGAGATTGGAGTGATACAAACACCAGTGAAGAAACGCTGAGCATCCAGCAGACACTCGAAGAGACAGGAACAGGTTTTTCCCCCAGTGAATCTGTAGGAGTACGGCCCTGACAGCACCTTGATTTCAGACTTCTGGCCTCCAGAACTGTGAGAGAGTAGATTCTGTTGTTTTAAGCTACCAGGATTGTTGTAATTTGTTACCCCAAACCTAGGACACACACACACACACACACACACACACACACACACACACACACACAGTTCCCCTGTGTATAGTAGTCTTGTACCATAATTCTTAGCTTAGGCTTTGAAATCAGACAGAACTGGCCACAACTCCTGGCCCATCCATTTGCCTTTGGACAAGTGCTGAGATATCTTAACCTTAGATTCTTCTCCATTATATAAGACTAGTAAATCTCCTTTATTAAATGGAATTGTGGATAGAAAGCATCTAACACTTAGTCAGTCTAAATTATTGTTCTTGTTATGAGCTAAATAAACATAAATCTAGTCATCCACCCAAGAATCTAGTGGTAAACTCCGTCAATCACTGGAAGACTATTAGATATGCTTTGAAGGAACCTATACAGGCTGACGTATTAATGTCCAAAACCAGGCTGTTAGAAGAGCTGAGGTCACAGAATTACCCAGAATGCAAGTTAAATTAGGAATCAGATGTCATTGGACATAGAATTCGAGTCCAGTTCTGCTGCTTTCTTGGAGACTCAGCAAGACCATCTCAAAATGAGACGGTGGCTTTTGAGCATAACTGGCTACTTGAGACATACAAACCCTTCTCTTGTTTATAGAAGGAGTCACCCTTTGGGACTAGTTGATTTTTTAATCTGTAAGCATGAATCATAAGGTCTTGTAACAATAGTGAAATCAAGAAACGATTTAAACTCAAGAAGTTCTTGCATACACACACACACACACACACACACACACACAAAGTGTTCTCTCTTAATAATAGCAATCTTAAAAACCACCATTCTTAATTTAAAAATATCCATTTCCTTATTGGAGAGAAACATTTTACCAATCAGGTAGTCACATACATCTTTGGAAAATTCCCTGAACAACTTCCCTTTCTCCGTAAATCTTTGTTTTCGCAGGATGACCTCTCTCTAACTGAAATCACAACGTGTGTTAGCTATTACAATGATGTTAGAGAATAGACGGTTCAAACTCCAGTTGTATGCTCCTCCCCAAACTATAAAATCTTGTAAAGAACAACTTCTTATGAGGCTGTAGCAGAATATTTGACATGCTACAATTTTCTGGGCAAAGGATTTAGCTAGCTACTATTTACCACTTCCTTCCCTCTTCTTCCAGCCAGCTCTCACTTCCCCTTTTCCTCAGCATCTCTAATGTCTATTATCCTTCACTAGTGCCCAGGATAAAGGCTGCTGTGGTCCATACACCCTGTGTGAAGATGACCACAGTGAACTGTAACAAAGATTCATAACTCTTCTTTTATTGGAGCATTCAAATTACTCTCAGAAAGAGATGATTTCAAACCTTGCCACAAGGAGCCCTGCCTGATAACAGAGTTTTCTTTTGACTATCAAGAGAATTGTAAAAGAAAAAAGCAACTGTGATGTTGGTGCTGGATTATATACTACTGTGCTATTGAGAATTTAGTTCTCTGTTGGGTGTGCATTTTTTGGTAATCTGTTGGAAATTACAAATATCAATAAAGAAGGCTAAGAAGGATAGTGGACAAGGACCCAGAATTCTGAAAAAGAGCCCAATATTTTAGAGACAAAGAAGAATCATAACAAGAGAAGGCCTCTTATAATACAAAATATGACAGATTTTAATTAGGTATTTTATTACTATCAGTAACACAATAAGAATTGTTTGAAAAAACTACCTGGTAGGTTTCTTTTTATTATTAATTTCACACCTATACAACATCTTTAGATTTTATAAAGCACAATTAGCTATATATGCATAGAAATCAAGAAACTATAGAATGTCCTAGATTTTTATCATAATATCAGTAATTTACATGTAGCTATATCTCAAAAGAAAAGATGAGCTATGCTTTCCATCACCCCCACCAGAGACAAATAAATTTATTATAAGCAAGTGTGAATACTTTGCTTAATAAACAAACTGATAAAAGTCAGTCTTTACAAAGTTGGGAACTGATACCATGGTTCTCAACCTTACCTCCTCGCCTCTCATATCCTGCTGTTCTCTTCTTTACTCACTCTGCTCACGTCACTCCATGCACATGGGCTTCTTGGTTGTCCGTCAAGCATACTAAACACTCTACTACTTCAATGCTGTTATACCTGCTGTTCCCACCCCTTCCTTCAGGTCTTGACCTAAATATTGCCTTCTCTATGTCCTAATCACCTGATGGAAAATAGCAGTACACTTTCCTAATATTTACCATTCCCCTTTCTCTGCTTGATTTATCCCTTTGACCCTTATTGTCTGTAAGTTCAGTGACATCAGGGATTATTTTCTGCTTTGTTTATTACTGTATCCTCAGTGCTCAGAACAACTGTGGTGCATGGTAGACCTTGGAAAACACCTTTTGATTAAGCAGGTGGCCTAGTTGTACTTCCAAGTTCAAGTGTTATCATAAAATATTTGACCTAATCTTGACCTTAACCATGTAGGTACAGTCTTGGAATTTAAGGAGGCTTTCAAAGAATCAGAGCATCTATCAGATTCTTGAAAGTAGAGGTTGTGTCTCAGAACAAATTCCAGGAGCCTCTGCTGTAGAGACAGAGGTCAGGTGAATTTCCAGCAACTCCAGAGTGGGCAGAGTGACAGGCCAGGCCTTGTGGTCTCAATATAACACACCTACACTACATTCCTGCAGATGAGCAATATGGGGTGGTGGAAAGTAGGCTGGACTGGAAGCTGGGAGACCTGGGTTTTCCCTCTAACAAGATGTGAGAGTTAAGGCCAATTGTTTAAATACCCCAGGCCCCAGTTTCCTCTGTTAAAAACAGAAGTCAACCAGGTAAGTGATTTTGAAACTTTTTCTTAAAAAACAGATAACTTTTCCCCCCAATAAAATAAAATAAATAGAAGGCATTCACTACTGAAAATGAAGAGAAGTGAAGCTGTTTAATGGAATTATGGGCAGCAGTGACCTGATGCCCTACTTCCCCCCTCACCTCCCTTTACCACACCGGCAATGAACCACTTCCATTGAGCCCCTGGAGAACATGGGAATGTAGCTTGGAAACCCCAGCTTGGAAATCATCTTAGGTCACATCATTTCAGGTGTCTTCTTCTAAAGTAAAGATGATATCAATTAGATAGGGAAAGAAAATAAGGAATTTATTATAAAAGTAAGCTTAGGCAAAGGTCAGAAATATCCAGTAAGTCATTTTTAAAGCTGTATTACCTCCTACAAGCTGCAGTTCTGTATTGGTACATTGCCTGTGACTTAGAAGTCTAAGGAGTCAGTGTTGGTGAAAGATGGCTAGATGTACTTGAATAGCAAAATTCTCTTAGTGTGCTACCACTTACTGTATGTCATTGTGCAGGTTTATTAACATTCTTATGCTTTAGTTTCTTCATTTGAGAAGTTAGGCAATATCTGCCATATATAGTTGTTCTGAAAACTTGATGAGATGATTTATGAGAGTTGGAGTAGGATCTGACACACAGTAAGTTCTCAAGAAATTGTTTTCATTGGTGTTGTTACATATTATAAAAATATGCGGTGTTATTATTGGAGATATCACAACGCCTTTACCCATACATGGCATTCAAGAAACCAGAAAAAGTTACTGACTGAACTCAAAGTGTGGCTACATTGTGGCTCCAAGATAAGGTAACACTTTCATTAAAGTAGCAAAAAAGACAAAAAGTTAAAAAAGGATTTCTTCCATTGTCAACATGTAATTCTGCTAATGTCCATTCTTATAGATATCTTTATTAATACACTAGATTCAGATAGTTATTTGGGTTATTATTTTCAAATTTTATTAAATGTTAAATATATTTTGAAATATAAAGCAATAGATTTTCATTATTGCAGCTCACAAATCGTCCCAACTTTCTCTCTAGATAAAATAGACTATACTGCTAAGAATGCCATACAGAGAAACTTTTTGACTTGTTCACTGACGTCTAAAACTTTGAAACCAAGCTGTATGAAGTCATTTTATATACACAATGTTACTTTAATTCTTTTAAGTTATTGAAATCTACAAGCATTTATTGCACCACTTTAATTATTTTTGAGTATTAAAAAGCAGACTAAAGTTATCAGTCACATAACAATAAAAACTATTTGAAGTCAGGGAGTGTCATACCTCCATCATTGTTCTTTTTTCTTAGTACCACGTTGGCTATTCGGGGACTTTGGAAGTTCCATATAAATCTGATGATTTTTTTGTTCTATTTCTTTAAAAAATGCCATTGGGATTTTGATGGGGATTGCATTAAATCTGTATATTGCTTTGGGTAATACGACCATTTTAACTATGTTGATTCTTCAGAGCAACAATAATCAAAACAGCATAGTATTGGCAGAAAAACAGGTATATAGACCAATGGTATAGAATTGAGAACCCAGAAATAAAATCACATAAATATGGACAGATAATTTTTGACAAAGAAGCAAAAAACATGCAATGGAGAAAAGACAACCTCTTCAATAAATGGTGCTGGCAGAACTGAAAAGCCACGTGCAAAAGAATGAAACTAGACAGCTATCTGTCACCATGTACCAAAATTAATTCAAAATGGATCAAAGACGTAAGCATAAGACCTGAAACAATAAACTTCATAGAAGAAAACATAGGTACTAAACTTATGGACCTTGGGTTCAAAGAGCATTTTATGAATTTGACTCCAAAGGCAAGGGAAGAAAAAGCGAAAATAAACGAATGGGACTATATGAAACTTAAAAGCTTCTGCACAGCAAAAGAAACCATCAACAAAATAAAGAGGCAACCAACTGAATGGGAGAAGATTTTTGCAAACAGTGCCTTCGGGGCTATCCAAAACATACAAGGAACGCATACAACTCAACAACAATAACAAAAAACAACCCAATTGAAAAATGGGCAGAGGAACTGAAGAGACATTTCTCCAAAGAGGACATACAAATGGTAAATAGACATGTGTAAAAATGCTCAAAATCACGAATCATCAGAGAAATGCAAATAAAAACCACGATGAGATATCACCTCACCCCAGTCAGAATGGCTATCATCAACAAGACAAATAGTAACAAATGTTGGAGAGGCTGTGGAGAAAAAGCAACCCTCATACACTGTTGGTGGGAATGCAGATTGGTGCAGCCACTATGGAAGGCAGTGTGGAGGTTTCTCAAAAAATTACGAATAGAATTACCGTATGACCCAGCAATCCCTCTCCTGGGTATCTACCCAAAAAATCTGAAAACATTTATCCATAAAGATAAGTGTGCTCCATGGTTCATTGCAACTTTATTTACGGTGGCCAAGACACGGAAACAACCAAAATGTCCTTCGATAGATGAATGGATAAAGAAATTGTGGTATATATAAACAATGGAATACTATTTGGCAGTAAGAAAAGATGAAATAGGACCATTTGTGACAACATGGATGGATCTTGAGATTATAACGCTAAGCGAAATAAGTCAGACAGAAAAAGCAGAGAACCATATGATTTCACTGATATGTGGTATATAAACTGAAAAAAAACAAAAGAACAAGACAAACAAATGAGAAACAAAAACTCATAGATACAGACAATAGTTTAGTGGTTACCAGAGGATAAGGGGGGCTGGGGGGTGGTAGATGAGAGTAAAGGGGATCAAATGTATGGTGATAGAAGAAGAACTGACTCTGGGTGGTGAACACACAATGTGATTTATATATGATGTATTACAAAATTGTACACCTGAAATCTATGTAATTTTACTAACAATTGTCACCCCAATAAACTTTAATTAAAAAAGAAAGAACAAAATGAAAGGGGAAAAAAAACTATTTGAAGGTAAACTCCTACAGGGGAGATCCCCTATTCTATTCATTTTTGTGATCTTTTAAGATAAGTTCTCCCAACAAGCTTGAAATTTGAAGAGGCCCTGAAGAGAGGTTGGTGGTTTCCAGGAAGGGCCTCTAAGTAGCCTCGAAATGTGATATTTGCTCTCTCATTTCCCACATTCCAAAGTCCTTAAGCTTTTCAGTTCAAAAATCTGATATTGTCAGTATAATGGGAGAGGTTCATCTGTTAAACACTGTCTTAGATGAACCCGGCTCACAAACATGGATGTACAAAATTAGGGTGCTTAAGTATTAATTCACTTAAGTAAGTATTATAGCAATCATGGGTCCAGACAACCAGGTTAGCATGACCAGTGTATTTGTTTTCTCTAAGCAGAATGGAAAATTAGATAAGAAGCTAAATTCTAATCTGAGGTTTGCTTTGAGTGCACGAAAGTGAGTTGTATAATTCAAACATGTGGCAGGTAGTGGTTACTCTACATGGAGAGATTGAGTCGTTGTGCAAGTTTACTTAGCCCTTGGGTGACAGAACCCTGGGTAGAGTCCACATCTGTTTTTCTCCAAAGACTCAGCTATGTTTTAATGACTGTGACACTATATTTGATGTCACAAGAGATAAAAGAGAAGTATGTTCCCCAGAGACCTTGTAATCTCACTAGGAAGCCAACTCTAACATTTATTGTACTGTCGGAGAACAATATAAGGCAACATGTAATTTATGCCGAAGGCCCAGATGGTAATGATGGTAGGAGAAAGTACAATAAAATCCCAAAGACTCAAGGAAACGCTTCAAAAAGGAGGACCGTATTTTAATCAGAACATTAAAGGAGAAAATCCTGACTAGATGTCTGACTATCAAACCCCTTTACCTTTGTTCATGTTTGAGTTCACTCAGAAGTCAGAACAGGGATCAGTTTGGTAGTGCAAATTTTTGTCATAATGTAAACATGTTTTCATAAGGCTCATCTGAATACAGGAGACATTAGTACAAATGATATGCTGGGGCTTTAATATTATATTCTTCCCAAAAGCACATCATCGATTATCTCTAATGATTAATTAGTAATCAGCTGAACTGTTTTGTATCCTGTTTATCAATAACAGACACAATGGGGAAGCAAAAGGTATGCAAAATTTTTCACTGCAGTGAAGTTATCCTAAAGAAGAGGTCCTCAAACCTAGGGGATTTTGCCCTCCACAGGGCATCTGATACTGTCTAGAAACATCTTTGATAGTTTCCATGGGGGTGACAGGAAATGCCACTGGCAAATAGTGCATAGAGTCCAGGAATGCTGACAAATATCTATCCCATAATGCACAGCACAGACCCCTGAGAACAAAGAATTATCTGATATGAAATGTTTATCATGCTGAGACTGAGAACACCATATGGACGCTGAAGAAATATCCCACTATATGTTACCAGTAGTCAAGCGTAACACACATCAAAGGCCCAGGTCTAGATTCCTCTAGTTCTCCCTATCACCCCACACCTAATTTGAATCAAGATTTGTATTCTCGTGTTGAAATGGGTAGGAAGGTGTGTGTGTGTGTGTGTGTGTGTGTGTGTGTGTGTGTGTGTCTGAAGCAAAATTTCATTTTGGCCTCCTGGCAACTTAATGTAATTATTATAAAGTAGTTCAGATTTTTTTTTAAATTTGCATAGAATGTGTTCTTTTCTTGTTATTCACATTCAACATGAAAATAAACATAGAATATTTAGATTGGCCAAAGATGCCCATTTTTCTGCCAATCAGGAAATGAGGGAAATGTTTAGTGATAAAAATATTTTTGTAAGAGAAGGAAGAATGTTCAAATTGTGAATACTAAATTGCGTATATCTGAAGAAAAATGTCTTAATGTTCGTATTGTGTCTTTAACTTTTCAACACATGTTCATACCTGTAGCTTTCATTGTATCTTTACAGAGACGGACAGAAAGGAGTTACAGTAGTCCCATTTAAAGATGAGAAAAGACTAAAGCCAGGAGATCTATGTGGCATCTCTAAGAACATGATTCTTTCCTGCATTCTACATTGAGCCATATCTGAAGTTACTTAGGGATAGGACCTCAGAATAGAATAAGATGTAATAAGAAAAGTCCAAAGAGAAATAAAACACAAGATGGATAAAAACATTTGAATCCTGGGTATATACCCAAAAAATCTGAAAACATTTATTGATAAAGATGTATGTGCTCTGATGTTCATTGCAGATTTATTTATGGTGGCCAAGACACGGAAACAACCAAAGAGTCCTTTGATAGATGATTGGATACAGAAGATGTGGTACATATAGACAATGGAATACTGCTACGCCACAAGAAAAGATGAAGTAGTGCTATTTGCAGCATTATGGATGGATCTTGAGGTTATTATGCTAAGCGAAATAAGTCACACAGAAGAGGTCGAGAACCATATGACCTCACTGATATGTGGTATATAAAACTAAAAGCAACAAAGGAACAAGACAAACAAATAAAGAAACACAAACTCATAGTCATAGACAATAATTTAGTGGTTACCAGAGGGCAAGGGGGGAGGGAGATGGTAGATGAGGGTAAATGGGTTCAAATATATGGTGATGGAAGGAGAACTGTCTCTGGGTGGTGAACACACAATGTGATATATACATGATGTATTACAGAATTATACACCTGAAACCTATGTGATTTTACTAACCACTGTCACCCAAATAAATTTTAATTAAAAAAAATTCACAGGAATCAAAAAGAAATTCAGTTCATAAATGGAAAAAATGGGCATAATTTCAGGAAATAATAAAAAGAGAGCTATACAGTTAATGACAAAGAGATTAAAAGCAAAGAAATGTGATTATTTCATGACTACTGAAAAGAGATACAGAAACAACATCTCCCAGATGCACTTTCACCACTTCTCAGCACATGTATTTCTCTTCACTCAGGATCCCTCCTCACAAGAAATGAGACATGCTAGAAGAGCTATTCTAAATATAGTGTTTGCTCACCTGTCTTCAGTTGTCCAAATGTTAGGCACACTTAAAAAAAATATCTGAGGGCCGGCCCGGTGGCTCAGGTGGTTGGAGCTCTGTGCTCCTAACTCTGAAGGCTGCCGGTTCGATTCCCACATGGGCCAGTGGGCTCTCAACCACAAAGTTGCTGGTTCAACTCCACAAGGGATGGTGGGCGCCACCCCTGCAACTACAATTGAACATGGCACCTTGAGCCGAGAGGCTGCTGAGCTCACGGATGGCTCAATTGGTTGGAGCGTGTCCTATCCACCACAAGGTTGCCGGTTCGACTCCCACAAGGGATGGTGGGCTGCACCCCCTGCAACTAACAACAGCAACTGGACCTGGAGCTGAGCTGCACCCTCCACAACTAAGACTGAAAGGACAACAACTTGACTTGGAAAAATGTCCTGGAAGTACACACTGTTCCCCAATAAAGTCCTGTTCCCCTTCTCCAATAAAATCTTTAAAAAAAAAAACACACACACACAAAAATCTGAGATCCACAAATGGAAATTAAATTTGGAAACCCTGAAAAATCAAATCTTATATCAAGCCAAATTACAATAATGTATAACCTTTTAGGATTTATTTTATAAGAAATTCCTTGTTTTTAGATCAATCACATAATCAATGTGATCTTTATTTGCTTACATACTTTGATATGATTAGGGATCTTTCCTCTACAAATAACTAATAAATAATTGTTGTGGGTGCACCCTATCCTCCTTCAACATGAAAACAGTCTTTTCTTTCTTATTCCTAAAGCCAAAGCTCATTAGGATGTGATTTTTAGACATTTCTTTATTACTGCCAAGGATTTGAATGAAGCCATCTATTCAACCTCTTTCATGTAAAGATGACAGTGATTTGACTTCCCTAATAGTAAAAGTTTATGCTAGGATTTAATTTTCACATAATATTTAGAAAACAAAATAACCCCAAATATTCAGTATTTTGACAAGTGAAGAAAATTTGTGGAAAGGGCTCTGTTCTTTCTTTCTAAAGCCTGGAGATAACTCTGTAGAGAGTTCTTTTCTATGTAATGAAATATCAAAATTTCCAATTTCAAAGTATATGAAACATATGTTTTGGATGAATATTCACTGCCCACTCAATGCATTCCAGAGCACATTGGTATCATGATATTTACTTATTTCTGGTCTCCTAAAGTAGTCTGCCCCTCGCTCCCCTTCCCTCTCTCTCCCCAAGTTCTAATAGTAGCAGAGAACTCTGATGACTACACACTTATACTGTGTCTATCATGTAAATAATTTTGTTTTCACTTAGAAATATGGTTAATTCAATTTGAACTTCCATTCTCAATAAAATACATTACGTTCCCTATTAGCACTCAACCTGAAATGTATATATTTAAGCCAATGAGCAGGTACAACAGTGCAACTCTATTCTCATTTCTCATTTCATCCAGTTCTCTAATTTTGTCCCATAATTTTGTGTTCTTCGGCCCTCCTTATGTATTTGATTAAATAAGCTCATAGAGAGCATCAGTTCAGGTACCCACTTTGAACAGTGGATAACAGAAACCTGGTGGCCCTAGGAGATACTGAGGGACAGGCCACGTTTGCCACTTGTTCACAGATGTTAAATTCATTTAAAGACCTAATTTATCCTAAAAGGATCAGTTTCAGCATTCTGCATATTCTCCTGATTTAGGTATTTTGTTGTCATTTTGATGGATCCAAAAATAAGTAACGCTGTCAATGTGTGCATAATTAAATAGAAGATAGATCAGGATCTCAAATGGCTGAAATGCAAGCCAGAGTTAATACCAAAGAAGAATTATTTTAAAAGAGTAATATGTGCACAAATCTTTAATAATGACAGGCCCGTGTATGAATTACATGCAGATGATTTCATTTAATCTTCACATTAGAAGAAAATGTTATCTCCATTTTACAGATTTTTTAAAAAGGCTCAGAGAAGATATGCAATCTATTCAAAGCCATGAAATTAGTAATAGGCAAAGTAAGGGTTTGAATTTAGGTCTGTCTGAACCAATACTGTATAATCGCTCCAAAGGATATTTTAGAGAGTGACAGGGGTGCCGGTGGTGCAGGTGGTGACCATAGAGGCATCTGAAATGAAATGTGATCTAATACAGGATTGGAGGAAACTGTCAAGAGGTCATGGAAAAGGCTCATTACAAGAGCACCATCACCAAGGCATGTTCTAGGAAAAGCCATGAGTTCATAGTAATAGGAGAGATCAGAAAGTTAAGCTCTGGCTAAACTGTGCTTTAATTATCAAGCTAAGAAGTTATTATTATTATTATTATTATTATTATTATTATTATTATTAATGCAATGCACATAATGGGAGAATTACATGCTCATAGTTTGGACAATTACTGTGACGGCAGTACGATAAAAGATATTTTGAAGGGAGGAGAGATGGAAGGGAGTAGAGAGTTGAGTTCACAATATTTCTGGCAAGAGAAGATGAGTCTAAATGATGACAATAACAGTGGGACTGTAAATGAGAGCACAGATGCAAGGAAAAGGTACCCATGTGGAGAGATACTTAGCTAGACTTGGCAACAGACTGAACGCGATGAGCAAAAGATAAAGGAAGCAAGCATTCCTCAAGATGGTACCATGGTTTCATGGAGATAAGGGTGATTCAGTTAGGTGACATAATAAAGTGAAAGAAGATCTGACTGGGGTAGGGGCCTGGCAGGGCTAAAAATACTCTGTCAGGTTTTATAATATCCTGTTACTAGAACAACACTAGGCTGGAAAAGATATATTTTATTAGGATCGGAAGAATGATCTGGGTGGCTTAACCATAGTCTATGCCTCTTAAAAGCTGAAATGATTTTATACTCAAAGATACCTACAAAATAGGGATCTATTTTGTATATGCCTACAAAAAAGGCATATAGTACAAGCATTTAGATAATTTTTGAGTGTGCCTTTTTATTCAGGTTAAAAAAAAAAAAGATAGAGCCAGAAGATCACTGAGAACTTGCTCTCAGGCTTTCTGGTCTCACTGATGTCGGAGGTTGTTATTAAGTGTTTTTTCCTGAAGAACTTGTCTTAAGAAGTAGCTACCTCTCAGGGGAAAAGCTCAAGAGTTTAACTTTCAAAGACAGAAGTAGAGTAAGGAAGGAAAAGGCCAGGATGCCTGAAAATTAGTAGAAGGAGAGCTAAATTCACATAAAATATCATTTGGGGAACCAGAGCACAATCGGCGTGGCCAATCAGGAAAACCAACAAAGTTGGTGAGATGTCCAAAGAAAAGTTCTCCTAATCACGCTGTGACTCATCTATTCTTTCTGCCTTGCTGCCAGCACTGTAAAGAGATTTTTTTAAAAATAGAGATGGTTAGCCGTAATTATTACTGTTCTAGAAACAGGGAAATGGCGTTAGCTATGAAATTTCATAAGAGACAAGGACAGGAGAGGTGAGAATAAAGAGCAAAAGACCCACAGGGTGGCACCTGGGAAAGGAATTAAAATGACATAATCATTTCATCATTTGCACTTTGTAAGGGGAAGAAAAGAAGAGATGCATTTTAAAATACATGTACATTGTTCAGAGGAAATAACTTTGAAGTCCATGTAGTAAAATTTAGGTTAAATACTAAATGAAAATGTACAAAGGAAAATAAAGGTGAATTTTTAGTTGGATTTTTTTGAGGCTTTCTTTTCATGAAACTGGATTTAATTAGAGCATTTATATCCATGTTTCTAAGTCCAAATCAAGGCCAGCCTCAGAAGTACGTGGCACAAATTGAGGAGTTTTCTAAAAATCTTGACCCAAAGACCGTCCCTATCTGTCTGCCATTGATTTGGGAATTCCATGATTATAGATGTAGTCATTTCTCTTCACAGAAGTTCTGAATGATGTCTTTTTGAAGCGGGAATTTTCCTGAAAGTGGCTTATATATTACCTTTCTAATAGTCGTTCACACCCCAGAAAGAAAAAGGTCTTCAAAAAACAGCTACACAAAGGGAATGAGGCTTAGGAAATGTTGAACCATTTGAAGACAATGTACACGGAGGACGAGTGGTGGCTACACAAAGTTGGGAAAATCCGCGGACTCTGACCAGGACACATGATCTCATCACCACTTCTTTAAAGTTAATTCCCACTTGTTATTTTTTTCCGGAGTTTTCTGGGACTAGCTTGCCTATTCCTCTTTTCCACAATAAAACTTTTCCCCTGGGACTCCATCTTCTTAAGCAATGAGGTACTGAAGCATATTTTTCTCTCTAGTTCCTCATGTTCTATAATGAACCCATAAATCTTGTTCACATTTGCTAAGATTTTTGCCGCAAATTACCACTGGGGAAGAGCTGACACACTATACCTAGAGGAAATTACAGAGCATAAGAGCTGTATTAGTCACAGGTAGCCTTATCTTCATCAGAATATTACTGGGACAGGGCCACATTTGTTTTTTAAAGACTGAGTCAGTCTTGCCCAGACCTTCATCTGATCTTGGTAAGCCCCAAGCAACTGTTTCTCAACTTTATACCAACAACCCACTACCTTCAAATCTTTTCATAAAGATAACTCATTGTCAAGTGTAGAATCAAGGGGAAATTCCAAACCAGTACCAGGCCTCTGCATCTCCAAACAGAATTTCATATGCACACACTTACTGCCATCTTCTATTTTGTATAAAATACCTGAGAAACAAAAATGTACATTCTTTGAATTAAAATGATTGCACATTTTCTATACAGAATTGTTCTCATGTGCTCCCCACCCCCCTCCTGGATAAACAACATTAAAAAAAATAATAATAAGTGAGTCTGTTTTTCACTTGAAGAAAAAAATTAGGGCTAGCACAGGGACCGGGAATTGGGAGTGGGACATGATTCCAGTGCTCTTTGGGCTTAGTGCTACGATCTTATAAAATAATCGGAAAGCACCCCTGTGTTAGAATGATGGGACAGGAAGAGGCCTGACAGCATTTATGATGCTCCCCCCATCCTTCAGCACAGGTCTGCCTTCTGTTTCTCTCATCATCTCCACTGAAGAGACCAACCTGAACCCTGGGCACAGTTGAGAAAGAGAATGGTCTCACTGCCAATTCTCACTGACTATAGTTTTCCTTATTTTCCTGTCTCTTTGGAGACTTGAAGAGAACTTTTAGGTGAAAAAAAATACATAAATACATCTGGGAAGTTTATGAATTGAAAGGACTGTTAATGAGTGTCATTAGTTATGTAATTTCGACATATTCAAACAAATACGGGATTGAAATAGAAGGTCCTGAAAGATTCACAGTGTAGTAGTATCTGCCCCCCCCCCCCCTTTCCCATCTCTAATATTTTCTACCAAACCCTTTTTTTTAGACCCTGGATTGGGAAATTTCATAAATAATGGGATATTAGACCCCCACCTTCCCTTGCTAAGTAACAATCTATACATAACTTCTGCATTGGACAGAAAGTCATATTAGGGGTTTCCAGAACAATGATCAATGCATTGAGAAGGAAAATAAAAATAGATGGTAGCTAAGGAAAGGAAATTCCACAGCCAAGTGAGACTACCTGAGTTTCTCCTGTGTCTATCTCAGCTTCTCTGTCAATAAGAAATGTCTACATTTACATTAATCAGTGGTGTGCTGGATCTGGCTCCAACCTGCTTCTAAGAGACAGAAATGTGTGGATTTCTTACCAAGCTCTAATTCACTGATATACATTTGTAGTTCAAAATAAGCCAAGGTGGGAGTATTGACACGATGGAAATCAGCAAATGCTTCAAATCAGGCCATTGTATTTTTGTACAGTCAAATTGCCAGCACACTGCCAATTATAATTTCTATTAGAGAAAAGGAAATGCAAGAGAAGTCCTAGTCAACATACATACAGTGCTCTTCCTGAAAGGAGATCTGCTGAATATCATTTTTCTCATTTTTAGTGATGTCGTAGCATGCATTAGGCCATGATGTCTCCTTGAATAGCAGCATCACATACCTGAGAAATTGCAAATCAGAAACTCTGGATTGGGACCAAAGATTAAAGCCCTCCTGGGGACTCTGGTACTTGCTAAAGTTTGAGAACTTCAGCCTGTGCATTGCATCTAGGGAATCTCCTCAATCTAGCTCTCTGTGTGTGTGTGTGTGTGTGTGTGTGTGTGTGTGTGTGTGTGTGTGTGTGTGTTGAGGGGACAGTCGAGGTCAAGGTATATTAGATGTCAAGGTATATTATTGAAGGTATATTATTTAGTTTGATTTTATGATAGAAGAGATATGAGCAGATATCAAGGCTTGCTTGTCTATTTGTAAGGTAGAAAAGGTGCAAGCTAATGAGAAAGAAACAGTAATAGGGGAAACAGAGAAAACACAGGAGAGGATAAGAGTAATTCGATCAAATTCCTTGAGAGACAGAAGATGGGACGTGAAATACAGATAATGAAATCAACCTTGTTAAGTCTTATGCTTTATAGACTTGTACCATCCCCAACCCCACCTATTTTTTAAGGATAAGATGCCAACATCATCTCTATAAAGAAAAATAACTTTTTTTTTTTTTTTTTTAGCAGATGCAATATCTATCAAGGTCTTGAACAACTGGTCTGTTGAATGCTCAGATAACACAAAAAGATAGTTGGGTTTGCATGAAAGCTAAATTAAAACTGCCACACATATTACTATACAAATTAATTTAATGAGTCAGCTTTGATATCTGAGGTGGAACAAAATTTATAACGGGCCTCCAATAAGGCTTTCAACATGAAACTTCTATAAGGCCTACTATTTACTGAATACCTACTGTGAGTTAGGCATATTATGTGCATTATTTTGTTTCTTCATTATATTTGTACAAGGCAGGTGTTATTAGCTATATTTTCTGGATTGGTTAAGGTTCAGAGATATCAAAGTTAATCAATTGTCCATGATTGTGCAGTAAATATCCTTTAGTATAATGGACCCCAAAGCTTACTTATTCACTTACTTTTATTGATATTACTGGCAAAGTTGGCAATTTTAAGAAAATGCTTCGAAGTAAATTTTATAATAAGCTTATAGAATAGAGTCAAATAGAAAAAGGTCAAGGAAGACCGCCACACAATAATTTTCCATGGAAATAATTACAAAAACCTCTACCTCTCCTAGAACATTACAAAGAGTAACTCTGAATCATATCTGATGAAAACAGTTTCACACTCACATTGCTCATAAGCAAAAAGTAATAGAAATGAACATCTTGTCAGAACTTTTATAACCTTTTGGCTTTGGGACCAGAATTTAGCAATACAAAATCAATGGGATTTTAGCAGTCCTTATGTTAAACTCAATGCCTTACTATGGGCACAGACCAGACCTCTCAATAGCTCCTCAAGTGAAATATTTTCAGCACTCTCAGGTTTAATTGCTTAGCTGTGCTTTTTTTCTGTCCATTGGGCTTTCATAAAATTATGAGGGAGAACCATTAATGTTCACAAGGCAAAGTCCAGGTCACTGCCTTGGCCACCTTAGTGTAACATTGACCATAATAAACACATAGAATTACCCTAGCTTTTCCCATGTCTGCATGTGGTTTACACTGGAGAAACGCCAGACTGACTAGACCATATGTCTTTTCTGGATCACAGCTCTCCCAACCATCCAAGAAACATTTTTCCCTCCCTTTTGGAAGTTGATTTTCTGTCCTCCAATCCTACTTCATTTTAGAGGAATCTCTCTATTCAATAGACTAGAACCTAAAATAACCATTGCAGTGTATTATCATTATTTAAAATGTATTGTTTTTATCTCAGTAAGCTTCAATGCATGAAGAGTAGAAAGTTTTTCATCTACCTATGACTTGCCTTTTACCATATGAATTAAACATGAACTGCTACTCTGGGGCTCACTGAGTCTTATGGTGAAGTCCAAATCATTACAAAACATTCGCTCAGTCTTTCCTCTATTACTAGGCTACAACCTCAAGCAGTTTTCTCTTGTTTAAAGTGTCTCCTTCAATTAACCACTTTTAAGGAATAGAAAGTGATAAATATTCAATATTGAAACAATATATTATACCTAGCTTCCTTCCCTAGTTTGAAATCACTTGAATCTTACTATCAGTCTAAAAAGAGACAGTGCTGTTTTTACTTTGCGCAAGAAAAATTACGTATTGAAAATACATGTATGTACATGCATAAAATATTTATATACATACATATAGGTGTGTGTCTATACAGTTAATAGATGGCAACTCAAAAACTCGAACTACAGACATTGTCTAGTCTTAGGTAATCAATAGTTTGTACACGAGGAAGTGAGTTTTTGTTTAGCATTATAATTTTTCTGTGTTTTAGTATTATACTTAGTATTTTAGTATTATAATTTCCTGCAATAGTTTTCTAAGATGAAATTGTGTGCTTAGTATCTTCTAATCACTTCAAATGGATGTTGCAAAAGGAATGTTCTTTTTAACGTATGAAAACATGTACAGAGCCATCGCGAGGCTGCAGCTGTGATCGCTGCCGTGGGCCCAGAATTGTATCCTGACTGTAAACTGGAGACGCCAGCGGCGCTGCCAGTGTTCCTTTGAGGTAGTGTCTGTTTGGCATCTGGAGCAAGTCGAATCGCTCATAAGGTGTAATTGAAAAGTGACTGACCCTCTCTGCAGAGATGTCAAAAACAAACAACTCCACGTCTGGGTCTGTTCTTCTCGCTCAAGATCTGCATCACGATCTCGTTCTCTCTCGGTCATTTTCGAAGTCTCGATCTCCAAGTCGATCTAGCTCTCGTTCAAGGAAGCGCAGGCTGAGTTCTAGGTCTCGTTCCAGATCATATTCTCCAATTCTCGATTCTGATACAGAATCAGGATTTCCGAGGTCACCACAGAGGCTATAGAAGCCCCTATTATTTCCGTGGGCGCAACAGAGGCTTTTATCCGTGGGGCCAGTATAACCGCGGAGGTTATGGAAACTACCGCTCAAATTGGCAGAATTACCAGCAAGCATACAGTCCTCGTCGGGGCCACTCCCGATTCCGGTCCCCAAAGAGAAGGTCCCCTTTGCCACGGTCCAGAAGCCATTCTAGAAACTCCGATAAGTCTTCCTCTGACAGGTCAAGGCGCTCCTCATCCTCTCGTTCTTCCTCCAACCACAGCCGAGTTGAACCTAAGCACAAGTCTGCAAAGGAGAAAAAGTCCTCTTCCAAGGATAGCCGGCCATCTCATGCTGCTGGGGATAACCAGGGAGACGAGGCCAAGGAGCAGACGTTCTCTGGAGGCACCTCTGAAGATACAAAAGCATCTGAGAGCTCGAAGCCGTGGGCAGATGGCAGCACCTACAGTGCTGGTAGTGCATCCCGGGCCTCGGCAGTCTCTGAGCTGAGTCCCCGGCAGCGAAGCCCTGCTCTGAAAAGCCCCCTCCAGTCTGTGGTGGTGAGACAGCAGTCCCCCGTCCTAGTCCTGTGCCAAAGCCTAGCCCTCCACTTTCCAGCACATCTCAGATGGGCTCTACTCTGCAGAGTGGTTCTGGGTACCAGACTGGGACACACCAAGGTCAGCTTGACCATGGCTCTGGGTCCTTGAGTCCATCCCAATTGAGCCCTGTGGGTAAGCCTCCAGGCCACTGGTTCCACATATGGCTCCTGTCAGGAGGAGAAGGCTGCTGCTCCAGGAGGAGCAACCTATACAAAGAGGTATCTAGATGAGCAGAAGACAGAGAATGGAAAAGATAAGGAACAGAAACAAACAATTACTGATAAAGAGAAAATGAAAGAGAAAGGGAGCTGCTCTGATATGGGCTTGAGTGATTCAAAAATGAAATCTGATCTGTTTGCTCCCAAAACTGATTCTGAGAAGCCTTTTCGGGGTAGCCAGTCTCCCAAAAGGTGTAAGCTCTGAGATGACTTTGAGAAGAAGATGGCTGACCTCCACAAGGAGGAGATGGATGACCAAGATAAGGACAAAGTTAAGGGGAGGAAAGAATCTGAGTTTCACGATGAACCCAAACTTATGTCGAAAGTCATAGCAGGTGCAAAGAAAAACCAGGAGGAGGAGAAGTCAGGCAAATGGGAGGGCCTGGTGTATGCTCCTCCAGGGAAGGAAAAGCAAAGGAAAACAGAGGAGTTGGAGGAGGAGTCTTTCTCAGAGAGATCCAAAAAGGAGGATTGGGGAGGGCTCACGAGAACCGAAAGTGGGCACAGGGGGTTCGTGCCTGAAAAGAATTTCCGAGTGACCGCCTACAAAGCAGTCCAGGAGAAAAGCTCATCACCTCCCCCAAGAAAGACCTTTGAGAGCCGAGAGACGCTAGGAGCCAAAGGAGACTTTTCCACGGGGAAGTCTTCCTTTTCCATAACTCGCGAGGCCCAGGTCAATGTCCGGATGGACTCTTTTGATGAGGACCTTGCAAGACCCAGTGGCTTATTGGCTCAGGAACGCAAGCTTTATCGAGATCTGGTGCATGGCAACAAAAAGGAACAGGAATTTCATTCCATTTTCCAATACATACAGTCAGCTCAGTCTCAGCGGAGCCCCTCCGAGCTGTTTGCCCAGCACATAGTGACCACTGTCCACCACGCCAAAGAGCATCACTTTGGGTCCTCAGGAATGACATTGCATGAACGCTTTACTAAATACCTAAAGAGAGGAAGTGAGCAGGGCGCAGCTAAAAACAAGAAAAGCCCAGAGATACACAGGAGGATAGACATTTTCCCTATTACATTCAGAAAACATGGTTTGGCTCATGATGAAATGAAAAGTCCCCGGGATACTGGCTACAAGACTGAGGGAAAATACAAAGATGATCCTGTTGATCTCCGCCTTGATATTGAACGTCGTAAAACACATAAGGAGAGAGATCTTAAACGAGGTAAATCAAGAGAATCAGTGGATTCCTGAGACTCAAGCCACTCGAGGGAAAGATCAGCTGAGAAAACCAAGAAAACCCATATAGGATCAAAGAAGCAGAAGAAGCACCGGCGAGCACGAGACGGGTCCAGGTCATCGTCCTGTTCCTCCCCGTCGTCCCACTGCTACAAAGCGGAGGAGTACACTGAAGAGGCAGAGGACAGAGAGGAGAGCACCACGGGCTTTGACAAATCAAGACTGGGGACCAAAGACTTGTGGGTCCAAGTGAAAGAGGAGGCAGAGCTCGAGGGACCTTTCAATTCGAGCCAGAGGAAGAGGCTGGGGCAGAGGCATCTACTCTGGCAACAACAACAACGGCAGCAATGATTTTCAAAAAAGAAACCGGGAGGAGGAGTGGGACCCTGAGTACATTCCCCAAAGCAAGAAGTATTACCTGCATGATGACCATGAAGGTGAAGGCAGTGAGAAGTGGGTGAGCCAGGGCCAGGGCTGAGGAGCCTTTCCCCGGGGTTGGGGCCAATTCATGTTCCGGAAATCCAGCACCAGTCCCAAGTCAGCCCACGACAAGTTCAGTGGGGAAGAAGGAGAGATTGAAGATGACGACAGTGGGACAGAGAACCGAGAAGAGAAGGGCAATTTACAGCCCACCATTGAATAGGGGCCACTCTTGATGGGAGCCCCACCGCAGGGGAACGAGGCACTGGGAAGATGGCTGGCGAAGAGCTAAACAGAGGAGCCCCAAGAAGATTCTGAAAAATCCCACCCATACCCCCTACCAGCCATGCAGAATCCTACTACAGCTGAAAGCATCCCTGGCGCTGCGTCCCACTAGACAGAGGTGGCTGGTGTGGAGCCTGGGGTCAAGCCCAACTCTTGAGCAGAACACAGCACATGGGGCTTTAGCTGTGCTTCTCATTTGTTGTTGGTGTGTGGGGTGGGGGCTGGGGCTGGGAGGGGAGAGCGGTGCTTGGATTTTGGTTTGTTCCCTATTAGAAACCAACAGTTTTGTTCTTAATTTCATTTGGAGCAAAGACTAATTTGATGATTTTCAATTTCTTCTCCCTTATCCTGGTTTTAAAAGCTCCTGCCCCCCTTTTTAGGCATATGTAGTAATATTAGCAGAAAGATTTAATTTGGGCAACTTTGATTCTTAAAAGCGAAAACAAAGCATGTGAATAAACATTGAAGTGTTCACCTCAGTTTGGGACCAAACTGCTTGGATCTTTGTACAAATCAGTTTTGTATGTCGAGGAGGAGTCCAAGGCCTTTCTGAGCACCTTGTGTTCCCCTTTTCTGCACAGCCTTATCACATGGTGTTGTTCCTAACCACACCCCACGTGCCCCCTCCCCCATATTTCCTGATTTCTCCTGGGCTGGGCTTCCCATTCTCCACTGGCAGCTCCAGTATCCTAACTTTCTAGTCCCGCTGATCTGCTCAGCAACGGGTGGAAACAGGACAGCGGTTTCTGGTCTGTTTTCTAAGATACTTCTGAATGCTATTATCTTTACAAATATAAGATGAGAAAATAATTTTTTCAATATTTTGTATTAATCTTTTTATAAAATGAAAAGAAACTCTTATGATCGATTAAGGAAGGTGGTTATGGCTGATGGTTTGTGGGGTTTTCTTTCTTTTTTAACCTTAAGCTTTAAGTTGAAACATTCTCAGATGTGTGGGGGGAAGACATCCTCTTAAAATGGGGTCCTTGTGCTTGCCTTCTGGGGAGGCGGTCCTGAGCAGGTGACTCATAAGGCGTTTATGCATATGGTATATGAGGACTGCACCCACCTCTTTCCCCTCTAACCTTTGCCTCTTGGGTTTTTGTGCTACTTTCCCCTTACTTTGCTACGTTTCTATAGTTAAGTTAGTTTTACTTGAATGATTCATGTTTAGGGGAAAAAAATGAAAACACCTTAAAATTTGTTTCAACTCGTCCTGCAAATAAAAAAATAAATGAAGTGGCAGATGAAAAAAAATAAAAAGAAAACATGTACAAATGGAATGCTTTCTAAAAATTAGCATAGGATGATTCTGTGTTCTAAGGTACATATGTGCATCAGGGTGATGTATTAGAAATTTTAGCCTGAAATTTTAAATAGTTTGCTATATAAACTGAAAACGTCAACATTGAACTATTGTAAGCAGTTTCCTACATCCAAAATGGTAAGATTTAATAGTCCTTGCAGAAGTCCTGTTCTATTATCCTAAAGAATCTTTTGGATGGGGACCTTTCAACCATACAAACTTGAAGAAAGAACTCTTCCCTTGTACTTTTCATGAAGTGCAAAATTACCATCTACTTGAATGAAAAAATTTCATTATAGAAAGGATTCTGTTTACTAATGTAAATTAGTGCAGATTTGAGGCAATATTCTTAACTTTTAGGCATTTTAGCTAACTTTTTTGTTATTTGGGTAGAAGGAAGGCTCAGGGAAGTTTGTAAGATGAGGTCTGATATATTCCTGGGCTTTGTATAAATTCCGAATGCCTTGCTTGTGGAATTGTGTGTTCTCTTTTTTTGAATAGTTGTTTAAATGAGATGAGTTGAGATAGAGGGAATATCACAAAAGAAATGCAGATATTTACCGTCTCATCTTTGGAAGGAAATCTGTGAAACCCAGGAAAAAAAGACATGGCTAGAGTGGTGATAGTGTGGTCGTAAATCACAAAATCTCAGAACTTTAGAAATGTGCATACTACTGATAGTGTGTTCTAAAATGATATTTTTGCTGAAATGAATAGGGAGAGCAGCAAGGGACAGTTTGTGTGAGAGGAGAAGGCACAATACAGCACTGCTCACTCGGGGTATGGTGCTGTGCAGCAGATCTCTACAACTTTTCATCCTGTGTAACTGAAACTTTGTACCCATGGACTAGCAACTCCTCATTGTCCCCTCCTAGCCCCTGACAATGACCATTACACTCTCTGCCTCTACGAATCTATTTTCAACCCCTCGTGTAAGTGGAAATATTCAATATTTGTCCTTCTGTGACTGGCTTACTTCACTTAGCATAATGCCCTCCAGGTTCATCCATGTTGTTGCAAATGGCAGGATTGTCTTCATTTTTAAGGTTGGATAGAATCCCATGGTATGTATAAACCACATTTTGTTTATCCACTCATCCATTGATGCACATTTGTTTCAATATCTTGGCTATTGTGAATAACGCTGCAACAAACGGGTACATGCAGACAGCTCTTCAAGGTCCTGTCATCAGGCGTGCTCTAAGTGTGCCCTCCACTCTTTTGATAGCTTCAGACAGGTTTGGGCCAGATTTCCATAATTCTAATTTATAATTCAAATGGTAATTACCTTCTTCTTACTTTTGGCCTTCTCACATAGTCATTGATGGCCTCCCGGCCTGGCACAATTCTAACCTGTGTCTTTGGTCATCAAACAGACACATTCTGCATTTTTCCATTGGTCTCCTCTTTCTATAACACATTCTGAGCTGCCTTTATAAAGGGATTCTGAGACAAACCTGTTTCTGATCTCAGATACTCTAAATTCTTTCACTCAGTTGTCTATTTGCCAGTACGATAAAAGAATTATACTTTCTTCTAAGTATTTTGAAATCATCAACAACAGATGTCATTTTTCATATATATCATACATGCATTCTTCAAAGAAAGATTTGCAAACTAAATCAAAATTAATACAGCATTTAAATTCTGACCACCATAAGTTCGTATTTTTCAAATCATTCTACAGTTTAAGAACTAGTACCCTGTTATTCAATAAGTCAGGCATATACAAACTATGATCTGCAGGCCAGCCATCTATCTTTGTAATTAAACTTTTATTGGAACACAACTATGTTCATTCATTTTCCATTGTCTATGGCTACTTTCATGCTATAATAACAGAGGTGGTAGTTTCTACAAAGACTGTGTGCTCCATAAGCCTGAAATATTTACTATCTAGAGCTTCAAGAAAAAGTTTACAACTCTCTGCAATAGACTATAAATTGTAATGCCCGTACCTAAACATGTAAACAAAATTTAGAAGAAATTCCTATGCTAGTTTTTCTCAGAACCCTTGGCATGATGAAGAATGTGCATCCAAGTTGACGGTCATTTTGTAGTTTATTGCAAATATAAGTACAGCCACTCATGTATCCTTCTAAACTTTGTTCTGAACAGCTGGGGTTGACAAGCTGAAACTACATTTCCCAGACTCCTTTTTTGTATGGCTTCCTGTTTGTGTCCTGCTCATGGGAGGACCTGGTGGAAGAACAGAAGGTGAGAGGAAGAGAAAAGCTTCCAGTTTCTGACACTGACAACAATGGCAGTTGTTAGAGGCCGCTGTAGCAGCAATGGCATGGGGTGACTGCAGAAGCTTGGAGCCCCAGCAGTGGCAGCATCTTCAGTTCCAGCACTGCCAGCAGTGCAGCAGGGACAGCGCTGTGAGCTCTAGTCTAGGGGTATCATTTGTTCTTTCATCTCAGCGTATCTCCCCTTCTGCCTTTTGGCTCCTCCAGTTTTCCTGCTTTTCTCTGTTTTATTTCTCTAGCCCTTCCAGAACTTTGTTACAAAGTTCCAATGCAAACCCTTCCCCATTTTGAAATACCTACCTCTCTTTCTATTTCCTTAACTATGCCCTCACCGATATGATACCCAGGGTGCCCTGTTTTCTTCCTCTCTCTTGGTGATCACATAATTATTCACCAACACACACACACACACACACACACACACACACACATCCATTATCTAACTTAGGCCCTCAGAATCCTTATTGTTGTTCTTGCATTCTTATCATAAATTTTGACAAATTCATTGTCACTCAGGCTTCAAGCTGATATAATGAATAGAGAGAAAATGGGCACTCAGAGTCAGTAAGAGGTATGGATGATGATGCTTCAGTAATTTGTGAAATTGTAAAAATACACTCTCTTATTTTTCCTTTTAGCTATATTGAAATTTTGCCTGATTTCGAATTTAGAAGAGAGCACTCTGGAAATGCATAACTAAGAACTGCAAAATAAACAAATACACAAACAAGAAAAATAAAGCAAGCAAACAGGAAACATCAGTGTGTCTATAACCCCAAAACTAGGCAACTTGTAACTCTAATTTAATAAAATCTGGAAAAGACTTCTGTCTGCTCTATGGTTAATGGCCCCATGCTCAAAATACACTCCTGTCTTTCAGCTTTTAAGTTATCACGAAGAATTAAGGGTCCTAAAGTCTTCAGCCCCTAGGTTTCCTGCATTACTTGGATATTCTGAGAACACTTCATGTTTCTAATGACATATTTAAGTTTGAACTTTGGAAAATCATTTCTCACGTTCTCCATTTACCTACAAAATTATTCCATGTGTCCGTTTCCTAAGAAGAATTTGGGATGAAGTCAATTACTATTAACATGAAATTACTATGACATAGGTCAGAAATGAAGTATACTTTATTATATACCACATTGTGTATTTAAACTGTAAGTAATGTGCATTTATTCCTTTGTGACATTTTCTTCCTTCTGTATAAGCTGTTCTTCATACATATCATCTCAAATCATATTTTAAAGATTTGCTTGGCTACTCTTAAATCTATTTAGTTCTGAAGTACAAAACTTACAGCTCCTCTTAGATTCAGTACAGTCTGTACTTGAAAAGAACTCATCCTTTAAAAGCACTTCCTTGCCCAAAATATTGGGGGATGCTTTTACCTGGCATCCTCAATGTGATTTAAAGAAAATGAGCGACTTTAGACAATGTGGTAACACACCCCTAATAAAAGGCCAACTACTCCAGGGCTCTAAGTCATAACAGAATCTGTTATTTTCATTTTGTTTTTATTGCATGATACTTTTTCCCCGTGAAATACTAGAACATAGGTTTTTATTTTTTTTTTAAATCATGCACTTAAAGCTATGTATCATTTCATGCCCTCTTCTTCCTGGATTCATTCGCACATTTACATAATGTCGGACATTTGCTCTCTAGAGCTGGGTTGACACCACTGCGTTAAAACCCTTGCAACACACACCTTCCTCTCTGTGTGACTTGGGCAGGTAATTGAAGGTCACTGTGCTCAGTTCTTTGTCAGCACAATAGAGATAAAAATACTCGTAACACTTTCAGTGCCTGAAATGCTCTAAACTTTGTGGAAATGGTAACTATATTTATTATTTGAAAAATTACTCTCTCAAAAACAAAGAAAAATAAGAAAATCAGGAAAAGTCTATATCACAGTAGAAAGAGCATCAGTCTGAATAAGGGAGGCTGGTTCTGATTTGACCACCAGGACACTGAGTTCCGTCTTCAGTGTTTAGTCCTACAGCACTGAGTTGGATGAAAGACAGAATTGCGTAAGATCATCACAAAAGACTCTTCCAGGTATAAAATTCTTTGCCTGTGACTGATTTCAAATGACAAAACATGATTTATTTGCCTCTTGGCTGTTCAATGTAACCAAGCTTAACTCTTTTCTGACAGATATTTCTGCCTTTTCCCTGATTTCCCAGATTGAAGAAGGCCCAAAGAATCAATTTTTGACCAAATTCCCCAGTGGATAATGTGTGATTTTCTCATCTCAGTATTTTACCCTCTTTTTTCATCTAATAACCAAAAAGAGTATTAATATTTACCGCATGCAATACCTGTGGTCAAATTACCCGTCTTTCTAATGGATTTACTATAAGCACATGCATTTATTTCCAGTAAAACATTAATTTCAATCTTCAGAGCAGAATGTTTTTAAGGTGTGTTAATGAGACATCACCAATGACATGTTTCATTACACAGCTCTGGTCTGAACAAGTGCCAATATTACCAATCAAATGAAGAACCATGCCTACGTGGGGAAACAAAATGTTGCAGAGAAACCTAAAACCACATATATTTACCATTCCTAGGGGATTCTGACACCTTAACCATTTTAAACTTTATCAGTAAGTAAATACCACTATTAGAAACATTCTAAAACTACAATAACACTGGTTCTCATTAGATGGCTCAATTTAATTTAGTTTCGACCTTCCCATCCTTTAAAGTGTTTGAAAGCTCCCATATATATTATTTGAGGCATGAGACTGGGGCTTGAGATACTGCTAACCCTATTCTCCCAAAACGTGTGGATTCTGCTCATAAAGCCACTTAGTTTGTACAAAACCAGCCACTCACCAAGTCTTCGGGTCTGTTCCCCTGGGACACCTGCACATTCCCCTCAGGAGCGCTGTGCTTGCATACCAGCTGACATCCTCCAGGTCTCAATACCTAAGATTGATTGACATAAATGAGATTCAAGAAGACTTCCTGCCTGGCTTGGTTCTCACTGAATTAGTTTGATTAGGTATTTAACCAAGGCTGCAGAGATTAACCCAACTTTGTGACTCTGTAGCCTGACAGCCCTGGAGTGGTGGCATTGTCTCTTTTTGGTCTGAAATACTGCCAGTGTAAATCAGAGGCACGTTCATCACTACCACCTCATGCCTCACTTTGGACTTCTCAGAGCCATGTAGAGTTGTACACTTTATACTCTAACGGATTTTAATTTGTTCTTTGGCAGGCCCCGGTATAGTAAATGTGAATGAGATAGTTGGCTAGTCAAAAAAAAAAAAAGGGAGAATTTATTTTCAATTTTAGAAAACACTGACTGATACCAACCATTGACAGCTTAAGCAATTTTTTTTAATAAATCTGTTCATGCATAAAAAAAGATTAACAGCAAAGATCGCTGCCAGTGGTAGCATGTATTTATGACCATATGACGGGTCAAGGATTTTTCTCTGCAGAGAATACTAAAGCGACCGTAGCTTTGTGGAATAAGAAAGCTGCCTTTTCACAGGAAAAACCCATTTGGTTTGTCTACTTTGTCCACCAAACTACTTATGCATTCATATTTTAGGGAACAGATGCTATAGTAGGCTCTTTAAACATATGAATCAAATGTCTTTTCTTCTTGTGAAATGAAACCTCATGCCCAAGAGTGCTATTATGAAAAGCTACTAAAGCAAAAGCCAGGAGTAAATATCACTAGATGACCAGAAAGGACATTAATGTTTTAGGGATCCAATGGCTTAAGAAGTCTTGATTTTATGGATGGATGATGGACTCATTATAACAATGACTATTTGTTTAAGGTAATTAGACTTATTTGGTTGAACGATTTATTATGAGGCAAATTACTTAATACCTATTAGTAAGATGTCTTTAGAGATGATGAGACCAGATATAAACTTCATGTGTTTTTTCTGATCAGCTTATATAAATATATGTACATGTACATGGTGTGTGTGTGTGTGTGTGTGTGTGTGTGTGTGTGTGTGTAAAAGTACAAAGTTTATCTGGAATTCTTTCATTTGAATATCTACTGTAATGGATGTTTCTTATATATACAGTATGACAAAAAACATCCTTGGAAATACCAAGAAGAACAATAAGACATCAAAACATAGTCTGAATAATCAAAATTGATTAACTCATGTTCAGTAGATTCATAGTGTTCTGTGTTCTTGTATAACATTTTAATTCCTTAAATAAGTAATACGTAAATTATACACATATCTAGGCTCTTTATTAAAATATCCCATCTCCTAACCTTCATTTATTTTATTATTTGTCAGAAAGTAGAATTCATAAGTTACCAATTTACTTAATATTCCAACAACATAAGACAAAAGAAATTTTGAGAAGTGTATTTAGCCATCTCAGGTTAGACTTTCAGGAGTCTCATAGAGCTGATAAAAAAAACATTTGCACAACCCAGGCTGAAATCCACACCTTCAAATTTAATTTTCAGACACATCAAATGTCTCGGGCCAGGAAGAAAAACAAAATAACTTGACATAGCTGTAAACACAGATCTTTAGGGATAAAGGAAAATTTCTATAAGTTCTTTTATTAAATTGGGTTAGAGTAGAAGAAAAACCTATCTGAGGTAGGGAGTTTATGGGTAAAGAGAAACCATACAACTTCAGACAAAAAAGATTGGAATCAATATTTTTTTAAAGCAAAAAATGAAGGCGGGGGCTAGACAATATGCTAATTATTTTTGCTACCTTGAGTACAATTAATGGACAACTTAATTCAGTTTGGAATTCATAATTGTAGTGCTGTGGTCATCTTATTATTTTTCAATATAATCACTAGTTCCATCTAGCACTCATTTTTTGTAATAAATTCTAAGTTGAATCATCGAATGTTTTTTCCAGACTTCATTTTTACAGGTTATTATAAAATAATCAAAACGGACACTTGTCTTTCCCAAGTCATAACCTCAGAACCTGGCCTGAGAATAAGACTTAAGGGACTTTACAAGTTACAGTCCTCTCAGAAAAGTACCTGTATAGAATAACAGCTTTATTTTTTGCTTGTCCTTTTTATGATATGCTATAAAGTCAAAACTCAGTCACTGGATGTCCCTGTAAAAACAACAAAAACCTGGGGGGAAAAAGTGCCAGTTCCTTACCACCATCACTTGAATGATTTATGTGAGGCTGAACAGAGGATGCAATTGATTCAGGGAATGGTGACTAATTATTTTAACAGGATGTAATAGAAGCTAAGTCTCATCACTTCATGACTAAACCCCTTGATTTACTAATACAGACAGTTGGACTCTAAGAAAATAGTGGTTTCCCTTTAACTGGACTTTAAAAGAAAAAATATAAGCATTAATTGGTTATACTTATTGGTCTTTTTTTCCTTCTAAGAAATACTCCCCTTTTCAGTGAATCATTTTTATAAATAATCAATCTGTTAAAACAAGTACATTATTTTATTTTTGTAACTTTTTCCACCTGCTATAAATGTATTCTGAAAAATGTGAGGTAATAATCCATGGGTATTATGTAAAATTGATTTTTTAAAAATGAGATAGCAAAAGGATCACAATAATAGTCAAGACAGATTGGTCCCTAATTTCAGCATCCTCAAAATACTAAGTGAAACAGAATAATTAAGATTCCTTGTAACAGAATTTTCTCTCACTGTGGCTTTTCATCACACTTTTGTAGTTTCTATATAATATCTGTTGGTCTGAACTAAAGAACATAAATTAACAAAACTAACTACTAATAAAGCCATTAGTATAGTTACAGGATTTAAACAGTTTTAGTAGATCCTTAGAAAGTTTTAATTCTAGTTTCAAGTTCAATACCTAATCTGACCAGACATCTTGTAGATGTAGTCTCACCAAGTACTTGTAACAATGGAGTTCCATGTCATGGAGGTAAATTACTACTTGTTACAAATGTGATTGGGAGGAAAGAACTGGGATGACTAATTACAACCTATCTCCTCCCTAAGAAAAAAACACTCCAATACCCTTTAAAAATAGCTTAGAGAAGAGAAATTGCATTGAGGGCTTTGAATGAGACACTTTGAAAAGCAGAAGCAGGAAGTGTGATCTTTATTAGCCCTTCCCCCAGCCCTCAATAGACACTTAATGCAAATAAGGGGATCAGAAAGGTAGTTGTTAAGAATTATCCTAACGCATACATGTGTAGTGTCCAGAAGGCCCTGCTGTGGGTCAAAATATGGTTCTTGCTACATTACAATCTATTTGTTTGTTCAATAAACATTTATTGGGTGGCCTGTGTCATTCCAGTTACTGCACCAATAAATGGAAATACAAAGATGAATAAGACAGAGCTCTCATCCTGAAAGAACTTTCATTGAAGTCAGGGACCCAGATAAGAGAGACAATGACAACACAATAAAATGGCTGCTATGATTCCCACAAACTGAGGGCAAAGGGAGAGGTCAAGAAAAGCTACATGGAAGGGTACCATGGGGAATTTTTATGTATAAACTCACTGCATAGAAGCTGAATTTGGGGAGACAGAGAAAACATGCCTATGAGGAAAGTGCTCCCAGTGAATGAGGAGATGCTTGAAATTAACGTTTCTGGGCAAGAATTCCCACCCGTTCTCAGGAATTTTTTTGCTTTCCATTCCCAAATCCCAAGATATAAACTGTTTTCTGTTGTCTACGATGAATCGTTTTCACAAAATGATGGCCGATACTACCAACCACCTGGGTTCAAGGAGTCGATTTTCCCAATTTCCCAACCAACTTTTCTCAGGATTCGGGATGGGAGAGTGAAAAAGAATTCCTGAGAATGGGTGGGAATGCCCGCCTGGAAACCCTACTTGAAATGTGGATAGAAAGCTAGCACTAGAGAGACCTTGCTCAGTTCATGATGACTGGATTGTGGAGTTGGTCAGGGCTGTATCCTGAGAGCCCTCGTATGCCACCCCGGTTTAGAAAGGAAGGCTTTCAGGAACAACTGAAGGATGTTAAGCAGGAAGCATTTTCAGAAAATTCCTTCTATATTAGAGTGGAGTCATGCATAAAAGGAAAACATCTTAGGAGATACAGTAAGGATCTAGATATTCATCAGAGGGAAATAAAGTTCTGGTTGTCAAACTATTAATGATGTTACCTTAAAATCCTGCTGTAGATGGGTATACTGTATTTCTGTCCTGGTTTCCAAAAGTGAGGCAGTTTTACTGTTTATTACTTCTTAAATACTTCCTAAAATGACTTTTTTTCCTGCTTGCTTAGTAGTGTTCTCAGAGCATGTAAGCCCTGAGTGCAAGTGATACTTCCCTCTTAAACCTTAATGGAACCACAATTAATCTAAACACGCAAATTATGTTCAATAACAGATTTATCTTCAGCAATATGTGCCCAAAGTAAATATCTTATGAGATACATTGTTCACCTCAGGTTGTAAACTCAGAATTATAAATGCTTTCCTCAGAACTTCTCAACATTAAAAATATCAACCAACTTTGACAATATAGGATTTGTCCCCTCTTCTCATCTACTCACTTCAATATTCTAGATAAACAGGCATAGCTTTAAATGTTCTGATGTATAATGATGTCCTGCCCTGATTTTCCCTTCCCAGTAGAGCCTTAACATGATATTATGTCATCTTGTTTGTTAGTTTTTGTTCACCTGTCCCTTGCCTGTTGTTGACACCAAAGCTCATATCTGTCCTCTTCTCTCCATCTCATCTCCTCAACCACCATTTGTTTTCCCAGGACTGTACATAATGTAAACATGATATGTACATGTGTGGTAGTGTGTGTGTGTGTGTGTGTGTGTGTGTGTGTGTGTGTGTGTAAAGCCAATCAACATCCTCTCTACCATCTTAGACCTCAGGCTACTTATTTGCTAGCACAGTCTGGGACCCTTAAGTGGCCCTGATAGTAAAATCCTCATCCAAGACATTAAAGATTTTATTCATAGAGAGGAAATTATATTCTATTTTGTCGGACCATGGCAAGAAAAAAAATCAGACTCAAATAGCTACCACACATAGAACAAAGGACTTATCTCCATAAGATGCCCTACAGCCAACTCCAACAATGTTCTCAGCAAAGATTTAACCCTGGCCTTATAACTGATCATCTTTTAATAATGATCTATGTTTTCCTCAGTCCTTAGGCTTTGTACCTGGTTACTTTTCACTTTTACCTCATCATCACCACATCCATTCCTTTACTATCTCTTGATACCAAATTTGTTTTTCCTGACTTTCATTCAGCTGCCCTTTTAAGTCATCAGATGTCATTCAAAGTCTCCCTCAGCTTAGGTAGAACTGAGTTTTTCTGTTCATACTTTCTGGATAACCCTGGTGATCTATTCATTTCTTCATTCTGAGAATAAAACTGACTTCCTCCTCACAGCTTTGTGTTATTCCTCAGAAACTGACTGACGCAACTTAGCAATCCAACAATTTTTGTGTGTACACATACCACAAAAATCAGTATGAGCTGGTGTAATTGCTCACCTTGTAAGTGGAGAATAACCTCAAGTATTGGTCATCGTGTTGATTTACAGAGATTACACAGATTTTTTGTTTTGTTTTGTTTGGATTGCTTCAGTTTGTTTCTCATCACAGTCTTCTGCTGTTTATCAACTATATAATTAATTTTAGTATGTGTCAAGCTCTTAAACCATTGTTAAAAATCATTCCCACAAATGTAGTTCATGATTTTTCTAACAAATTAGAAACTACATAATGAAGAATGCTTATCTCAATAACTATATTCTATAAAAGGAAATTTTCTACTCAGACACAATATTTTGTTATCCTAGTATTCCTAAAAGATAACTTTATATCTCTATCAAGTCAAAGGGCAAAAGACATTAGTGCCTGAGTTCAAGCAGACGAGCTGCTTGTTTTTAAAACAGATTGTACCTTCAATGCAATTGCAGTTTTAGTCATGGTAGACATTCATACATGGAAATAACTTTTACATCTAAACCTTGTTCAGTTAGTACAAGTGTGCTTATGTTGTATAAGTCTCTCTTTTCCCTTCAGGAAGGCAAACTCAACCATGATTATCATCTGGTGGCAACTGTGATGACGGCATAGGAGACTTAATTTGACACTAATTACTCGGAATTTATATTTAAATGAAGAAATAAATTGTCATTTTCTTTTCCCTCTAGAGCAACTTAGCAATTGTTCCATCTGCTTAAAATAGCCACTTAATACCAGCATTAACAGTAGGGAGGAGAAATTACTAATTTTATATAATTATAAATTATATGCAATTCAAAGTAGCTATGTCTTTAAGAAGTTATTTTAATATTCTTCTTTTATTGTCACAATCTCAGCACTTAGAGAGCAATACCCTTAATCCTCAGCCAGTTCTACCAGTTTCTAAATTACAAAAGCTTACCTTATATCAATTAGTCAAGTAAATGACACTAGGTAAACTTTATCTTAAAATTATACGAATATTGAAAAAATGTATTCACCAAGATTATTTTAAGAATCTACTTTAAAAAGGTCAAAATTAAAATTTAATATGACATTTAGCTAACATCACATGTTACAGTTCTCCTAACTTCCTATTAAATACTTACGATAAAATAGGGAAAAAAAATGTACTCATAGTGAATTATGTTCAGTTGACCCTTGAACAACATAGGTTTGAACTGCTCAGGTCCACTTGTACACAGATTTTTACTGAAAATAATTGGACCCACACAGTTCAAAACCATGTTGTTCAGGGTCAACTGTATAGAAGAAAATGACAAAGCCAGTAAAATATGCAATAAATGGAGATGAAGCCATCCATTCACTCTCTCTGTTGACAATCCCCAAGTCTAGAAAGTTTTCTCTTCATGTATGGATAATGTCATTATCGAATTATTTGTTGCCATAATATAGAAGTATAAGTACACTGAACTTGTATTTTCAAATTTTGCCAAATTCACCTATTAAATCTCTTAGTTGTTTTGTAGATTACTTGAAATTTTCTACATGTATGATTATGTCACCTGTGAAGACAGTTTTACTACTTTCTTTCCAATTCATGTGTCATTGTTTTTTTCCCTTGTGCAATAGCACTGGCTAAGCCCTCCAGCACAATGTCAAACAGAAGTGATGAGAGGACGTTTTTGCCTCACTCTCCATCCTAGAAGAAGTATTCAATATTTCAAAATTAAGTTTGATGTTAGCTAAAGGTGTATTATAGATACCTCTTATCACATTAAGGACATTCCTTTCTATTCCTAATTTACAGAGTTTTATTATAAATTAATGTTGAATATCATGAGAAAGTTTTCTCATGAGAATATTATGAGAAAAAGGCCACACAGGGGCCCTGCATCCTTCTGAAAAGTGACACTATAACCTTCAGGTTGATGGCTGAAACAGCATGAGTAATAAGGTAGTGCTAAGGAGTAAATGGAATGTGAAACTCTTTGACTAGTTTCTTCTGTCCCTTGGTGTCTGGAGATTTCTATTTTATTGAGTTTATAATATAATAATGTGACCAAGAGGAGAGCATTCTTAAATTTGGAAGACCCTTAATTTTAGATAGCTATGAAACATATATATATATATATATATATATATATATATATATATATATATATATATACATAATTCATATAATATATATATATATAATGATAAGAAGCTCAAGTTCTGAAAACATATTTCTTGGATTAAAATCCTGTTCTGCTGGGCTGTTAATGTTTGGCAAATTCTTTAGCTAATCTCTGTGTGACTCAGCTTTTTCTTCTGTAAAACGGGAACTACTGAGGATTAAATGAGTTCATACACATAAAATGCTTGAACAGTGCAGTTGAATCATTGGCAGTGAATACCTTTTTAATATGAAGTACAAGAAGACGAGAGAAAAGGAAGAGGAAAGGGGGAAGAGAGGGAGAAATGTTATTCTTTATGGGAGGGACATGAAGATGCCAAAAAGCAGAGATTATGTCTTCTACCCATTTATATCCCTTGCAGGATTTAGCTGATAACAGGTGCTCAAGTAATTGTTTAAGCATAAGGGTGAATAAGTAAGTGACTATAAAGAATACATGCAACACTGTGAAGAACATGCTGGAAATGAAATTACTAGATCTTTATGATTTCCCAGTTTAACAAATCTTTGCTGATTCAAAGGTTAGGAAAATGCTCTGTTTAAACCTGCAAGGTTTCTTGTGTTACTGTTCAATCTAGATCTGCATCCACATTGAACTGATTCTTTATGTATGGTGCGAGTTGGTAGCCACTGTTTATTTTTTTCCATGTGCCTATTCAACTGATGCAGCAACATTTATGTACAAGACTATTGTAAATGGTCTTACTACAATTCACTGTTACTTTGTCAAAATTTGTTTTTTTCTTAATTTTATAAATACATACTTGCATTTGTTTTTAGATTCTACTGTTCTATTGGTCACTTTGTCCAACTTGGGCCAAAACAATAGGCTCTTTCTTACTTGCTGTATTATTTGTTTACTGTAGCTTTATCATGGATCTTAATAGTTGTTCAACAAGACTTTTAGCTTTGTTCTTCCAAAATGCATTGGCTGTTCTTGGCCCTTTGCTCTTCCATATGAATTTTTAAATCAGCTCATTAATTTAAAAAGAAACAAAAGCTGTGATATTTCATTCTTTTTTAACACCTTTTAATTTTCAATTACAGTTGACATACAATACATCTTGACTGGAACTCCTAAATTGTGATATTTTTCAGGATTGCATATAAAGTGTTTATTAATTTGGGGAAAATTGTCCCTTTTCCAGTATTGAGTCTTCTAATCTATGAAATGATATAGCCCCCTTTTCTTGCTCCTCTTTCATTTCTATCTATAATGTGTTATCATTTTATAGTTTTCCATGCAGAGATTTTGTGCATTTTAATTTAAATATACTTCTATGTATTTGGCATTTTCATTCTATTGCTAATGTCATCACGTGTTAAACTTAATTTTATACATAGTTGTTGCACACATGGAAATTCAGTGGCTTTGTGTATCTTAATTGATCGTGTAGCTAGTAACCTTTAAAAATTTACTATTTTTAAATTTTTATTTTGAAAAAAAAAAGCTTACAGAGAAGTTGCAAGAATAGTAAGCCACCAATTGTTAATATTTAACAACATTTGTTTTATCATTTTTCTGTACATAAAATATATATTATTATTTAACATCTATTGTTATTTTTACTTTTGTTGAATCATTTAAGACTAAACTGCAGACATAAAGAGTATCTGTTCCTAAATAATCCTGTACTCACCTCTTAAAAATGAGAACATTTTCTTACATAAAAAGAGTAATAACTATAAAGTTCACTAAATTTAGCTTTTATACAATACTATTATCTAATTTACAGTGTATTATCAAACTCGCCAATTATCCCTATAATATCCTTTTTAACATTTTTATTTTTCCTGATCCCGGATCCAGTAAAAGATCACACATTGCATCCAGTTATAACATCTCCTTAGTCTCCTCTCACCTGAAACAGTCCCTCAGCCTTTCCTTGTCTTTCATGAAGAGTATTGGCAGGTTGTTTTGTGAAATAGCGCTCAATTTTTGTTTGAATACTTTCTATGATTACATTCTTATTATTCATTTTTGGTTGAAAGCCAAATAAATTATTTAATGCTTTCAGTGCATCACAGTAGGAGAACTATGATGCCAGTTTGTCCCATCATTGATTATATGAATTATATGTTAACATTAATATTTTTAATGTAATGGATTCAAAATTTGCTAACATAAACTTTACCTGTATCTTTTTTTTCATTTTAGTATTGTTTCTAGATAATTTAAATTATACATATGATTTGCATCATGTGTCAATTGTACAGGGCTACCTTAGAACACCCACTAAAAATGTAAAATGGAGGTATACATAGAAAACAACTATAAAACACAAAACAAAACAAAAGCTAAATCTACAAGAAGGCAGGAAAAGTGGGAAAAGGAACCACAAAAGTATGGGGAAATAGAAAACAAATAGCAAGATGATAGATTCAAACTCAGCTGTACTGATAATTACATCAAATGCAAATGTTCCAAATACTCCAATGACTCGTCTGACATTATCAGACTGGTGAAAAAGGCATGACCCACTCATATGTAGTCTACAAGAAATCTGCTTTAGACATAAAGACACAGATGTGTGTAAAGCCAAAATGATGAAACAGGTAATATTTTGCAAATATTAATCATAGGAAACCTGGAGTGACAATGTTAATACCAGTATCAAACAATTGAAGACATCAGGACAAGGCATACTATTAGGGATAAAGAGCTACGATCCATAATAATAGTCAATTCATCAGGAATAGATAGTGATTTAAAAAGTGTGTGCGTCTAATAACAAAGCTTCAAAACATATAAAACAAAAACTGATAGACCTGAAATGAGAAAAAGACAAATACACAGTTGTAAGTGTGGAGATTTCAATACATCTCTCCCAGTAATTGGTAGATCAATAATTTAGAAACTCAACAAGTATATAGAAGCCTTGACCATATTATCCACCAACTTCTCCTAATTAACATTTTTCAAGTATATGTGCAAGTCTTCATGATAGACCACATTTTAAGCTAGGAAACAAGTTTAAAGTAATTGTAAAAGGCTAAAATTACAACATTTTAAAATAATCTAGTTCTATAGAGCATATTCTTTGATCAAAATTGAATTAAGTTGGCAATTAATAATGGAATGTTATCCTGAAAATCCTCAAATATTGGAAATTAAATTAAATGCTTCTAAGTGAATCAAAGGAGAAGTCAGTAAAATATTTTGACCTTAATCAAAATAAAAACATGCATATCCAAATGTATGGCGTGTTGCTATAGCAGTGATTAGAGGTAGACAAATAGCTTCACATGCTTATAATAGAAAAGAGAAAAGGTCTAAAACAAATTACCAGAGCCAATCTTAAGGAGCTAGAAAAACAAGGTTAACTGAAACCCAAAATACATTAAAAGAAGGAAAGAATAAATGAGTGAAAAATCAATAAACAGAAATTTTTAAAGTCGATGCAACCAAGAAATTAAAGTTAGTAAATATCTTACAAGAACAACCAAGAAAAAAAAAAGCACAAATTACCAATATCAGAAATGAAAGAAAGGGAAATAATTATAGATCCCACAGGAATTATAAGGATAATAAGAAAATTTAGGAGCAACTGCATGGTAGGCAGAATTCTAAGATGGCCTCCAAGATTCCTACCCCCAATGTACATGCACTGTATAATTCTCTCCTCTCAAATGTGGATGGGACCTATGAATATAATGGGATAATCACTCCCATGATTATGTTATATAAGACTGTTTTATCAAACTGCTGTGAGAGACTCTCCTGCTGGCCCTGAAGAAGTAAACTGCCATGTTTCAAGAGGGCCTGTGAGAGAGCCATGTGGCAAGGAATAACTGGTGACCTCCAAGAGCTGAAAGAGACTACCAGCTGACAGGAAGAAAGAAAATGAGGAACTCAGGAACTGAAAACTGCCAATAATCAGGTGATCGCAAACTCCAGAAAGAAACGCAGTTCTGAACATACCAAATTACCAAACCTAGCATAAAAAAAAAAAGAAAAGGAAACCTGAATAGTTCTATGTATTTTTTAAAAATTGAATTCATTAATTTAAAACTTCACAAGAGAAACTACTCTAGGTCCATACAGCTTTATTGGTATATTCTACCAAACACTTCAGGAAAAAAACATCAATTCTATATAGACTCTCAAACTATATAGGAGGATGGAATACTTGCCAACTTATGTTTTAAGACCAGATTATCCAATACCAAAATCAGACAAAGACACTAAAGGAAAACTAGAGACCAATATCCCTTGGTCTTTAAGACCAGATTATCCAATACTAAAATTGGACAACGACACTAAAAGAAGACTAGAGACCAATATGAACAGACAAAAAGTCATTTAAAAAATAATAAATCAATATGAAACAATCAATATATGAAAAGCAAATATATATTGATAACTAAATGAGGATTATTTCAGGAATGCAAGATTGATTTAACATTTGACTAAGTAAAGTTTATTTCAGGAATACAAATTTTGTTTAATGCTGAAAAATTAATCAATGTCATTTACCATATCAACAGACAAAAGAGAAAAAAAACGTGATTATATCGATACAGAAAATTTTTCTCATGATATTCAACATTAATTTATAATAAAACTCTGTAAATTGGGAATAGAAAGGAATTTCCTTAATGTAATAGAAGGTATCTATAATAAACCTTTAGCTAACATCAAACTTAATTTTGAAATATTGAATGCTTCTTTTAAGATGGAGAGCGAGGCAAAAATGTCCTCTCATCACTTCTATTTGACACTATACTAGAGGGCCTAGCCAGTGTTATTGCACAAGAAAAAAAAAAAAAAAAAAAGACACATGAATTGGAGTATGGGGGCATGGTGATAATGGTGCCTGGGCACCTATAAAAGAGAACAAGGATTTGACCCATCTTCCAACCCAGGAAGGGAGAAGAGGTTCTAACCCAATTCTAGAGGCCTGTCTGGGCCATGAGTGGCTAAAAATGAAATCTGAGCACAGTCTCCCCTAAATCCAATCTCAGAAGAAACTGCTCAGGGAAATTCCCAGTCCTTGCCCAGAGAAATTCCAACAGACTTTGAACAAAGGGAATAACTTTTCCCTAAATAGATTAAAGAAACATGAGTCAAAGGCAAGTATTTGCATTCACCATCCCTCTCTGTGGCTTCCTTACTTTACATAGAAACATGACTACAAATTATTACCTCTATTCAGGATGCTTCTTAGGTTTTCCGAAGCATCACACTGTATGAGAAAGAAGGAAAGAAAGAGAGAAAGAGAGGGAGAGAGGGAGAGAGGGAGAGAGGGAGAGAGAGAGAGAGAGAGAGAGAGAGAGAAGAAAAAAGGGGAAATGAAATTTAAGCATTATAGGCCCCAGAGACAAGGAAATGGCACATCTTGATTGATAAGGTAAATTATATAATTTATATAATATATACATACATAATGATAAGGTGAGAAAAATCTCCCTGGTTAAGCATTTAGGTTAGACATAGAGGGTAAGAAATTAGAGGTAAGCTCCCACAGGATGGCTAGGGAAGATTTGTGATGATGTGACCTTGGGTAGAGATGGTAGAGACAGAGAGGAAGGTGTAAGATACAAAGATACCAGTACTATGCAGTCAAATGATTAGACAACTGATTGGCATGCGGAGGGTCAGAGAGAGAGGTGAAAATATCAAGATTCTGCCCAAGTGTCTAGCCTGAGTGGCTGGAAGAATTGATGCCATCAAGGAGGAAAAAAAGTGAAATCCCTTTTTTTGAGGGAAAATAAAAAGTATTGGACTTGTTAACTTTCAGGCATTGGTCAGATACACTTATGGGAATACCCAGTAGGCATCGACATAAAACAGATAAAATGGTGAAAGCTAATAATAGTGGTGCTCAGTTTGTTTTGTAATATATTGTAGCCTTTAAAGTGCTTGATTTTATTCTCCCAATAACCCCAATAGGCAACCAGGAAAACTATATTTTCTCAATCTACAAATTTCGAAATTAAGGCATTGTGATGAAAAAGTTTACACTGTTCATGGCAGAACTGGCAACCTAAAGATTCCTGGTACATTCAGTACATTTATGCCATGAGGTACCATGTCACAGAATCTGAATATATTATCAGTTGAGATATTACTGAGATAAGGTGAAAGGAGTCTAAGACCACTCTAAAGAGAAAAGCAATAATTTGGTTCTCAGTACATTGCATATTGGTTATTTAAATGACAAGTAAAATATTGACCATATTCTTCTCAAATGATCCAACTTTATTAACCCACTATAATCAATGTGTCTATCCAAACCCCTGTACACCAGTGTATTAACCATGCCTTTTGTTTCCTGATACTTTGACATCTTGGTCCTTGATGACTCTGGAGGGATTGCCGCTCCCAGAATTAGTTAATTTCTAGAGATAGCAAACTACTTGCCAAGAGCATGCCTTTTAAGCAAACCAGCTAATCCAGAGCCGATACCTCCAACCACTTCCTTAATCAAAGTCTTACACTCTGAGCCACTATCTACCTTCCCAATCATCTCCAAGGCCAAGTACCAAACAGCTAGGGACAGCCTGCCCAGAGCCCAGTGAAATTCTTCAAACAATCTAACAAAACCTGCTTACCCTGCTTCATCTGTTCCTTTCTTTAGACACCACAATAAAAGCTCTTGCCAATACTTTCTGTCCCCATCCCTTCACCCCTTGACAGACCCTGTTCCTTCCTTGTGTAGCCCCCATGGGGACTACTTCTCTTTAGATTCGTTAGTATAACAAACTGTCTTTTCACTGGCTGGTGCCTCCTGACCAGTGGCCTTGCCAGAGCTAAATAATAATAAAACCTATATTTTAAACCAACCAGTCAGAAACTAGAGCCTGAAATAATAAAGAAACCCTGAATTGAACAGATTCCGTGTGCCCATAACATAAAGAACATAGCCATCATTTTAAACAAACAAACAAAACACCCACGAAAACTGACATGACAACAGTTATAATTACATAAAAAATTTAAACATATCTTATATAACTACTATATAGAAAGCCAGACTATTTAAACATCGCTTTATTCTTTTAAATACTTATAATTTTTAGTTTTTAAATTGTTTCCTAATATTAAATATATTTTATTTTAAAATCATTATATTTTCGTACATTGATATACATACATGCACAGTATCACAAAACATAATTTCAGCAACAATAACCCCCGTTCATATTTTAACTTTTCTCGATCTCTTCAGCCATATAATTTTTAGGTAATAAAATTATATTACAGAAACCAATGTATAATGAATTTTTTTGCATAGGAACATATTTCAACCTGTGGCCCACAGGTAAATCTGGCCTGCTGCCTATATTTATGAATAAAGTTTTATTGGCACACAGCCACATTCTCTCATTTATGCATTGTCTATGACTACCTTCTTAGTACAGGGGCAGAGCGAAGTGGCTACCGAAGCGACCACATGGCCTGCAAAGCCTAAAATATTTACTATCTGGCCCTTTACCAGAAAAAGTTTGCCAACCCTGATATATGGTGTATACATTTTTCATATTGTTTCTATTATAACATAATATTATTTTAAATCCTACAGTAATCCATTACAAATATATATTATGATTTCATTTCTCAAATGCTAATTTTTTGGATCATAATCTTGGATTCATGATTCCCAGAATTAAACTTTTGCAATTAGATTTTAGTGCATGAAGTTTTACAGAAGACTGGAAAGGCTACTTCTTACATAATAATGTTGTTAAACTTTAGACTGTGATTAAAATGTAAAACATTGATTCTGTGTATTAGGATTTAAAATCCATTATACTTTCAGAGAACACAAAGTAAGGCCATAGGCAATACTGAACACGATATCAAAAGCCATATCTATATATATTTTAAGCATTCGCAGTTCCCATGTCCTGCCTGACCATAAGGTCTTATCTCCACTTGATTGTTATCTTTTTAAGCAAAGCTGATGCAGCCCATCAATAGCTCCTAAGCTCTTCTATAAATCTCCCTCCCAATTTGATACAGTAGAACATGTTTAAGGAGCAGGAGGAGGAGGAGGAGAAGAGGAGGAGGAGACTAACACTTCTGTAACTAAATAATTCTTCCTCAAAATATTCATCAATGATGATGCTAAAAATCTAAATACATAGGATGGTATTGGGGAGGACTGGAGCTCTCACTCAGGACCCAAGTTTGTTCTAAATTAGACCCTGCTCTACAGAATGAAATCAGGAATGTCAAAAGTAAAATACAATGATGGGTTGTACACCAAGAAGAAGACATTTATACTATGATAATAGTAAGAAAATGTTTGGGATTGTGTTTACTGTTTAAATGTACTACAGGTAATAAATATTGAATTTGAATCTGCCATATTTGGATAAAGTGACCTTTTATTGAGATTTTCTAACTTATATAAAGTAAATCTAGGTTGATGAAAATCATATATATATATGTGTGTATATATATATATATGTGTGTGTGTGTGTGTATAAGTGTATATAAATACACACACACACATACACACACACACACACACACACGGGCACAAACACACCGGGGGTGCCAAAAATGTCTACACATTTTAAGAGATGTTTTCTGTACTCAAGCAGTAGTTCACCTTAATCAGAAGTGTCTGGACGCCACTTTGAGTGCCTCTTATAATTGCAGAAGTCAAATGTGACTTGTATTCATCTTTTGTTATGGTATATATTGAGTATTACAATTTTAATGCAGTTTTCCTTTCTTAAAATGTGTATACATTTTTTGGCACCATATATACAACTACACTATGTTTAAACAAATTGCTGTATATGTGCCTCTCTTCTGCATTCAAATTTTAATGAGTTTCCTTAGTTTCATCTTTTCTACATAAACCCTAGGTACCATTTTTTCACGACATTAATAGTGGAAGAGTAATATGATAAGGGTAAAGAAGGAAATCTACACAGGCATTCATAGGCTGGACAAAAAAAAAGATAATCAAGGTTACTGACAGGCAAGGTGTGAGGGATTTTAAACTGTCATCCACGTCCTAAGAGCTAAGATTATGGAATCATTTTTAATCAGCAGGTCAGTAAACTGAACCTTGAGAATGGGTGGGTCATTTTTCTATGATTTGTATAAGCATCTACATTTTTAAAATCATAGCTTCCCAGTGTTGATAAATGCCAAGATAAATAAGCATTATATGTGCTTGTCAAATAAAATTAAGTAAAATATAATCAAAAAATAAATTGGTATGAAAGAGAACTAAAGCTTTCCTTTTTTTCTCCACCTCTTCTCAGTTTCTCCTTAATCTTTTCTTTTTTTAATAACAATAACATTTGGGAGGCAAGGTAAATTCAGGGAAAGGATGATTCCATAAAACCATGCTTCTGGTTTATATTATCAGACATACTTCTTTAATCCGTCACAAGATGTGCTTCAAACTGACGCAGAAAGCATTACCAAAGAGGACAGCTGAGGTTAGACTGTTCATAAATAATTACAAACAAGTGAATTGTTTACTTAGCCTGTCTTGTTTTGGGAGTCAATTATACACCAATTTTCAAAGCCATGCAACCAACCCAACCAATTTGCCACCAGAGTCTTTTCTGAATGCAAATCTCAGGTTCTGTATCCCACTCACATCTGACAACTAAAGCTTTTCCGTTCCTCGTATGTTATGCTCCACTAATTTGAAAGAGAGCACAGCAGTAATGAACTTATCAATAAATCACCTTAATGTCAAATGACAATTGTGTGGTAGTGCCCTGCAGAAATATATCCAGGGCTTAATAAATGGGTCTAGCTGCGTCATTATTTCACAGTGTGTGGAAGAAGCCATTTCACATACGCACAACACAGAGATAAGAGGCAGATTTCTTTCCCTTTCCATTATGTATTTCCTGGCATGTAGGAGAAGCATTACTCTTATAGATTATTTAATGTCATTTAAATATTCTCGTGACCTGAAAGAAGCACAAATCCATTTGTTCCGTAAGGATGAGAGTGGATGGGCTTCCGAGATCAGTCTAGAGGTGTTGCAGGCAATGTTAATATATTAAAGTCCCTCTAACTCCTCATAACGTTACCTTCTTTACTACTGCATTTTTTTTCACCTCGGATTTTACTAGATTTATACTATTTTTTAAATACTTTTGTGGTTGAAAAATAATTGAAACATTACAGAAGTGAATCAAGGAAAATAGTAAGTTCTTCCCATGGCTCCTTCCTGCCACTGCCCACCCTTGTCACAACGCCCGTCCTCAGGGGAAAGCACTCAACAGACTGATGGAAAAACACCAAGACCTTTGGGGCATACATGCATATAACATACATTTTTTAAAGTATTTCAATAAAAAAATCATATCTTCCTGTTGTATTTCTTAAAATATTTACTTAACCATATGACATAGATGGTAATGGTGGAGCCCCCTCACATTCTTGAACAGCAATATAATGTTGCTTTCTATGGCTATAATGTAATCTATTTAATCAACCCCTCAGAAAGAATATAGTTCTATTGTTTTCAATTCTATGACTATTGCTGCAATGAACATCTTTGCACACATATGTCGGCACAGTTTATTAGCAATCATTTTTATAGTGTTTACTATCTTTCTGGCACTGCTACAAGTGCTTTGTTTATTCAATCCCCATAACAAGTGTTTGAATTCAGTACTATTATTATCTTCCATTTGGAATTTGGGGGGGAAGTGGGAAAGGCACAGAAAAACAGCTTTCTCACATTAAATGACAGAGATGGAATTCAAACTCAGGCTTTTTTGCTCCAAAACCAAACCACTGTGCAGCATTGTGTCTAAGAGTCCAAAAATTTTAAATTTATGTCTGCTTAGACACTTAATTATCAGCCCATTGTCAAATTAAATTCTCCTCCCTTGACCAAATTTGGGTGGATAAATTATTCTCTTGACTGTATTCATATTCTGTGTTCTCAGCCCAGTCCTGGTTCCCCTACCTCAGAACTGCAACCTTGCTTCTGAGACTTAAGCCTATCTATAGCCTTAGATAGGAAACAAAAGAAAATTTTTATTATAGTCATCAGTATAAAGAGCTGTGAACAGTTGATGTCAGTTATGATACAGTACTTGGGGAAAACCATAAATATTTAGGACATTAAAGAATATCTTTGTTACAGAATCATTGACCTGAGCTTAATATGTGGGTTTGTGATCTCTGATCTCAATTTCCTCACCCATATAATGAAGAGGTTTACCTAAATTACCCCTGAGATCTCTTTCAGTATTAAAATGCAGTAATAAGTCTTTAGATCATTGAATAATTGAATAATGTCCTGATTCAATTATTCAGATATCTGTTATCCAGCTTGTAGGTATCTCCTGAACCAATGAATCTGAATCTATCTAATCATCTCAGCCATCATAAACACCAAACAAGCAATGCAAACCAGCTGTCAACTTGAACTTTACTGATCTGGCTGAGATGACGGACCCATGTGAATGGGTCAGTGCCTTCTCCTTCTTCTACTTACAAAGATGTTACTCAAGAACGTTCCCATGGCACAGACCATAAGACAAAAAAAAAACCCTTGAGATGGCATTTGAGGATATTCATAATGAGCTTTGGGGAAAGGTGCACTTGATATAGAATTTGAAAGTGCCCCCTGTGTTTGTGCAGGAGAGCTTGGACCCTTGGGCCAAGACCAGATGCTCAGGTGGGCGTCAACCAGGTCTTCAGACTAAGGAGGATGAAAATAAGGGAGCTGTGAAAGATGTTGAGGAGAAAGTCAATAACTGAGCACAAAAGAAACAGTTCACATAAAATGGCATTCCAAAGGGAGCAGGGTCTGGGACTCAAGGGTAGAAACCAGAGGCTGAGAAAGTGGGTTTGGATGCTGGCAGCTGATGCAACACTGCGACAAAGACATTTTGTGAGGGTAGATTACAGACTTGTCCAGGACTCAGGATAGAGTATTGGTAAATCAATCTGGATAGGAACTATTTCTAAGTGAAAATTTAAGTATTATATGGCAGATGCATTATAGGAAAAAAATGACAAAAAAGATACTTTTTTTTACATACCATTTTTCATACTCAAATCCCAACTCATATTAATTATGTAAGCTCAGAAAAATCACTTAATTTCTCTGAGCCTCCATCTCAAATTTATGAAAGGAAGAGATTGGTTTCTTCCTGGTAACCTTTTTGTGGGTATTGGCTGAGTTAACATATTTGTAAAGGGTTTGTCAGTTGTGAATATCAAGCAAATATAGGAAGGATTTAAGCAAATATAGGAAGGTTTTACTCTTGTTATCATCAATGGATTTCAGTTTCTCAAAGTAGAACTCCATCTCATGAACACTTTTTAGTGGGTTGCTTTCGTACTCTCCTTGGCCTTTTGCTTTTGTGCACCTTATACAAGTGACATGGTACAGCTGGTCCATAAGTGGTTACGAGAGAAAAATTATACAATGAATTCTATTTCTTCCTTGGTATTCTCAGCCAGCTGTTCTTCTGAGAGATTTCAAGACCTGATGTCAGCTCTTTCAATTTTCATAACCCATCCAATGAATTACTGGAATAATACTCTCATCTTTGAATCCTCCCTAATATTTTACTTTTCTTGGAATTTCTTTTCCAGCCTTTGTCACAAATAATTATAGAGCAAGGGGAGGTAGATTCTTTTGGGTTGTGAATAATATCTAACAATTAGTGATCTACATTTTTTCTTCTCCAGAATTGTGCAACCCTTGCATGTTACTGGGCTACAAACCAGCATCATTCACAGAGATTGATTAGAACCAATTTGGACTTTAGAAACCAAGATATAAACAATGCATTTATTTATTTATTTATTTATTTATTTATTTATTTGGTAAAGGAGGACATTCACAGCAATAATATACACATCAAGGCTACTTCTATCATAGTTATTCTAAGACATTTCAATAAGATGAGTGGTCCCCAGTTGGCTTTCCTGGAACAAGAGCTAGGCCAATTGCATCAAAATCATCTTAAGAGCTTTGGGGGAAAAAAAGACCAAATCCTCAGTCAGCCTTGCTGCTGAAGTACTGAATCATAACCTCTGGATATGGAACTCAGAAATCTAAGCAGTGTTTAAAGTTTCTCAGTTTATTCTGTTATCAAGCCAGGTTTGGGTAGCAACTTTGGGTACTAGATTTGACAATATACATATAGCTAAGGGCTTGATTACCTAATTCTAGGTATTATTTATCTATTCATATTAAATAGCTATCAAGTACTAATTTTTTCAATTGTGTAGGTCCATCACATAGCACAATATGTGGCACATGGTACTTAATTAATGCACAAAGGCTGAACTCTACTGAACTTCATCCAAACATTACTTAAGACCAAAAACTCAGAGCAACATAAGAAAGGGAAAAATGAGTGACACAGCTGAGGCTGGGTACATTTTCCATTGTTGTTATCTGAACAACTGAATTTCTGCAGCTACTTAAACTTATCTATGGTTCTTTTTTATGGAAATAAAAAGTATCTAAAAAGGAAAACATCAGGATTCATGGAAAATCATGTACAACCTTGGATGTCAGAGAGAATAAAAGTTTCAGACAATATAATAAAGGTTATAGTCTGTGAACAAAATCATTCAAAAATACACTGCGGAAAAGTTAGACTCTTTAGTTCATTTAAAATTAAAATAAAGTCCACTATTTGAGCTGTAGTGACTGTCATAAAGTAAACTCAGATAATAATCCTACTTAAGGAATAATGCTTTAGAGACAAATTTGCTCAACAGCCCCATCTTTCTTTCTGGTCCTCTTGACTATAAAAAAGTTATTCAAGTAAGCAATTTCTAGTTTTAGGTTACTCAATTCCTCTTCCCTAATACTGGAACAGTTTAATAAGATTTCACACATTACTCAAGGACAGATAGAATTGAATGCACTCATGGCTCAGCATATGAAATATACATTGGTTTTACTCATTTAAAACACTAATTTTTTAAAAATTATATATATATATATATAAATTGCATATATTTATATATAAATGTATATAATTATATATGATATATATCAGATATATATCATATATATGAAATTATATATGATATATATATATATCCACCCCCCAGATCATTAGAGCAATGCTATTGATTTCTTAAAGAGATTAACATTTCTCCAAGGTTAAACCCATTGTCTCTTCTTAAAATTATAAATTGCCCATCCATTCTTATACATTTTAAAGAATATGTGTTAGATTTTGTAAAGAACTAATGTTAATCATCATGTAGCACAAAATCTGGAACATGTTTGGTCTTTTTAATAAATTGAGTAATAGTTTAAGGGTTTGGACAAGCAGAGCTCCATGAAAAAAAAATAAGTCAAAATGAAACAACCTCAATTTCTAAACACTGAAGCATGAAAAAGATTCCCTAATAATACTCAGCTAACACTGAACGACATTACCCGCAAGATATATAATAATCAATCGTCTCTCATTATAACACATCTTTTCTAATCATCTAGGGGAGAATCCTATTATAAGACTGTTGCTAGACTCTACCAGAGCTTTAAAGTGGATCTACCTGTGAAGCAGCAGACAGAAAAGAATTATTGCTGTCTTCAGTTTATGTTTTCGACAGTGTGGTAGATTGTAAAAATGCCCACAAATCTTTTCCTTCCTACATACACTCTTGCTATGTGACACTGCAGCATCTCCCATCAAAAGATGGAATCCGTTTCTCACTCCTTGAGACCTCCGTTGGCCAAAGAAACATTAGCAAGCCTATCGCAAATAGGGGCATCAAAAATGCGGTACAGAGTGTTTCCTGCTCCCTTACTGATCTTGGAAACCCTGAAACTGCCACCACGTGGACAAGCCTGGAATTGCCTGATAAATGATGAGATACATGGCCCTGTTACCCTCACCACTGTCATCCCAGCCAATAAAGAGAGCTGCTAGAGTGTGAGGTTATCAACTGCCATCTGAGTGCAGAAGTATGAGTGATCACAGATAAAGAACTTTCGAGCTAAACCCAGCCCAAATTGCTGCTGCAGAGAATTGTGAGCTAAATAAATGGTTGTTGTTTTAAGCCATTAACTTTTGGAACAGTCTGTTAAGCAGCAAAAACTAACTGACACAAGGAGATAAAGTCAAATTCATAATAAGGAAAAGGCAGAGGAAAAAAATAGAGTTCTGCTCTTGTTTGAGCACTCCAGAAGGAAAGCCTACAGAGTTGATCAAATGAAGAGGGCATCCCAGCACACCAGACTTAACACAGTTCTTTGGTTCTTTACCAAAGAATGAAGAAGGGAAGTGACATTTGTTGCATGACTTGTATGTATTAGATATGGTCATAGTTTTATGGTCTAAAATACATTTAATTGACTACCTAGGAGGAGTTATGGCCATAAGTTTATGCCCCTTATCTCATTTAATCTTAGCAACCCATGAGCTAGAATTCAGTATTACTACTATTTCAAAGACGAAGAAATTACTGCTCAGAGTGACTGCTGCAAAGCTACATACTTAGAAAGCGGCACAACTGAAATTCTAATGCAGTGCTGCCTAACGCCAAAGCCTATTAAATCATGACATAAATGCAACCTCACTGGGAGAAGCAAACATGACTTTTTAAACAGGTAGTTGACTACTTGCTACAAATTCAGGAAAGGTCTGACCTGGCACTGGTCTCATTGGTATCACTGTTACCAGAGCTAACCTTCTGAAAGACATACCTGGTCTCATCACTTTTATGTGAGAGACTCTGTCACTACCATGAGGTACCCCTGCCATGCCTCCTCTTATACCCAATGCTCTGGTGACTGAAAAATGAATTCGGTTCCCATGACACCTCAGCTCTTTTTTCTTTGAACAAAAAGTTAATGAAATACTTCAAGCATCGAAAATTAAAGAATAATATAACAAAAATGTATGTGCCTATCATTGAGATTTGTCAAATCATTTCACATATTTTATTTAGTTGTGTTTTTTTTATGAGATATAGAAAAAAATGTCTTATATATAGTGTGTAGTTGTGTTTTTAATTAATTAATTTGGTATTTAGTCTGTTTGGGTTGTCTTATTTTCTTGGATCTATTGTTTATGCTTACATTATTTTTTTAAAATTATTTGCCATTATATTTTCAAATATTGTTTTCTGTCCGAATTTTACCTTCTTCTCCTCCTAGGTAGTCAATTAAATGTATGTTAGACCATTTGAAATTGTCCCACAGCACTTGGATGCTATGTTCTGTTTTTCTCACTTTTTTGTGTGTATCAGTTTGCTTAATTTCTAGTGACTTATCTTCACATTTATTCTTTCATCAGCAGTGTTCTTTGAAGGCACTCCTCACCCTTATTATCATGTGTTATTTTTTACAGTCTTTCTATTTGCCTCTTTCTGAGTTTCCATCTCTGCTGAAATCTCCCATCCATTCTTATACATTGTCCACCTTTCACACTTAGAGAGCCTTTTCCAAATTACTTAGGAATATTTTAAATTCCCCATCTATAGTTCCAACATCTGGGTCATATCTAAGATGTTGGTTGACTGCTTTGCCTCTTGATAGTGTGGTTTGTTCATTTGTTTTTGTTTGTTGTTTGTGTTTCACAATTTTGGGTTAAAAGCCAGATATTTTATATAAGACAGTAGAGCCCAAGGTAGATAGTATTTATGTCTACAAATGAGCATACTTCCCTTTGCTTGAGTTTTAGTTTTGGAAGTAGATTCAATCTAGAAGATAAGTTGGATCCTGATATTGTTGTTTTTCTATAACTACACTTAGTGCACTACCAGTTGCAGTTTCCTTTAACATTATCTGTAGATGAGTGCTGGTTTCCAAAGCGGTTTTTTCAATGTTACTCTTCTATGAGCAGCTTTAGGCTTTTCCTACGAGTGCACCTCAGAGGAGTTCTTTCTCCATGCTCTTGACTTTCCCCTAGAAGCAGACTGCTGCTACTTGCCACTGGTATTTGTTATGCTGGTATTCAGGAGTGAGGCGAGGGGAACATTCGTCTGTTGTCTTGGTTCAGCCTAGTCTTAGACAGATGCTGTGTCTGCATCTTGGGTGTGGACCTTCATAGTAATTCTGCCCTTCTTCCAGCAGTAGGAGATTTTGAATAATTAAGGCCTCTGATGCATTCCTGCCCCACCCCCAGAAGGAGTTTCTGGTTTGGTTTTGTTTTTTGCCAATTTCCTCCCCCTAGCAGTAGTAGTCTTTAACTGTATCTTGTGACAGCATTTGCTGATCTCTCCTTAGTGGTTTAAGGCTTTTGTTTCATAGAGGAGATAGGGCAGAAGGGTATGTGGGGGGCTTCATGCTTTTCCCAAAGTGGGGGCAGCTCCATACCCCTAGGCCTGCAATACAAGGGAGGCTTTTTCTTCACTTCCCACCCTCATCTCAAATCTTTCTTGTGAACATTCAGTGAGCATCCATGGAGAATTCCCTCGAGTCTGCAGCTCCAGCAGTTCTATTCTCACACATTGGCTCAGATTCAGCTTTTAACAACTCCTAAAAATTTTAGTTAAATTATTCTAATATGTTCATATGGTGCCTGGTATCGATTTTTCCTTTTATGATACTTTTGATGGAAATAAGTTATTCGATTTCATATAATTGAGTTTCCATAACTTTTCCTTTGTTGTTAGGACGTTTGTGTCCTGTTTAAGAAATTCTCTCTTAACCAAATCCATGAAACTATTACCCTATGTTATCCCATAAACACATTATGTTCTGTCTTTCATGGGTATCTTTCATACACATAGAAAGGGCTTTTTTTACAATAGTCACGTTCTTTACTGGTCAGTGTACACACGCTCTTTGCTGTGTCCTCTTCCTATTCATTTTACAAGAGTTCATTCAAACATCATCACCTCAGAGTGAATCTTTCCACTAAGTCATAATTTGTTGCTTTAGGCTTATTGCTTTCATAGAAGAAAGTCAAATCAACGAACAATGATTATTTTAGGACAAAGTATGTTCTGGGCACTAGACTGAATTCCAGAGACACAAAGAATAATTTACAGCTACTGTCTTTAGCATTTCATAGTCCACTTCAGGGTTTCTATTTTTTATTTCCTTTTTTTGTGACCTCAGTCTTTGGGCAGTCTAGTGATCCTATGGTTACCTTCTCAAAATGTGATTTTTATATTTATAGTAAAGCAAACAACATAACAAAGGAAACTAATGTACTGGAATAGTTATTGATGTGTTCAAAATTGTGATACAGTAATATAAGTGCTTCTTAATGCACACAAATGCAGTGTTTTCTACCATATTCCAGTTCATTTGTAAAATTCTGGATGGAAACCCCTAAATGTATTTCACAGTTTACTAATGGAACATATGAAGGTTGAAAACACTAGTCCAGTGAAGATGACAGGGTTCAGCCTCATGTTGTTCTTTAAAGACAAAAGAGTTCCTTTTTCCATATATCAAGTTTGTCTTTTTTTTTTTTTTTTTTTTTTTACAAAACTCTGTTAGAGTTTCCTCTTTGTATTATAATTCTGGGTTTTCGTATCTGTTGCATTAAGCCATGATGATGTATTCAGTGACTATTTTATTTTCATGCTTCTTTTGACTTAATGGCCTGGTAAAGATTAAGTCAAAGCCTCTAATACAACATCCTCCTCTCATGTTATCAGACACACACAGAGCAGACATACTAGCCAAGTTGTTAGCTGCGTGAATGTGATTTGGCTGCCTAAATGGGCACTAGTCACATATTTCCCATTACTACCTACCACGTGAAATAGACTCTCCAGCTATTCCAGGGTTGTTCCCTACTGTTAACCAACCTGAGAGAACAAACAGATGTAGTCTTAACAGAGGGTATTTGAATTCCCCATGACTCCTTAATCCCACCACAAACCAAAGTCTTACTACCTGTCCCTTACTGGGCTTGTTGGTTCATTTGTCAGAATGGGCTTATATATGTCCTAAGATTTCCGAGTTTGAACTCATAGATATCTGACGGGCTGCTCCAGAGACATGCAGGTGAATTGAAAGTTTCAGCACCTACATCTTTCGATCCTATTTTCATCTCTTTCTCCTGTGTTTAATGGTGACCCTCCCTCCTCCTACACACAGCATCCTTCTCTGCCATTTCTCCTTTTTCTCCCTCTAGCATGTCTGTATAATACTTCTTCACACTAAATATCCACCATTAAAATGCAAATACTCTTTCTTATTAAGAGAAGTACAACTGTGGCATTTCAGGTATAAGAAAGTAGATAGGAAAGTTTTAGGTAGAAAGTGAGCCCATGAAGAGCTTTTGGACAGAAATGTATTACACATTGAAAATGTAACTCTCTGGTCCCATCATACATATTGAGAGCTGAAGTTACTTATTAATGAAAGCAAATAAATCTCTCTGGCTTAGCTATATGATAGTTTTTCATAGTTGAAATCAGAGCCAGGCTTTATGGTTTAAAAGATACCAATGTGAATAAATTACTATTATGTACATTTACTTCTCACCTTAAACTGGGAAGTTTTATATGAACAACTACATTTTAAATATACTAATATGGAAGAACATTTTAGATAGTGAAAATTTAAATTTTCAGTAACTTCTTCTTAAAAGTAAAGACTGTCATTGTTTTGCCTTTTTCCTTCTAGGGAATTTATGTAAAACGAAAAAATTGTTCACTTATCCAAAGTTCTTTCAGTTAGGCTCTTTTATGTGGATATTAAAAATTCCTTTATTTAACATATATTTATAAAATACCTACCATGTGCCAGGATTTTTTTTAAACTCCACAGAGAAAAGGAACAAGATTGAGAACACTATTGTACTTGGAGAATTATATATATATATATATTTCAATATACATATTTGGAATTAAATATTTAGTAAGTGTTACAGAAAATAAATTGTTTTAAAATGGCAAAATATATATTTGCCAACAGACATAACCATATGAATGTTAAGCTTTCTTGCTTCTAAAGTAATTTGTATTGTTTTTCTTATAATTACTAATATATGTTCATTGTAGAAAAGACAGATGTATCAAGATTAACCATGAAAATAACATAGTAAATCTTTGTTGACAATTGTTACCATATGCTTTTAATGTAGTATCTCATGTAACCTTTATAAGTGTCCAGTGAAATAGGTATAGTTATTAACCCCATTTTGTACATGAGAAAACTGTAATGTGAATGGATTAGCTTTCCCAAAGTTTACATATATTGAGTGGCAGCTTTTAGAATGCAAGTTATGTCTGTTGTCTGTCTCCAAAGCCCATGTCATTAACCATTATACTATTTATTGAAGTTCAGAGAATTGTCCCCCAAAGAAGTCTATTTCCTAACCCATGGATCCTGTGAATACATTGTGATATATGGAAGGGATTTTGAAGATGAAATTAAGATTGCTAAACAGTAGAATTTTAGAAAACTCTAGATTATCAAAGTGGGTTCAATCTAATCCCTCAAGGTCTTAAAAGCACAGGAATTTCTCCAGCTGGATGTTATTTCTCAGTCAGAGGATGTCATAGAATGAGAAGACAGGAGAGACTAAAAGCATGACTTTGCTGCTGAGTTTGAAGATGAGGGGCCATGAACCAGAAAATGCTGACAGGCTCTGGAAGCTGAGAATAACCCTCACAACAGCCAGAAAGGAAATGGGGACCTCAGTTTTATAACCATATGGAACTGAATCTTTTAACAATCTAAAAGAACCTAAAAGTATATTTTCTTCCAGAACTTTCAAGTAAGAACCCTGGCTAACTGACACCTTGATTTTGGTCTTATGGGCCCCAGAGCAGAGACATCAGCTGGGCCTACTGGATGTCTGACCTACCGAACTGTCAGATGATAAATATGTGTTGTTTTAAGCAGCTAAATGTGTGTTATTTTGTTATACTAGCAATAGACAATGAATATGCTATCCTACCTCCCAATAAACAAATCAAAAATTCTAATCTCACCACCCAGAGATAATCTTTGCAATCATTTTAGTGTATATCTTTTATCCTTCTTTGAATGTATATAGGTATATCAGTATAAATTTCAGATTATCCCAAACATACTATTTTTAACATCCTTTCTTTCAAACCTAACATGTCATTGTGACTATCTTCTCATGTTTTGAAATATTCTTCTAGAAGAATCTTAATGGATAATACTATTCCACTAAATTTATACCCCAGTTTCATATCCTACATTTAAATATTTAACTTGCTCTGAATATTTTACTAATATTCACATGAACCAGATACTTAATGGAACCTCTCATCCTCTAAGATTTATGCTGGTTTTCATGAAGACACTGTTTCCATAGCCTGAAAGAGCCCAGATTGTGTGAAACAAGACACTTATAGCTTTAAGTTGGCCTCTCTTTTCCCACGCTATCTAAATGCTATGCAGCTTTTCAAGTTCTCCAGAATGAGTATTCTGACCCTAAATCATTAATGACTAATTTAGACTTTTTTTTATGTGAACTTAAGATAATGGGCTCAATTTCCTTCTAAATTTTCCACCAATTTTGACATGATCCACTTTTCTTAAACTGAAGACAGAGGTGCATATTTTTTTTCTTGTTTCACAGCACTGCAATAAATATTCTTATACTACATATTTATACATATTGTTGAGTATTTCCTTAGAATGAAGACCTTGATCTGGAATGACTGAATCCAAAATATGCACATTTGAAGCTTTTTATTCCTCTTCACAACATTCAGTGTTGTTCAGATACAAATCAAATGCTAAAAGATTTATTGGAAAGTTATTTGCATTAAAAGTCAAAAGATATTATTTATTGAGATGTAATTGACATATAACATTATATTAGTTTCAGGTGTAAAAGAACTAGTTTTGACTCTCAGTTCTTTAAACAGCTAAGTTTTGGGCTTTACTTTTTCATCATGTGTAAGATGAGGGTCCTGGTTACAGAGGGTCCCATTATGTAATGCTTTGAGAAGCAAGTTTAGGATTTTATATTAATGCTTTGAAAAGCAAGCTGAGTATATTATAATAATGAAATAGGATTAAATATATTTCTCGGTACAGTTGCCAGTCTCATGTTGAATCTATTCAGGGAGAAGTTACAAATATGCCTCTACTGAAACCTCTTATCTTATTAAAGCATATTTCCTTCACAAATGTTTACCATGCAGGAAATACAAGGGTTGGACCTATTAGAAAATTTTGTGCATTGCTCATATCCCTAATTATTAATGAACATTATTCTTCCACATCACAAATTCATTTCTGAACTCATAATTAAATGACTAATAAATATAAGGTTTTGTATCCAGTCAAGGAAATAACCAAATGATTTCCTATATTTGATGGCATTTGGATTTATTAAAAGCATATGACCTCATTCTTTCTGATGCTGACATCAGGGTACCCTAGAAAAAAGTGGTGGGAAGAAAGCGTCTCATTTTCTGGTTAGGATTTTAAATATGACACACCAAAATTTACTTTTTTTGTAAAAGAAATCATGAGAACAAAAGCCAGTTTTCATTCACTGAAAGAGGAAATATCTATTTTTTTTAAACACAAAGAAATACAATGACTCAATATATAATATGTGGAGAAATTTCCTAAATATAAGCTGAACTTTTGTCCTCGCTCTGCTCCCGTAAACAGTTATCATAGCTGACTGTTTCCACCACTTCCAAGACTTGGGAATTTCTTTGTTTCTTTACTAAGAAACATTCATTGGAATGTTCTCAAGAATGCAGTATTTTTTTCTTATAGTTTTCTTGCAGAAAAAAAAAATGATCTTACATATACTAGATGTGTTTTCAGGTGACTGAAATTGTAAGGGTCACAAATCCTGTGACTCTGTAAACTATAAAGGATGAATTCCAATTAAAACAGCACGTGTGGTTTGATTTTGTAATACAGCCGGGTTTTAAATAGAATAATACCTCTTTAATGTATGCAGGTTTTGAGTTTATGGATTCTGAATAGACAAAGCATGTTCTAAAATAATGGTTTTCAAGCTCTTATTGATATCAAGATCTCCAAACAAACTTGGTAAAACTATAAAGACCCAGGCCCTACCCCAGGGAGTCTGGGACTCTAGCCCTCCGGTTGATTCTGTTACCCACCAAAGTTGAAGAACCACTATGCTAGAACCTTATTTTAATTTTTTTTTCTTTAATGCATGCATGAAAAATCTGAGGACCCTACTAAAATTTAAATTCTGATTCAGAAGAACTGAATCAGAAGTGGGGTCTAAGATGCTGGGCCTCCAGCAAGGACACAGATAATGCCTATTCTCTGGTCCACAGACCTCATTTGGAGCTATAAAGCAGTCTAGAAGCACAGTTTATGTCTCTTTACATACACCATCTGCCTCAGGCCAATGTGAACGCAACTTTCCCACTTCCAGCCGTACTTGCTAGGAGATATCAGAACTGACTCTTGTGTTTTATCACAGCTGGCTCTAAACAACTTGTTTCCCTGCACTTTGAGTGACCTGGATGCAAGATCTTTATCAGACCTCACTGAGGACACTTTCCTGAAAAATGAAAAATGAGACAGTTTTAACCAAGTGTACACAGACCTATGGACTCATCCTACCTTCTCAGAGTGCTGGTTTTCTCTGCTCAGTGTTAAGTATGAACTCTTCCTCTCTAGCACATAACCCCCACACCCCGCCCCCGACATTCTTCTTCAGCAAATGACTCAGTGAATTGAATTTCTTCGCTGTTCTGTGTTCTCTGGCCTGGCAAACTAATGGTGTAGACTTGGATTTTGGCTGGTTTTGCTCTGGAAGTCTTTGTTTTATTCTTTGACAATAGTTTTAAGACATTGTTTTTCCATAAAATCTTTGTTAAATCTATTATGCCTTTCTGAAATCATGTCTCCCCATGAACCCCTCCTTTCCCAAAGGGATTTCGCCTTGTGTTACCACTTAGTGAAAGGTTCTAACACCCCCCAATTGTGTGCCAGCATTGGACCTCATTCTCTACGTCTAGTACACACCTACCCCATGACCTGATGTATGTATGTGGGTCACATCTTATCTTCTCCACTGCAAAATGAATGCTTTGAAAGTAAGGGTTATATTTTGGTATGCTGTTTTTGTCATTGTTTTTATGTCTGTTATCTGCTGAATTGAAATAAGTGGTAGTAAATAGTAATACTACCTTCTCGTTACTTGGCACAGTAGAAAGGCACAAAGTACTTTTATATACATTATATAATATAACCTTTATAACAGACAAGAAAGGTTTTGTGGTATAAATTAGAAAGCTAAAACTTAGAGAATATAAGTTATAACCTTGGAGTCGCACATAACTAAATGTCAGAAAAGAGACATAAACCCATATCTTTTTCCTCTAGATACACGTTAATCCATCTTTAACCACAGCAAATAGACATACATTTTCTCTTACCAATTTTTATTTCAATTTCTTATCAAGATAGATGAATGGATAAAGAAGTTGTGGTATATATACACAATGGAATACTATTCGGCAGTTAGAAAAGATGAAATAGGACCATTTGTGACAACATGGATGAATCTTGAGATTATAATGCTAAGTGAAATAAGTCAGACAGAAAAAGCAGAGAACCATATGATTTCACTGATATGTGGTATATAAACCGAAAACAACAAAAGAACAAGACAAACAAATGAGAAATAAAAACTCATAGACACAGACAATAGTTTAGTGGTTACCAGAGGGTAAGGGGGGAGGGTGGTGGTAGATGAGGGTAGAGGGGATCAAATATATGGTGATGGAAGGAGAACTGACTCTGGGTGGTGAACACACAATGGGATTTATAGATGATGTAATACAGAATTGTACACCTGAAAACTATGTAACTTTACTAACAATTGTCACCCTAATAAACTTCAATTTAAAAAAAAAGAAACTAAAGACACACAGAATGGAAAAAAATATAGAGAGAGTAAAACAAAATCCTGCAAAAATAAGATGAAGGCCAAATAAGATTTGACGGGGCACAATGTTTCCAAAAGTTATCATGGGCAGGGGAAGCAGACTGAGCTAGAACAGAGGCAGGTATATTGAAGAAATGGGAACACTGACTATGCAATATGTGTGGAGAGAATAAAATAGAGTAGGAGAGGAGAGATACCAGTGTCTGCAAGAATTCTGAGTTCCTAGTAATTTGGTCTCTAGTACCTTTCCTATTCTCCAAGTCTGTCTTGCAGCTATAGAATTCATTTGTTCACTGATCTGTATTTGGTGTGTGTTTTAAAGCAGGTAAAACTGACTTCCATTTGTAGTAATGTGGTAACTACATATTTGAAAAGCCATCCGACTATAGAATACCTAAAAATGATAGATACAATATAACAAACTTTTTAAAATAAAAAGCCAAACTCACAGGAACTAAATGACTGCCCTGTGAAAAAAGAGAAAGGAGAAGGAGAAGCTAGAGGAGATGCTGTGCTCGGTCAGGAAAAAGAAGAGGAAGAAGGAGGAGGAAAAATGCTGATGGATAAATTCAGGCTAGATTACCTACAGCCATTTGTTAATAGCAAAAATTTAATACTTTGTTTTATAAGGATCATTCAGGGAAAAAGAAAAAAAAAAAGGCCCTTTGGGTAAGCCAAAGGAAAAATTAGGTAAGCTTCAGGAAAAAGGGAGGTGGCAAAGAGAATTAACTCTGTCTCAGCTCCAGATGAGGAAAAGCATCTCTCCTGAGGACTAGCTGCATCCTTGAGGATTGGTAGTTGAATTTACATCACCTACTTGGTCAATGTGTAACAAAAAAAAAACAAAAAACAAAAAAAAAACCCTTCCAAATCAAAAAATAAACCTCAGATGGTTCTGAGTTTAATATACTGGGCATCTGGCAAAAGCAAAGGCACACAGAGCATACCATCGAACCAAAGTTTCCAAACCCTACTAAAAGAAGTCCCCAAGAGCAATGCTAGCAGAAACAAAAACAGTACAATTAGATCTGTAAGCACTTTATGTACTGTAATTATCAGAATCAAAATACAAAATAAGTGTGTTTTAAATGTTTGGGGAAACAAAAGAAGAAAATTAAAAGTTGAGCAAAATATCAAGCAAAAAGCAAAAATAGCAGATGAACTAAACAGATTAAATTTACAGGAAGAGAGAATTGATGTGGTAAATTGATTATGAAGTCAACTCAATTCTTCATCCCTCCCTATAATCACACCCTTGCAATGTGGTTTTGCAGATCTTCCCATCACGTGGTGGAATCTATTTCCCCAGTCATATGGTCTGGGCTTGCTTTTTGATTGGCTGTGGCAGAAGTAATGGTGTGCTAGGTCAACTTACGCATTAAGGCGTGGTAGTCACAATGCCAAGGAGCCACAATACTTTTAGGGGCAAACAAAAATGTTTTCATCTTAATTTCTTTCAAAAGCAGAATAAAGATGGATATAATAATGAATATATAGTAATGAATAGAGCCTGGATTACATTCATTTTTATGCCAAGACATTTCTAAAATATAATTTTTAAAACATTTTTATGAAACAAGATCCAAAATTGCAAAAGTGTTTAGGGCTCTCAAGAGTAATAATGAAACCTGATAATGTGCCAATTTTAGCCTGGGCCTCAATAGACCTTGTGTATTTCTGCTTATTCTATTGTAACACTGTCACCACCATGAAGATATTCAAAGTCTAGCCTTTGGAGGGTGAGAGACTACTTGGAGCAGAGCTGAGTTATCCTGGCAGAAGCCCCACACATTTTGGCTGAAACCACCCAAATCAGCCAATTTACATAATCAACCCACAGCTGCCTACAGACACATACAGGTAAGTGAGCCCAATAAAAACCAGAAGGATCAGTTCTGTTGACCCGGTTCATGACCAATAATACATCCTTATATTTTTTAATCCACCGAGTTTTGGGGTAGTTTTTATGCAGCAGTAACAAACTGATAAAAATTAGTGAAAAAACAAAAACAAAAACAAAAGCACCTCTTATAATTCCCAAGAGACAAAGTAAAATTACAAAACTAAAACCATGGAAGAAAATAATATAAAGTTTTAAATACATCTCTTGGAGTTCCACATGGCAGCAATAGAAAAACTATATTTGAAGGGATGATGACTAATTTTTTTAGAATTGATGAAGAACTTGGTGGTAGATTCAGGAAGGACAATAAATCTCACACTGCAGAATATAAGAAATCCATATCTAGATACATTATAAAGTGAAATAGTGAAACATCAAAAACAAAATATATTTAAAGCAGCTAGAACAAGAAAAAAGATTACTTAAAAGCAGACACTGTCACAATGGTCTGATATATAACAAGAAGTTTTCTACATTCACTGTTTGAGTGCAAACTCCATGCAAATTCTACCTACTCCATTTAATCATCCCTCATCATACAACACTGAGAAGGTTTTATCTCTCTCCTTATTTTTCAGGGCTGTCTGTGAGAACTCTTAAATAGCATGCATCCTATAATTTTTAGTATTATCATTATTTGTGTACAGGCTCAAACTTCATTTTTAGTAAGGGAAATTATCTCTTTTAATTCATAATTGGAAAATAGCAGTAATATTAATACTTTGTTATTTGCTTTTGGATACTCAGTCTTATCTAAATGTTGTCATTTCTTTTCATATTTTTCCACAATGTTGACCTAGTCAAAACCTTAAAGGGTGTGATTGGTGATAGTTCAATGTTTTACTAACACTCCCCAGTATATGTTCACATTTAAAACATTACAATCCTAGTTAATAGCGGTACATAAATAGAAAACTCAAATAACATAAGCCGTGCAACATATCTAGAAGGGGAGTGAAAGCTAAATAATATTTTTAAATTTCATTATATAAAGGATGCCAAAAAAATGTATACACATTTTAAGAAAGGAAAAACTGTATTAAAATTGTAATACTCAATATATACCGATAACAAAAGATGAATACAAGTCATGTGTATATTTTTTTGGCACCCCTGGTATAAAGTTTAATATGTGTTTAATAGGACTGAAATTTTTCATATTATACAGACACATATTTCCTGTCCCTCTGTCTTTCCAATTTATTTATTTTATTTATTTTGCAATTTTGGATAGATAAGTATTCACTTTTTACATTATTACAGACATAGACATGCTATTCACAGCCAAATAGTACCTGGTGATTACCATTCCTTTCTTGCATATTTTCTTTTTCTCTAGAGATTATAATTCTCTTAATTTTTTAATAGACTTTATTTTTAGAACATTTTAGGTTCACAGCAAAGTGAAAACAATAATTAATTTTGTACTTATTGAAAATGCTTCGTATGTTTTCATAATTCAGACCCAAAGTCTCCCCAAAGTGTTAAATACCCTCCCCATTAATGTAAGCACATTATTTATTCTACCAAGTCTATAAATTTGAACTCTATGACTTCTTTTGTCTTGGCTGATTACCTTCTACGATGACTAAACTATTCTCTAGGTTGAAGATTGTATTTTTCTTTTTACATCTTTGAAGCCACTTGCATATTGTGTGCCTTCAGTAGATTACTAAATAAATGATGACCCTAATGCAAGAGGAAAACAAATGGGGAAGAGGCTGTGTGAGTGAGCTACTTAGTCTGGAATATTCCAGTCAACTGACCACAGAGAGAGCTTTTATCTCCAGTTCAGCCCAACAACTGGCAACTCCACTCATTTAATTGACCTGGCTTTTGAATATCATATAGCTACTGCTTATGATACACTTATTTGAACGGACACCTAGAAGATCATTTGGTATTCTTCTTGGTCTACGAGTCTTCCATTTTATATAGGTAGATAATGAAAAAACAAAACACAAATAAGTACCATTGCATTATCATAGTCTACTGAGCACATTTCAATGTCCTTGAAGATAATCAATGCAGATGATCTGATATGTCAAAATCAAGAGAATCTTGTTTCTTCCAACTTGATTGGAAACAGTGTCACAACTCAAATGTACTAATATCTGAGAAATGCAGTGATATGATCTTTTATGGATTTTTATGTTTATGTTTCTTCATCCGCGCTGCAGAAAATATTGCATTTATATTATAAGTAGTACAATAGAAAAGGCAGTGAGCAGACAGAATCCTAAAGACAGAGATTCAACTCTAAAATCTATTCATGAAAGCTTGGAAAATGCCTAATTTCTCTGTCTCTATTTTCCCATATAAAAAATAATGATAATAATATCTATTCCCACTTCCAGAATTGCTTTGCCTATATGATGAGACAGAGTACAATAACACTTTATAAATCTTAAGGCACATCGAAAATATAAAATAACTTTTTATTTGATATTTTAAATAGAATCATGGGTCAAAGGTTCACAACATACATGGGGAAATAATAAAAGCCCATAGATAGAAAACACTGTAGGTTGGCAGTGAAAGATCGTGGTTAATGAGCATGGGATCTGGACACAATCTACTCTGGTTCAAATCCCAACTCTAAAATATGCTATTAATTTACATATTCTCTCTTTTCTCAGTAGTTTTATCTGTAAAATGAAAATAGTAATAATAGTGCCCATCTCACATGGATGTAAGTAAAATGAGTGTGTAAGGCACATAGCCCAATGTCCAGCATATGGTAACCACATGGTTAAATAGGATATTTTCCATTATCATTACTATTACTAAACGCTAAGGATACCTGGTATTAGAGTTCAATCTACCTTAATTCTTCTGCCAAAATCTACACTATTCTGTGAGACTATTTTATAGTTTTAAGGAAACATACAGTTATTCCATTAAAATCATTGATGATCCATTATGAAAAATCATAGAATTTTAAGCTAAGTAAAACTTGAGACAAGACTTCATCTATCTTATTTTGCAGATAACAAAATTCAGTCACAGTGAGTGCACCCACTTGATAAAGATCATACCACTGTTACTGGCAGAGTTTACAGTAGAATCCAGGGCCTCTGACATCTAAGTCACAGATTGCTACCTCTGGGATAGCTTCGGTTACCTCAAAAGATGTACCAAAAATAAATGATCTTCTAAGTCATAAAAATCACTAGTATAGATCCTGACTCAGCAGTAAGAGAACATTTTTGTGTCCTTTTTCATTAGAATATAAAAGAATGTTCAAACTACTATGTATTGTATGTACATATGTATATGTATTACATATGCACATATCGGAAGATAGACACATTTTACTCTAGTTATCTGTTGCCACTTACTGGAAGTAGAAATGCTTTGAGAAATTCAATAGCTCATGATGTATTTTTAATTAGCTGATGTAACTTCTCTTTATTTTGAAACTTGGAATACTAGCTAAATCTACCTTGACTCATTTCAGTTGTGAATTATAGTAATCCCCATCTGAAATATGACTACAGAAATATTAGGTTGGTGCAAAAGTAATCGCAGTTAAAAAGGTTAAAAATAATTGCAAAAACTGCAATTACTTTTGCACCGATCTAATAGTTGGTTTTGTGCTTACCCTACAATCTACTGTTTACTTCAAAGTAGTCTTTTTAGTGCCACTCTCATACAGAAGTAATAAAATTAAATAGAATAAAAACAAAAGAGAGGCAACTGGAAAACAGTAACCTGTAAATAGCCTCAATAGCTTTATTACAGACTTGAAAAATTTCTATCTGGCCGAAAGAATCCATACCACCTCAGAACATTTCAGCCCAAATCACAAGTTTCCCTGTGAGATGGGAAAATGATAGGTATATCCATCTCCGGAATCCAGTGAACCAGGACACGTGGCCCAGCAAAGTCCCCTGGGGAACCACATGCCTGCCACTGCTGCTAAGTGGATGAGCAGACACTAAAAGAAGCAACCAGTGAGGACAGCAATATAGCAACCATCTCCTTCTGCCCTGGAGGAGATGTTTGTTTTAATCCAGTCTCATTTAGATACCGTTTGGTGGAGGCTTGGAGGAGGAAAAGCAAACATGATTTTCACTGAGTTCCATATCACCCTTTGGCATTTTTAAAATCTTTAAAATCTCTTAGGAAAGTACTAGAAAGTAGACAGTTCACTGATAAGAAATGAAAGCAATGTCATCAATTTTCCAATTGTAATTTCATGAATTAAGTATAATCTTGAACTGTGACTAAATTTGCATCTCATCTAGAACACGAACTATATATTCCGTGGTGTCATTCCTGACTCGTTGTCTTGCCTGTGAGAACCTCAATAAACTAGAATGAAAACTCATCCCAGTGCTTTTCTCCTCCTCTGGGGCTGCCTCCTGAATTCAGCAATCCTGAATTCTCTGCTAAGCCCTAGTGTGCACTGTTCTCCACGTCTTCAACATGTCTTCCCTTTTGTCATAAATATTCCTTGAGATCAAGTAATGGGCAATGGAGTCAGTGCATTAGTGGCTGTGCCTTTATATTAAGGTGCATTACTTTATTTCAATATGTGACTGGCTTTTTACAGAAGTTGCTTTACTGAGGCCATTTCTCAAAGAGTACTCTCACATCTGTTAAAAGGAAACCAAGAATACAGAGCCTACGTGTTATTTACTTATTATACTTTACATTCTAGAAAATTTTAAGTATGTACAAAAGTAAAAAGAAACTATAATTCATTTTCATGGCCCATCACCCAGGCTCAACAGGTATGAACAGAGGCAAATCTATTTCATCTGTATCCTTTGCCTTCCTAACTTCCCTCCACATTATTTTAAGCAAATATTATGATATAAACATTCAAATACCTCAATTTTCCTCTAAAAGATAGGGATACTTTTTAAAACATACATAATCATAATACCATTATAAACTTAAAATAATCAAGAATTTCTTTAGTACCATCAAATGGCCTCTGCTTGTGACTATAACCGGGTAGCCAGTAACAACAGCGCAGCTCTCCAAGAAAAGAGGAATGAGACACATCTCTGAAGCTTGAAGTCACAAGGGGGCTTTTGAGGAAGGCAGGACCTGAAAGGTCAAGACGCCATGGGAAGGGAGCTCATTGAAGGAAGCTCACCATTCTTCTGTAGCATATGGCAGTTCTTCAGATTCAAAAGTGAGTGAGAGTCTGAGAAACTAGGTAGAAGTCTCCAGAGAAGAGACAGAGAAACCAGAAAAGACTGGCATCTCAAAGGACTGGAAAGAGAAAAGCTGCAGTTCAGGCTGCTAAGACAAACAGGTCTTGAAAGGCTTAGATCCTAGAGTAGAGGGAGTCAAGAAAATAAGCCCACCACTCTGCTGGTTTTAGCATTGAAGCAGTTTCCACACCTTTAGATGTGCAGGGCCAAAGCCAAGAAGCCAAATAAAAAGCAGCTGAAAAGCTGAGTAGGGCTTTCACCATTCTTACAATGCTTGGGAGCCAAAAAAAGAAAGAAAAAAAGGAGGAGGCCAGGGCTGTACCAGCCCCTGATAAACTCCCAGGCTTTCAATCAGAACCCCAGAGAGCTATTACCCTAGCAGGGGGTAAACCAGAGGTTTCCTTCTCATCTCATTTTTTTTTTCTCTTTTCTTTACAGATTTTCTTTGTTAGGCCAGGTACTTTGTCCTTTGGTTTCTACATTTTTGATTTTGCTTTTCCATGGTGTATTTAGTATGCTCCTCTGTTCTCTGTATTGCTGGTTAAGTCTGGATGTTTCATGAGATTCAAGTTCAATTACTTGGCAAGGCTACTTCACAGATGGTGAGATGAACTTTCATCAGGAGGCTTATAAAGTGAATTATCTTTTCCCGTTACGATGTTAATTAGCAGCCACCAGTGGAGATGTCCTGGATCTATTATTTCATCAGGGGTTGCAAAATAGTAGTATTCTAATTATGTCATTTCTTCATTTATTAACTGGAATACGTCTATAAAGAGAGGATTCCTCTCACCACTATTTAGCTATCCTGCTGTATAGTTCATACAGAAAAGACAGGAGAAATGAATGGTTCTTTTCCTTTATTTACAAGTTTCAAAATACTAAATTGGTTCACTATCATCCTTCAACAGTGGCCATTTATATTTCAAGTATCATTATGAATTAATGGATTTGAAAGTATTTTATGTATCTAAGCCATTTTATTTGTAACCGATTTTGAAGCCCCAATTAATGGAAACCTAGTCAGTTGGCTCCTGGGCCCTTTTGATATCACCTTTGCTGTCACTGACAGCTTTCTAGACCGCAAATGTTTAGCTTGACTCATTTTCAAGGAAATAGATAAGAGCATTATTAGAACATATACATATGTTCATGTACATATACATATGTTTGTATGTATTCATACATATGTGTTTATATGCAGCAGAAAAGCCATCCAGGTGAGTCACAATTACTGACTGAATACAAATACAGAAAAACCTAAAATTGAAGGACTAAATTGCACTAGTTATGCACCAGTGAATTGAAAATTTCCATCAACCACCTTTCATTTCCTCTACCTCTTTTTGCAGCACAGTATGTATATCTACAATAGAACAAGGAGAAAAGATGACAGTGTTATTTCTTCTTTGAGGACTGAGAAAGAGGAAACTGTCTTAAGATGCAGTGAGATATCTATATTTAAACCCTTGCAACATGCAGGCTAGGTTTGGTCTGTGTAAAAAATAATTTACTTGAGTACATACGGGTAGGGAGAGTGGAAGGAAAGCAGTATTTTCTGAAGGAAGCCAGAGCATTGCCTTTTAAAGAAAACAAATTATATCTTGGGTGCCTACAACAGTGCAGAGACAAAGCTTCTGAAAAAAGAGGATAAACAGGATGATGTTGGGGCATGTGGTTCTTTCCAAACTTCTAATTTCATAGGATCAGTTCACCAAAAATAATATTGTCGGAGTTCTTATTGTTTGTCATGTGAAGGCTGGATAATTGGCATCCTATTGTTTGTACAGGACAAAATATTACAGGAAGAACACCATGTGACTTGGGTACCTCTGGGTTCTCGTGGGAACAAGAAGGTTCTTAGCAAGAGGGAAAAAATATTCAAACAGCATAACCACAAGCTCACTAATGGCCATTTTCTGCTTAAAAGTGGAAATTGAGGGAATTTTATGTTTCATTTATTTTTTTCAAATACTTACTTTTCAAAAGTAAAGTAGGGAAACTAGAATATTTATTATGATTGTTATCAGTTTTGTCTTGATATAAGAGGCTGTAGTGTTCAGAGAAAAGCATAGTTAAAACAAGCTACCTTGTAATCTGCTCTGCTTTACTGTTATACATTTGTCTTACTCAGGTAGACCTTTCACAATGACTTGTAGTTGAGAAGAATGATAATAGTAACATTTATCGAGTGCTGTGTTAGTTTCCTCTTGCCACTGTAAATAGATTACCACAAACTTAGTGGCTTAGAACAACACAAATTTATTATCTTACAGTGCTGGAGGTCAGAGGTCCATAATGGGTCTCACTGGGCTAACATTCGGGTATCAGCGGGGCTGGTTCCTTCTGGAGGCTCAGAGAAGAATCCACTTCTTTGTCTCTTCCAGCTTCTAGATGCTGCCTGGGTTCCTCCCATCCCTGTATCACTGTAACCTCTGCTCCCCTGGTCATATCTCCATCTCTAGCTGTAACTCTCCTGCCTCCCTCTTTCACTTATAAGGACCCTTGTGGTTGCATTGAGCCCACATGGATAATTCAGGATAACTCCCCATCTAAAGATACTTAATTTAATCACATCTGCAAAATCCCTTTGCCATGTAAAATAATACATTTACAGGTTCTGGGGATCAGGACATGGACATCTTGCGGGAAGGGGGTAGCATTATTCTGCTTATCACAAGTACTTAATATACGCTGGGAAGGCTTATAAACCCTTCACATGTGTTAATTCAGCTACTCTGCGCAACAGACCAGATAAGATAGTTATTATTATCTTTCAATTTTAAAGATGAAAAAATTGAAGTACAGAGGTTGCATTTCTAGGAAATGGTGGAGCGAGCTGATACACAAACTTGCCGAGGCTCAAGGTCCCAACTTTTCCCTTTAAACCATACTACATATTTGAGGATAAAAATAGCGTGGAAACTAAAAAAAAAAAAAATAGCGTGGAAAATTGAAATACATGGATATCCCCCAACCCCATTTTAATCAAAAATGTCAAACACTCCATCTTTTACAAGACCTCTAACTAGAAACTTGCTATGTTGATTCTCAATTTTTCAACAATGTTATTAAATACCCAGAATTATAACAAATACTGAAAATTCACAAAATCCCTGCCTTTCAGAAAATTTAAAACACAATGAAAACATTTAGAAACCATTGGAAAACACTACAGAAGTATATGTACTCAAGTGCGAGGCGGAATGATACATTCCTTCAAGTGTCTTTTAGTAGAGTTCAAGACACAAATAGCACCATCAGTGTTTAAAGTGAGCAAAGGGAAATAAAACCAGAGAATCAGCCAGGGACATGGGCTATCTCTAGAGTGAATATCTACATCTGGGTAGTTGTTGTGTGTATTCATTCTTGACTTCCATTACAGTAAAAGTTATTTCACAGTCAAATCAACTTTATTTATAATGATTACATGACAGAAATGCCTTAGTCAGTCATTTTCTCCCATGAATAGGTAATGAGCATTTCCAGCACAATGTCCTTGTTCTGACTGCTGCCAGACCCTATTGCTTTCAGAGACTCTCCTTTCAATAACAGAATAATACAATCATTTTATCTATTCAGCAGAAAAGGTTCATGATGACAAAGAATAGTGTGTTACCACATACAAGACCAGATATCCATGTTATCAGCAGCATGTGAGTCTTAGAGTTTTAGAGTCTACAAGTAAATAATAAAGGAACAGAATGTGTATTGAGCCAGACTATAGTATTTTGGAGTCTGTATGGGGAGGTGGGTGTAGAGAGAGGAAGGAAACTCAACTGATCTTACACAAGCTGAAATTCTGTGTCACCTGAGCCCAGCCTTCCAGCCATCCCTTCCTAGATGCCACAGATAAGAGCTGAGCTGTCTTTGATTCCAGCCCAAACTGATTACCAGCTAAATAGCATTGAGTGACTCCTATACATGAAGAATCACTTAATCAACAATGGCCTGCATTCCTTGCACATAACATCATTATATAATAAATATGATTATTGTTTAAACCCCTAATATTTGAGGTAAAACATAATAGGTGAACTAGATCAAACAATAGATAACCAACCCCAGGTTTAATGCTTCTTGATATAGAAGATCCATAAAGAAATCCTTAATATCTCCTAATCTCTGCTTAATGGCTGGTGGCTAACAGAAATGATCTAGTATGATGTACTAATCACAGTAGACAAACTGCTATAATGAATCCCCAAATTGCACTGACTTAACACAAGAAAGGTTCCAGTGAAGTTCTGAAAAGATCTCTACTGCCCAGTCTAAAGGTGCCCCAGGCTTCTTCCATCTAGTTCTTCATTTTCCTAAGGTCTTTGAATCCTTCATTGGATCTTCTGTATTTTGGCCAGCAAACAAGGAAGAGAGAAAGGACAGGATATTGCGCAGAAGGTTTTGTGGTTAGGTCTTCAGGTGGCTTACCTCATTACTTTCCCCACTTTCCATTGACCAGAATGTAGTCCCATGCTGTACCTAACTATAGGAGGCTAACAACGGAATCTAGCTCTGTGCTGAGGAGGAAAAGGAAATAGGGTTTATAAACAATGTCTCCACATATGTCCATATTAGCATGGCATGCCATCTCCTGATCTGTCAGGTCTGCCACTCTGAGAGCAAGCCAGATGCAGAATAGGGTACTTTTTTTTGTACATGTGGAAAATTTTACATCCCCACATGCCCTGCTTCCCAGACACTTCCCGTCTCCCTGACTGCAAACCAGGGACTGATGGTCATCACATCTTTTCCTCTCTACCTGCTACCTACTTAGACATAAAGTCTCCAAAAAGGCATAAAAAAGAAGAGCTCATGTGGTCAGGATAAGAGAGGAGAGCAGGGCAAATCTCTGGCCAGTTCAGAAGTCAGTAGCCTAAATTCCTGTTAGGGGTCAAAGACTGGACTTGAGCCAAACCCCTCCATGCTATCTTTCCACTCTATGTTTTGCTTGTTTGTTTCTGATTTGGTTACTTTGTCAAACCAATCAAAGCTGTAGTCTCCAAATCCCTATAAGTTGGGCCTGTGGTTTTCTCTGCAGTTTTTAATATTGCTGTCATCTTTGTGGTGTGTGTGTGTGTGTGTGTGTGTGTGTGTGTGTGTATGACTTCATAGTCTTTAGTTGGAAGATGAGAGAATTATCTTGTATAACTGGGCTGCCAACATGCTAACTAAAGTTCTCCCTGTCCTCTTTGAACCTAAGCTTTTTTGGTTGTTGTCATTGTTGTTGCTTTTTGTTGTTTTGTTTCTCAGTTTTTTAAATGTCACTTCCAATTTAGGCTCTATGTTCACTGTAAACAATTACATCATGGGATTTAAGGCTAATGTTTCTTCAGGACATCACTCGGGGAGGTAAAAATAAAATCAAAGACAGGTTTTAGAGCAGGGACAACGTCTAACACATCACTATTTGGTACAGGTTCCCTTTACCACTGAGCTCTGTTGAAGCCTCAAAATCCTTCTGAGGCCATCCCCTCGGGCAGCCACTGCCAATCAGTGTGGGCATGTAATGCGAAGTCTGTATGCCATCGGTGGGTTAGAATGACCTCATTTGGCTTGAGTGGTTTGTTCAGTTACCAAGTATTTATTAAGCTTGTGGCAGGCACTGTAGTCTTTGCTGAAAAAAAAAAAGGTAAAATGTGTGCTCCGTATCATCAAGGAGCATGTAATCCATTGGTGGAGATAAACAAAATGACATGCAGGGTAAAAGGTATGAGGGTAGAAGTAAGCCCAGGATGCCGTAAGAACATCTAGACTGAGCAGCCATCATAGCGCTGACAGTGAGGAATGGCATCTTGGAGGGCAGGGAGACCTGAAGGATAAAAGGGAGTTAATCAAGAGAAGAGGAAGGGCAGAGCCAGCCAGCTATTCCGTAAGCTCCTTCTCAGCACTTTTCCTACTGCTCTAACCACTTCCCTTGGAAACTCTCTCAGGGACTCCTGCTCCTGTGCCTAATTCCTCAGGTACCACATGGAAGCATGGATGCCAGAAATGTTATTATCTCACGGTGAGATAATCACTTCTCCTCGATGGCAGTGTTGAAATTGCAAAGGGATGACATGAGCTATGGATGGTTCTTACTTGGGAAAACCTCCAAAAAGCCTCTTTACTCTTCTTCCTTTTTATAGAACCCTGCTCTCTATTTTGTCGCTTTGGGGAGGCATTTCTGGAGCCAAGTTCTCCAGCTTCAGTAAACTGTGCTGAACTCCTTTACTTTGGTCTCATGGAAGCCACCTCTACCCACCAAAGTCTGCTTTTACTTGTGACTCCAAAACAAAGAGATTTTGAGACTTCAAATCAGAAAGCCCACTTTTTATCTTATCCTCATTAAGTGTAAAGATTGATTTTATAATCATGTGCAAAGAGATTTGCTTTAGGGAGATATATATATATATATATATATATATATATATATATATATATTTTCTACCAGTTTCCTCATGTAAGTGACAATAAGGAGAATTTGGAAGAGTCAACAAAGAGACATACAAAGAAGGGGAATAATGGACACTGCAGGAGTCCCCTGTTCTCAAACTTCTCTTTCTCTGTCTTAACCTAGCTTTTGATTCTTTTTTGCAAGTTCACTACTTTTGAGTTGTCCAAAAAGTCTGTTGCTAAAATGAGTCATTGCAGACCCTGGTAAAACCTTGTACATCATCCTCTATTAGTAGTCTAGCTTAGATTAGATGTCTCCAGGTTTTTTGGGTTTTGGTTTTTAATTAGTTACAACTAGCAGAGAACTGGTCTTATGAAAATAGAACTCAGGGCAGATGTTGTCAGGTAGGAAGTGTTTAAAATGATTAGAACAAATAAAGCACTATCTGAGTGTGTCATTTCTGGATGGGCATTTCAGTTATACCCTCTGTTAAATATTAAATATGTAATGGGGAAACAAGTGGAAATAACATATAATAATTGAATTATTCGTAGTTTAGAAGCCAAAAAGACACATGAAGATGTTTTATATTTGACTTAAATATCTCCTTCCTGCACCTTACTTTCACTACCAGGAAATACAGTAGGATGTGTTGTTTCTTCTTACCCCTGAAGAGAAAAGGGGGTTAGATTACACAACATTTTTAAAAGTTGACATTTAGTGGGTAAGTCATTGATTATAGTATTCTAAATCTTGCTCTCGGTTTACACAATTTAAGTATAGCTTCTTTTGATGTTTGGGCTTAGGTATTTTAATAAAGTGTAATCATATGGACAAACATGCTGTTCTTAACTCTCATTTAATCACCTTTGGGAAATCTGGTTGGTGAATGTAGGAAAATATAGCCAAGTTATTAGCCTAAAACTGGTGAAGGTTTTACAATAACTACAAACCAGAGAGTCTTAAAATAATAAAATAAAATAAAATTTTGTTAAAGCAACCCTGAAAGCCAGAGCTAAAAATTGCAAGCATCTCAATACTTTCTCAGTACTTTGAGAAAGTAAAGTCTCAATTAACTGAATCTAAACTGCTGATCCTTCAACTTTTAGCCGTATTTCCAGTATTCTATTTCTTACAAGCCTGGGGAGGAGGGGCAAGAGAAAGTGACAAAAACAGGCTATATTAAAAGATTCATTAACAAAGCAGTTTTCAGCATAAATCCAGGGTGAGAATGCATTCAATCCAGTCCCCCAAGCTTCTGCATTATCGTGCTCTGTGTTCAATGCATAGGCTTCAAAAGCGGGAGAAAGATTTAATGGATTTCACAAGGACCTTGAATACCAGTTTTGCAGCAACAAAGTGTTTTCCATGTTAACCACAGCTGACCGCAAGTACAAATTTGCCCCACTTTTGACTTGCCCCACTTCCTAGCCATACTGGTTGAGGCTTTACTGTACATGACTAATGGAGCACGTCCCCATATTGTAGATGGAGCAGCCCATCCCATGTAAGATCATTAACTTAGGAACAACCTGTGTCTGCCACTGCTCCTGTTGCACGAGATATTCCGATTAGCAGCTATATAGTAACATGATTCACATCTCACCCACTCAGTGTGGTTTTAAGTTGCTGAGAGAACTCCAGTGCCAACACATGCCCAATAATTCACAGCTTGGTCATTTCCCTGAACTCTTTAGAAGGAGTGCCCCTCAATCAGGAAGAAACACACATTGTTCACTCACCACACATCCTTTCGCTAACTAGGAGAAACATCAACCCTACCATAAGATTTGGGTAATTTTGATTTCTCTGTTTTCATACCTTGAGATCCTGGATGCATTTTATATCTTCCTTTTGAACATTACATTTTATTAAATATTTGACCAGATATTTAATTTTCTGCTTCCTTTTCTCTCCCCTGAGTCCCTGTGTCATGCTCACAGTTAGGTCACAGGTGCACTTTAGAGAGCTTATTCCGCTTCTGAGTCATGTTGCTGAGCAACAAAAAACTCCCTCACATCCCAACAGGCTCACTCCTCTCCAATTTCTCTTCTCTTTCTAAGGACACCAGAATAGGATAAGTAAACTGCACTTACTGTTTCTCCAAGTATGCAGATTTTCAGTATTATCTGTTTCCGGGAACATTTATGACAATATTTAGATCCTAGGACCCATTCTAATACATATAACATGGTAAAAATCTGGAAGAATCTTTAGCTGTTTATAATATATATGAATGACTAAAGTAGAAATACTTATACAGAGGTTTCCAAAAGCTGTATACACATTTTAAGAAAGGAAAACTGTATTAAAATTGTAATACCCAATTTATACTGATAACAAAAGATGAATACAAGTCACGTTTGATTTCTGCAGTTACAAGAGGTGCTCAAAGTGGTTACCATCAGCGTCCAGACACTTCTGATTACGGCGAACTACTGCTTGAGCAACATTGACCAAAGCATCCAATTGTATACATTTTTTGGCACCCGTGGTTTATATTCATTCCTATTGTTAGTTTCCTAATGCAGTTATCAACATGGTTTCCCTGATTATTGCCATGCTCCCTACATGGTCTCTCTGACTCCTATGCTGGATCTCTTTTGTCCATTGCCCCCTTTTATACACTGGGACATTCCCCTGCTTAAAATGTTGAAGTGGTTCCTCACTGCCCTCAAGATAAAATGCATCTCCTTAGGATGGAATACAAGGGTTTTCTTATTTTGCTCCTGATTACTTTCGCAGCCTATCTCTTGACCATCCCCCTACTGTCTTGCTATCTGATCTCCAGTCAGACTGAATTACACACCTACTCCTACAAGGTCTTTGCATAAACTATGCTTTCCACCAGGGACACCCTCTCACTCCCAACACTTCCACTCTTACTTAGATAAGTCTTACTCATTTTCCAGAGTAGGTGGTACCTTCCTAGATGTCACTTTCCCTTACACCTCAAAACTTGTACCAAGTACCAAGTTACCAATGTACCAAGATAACAAGTGTTGATTCAACAGTGCAGCTTTTCCCTCTGTGAGCTCTGAACATCTCACTGAACTCTGAAGTTCATGAGGGAGGGGACCATGACAATCACATGAGTGTGGAGACCATATGGTCAGACTCTGCAGCTGCAATAGGTATATGTTCTGTTTTCCTTTAGGAGAGTGGAGAAATAAACTCATGTACTCATTCAGCCATCTTCAGTGAGAAGTCTGTTGCCACAGCTTTAAATGGCTTTTTCTTAGCACATGAGATGCTTTTGACACCGAATCCACAAACTCAGGATACAAGAAATGTACTATTATTATTTTTTTTAAATATTCATATTCCACTCTGTGGTAGAAACTTTATCTAGTCAATTCTGGGTTATCGCATTCAAATCTGAGAGTTCTGTCCCTTCCCTGAAGTTACATCCAAATTGAGGGGAGAAGGGCTGATTTTTCACTTAGAAGATAGAAATGGGATCGAAATCTGTTTCTCAGTCATCACTCAAACTGGCACTGGCTGATTTGGTCATTAGTCTATCAGGTCAGTTGCATCCTCCCCATCCCACCCCAAGATCTTTCCAGGTCTACTTCTGTCTCAGCAATGTTGGGACTCTCTCAGGCATACTGAAAATACTTGGTTGTTCCATAAACCAGCAGGGCATGACTTAATTCTATATAGTTTCCTCAGGCTTGTATGCCTAGACACTCTGTATGTTTACTCAAGTATTTATGCCGTTTCGTGTGTAAAAACCTCTATAAGCCTTACCACCTCTCTGACTTTATTTAGGAAACAGGATACAAGTAGATTTCTTGCAGATCATCCTAAGTCCAGTGAGATTTTTGTTTTGTGTGTTTCCTGTCTCTTTTGTCCAACCTTACATTCAATGCAAGGAAAAATTCCATACAGCTTCCATTTGGTGAGCCAACATTGTCTAGCTAATGCTCTAGTTTCAATTTCTGTTTTTCCCCTAGTGAGGGAAAATTCTCCTGCTCTGGGTACCAATCATATATTCTTTTCTGTCTTTTGTCTTATATCACGAACTCAGGTTTGCCTGGTTTTTAATCCATATTTAAACCTTTTTATGTTCTTTGCATTCCACTGTGTAATTTATTTCCTGAAACATAATTGTGGAAGGCTATAGTTTCCTGGTTACAGAGAAGAGTCACAAGACACAAGGATCTATAGGGAAGGGACATCAATTAATATCTGAAAATATTATTCTACCTAGACAACTGCCCTAGACAAGTGCCTTAAAAGTACCTGGAAAAGAGCGCTTCTAAAATTAGAGTTTTCTAGTAAGTGTTGCGAGAGTTCAATAGGAGGTCTACTTGAAATGTCCTGCTTTCTCCCTGCTTTTCCCTCCCAAATTAACTAATAATTCTATTTCATCCCTGCATTTTGAGTAAAGGCCACTCTAAAGCAAATCAGCACTATGAGAGGGAGATGACTGAGATAAAAAGCAAAAAGAATAATGCATTTGCTCTTAAAGCCCCTGTGTCCACTTAGGCCCTTCTTAGATTCAATCCTTTGGCCTTTGACAGAACAGAAGCCCAGGCCATGCTTCCACAGCAAAGAAGGGAGAACAGAGAATAGACTTCTGCACCAACCCTCATACCATTTCATAAAACAGGATGTGAAAGAGACGAGCATGGCCTCTTATGTTTTTAAGGCAAAGTATCCTTGGTTATCAGAAAACTGAAAGAAGAAATAAATGAGTAAGTAAACTAATGAGTGAATGAAAAAAGAAAAAGGGAGAAAGATGTAAAAGGCAAGGAAAATGAGAAAAAAAATGGAATTTGGGGTTTGTAACATGAAATACATTTGACTAAAAATTTCATTGCCTTTGATCAAGATTTATAAACTGTTAAATACATTTCATTGTAAGCATGGTTGAATGAAGCAAAATAATGTGTTGAAAGTAGGTCATAGGCTACAAAATATCATAAAAAGGAAGCTATTGCTATCTATTTTCACTAGTGTTACCATCAGTTAATTTTGTTATTTCAAAAAGATAGAAGGTACAAACTTATAATGTGAAATAAATAAGTAAATAAGTCCAGAGATTTAATGCACAGTATAATGAATATAGACAACAATATTGTACTGTAATCATCAAGCTTGCTAAGAGACTAGAACATTCGACCACTGAAAAGAAAGTATAGTTATGTAACATGATAAAGGTGCTAATTATCACTACAATGACAACATATATACATGTATCAAATTAACATGGTTTACACCCTAAACTTACACAATGTTATATGTCAAATATATTTAACAAATTTTTAAAAATGATAGAAGGACTTCACGTCAACCCATTAGCATTTGTGGAGGACCTGACGTGCCTGATTTGTAACAGAGCTTAGCGTACTCTCAAAACACAGAAGAATGTGGGAAGAAAGCCAATATGGGCAGTTGCTTTGTCAAGCAAGACTTTCCAGCAGATAAACAAACAAGAATGCAGTCACCCAAAGGAGCAGAAATGCCATAGCTGAAATTTCCAAACCAGTCAATGACGCTTAACATTTACAAAAGGCTGTGCATCTGGGAATTCACTCAAACGTTTTCTGTTCTATCTAAAGAAGCAGGCATGTGTACAGATTTAAGGCTGTGCCCAGCCATCAGTTCAGGAAAATAAATGCTTATATATTTTTTTTCATTCTGTTCTATTTCTCCTTCACTCTTTCCTTCTTAGTCTCCTTCTGAAAAGGCATCTTCAATCGATGGCCAAATGCACAAAATTCAACAGAATAGAAATAAATAGATGAAACAATCAGCATGAGATCAAAATGGTGGTAGAAAAACAAGGTAACACCAGGGAAAGGAAATGCAAACCTCATTGTTAGGTTGATATGTTGGCTCTGAGTATCTTAGTGGGCCATTGAGGCAACATGGTTGTCACAAGATTCACAATGTCTATGAGATAAACACCAAGCAAGTCTTCGAGAGAAACAATTCAAGTCGAAGCATTGTTGAGTCATTTGTTTTCACCACCCTACACACTGTAGGACCACTGCAATAGAAACTCCCAAGTTCCCATGCCACATAGCAGACACAAACTCCACCCTAATCTAAATCTATGAACAGAACATCTTCACTGACGTACCATTAAACACAAGGCACATTAATAGAGAATAATTCTCAACTTGCTAAGGAATATGTTTGTTATATCTCTAATTTGAAGCACTTGCTGCTTTAATAGAGGGTGGAGCTTTTTTGTTTTTACTTTATTTCATTGAAGGTTTTCTGTCTGTCTGTCTCATGATTTATAACCCTGGGAGGAGTCCGTTTTCGTGCTGTGACCCTGCTTTTGTGGGTGTTAATTGATGAAGTTTATTCTTGTTCCATTTATTGTCTTCTATGCCTACACTCTTTTATTACCTAAATGTCAGCCCTTTCTTGGTCCCACCCCTTCCCAGCTGTTCTGATATCCTTGTAGGGGCCTGAAGGCTGGGGTGGGCTGAAACTCTCCCAAATGAATGAGAAGGCAAGGGGCCAGTGTAAACTAGGCTTGACTGAGCAGGCTTTCATTTCTGAAAATTGGCCTTTCACTGCACAGTGGACGATTTAGTTCCTTCTATGGATATCCCTCAAGCTCTTTTCTGTGTGCCTTGAAATCCTTAGCTAGAACCTTGTAGACACCTTGACCTTCCTACACCCCTCAAATATTGGTACCCTAAGAGGAATTCCACCTACCACCTTCAGTCAGCTGCCTTGATTTACTCCTGCATCTGCTCTTTAAAACCTCAAGAGATTTGCATCTCACACTCTGCGTTAGTTTAATACTGTTGCCATAACAGATTATACAAATTTAGCAGCTTAAAACAACATCCATTTATTATCTACTAGTTCTACAGGTTAGAAGTCCAGCACAGGCCTCAGAAGACTAACACCGAGGTATCACGAGGGCTGTGATCCTTGCTGGGGACGCTCGGGAAGAACTCACCAAGAGTGTTGGCAGTCTTTCAGTTGTAAGGCTGAGACCCTATTTTCTTGCCGGCTATCAGCTGGGAGGCACCCTCAGCAACTAGATGCCTTTCTGGCCCTTGATGTGGGCCCCCACATTTCAGAACCAGCAACAGCATACTGAATCCTCCTTAGGCTTGGAATCTCTCGGATTTTCCTTTCTGTCACATCTCTCCTGCCTCCACAAGAGAAAATCTATGCTTTTAGGGATTTATGTGATTAGATTGGACTCACTTGAATCATCCAACATAATCTCCCTATTTTAGGGTCTGTAACTTTCATTAGATCTGCTAAATCTCTTGTGTCGTGTAAAGTAACATATTCACAGGTTCCAGGAATTAGGACATGGACATCTTTGATGGACCATTAATCAGCCTATTACATGCTATCCCAATGCTCAATTTGAAGGCCCCGTATAGTTCCCATTTGGAGTTTCTCAAACTGCCTTGATTTCCCAAGGGACTTTTGTGAAGTTCTGGCATTCTGCCTTTCAAGTCCCAGTGAAACTAGATATGGAAACCATGAGCCATTTCCCAAAGGCGTCACGATTTACCTTGTTTCTCTGTTTTCCTATGAGCAGTCCCACTATCTCCCAGAAGCACGTAAGTATCACGGATGCTGAGGTATGTTGAACAGCTCTCTCCTACCTGCCTCCTGCCCGAACCACCAAGCCAGATCTTTTGACACTTGTTTTTAATGGAGATCCTAGAAAAAAGACATACATCTCAAATTTGCCTAAGTAGCTATTATTTGCAGAAAAAATAAATACCACATTATAGCTCATGATTTTCTACAGGACAATTTATTACAAATACCAAAGCATATTAGTCTAGCACTCTAATATGACAGGAAAAGAGGAAGTCAATCTGGACTGTAAGATATCTGGAATTTTCTCTAGGCTGTGTTTGTTCTGAAAACTTAACATGTATCTAAAAATATGTGCTCCATTTAGCAAAGCCAGATGCAATTTGGTGAAAAGTGATGAGATCTGAATGGCCCAAATCTAAGCAAACTATTTAACATCAAAATAGTTTATCAAATTTTATGACATGCTTATCAAGTGTAAATCACGTGATTTTTAGATAATTATTTATATGTATTTCACACGTGTGTGTGTGTGTGTGTGTGTGTGTGTGTGAATCCATCTGTTGCTGGAGTGCAATAAGATAAGGCAAACAACAATTCAAGTAACCTCCCCACAATAATTCACATGTCTTCATGCTCTGGAGTCTGGCTGGATGGAATGACTAGCTACCAATTAACAGAATACAGCCTACCAGATGGGAATTTTTATAGTAAGATCACAGAAAGACTGCAGCTTCTATCTTGTATCTTCCTTCTTTGTCTCTCTTGGACAGCCCATCCTGAAGGAGGCCAGCTGCCATTTCATGAAGCCTATCTGCCAAGAGGTCAATGTGAGTGACTTTGGAAGAAGATGCTTACTCAACTGAACTTCGAAATGACTCTAGGCTTAGTCCAGTGCTGACTGGAACCTCACGGGAGACTTTGAAGCAACAAGCATACCTTCAGATTCCTGACCCATAGAAACTGTGAAATAGTAATACATTTTGTTTCAAGTTGCTAAGTCCTGGGGCAATTTTTTACATAGCAATTGATAATAAATATAACAGATATACACTCAGAGCTCAATTCAACCCTCCAAAGCAACACTGTATGGAGCATTCCTACCATGTTTCCCCCAAAATAAGACTGGGTCTTATATTAAGTTTTGCTCCAAAAGACGCATTATATTCAGGGGATGTCATCCTGAAAACCCATGCTAGGGCTTATTTTCCAGTTAAGTCTTATTTTGGGGGAAACACAGTAATAGTCTTTATATCCAAAGCACTCTATTTAAAACAGTTTGACTAAAAGAAAAAAAAAAAAAAAGAAAACTAATGATTATATTTTCCTAGTATAAAAATACAAGACACACATTTGGAATTGATGAGTTCGTCTCTGTTCTAAAGTAGCACTTGCTTGACCTACTATACTTGGCATCATTGTTTTCTTCTATGAACTGTAGGATCTGCTTAAATTTCTTAGAATTTACTAGCAACATATGAACAAAGAAGATTTAGAAAACTTGGCTATTAGCCTTAACTCCACTCTAAACCAACTGTGTATCTTTATCAATACTGTTTAATGTTTTTACAATCAGTAAGTCTAGCCACTTGTACTTCTTGTACTGACACTAAAATTGCTGATTTCTTCTCGATTAGGGGGTATCAAAACTCCTGGGTGTTAAAAGGGCTATATCATCAAATATCATTCATAGTAATGAGGAATAAAAAGCTAAAGTCAGAATGAGAAATCATGACATATGATTAAAATGTTTATTACTATAATTTCCTTAGAACTTTAATGGAGCTTTGAATTAGACATATATTAAGTCTCACAGATTAAATGGACTAAAAGCATAAAAATTCACATAAATAGAAATTTGAATATATAAGAAATATGAAAAAAAATTAAAACCTCATTAGTAATCAAAGAAATGCAAATTACCCTGTGAAAAATATCTAAGGGGATACTTTATCAAGTTGTTAATGATACAGAATAAAATGAAATACTGGTTATAACCAGAAGCTGTTATAACATGAGCACACTAATATGTTTCTGCTAGCAAGGAATTTCTGGAGAGCTATTTGTCAATGTATATCAACTACCCTAGAAAGTTTAACATTTTGATTCCTGAAGCCCACTTCTAGAATGATGGAATTTGAGATGTAGTCAAACACTAATGTAAAAGATATTATGGGAATATAATTAATAAGAATGAAAAAAAAAATAGAAGGAAGGAAAGAAGGAAGGAAGGAAGGAAGGAAGGAAGGAAGGAACCATGTGAATGTCCATTCGAGGAATGACATAATGAAATATGACAAAACCACATCATGAAGCATTATGCAGACATTAAAAATTACATTTTTAAAAACAATGTAATAGAAATAATAACATTTTATAAATGATTATCTTTAAAGACTATATATTTTGAAATATTATCTGATATAAATAATAGCATGAAAAAGTTTATGCTATATTTAATGATAAGTAAAAATTATAGCATACAAAAATATTAAAGATGGTCCTAACTTTACATACATGAAAGACTTAAAAGCTTACCTTTATGATGAGATTCCAGAAATTTAATTTTTCTTATTTGTACCATGTTAAGTGTATAACCTGAAAATAATATTTCCAATAAATGAACATAGATACTTCCTTCTCTCTTTCCTTTGATTCCATCTCAAAAAAAAAAAAAAATGCTTTTGCTGAATTTTAAGAAACCTGTCATTTAGTTTGAGTCTTACACATCAGTTTAATTCTCTGAAATTAATATCAAGGTCAAGATTTAAAAATTTAGGTCATCGCTGCATAGTTATAAAATTGGCATGCAACTTCCTTAGATGAAATTCTTTACTATGCTTATTTTTGAAAAGCTATAGGACTTCTGCAAATTAGAGTGCATAAAATAATGATGAAAATAAGTTGTAAAATTGATTTTTTAACTCTCAGAGGGAAAAACATTGGACATGATTAAAAGAATTGGCTACAAGGCCGTCTGAATTATCTTTTATTAAGTATTTCAGTGAATTATGGCTTCTGAAGAGGAAATAAAAGTGTGGGTTATTTGCTGTTTGAAATGTACAGGAATTTTATGCATTTGAGGGTTATTGGAGTAAAACTCATCCAGAAACTTTATTGTTACCCTCATCATTTTTATTTCAGTGATAATAACTCTTGAAATTGACCAATAAAAATTCCTTATTTTGAAATTCAAATATCAAGTTCAGTAGAAGTAAATAAATTCTTGAACTTCTGAACCTAAAAACAGATAGATGGAAGTACAGACTACATGATCTCATCACCATCCCCAGGAGGCTAGAATCATTTCATCCACCTTGGTTAATACTCTGACCTGTTCAAAAGCAAACAGAACACTAATGGAGAAAAACAAAGCAAGCCTGTGACAGGGCTTCTGAAATATGACATGCAGGTTGTTATCATTAAGTGGAAACATGCTCATTTATCATTGTGGGAATCACTAAAAATTTTTAAAGGAAAGAAATTATTATGATTGCTAGGAAGCAACACCACCACTACCAATAATACCAAAACGCTGGTATGATAGTCTCAAAAATGAAGGAAAAAGAAAGACATCATCAAAATGGTAGTGTGAGGTGAGCCTCTGGAAATCTTCCCTGGAATTTACAATAAACTGAACAACTATAACTCCACAAAGGACTCCCTGCACAGCGGATAGGCAACATGAAGAGTCTCACTACTGAATTCACCTAAAGGTGGGTGAATAGGGCGAGTGGGGGAGGAGGGAAGGGAGAAGTGCGATGACGGAGCCACGCGGGCGCAGGACGCAGACCTAGATCAATACTCCGAGTTTGCTGCATCCTGGAACAACTGCAGCTGTGGGAGAGGGAAGAACTCGGACTGCTAGGGCTCCACTTATGGCCCACAGGGCTGAGGGGACAACATATAACAGGGCTGAACCCAATGCTCACAGCAGAGACCTCGGAGAAAAGACTGAGGGAAGAAAGCTGAAAACAGCGGTTTAAGTCTCACTGCCGAGCAGAGAACTGAAGCCTTAGGCACTCAGACTAGCCGCCCCCTCCCTACCCTCGCCCAGCCTCCACCTCGCAATGCTAGAAGCGGAACAGTAGCAGTGTCAGATCAAAAGAACAGAATATTTGCAGTTCTGAGAACTGTGGTCCACAGACACAGATTCGCAGCCCAACTAATTCCAGCAAAGGGGAGGGAGCAGTGGAAGCAAGACCGTCTGTGGTGGTGGTTGCCACCATTGTTCTGGGCTACCTCTCACAACCCACCCCGCCTCTTTCCCCACCTATCTGGGCGGATCCCTGCAGGAGTAAACAGAACTGCTGAAACACACAGGCCCTGAATCTGGTGCAGGAAGAGCTTTTGGAACTTCAAAAGCTCTCTACATCCCCACACGGACATGACACCCTATGACCCAGGCAGATTGTTAACAGAGGAGAAGTCCGCCTTCCAGGGAATCCCCACCATTGTGTGAGAAGCTGGAATAGTGCAGAGAAAACATAACACTACAGTATGAGAGAGAAAAAAGGCTGCAGTTGGAGAGAAAATAAAACATTCTACCAACACCTACTGGAAAACAAAAGAAAGACCTCTTCCTATCAACCTGTTGCAGAACCCACTCCTGTAGATGTCTAAGAAAAGAAATAACAAATCATTAATTGCCATGGATAACCAAGGCAACAAGTCAACTCAGAAAGAAAATGAAAAGTCTCCAGAAAATGAACTTAAAGATATGGAAATACGTGACTTAAATGACAGAGAATTCAAGACTGCAGTTCTGAAAAAACTCAATGAGATGCAAGATAACACACAAAGGCAGTTTAATGAACTCAGAAATATAATCAAAGAAAGTTTTACCAAAGAGATTGAAATTTTAAAAAAGAACCAAATAGAATTTCTGGAGATTAAGCTCAATAGGAGAAATTAAGAATGAAATAACCAGGTTAGGTAGTAGAGTTGACCAGATGGAGGAAAGAATCAGTGACTTCGAAGATAGAAACCTGGAAATGACACGGATGGAAGAAGAAAGAGACTTGAGACTTCAAAGAAATGAAAGAACTCTACAAGAACTTTCTGGCTCCATCAGAAAGAGCAATATAAGAATGATGGGCATAACAGAAGGGGAAGAAAGGGAGAAGGGAACAGAGAGTATATTCAAACAAATAGTTGATGAGAATTTCCCAAACTTGTGGAAAGAACTGGATCCTCGAATCCAAGAAGCAAATAGAACACTTAATTACCTCAACCCCAACAGGCCTTCTCCAAGGCACATTGTATTGAAGCTGTCTAAAATCAACGACAAAGAAAGAATCCTCAAGGCAGCAAGGGAAAGGAAGACGGAAACCTACAAAGGAAAGCCCATTAGATTATCATCAGATTTTTCAGCAGAAACTCTACAAGCCAGGAGGGAGTGGAACCAAATATTCAAACTATTGAAAGAGAGAAATTATGAGTCAAGAATAATATACCCAGCAAAGATATCCTTTAGATATGAAGGAGGAATAAAGACCTTTCCAGATATACAGAAGCTGAGGGAATTTTCTAATACATGACCTGCACTACAAGAAATACTAAAGGAGGCTATTCAACCACCATCAACAGAGACAATTTGTGGCAACCAAAACATAAAAAGGGGGTGAGTAAAAGCCTAAATCGGAACACGGGAATGGAGAAAGTAAGCATGCTGAAGAAAATGGAATACTATATGTATCAAACTTTCTTTTACATAAATTTAATGGTAGCCACTCAAAAAAAAAAATTCAGAACTGAAATATATACTGTAATAAAAGTAGAAATAGAGAGAAAAATCATAGAATACCAACAACAAAAAGGCAAAGAAACAATGGAAACACAGACTTATCAGAAAACTAAAGATAGAATGATAGGAAATCCTCACATATCAATAATCACCATAAATGTAAATGGACTGAACTCACCAATAAAAAGGCACAGAGTAGCAGATTGGATCAAAAAACTAAACCCACTCATATGCTGTCTCCAAGAGACACATCTCAGCTACAAGGACAAGCATAGACTCAAAGTGAAAGGGTAGAAATTGACACTCCAAGCAAATGATATCCAGAAAAAATCAGGTGTAGCTATACTAATATCAGATGAAACTGACTTCAAGTGAAAAAGGTAATAAGAGACAAAGACGGACATTTCATAATCGTAAAGGGGACTATACAACAAGAAAACATAACAGTCATCAATATTTATGCCCCCAATCAGGGAGCACTGAAATATACCAAGCAACTACTAACAGAACTAAAGGTAGAAATTGACCAAAACACAATTATACTAGGGGACCTAAATACATCATTAACAGTTATGGATAGATCATCCAAACAGAAAATAAATAAAGAAATAGCAGCCCTAAATGACACATTAGATGAAATGGACATAATTGACATTTATAGAGCACTTCATCCTAAAACATCAGACTATATATTCTTTTCTAGTGTACATGGAACATTCTCAAGGATAGACCATATCTTAGGACATGAAACTAGCCTCAGCAAATTTAAGAAGATTGAAATCACACCAAGTATATTCTCTGATCACAAGGCTTTGAAATTGGATATCAACTACAAAAAAGAAAGCAGGAAAAACTACAAACACTTGGAGATTAAACAACATACTCTTAAAGAACAACTAGGTCAAAGAAGAAATTAGAAGAGAGATCAAAAGATACACAGAAACAAATGACAATGAAAATACATCCTACCAAAAATTTTGGGATGCAGCGAAAGCAGTTTTAAGAGGGAAATTTATATCATTACATCTCAAGAAACAAGAAAAATCCCAAATAAATAACCTCACGTTACACTTTAAAGAACTAGAAAAAGAAGAACAATGAAACCCAAGGTCAGCAGAAGAAAGGAAATAATAAAAATCAGAGCAGAACTAAATGAAATAGAGAACAAAAAGACAATAGAAAAAATTAATGTGACAAAGAGCTGGTTCTTTGAAAAGATTAACAAAATTGGCAAACCCTTGGCTAGACTCACTAAAATAAAAAGAGAGAAGACACTAATAAACAAAATCAGAAATGAAAAAAGGGAAGTTATAACAGATGCCACAGAAATACAAAGTATCATCCAAGAATACTATGAAGGACTATATGCCACCAAATTCAATAACCTAGAAGAAATGGACAAGTTCTTAGAAACATATAGCCTTCTTAGGCTGAACCATGAAGAACTGGAAAATCTAAACAGACCGATCACCAGTAATGAAATTGAATCAGTCATCCAAAACCTTCCCAAAAGCAAAAGTCCGGGACCAGATGGTTTCACTAGTGAATTCTACCAAACCTTCAAAGAGGATCTAATACAAATCCTGCTCAAACTCTTCCAAAAATTTGAAGAAGAGATAGTACTCCCTAACTCATTTTATGAGGCCAATATTACCCTGATATCAAAACCTGGTCAAGAGAACACATTCCGTGCTCATGGATTAGAAGAATCAACATAGTTAAAATGGCCATATTACCCAAAGCAATATACAGATTCAATGCAATGGGGATTCAATGCAATCCCCATAAAAATCCCAATGGCATTTTTTTTTAAAGAAATAGAACAATAAATCATCAGATTTGTTTGGAACCACAAAAGACCCCAAATAGGCAAAGCAATCTTAAGAAAAAAGAACAATGCTGGAGGTATCACACTCCCTGACTTTAGCTTGTACTACAGGGCACAATAATCAAAACAGCATGGTACTGGCAGAAAAACAGATACATATACCAATGAAATAGAATTGAGAACCCAGAAAGAAAAGCACATAAATACGAACAGATAATTTTTGACAAAGAAGCAAAAACATACAATGGAGAAAAGACATCCTCTTCAATAAATGCTGCTGGCAGAATTGGATAGCCACATGCAAAAGAATGAAACTGGACTGCTATCTGTCACCATGTACCGAAATTAATTCAAAATGGATCAAAGACTTAAGCATAAGACCTGAAACAATAAACTGCATAGAAGAAAACATAGGTACTAAACTTATGGACCTTGTATTCAAAGAGCATTTCATGAATTTGACTCCAAAGGCAAGGGAAGTAAAAGTCAAAATAAATGAATGGGACTATATCAAACTTAAAAGCTTCTGCACAGCATAAGAAACCATCGACAAAATAAAGAGGCAACAAACTGAATGGGAAAGAGTTTTGCAACCAGTGCCTCAGATGAAGGGCTAATATCCAAAATATACAAGGAACTCAGGCAACTCAACAACAAAAAAACAAACAACCCAATTGAAAAATGGTCAGAGGACCTGAAGAGACATTTCTCGAAAGAGGACATACAAGTGGCAAATAGACATATGAAAAAATGCTCAACATCACTAATCATCAGAGAAATGCAAATAAAAACCACAATGAGATATCACCTCACCCCAGTTAGAATGGCTATCATCAACAAGACAAATAGTAACAAGTGTTGGAGAGGCTGTGGAGAAAAAGGAACCCTCATACACTGTTGGTGTGAATGCAGATTGGTGCAGCCGTTAAGGAAGGCAGTGTGGAGGTTCCTCAAAAAACTATGAATAAAATTACCATATGACCCAGCAATCCCTCTCCCAGGTATCTACCCAAAAAGTGTGAAAACATTTATCCATAAAGACAAGTGTGCTCCAATGTTCATCGCAGCTTTATTTACGGTAGCCAAGATATGGAAACAACCAAAATGTCGTTTGATAGATGAATGATAGATGAATGGATGAATGAATAAAGAAGTTGTGATATATATATACAGTGGAATAGGACCATTTGTGACAACATGGATGGATCTTGAGATTATAATGCTAAGCAAAATAAGTCAGACAGAAAAAGCAGAGAACCATATGATTTCACTGATATGTGGTATATAAACCAGGGATGACAAGAGAACAGGACAAATGAGAAACAGGGACTCATGGACACAGACAGCAGTTTGGTGGTTGCCGGAGGGTGGGGGGGGAGGGGGGGATGAGTCTAGGGAGCATCAAATGTGTGGGGATGGAAGAAGAACTGATTCTGGGTGGTGAACGCACAATATGATTTATAGATGATGTGGTGCAGAGTTGTACGCCTGAAATCTATGTAACTTTGCTGGCAAATGTCACCCCACTAACGTTTATTAAAGCTTTTAATAAACTTTAATTAAGAAAAGAAAAGAAAGAAAAAGAAGAAATAAATCATATGAATAGTCCTAAACCTATCAGGAAAAGTTAATCCATAGTTTAAAATTTTCCACCAAAGAAAGGCCTATGCTCACATGGCTTTACTGGTGAAAATTGTCAAATACTTGGGAAAAAAATTATTCCACTTTCTCTTTTCCAGAAAATAGCGCAGAAGATACTTTCCAATACACTGTATGAGTCCACCATTTCACTGTACCAAAGCCAGACAGAGACATGATTAAAAAACTGAAAATTACAGACCAGTACCTTTCATGAAAATAGATGAAATCCTGAACAAAATATCGGCATATTGAGTCTAGCATTATATAACTAGGATACTACATCATGATATGTGGGATAGATCCTAGAATTGCATGGCTGGTTCAAAAATCAACCAATATAGCTCACTATATCAACAGATTAAAGAAGAAAAACCACAATTATCTGAATAGATGCAGAAAAAAAACTCTCCATCAAGCATCTAGCAGGAACTTGAAATATAAGAACCTTGCAACAACAGATATTTCTCTATGCATTCCAGTATAGATGACAGCTGCCAATTCATTGTCATGTACTTAGTTAACATGCATTGGAAAATGGTCAGTGGGCAACAAGAAGTAGAACTACATTTTGAGATTCACAGATTTCCAACCATCACGTCAGTGCAAGAGGCTGTTAGTAACTATGCTGGTTTCTCCTAATCAAACAAAGTCACTCTGTCCAGGCAACCCTGCTCCTCTAATCACTGTGAAAAGGCTCAGCAGGTGTCTCCAGGATGGAAAGTTCCTGTTGGTCTCTGATCACCTTGGAAGGGCTCATTTCTTTCTCAAATTAATTTTTTTTAATTTAAATCCACAAATCTCCAATCATTTAGAAATATTTGGCTTCTCATTACTTTATCAATTTTGCTAGTTATTATACTGGGATACCTTGGTTCTAACAACTCTTCACATCCTAACTAGAAGCCAAAAGTCTAACATTCATTTCTGAAATGTTTTTTATAAGTCTTTTTTGAACATATATTGGTTGGCCGTCTGTATGTCTAATCATATTTTTTTGTTTTCTCGCCATCTCATTCCTAAGCTTTGCAACATATTTTTTTCTCTCGAATTATAGTTGATGCCACTGAACTCTAGACTAAATAATATAATTTAGACTGATCTTAGTTTAGTTTAAGTCTTATTGCTTTTTTAATACTGCAAGAAATATTTTTTTCTAAACTTTTTGAGATTAAGTTGATGGCATGATGCTTCATTATCCCTGAGTTTTTTAGTGTGTGTTTCCTTAAAAGGAAGGAAGGAAGGAAGGAAGGAAGGAAGGAAGGAAGGAAGGAAGGAAGGAAGGAAGGAAGGAACAAAGAAACAAAGAAACAGAGAAAAAAGACATCTTCCCACATAATTATAATACAACCATCACAATAAGGAAATTAGCAATGATACATTATTATGAAATCACAGACTCCCATCCAAGATACCAATTTCCCAATAATGTTCTTTATAGCAAAATAATTCAGTCCAGGATCATAATATTGCATGTAGTTGTCATGTCTTTTTAGCCTCCTCTAATCTGGAATAGTTCCACAGACATTTCTTTATTTTCATAACCTTGGCACCTTTAACAATTATATGTTAGAATCTGTAGGATGTCCCTCAGATTAGGTCTGCCTGATGTTTATTCATAATTACATTCAAGTTATGGATTTTCAGCAGGACTATCACAGAAGTGACGCTGTGTTCTGTTCAATGTATCCTATCAAGTGACACATGATTTTGTTTCATCTCATTATTAGTGGAGTTAACAGATGGTAATCAAAAAGATTTCTCTTTCGAAAGTTACTCATTTTCCCTTTGTAATTAATAACTAGTGGTGGGGAAATTCCTTGGGACTATGTAAATATTCTATAATTTTTCCACTTTTACCAACTAGTTTTAGCATCCATTAGTGTTTCTCAACTGAATTAACTCTTTTTTTAACTTTAAGTTTCAGTTTTATTAATAAAACTCTGAGAATTTCAACACAGAATTATCAGATATTTTACTTTTTTTGTGAGAGCACATGAAACTATTTTCTCTAAAATTCTCTGCATTAAAATGTTGATAAATAAATCATTTTTGTTTTTTATTAAGTTTATTGGGATGACAATGGTTGGTGGAGTTATGTGGGTTTCAGGTGTGCAGTTCTGTAGTACATTGTTTGTGTGTTGCATTGTGTGTTCACCACCAAGTGAAATCTCCTTTCGTCGAGTTATGTTTGACCCCTTTTATCTTCTCCTGCCTCCTTTTTCCCCCTTTTTCCTCTGGTGGCCGCTCTGCTGTTGTCTGTGTCTATGAGTTTTTGCTTGTTTGTCTTGTTCACTTGTTGCTTTCAGTTTTATTTCTCACATATCAGTGAAACCATGTGGTCCTCAACTTAAAATAATTTAGTCTATTTATGCAAATATAACATGGTAGACACTAATAAGCAATACTAAGCCTGGATATCAGGAGGGGTATTACTAAACCTGGGATAATATTATATATGTGTATATAGTTATATAGCTGAGGATAAATATAATAGTGTCTGTAGATTCTAACACAGGAAGGATAACATGGCAAAAACACATTTAAATCTAAAGTGAATGAATAATAAATAGGGATTAATTTAAAAAAATGAAGGAAAGAAAAAAGGGGGGGAGAGAGAGAGAGAGAGAGAGAGAGAGAGAGAGATCATGTTTTTCAAAATGAAAGCTTGAAAATGTTTTGCTAAAGAATAAAAGAAGTCACAAATGTGAGTTTTTCTTGCATTTTTTTCTGGTCAGGTCTTCTCATGAATAGATGAGGTCATGATAAATTCACATTTACCTGAGTTTGATTTCCAAGGCAAGAACCTAATAAAGCTTAGACTATTATCAATGCAGATAAGTAACCAATGAGGAGGATTTTGTGTGTTTCATTTTGTTTTGTTTTGTTTTAATGTGATGGACTTAGGAAAAAGCAATGAACATCCTAGAACACCATGAAATAAAAGAATTCAGGATATATTCTGAGAATCACAAATGACGTATTCTTAACAAGTCAGTATGAGCATAGATACACACATAATTTAACTGTTAACCAGAGCTTAAACTACCAACCTACTTAACACACAGAAATGTTAAGTTGAGTACAGATAGTGTACTTGCAATGTGATCTCACAAAGTAAAATGCAAGACTGAGAAATCAGGAAGAATGCAACACAAAGGGGAGAAAACCAAGGTAAGGATGTGTTGTCAAGGCTACTGCTATAAGCAATGGGAGTCCTCTCTCCTTTTGTTTATTTGTTTTATTTGGGTTTTTTGTTTTGTTTTGTTTTGTGTTAGAATTTCTCCAAGGTCTTGGAGAAGTGAACAAAATATTTCTCAGAATGTCCACTCAAAGGGTTGACACTCGGGCATTTAGACACTGATTTCTGTCTGCCATTTTTTAAGGATCACTCATAGGGACATTAACATGCTAGCATGTACTGAGTGTGTGCTCCACAGCTTCAGAGAATGGCCTGGGGCAGAAAAGTGGAGCAGGCCTCTGAGCTAAGAGTACCATCATGCATGGGTGGCCCATCACTGCAGTGGCGAGCAAAGAGAGGTCAACAGCCACCAAAGCATCAGCTAAGCGGTGTTCATTCTGTGTTCATTCACATCCTCAATCCTGTCCTCTTGCTGGAAACCATACTAACAAGTGAGGGAATAGTACACAAGACCTAATACAGGGCCCACGCAATAGGTGACCAGCCAAGGAAGACTTTGAGCTGGGGCAACAATAAACTATTCTTTAAGAATCTACATTCACTCACAAAAGACCCAATGGCTGACAATAGTTTTACTTAGAACTAAGCAATGAAAGAACCTTATACTGCTATTTTCAAAACATATATATCCTTTGGGGAAGACAAATGGGTTATTTAATTCAGTTCAGAGATTTTTAAAGGCAGGGATTTTTCTCATCCATCTTTGTGTTTGTATCCCTTATAGTGCCTAAAACCCTGCTTTATAATACTGTATGTCCAAAATGTTAACAAGTAAAGAATGATTTGAACAGCCTACCTCATGAAAGTCTCTGATGGCACCTTGGTTACAGTTCATTCCTCCATCCTAGTGCTTATCATATTATATTTAAAATATCTCCTCATTTGTCTCTTCCTCCCACTAGACTGTTAGCTTATTAAAAGCAGAAAGTGAGATATGTTCTTGAGATTTCTTTATTTGGGAAGGCTTTGCTTCCCAAAGAAACAATTTTACCATATCAATGACCAAACTGTTTTACAAATCTTGTCATTTCACTAGTGTTTTTACTGTAAAGCACAACGTTTCAGCTGATTGATATTCAGTAAGTTTATATCAAGGTCATATGGATGTCAGGACGTTATGAAAATTCTGCACATTTCAATATAGTAAGCATTAGTTAAATAGGTACATTTTAAACTTTTTAAATGAATTAAAATTAAATATAATGAAAAATTAAGTTCCTCAGTCACTTACCACAAGTATTCAATTGCCACATGTGACAAGTGGCTACCCTATTGGACAGCAATTATAGAACATTTCTTTCCTCATGGCAAAACATTACATGGGGCAGTACTATCAGAGAATTTGGCCAAAAAAAAAAAAAAAGAAAAAAAAAACCCAGCTTCTAGAGTGGACCATTCACCTCTGAGGCAGGTCTAGCAAACTGAAGTCTGCAGCATGGGTGCTGTGCTCCTGGCAGTTTCTCCTCTTCACCTCTGTCTGAAGCACAGTATCACTTCTGGTAAGTAGTTCTCCTTGGTGCTTTCAGAAAACTGAGAACTAAATCCTATGGGCCACCCTTCCTACTTATATCCAGTGACAGATAAAGGCAAGCTGATCAATAGATATTAGCTGCGAATAACTTACAAGTAATGCTATTAGCTCTGGTCAGACTCCAATGTATTTTACTCTGTGTCTCGGAGGCTTTCTGGTGGTGTTCATTCCAGTAGTAAATGTGATACTGTTGTCTGAACTATTTGAGTTTTGCAGTTTCATTTACTAACCTTACATCTAAGGGGAAGAGTGCAATAACTTTCCTAGATTTCTTTGGGTACGCACTGCCTTTTAGGTTGAGTTTTGTGTTCAGATATTTAAACTCAAGTGACCTCTTGCTTAATTAACAGTTAGAGTCCTAAATCAACCATATCAAGACAGGAAATGCCAGGCTCAGTACACCATTTCCCTCTCTGTTCTAATTCTGCAAAACCACCTGGTGCTTATCTGCTAGAGACCAAGACTTGTTTCCTTCTGTTGGGTAAGTGAGCAATGATGACTGAGTTAGGACTATTTCAAAATGGCATGTAGACAGTGCCTATCCATTGCTGAAAGCAAAACTTTTTTTTTTTTAATTAGAGCAGCCAAAAACTATAAAATATCCAGAACATTTCTGGTAAATCCTAGAGCCCTGCTGTGGTGAGGTAAGTCCCACATGTAAACATAAATAAATCATCTTGTGGTTTGTACTCACGTGTTCTCAAACAGCTTTGTGTTTATTTCACTTTAACCAACACTACATTTAGCTGCTATTATCAAGATAGTTAGCCAGCATATAATTGTAGAATGGGAATTTTATTGTTGTTGTTAGCGAAATAATTACTTTGTTGAAACTTATAATCACTTTATTTCCTTGCATTTTGTTTTGTTTCTGGGGAGTGTGTGTGTGTGTGTGTGTGTGTGTGTGTGTGTGTGTGTGTGTTTTAATTGGGGCTCTTGCCTTGATACTTTCCATTGTCACAATTCCATGACCCTCTTGTCTTCTGGGAAATCATTTAAAATTCACATCCTTTTGGAAATCTTTTTGATTTACCAAGTCAAATTTTGATCAAACCCTCAATTTGTTTTGCAGAAACAATTTCTCTGAACAAGTGAGGGGCCATTCATTGAGTCTGGTATATGTGTCAGTTTCTGTATTCCAAATAACTGCATCTATCAGAAGACTTAACAGGGCATAATCAGATAATGATCACATAATATTTAAAATCACATATAAAAGATCTAACAATTCCAATTATCAGCAAGTCACTAACACAGGATATAAACAACAAAAGCAACAAAACATGTATGGGGGAAAACGCTTCTTAAAATAATTTTAATCTAATGCACAACCTTTCTCTGATTGCTATACATAAGATTAAGAAGTCTTACTTCAGATGAATGAAGGAGAAAAGTAAATTTGTTAGTTCTAATTTATAAAAATCATCAGTGAAAATGTTAAGAAAAATTAATGAAAAAAGGACTAATTTACATGCACATTTATGAATCATTATACAGTTTTCTCTTTTGAAAAATGGAGCAATGGAAATATGATCTGAAGGACTGGTGCTTTTTAAAAAGCCTATTGTGAATGGTCAACTACAAGATTTCATCAATTACTTACCATGGTATATGGCCAATACTATAGAGACCTCAAAGGGTATGGAGCATACTTATGACTTTTGATTTTCCACCCTGTGGATCTCTGTGTTTATTTTATTTGTACTCTTCTGATTGGATTGGAGTTATAAAGAATAAAGTTCAACCCACCTGAAAGAGCGTAGTTCAGCAGTCTCTCCATTTGTCCTTTCTCAGAGTGAAGTTACTCTGGGTTTTTACCCTAATCCCTTTCTATAGGTCCCACCATGGCAGCAGGGAATAAAGAAGGATCTAGATGTTGGCAGTATCATATTGAGACTAATAGCATCCCGGCCCAATCACAAACACCCTGCAAACCAAGAATGCCACATGGCCAAGAAAATACGTCTGTTTCCTCAAGCAAAATACAGCAAATCTCAATTTTTCTCTATCATTGTTGTGATACAAGGTGAGCTCTTTTCAAGCTGTATCCCAGGGATCACCTTTAGCCTTCAGACAAACGTATAGCTACAAACTAACAATATCACCATTCAGTGAATGGCTCTGTGAGTTCTAATGTGTCTCAACATTCAGACATACTCTTTCTACTTTAGCACACCTGAAATATTCTATCAGTAGAGATAGCTTGCCTTAGCTGCTCCGGTTAGAGTATACTTCTCTGCCCCAGTGGTGTTAGGCTTAGCCATAAGATCGGTTCTGGCCAATGGAATGTAGGGAGAATGATGTAAGCAGAGCCCTCACATATATTTGCATGACTTGGCAGTAATTAATCATGAGTAAAGAATAGAGCTTGTCCTAGAAAGACACTACTTGAAGCCTAGGATCCAGAAGAAAACATATGAGAAACATAACTGAACCCAACCCACAGCCTGTAATAAACCCACATAACCTGCAGCCTGAAGCAGAAATGCCTAGCTAAAAAAAAAAAGTGATGAGCCAAACTCCAGCTGACCCATAGATTCTTGAGCAAAAGAAAGAACACTCTTACTATAAGGAATTGTTTTTTAAATTGGTTTGTTATGCAGCATTATTGTGCCAATACCTGATCAACAAAGTATAGTTTGACACAACAATATGTCTCTAATTTCCAGGCCAGAAATTATACATCTCTGCCTTTAGTACAACTGCTAAGCGCATAAAATTGCCAAAGCCCTGCACAGAATCAAGATGTTTTAACCCAGAGAGAGCTCAGGAACAAAATTTGGGAAAAGAAATCAAACTGAAAATTACTCAAGTGACAATTAGATGTAATGGGGGTCAGGGGACCAGGGCTACCCAGTACAGTACTACCCAGTACCAGTCCCAGCGCAGTACTACCGCCATACATCTTGTGATCTCAGCAAATCAGTACTTTTTTTCCAAAGCCCAGTCCTTAGCTTTTTCATGTATAAAGTAAGGTTAGGCCTTGTCCTCTACCTCACACCTTTTATAAAAATAAACTCTAAATGGACCATAAACCTAAATCTAAAAATGTAAAATCATATAACTTCTAGAAGAAAACATAGGAGAAATCTTTGTGACCTTTGGTTAGGCAATATTTTTAAAATATGATAACAAAAGCTCAATCTATAAAAAAATTAATAAATTATACAAATTTTTTTAAAAAACAAAATTTTACTCTACAAATGATAATGTTAAGAGAATGAAAAGATAAGCTACAGATGGAGAGAAAATATTTGCAAGTCACATTTCTGACAAAATTTTTAAATCCAAAATACATAAAGAACTCTCATACTCAACAATAAGAAAACAAACAACCCAGTATAAGATCTAAACAGGCAAAAGATCTAAGCAGATATAAGGATAGCTAATAAGCACATGAAAAGATGCTCAGCTTCATTAGTCATTAGAAAAATGCAAATTAAAACCACTATGAGATATTATACATATTAGAACGGCTAACACTTAAAAAAAATAAACACACTTAACAATAGGTGTTGATGAGAATAAGGAGCAACTAGAACTCTCATGCACTGCTTGCTGTAAGGAACATAAAATGGTACAAACACTTAGGAAAACCATTTGGCAACTCATTGTGCAGTTAAACATACACTTAGCATAGGACTCAGCCAGCTCATTCTACAAAAAAAATTTGTTCACACAAACACCTATATACAAATGTTTATAGCTATTTTTGTTAAATCATTAAAAACTAGCAACACCCCAGATGTCCTTCAATCAGATATCCTTTATGGTACATCCATAAAATGAAACATCACTGGTAACAAAAATAAACAAACTATTGATTTACTTAACAAATGAAAGACTCTTAGATGTGTTTTGCAAAGTACAAGAAACCAGTCACAATATATTGCACATTCTGTGATTTCATTTATATGACATTCTGGGAAACACATAACTACAGGAACAGAGAACAGATCAGTGTTCGCCAGGGGTTAGAGGGTAGAGGAAGGGTTAACTATAAAGAGACAGCACAAGGGAATTTGGGGAGTGATGGAACTGTTCTCTGTCACAAACTATGGTGGTGGATACATGACTGTACGCAGTTGTCAAAATCCAAAGAACTATATACCACAAAGAGAGTTTCACTGTACATAGATCAAGAATTTAAAAAAATAATTTTAAAGTAAACAAATATTTTAAATTACATTAGGCTACATGACCTTTAATGTCCCTTCCAAACCTAAGTATCAGTGACATACATACATACATCATTTTCTTTAACTTTTCTGTTTTGTAAGATGATACTCCTGCCATGAGTGAAAAGCATCATTTCAACCTACTTTGTTTTCTCTGCATGGTCATAATGAAATATCTTCTGCAATACTTTTGGGACACTGTTACAGGTTTTGTTTTTCTGTTTTGTTTTCTTCTTCCTAAAGAGGAGGTCACTGGACATTTGCCAGTCCATGGCTTGTGTAGGACAGTGTTTGCATTGGGCACATGTACATTTCAGTTAATCCATAGCCATGAATCCATCATGTGACACAGAACTTGCACAGCCAGGAGGCAGTCCGTTTATCCTAAGAGCATATGTGTTTTTCTCCAGAAGGACTTCCTCTTTTAACTTAAGATAAAAATGATAAATCATTTTCATGCAGAGAGTACATGCTTTTGGATGTGACCTAAGAGCAAACACAAAGGCTTTCCCTTGCTGTTTGGAACCTGATCCACAGACCTATGGTAGCCAGATTTCAAGATGATCTTGCCTCCTGGAATCTGCACCCTTGTACAGTCTCTTCCAATATTGTACCAGGGTCAGTCTCTGTGACCGAGAGCATTTGGAAGAAGTGACGGTATGTGACCTCCACAATCAGGCTATAAAAAACTGCTCTTCTTATTTGGGTGTGCACCTTCTCGCTCTTGGATTACTCACTCTGGGGAAGCTACAGCCTGAGACAGCCTTTGGTGAGGCTCATGTAGTAAGGAACTGAAGCCTCCTGCGAACAACTGCATGAGTAATCTTGGAAGTGGGTCCTACCCATCTCATGCCTTCATAGGAAACCACAATCCTGCTGACAGTCTAACTGTAACTTCTTCAGAAAGTTTGGCCCAGTACTACCCAGATAAGCTTCTCCCAGATTTTGACTCACAAACACTGCAAAATAATAAATTTTTGGTGGGGGTAATTTATTATGCAAAAATACATAACTAATACAATAATATGTCCCTCACATACATATTCAAACAAGAGTTTCTGAGTTGTTGGCCTTTCCACGTCAGTGAACTCGGCTAAGGATTCATACCACTTGGCTACTTTTAGCTATGGTTTTGTATGACCAGTTTTAGCTCTTTATCATTATTGAAGATGTAGATACTCTAGTTTTTAATTACTCAGCGATCTGCATGGATGGAAGGTTTTGATAACAGTTTGTTCATTGGCTTTTCTTTTTTTTCTGTATTCATATCTCATTTTACACATCTACTTTACTACATGTGGCAAATTAAAGATGGCTACAGATTCTTTGAAACATGTCCCATCTAGATGTGTGTCTATTTCTCCTCCTCTTGAACCTGGGCCTGATAGAATTGCTTTAATGCATACATTACGGTGTAAACTACACTATGCCAGTGTGGACCCAGAGATTTAAAAAACTTGTAGCTTCCTTCTTGGTCTCTTGAGCCTGGAGCAACAGCCATGAAAGAGGTCCAGTCACACTTCTGAAGAGACAAGAAAGAGAGGTCCTGAATCTATGTGGAGAGAGGGGACTCAGTAGAGCCCAGCCTTCCAGGCATTCCTATAAAAATGCTGGGTACGAGTATAACTGATGCTGCCGTGACCCTCCTAACCAGCTTGATCTTAGACGAACATCAAGTGATTCCAATCAGAGCTATGAGGAGTGGAAAAACCACTAGCTTAACTCTGCACAGATTAATAATCCTCAAAATTAGGAGAGGGAATACAATTGTTGTTGCTTATATCACTAAGTTTTGTGGTACAGAGAAATATTATACACAATTATAACTATGTAATTACATAAGTAATCATTATATATATTATATATGTCAATATATATTTTTTCTTATAAAAAGATATAACCAGAATATTACCTATCAATTTTATGTATCTTTTAATACATATTGTCCCTTATATGTTTTTAAAATAAATTCTAAGGCTCCTAAGTTCTGATACTTTACACATCTGTCATTAATTACTTTTTTTTTTTAATTTCATTTTTATTTTCACACTCTTAATATTGTTTCACTGGTTTCAGCATCATTTCCTTTTATTTTAAGTTATTTATTTTTTCTATTAGAAAATGTATTCTCTATTTCACTTTAAGTTCTACTTATTTTTAGTCTTAAAAATGTTAATATCAGTGGTTAAAACTGGAGAGCTAAGTGGTATTCAAAGGAGAGAAGAAAACGTTAGTTTTTATTTTTTATTTTTAAGTAGTTTTAATATTTATAATAGAAGTCTGTTTGCATATTGTATATTTTAAAGGAAGAAAGCAAATGGCCAAAAAACTAATCCTATTTATTCTTACTTTTAGTGTTTTAATTTCCAAATTCATATTTAATTTCATTATCAAGTTATGGTTATACTGTTATTGGTAACTTAGAACATTTGCATTCCACTTTATTCGAATATACATCAAACTCTCCTGTACCCAATTGTTACAAAAACTTAATTGTGCAAGTCATATCTATGAAAGATTTACTGAAAGACCAGTAAATGCATCCATTTTAGTCTTAAGGGGGGGTAAATTTTTATCCCTAAATAAATACAATGTATTAAAACACTATGTGCATTAGGATATTATTAAATTGGGCTTTGGTGTTGTATAATATTTTGTTAAAGTTATTATGATATGCAGACACACTGTATTAGCTGACTGACCAATTAGCACAAAGCAGCTTAGAACAAGATATTTGTAAGCTCATGGTTTCTGTGGATAAGGAATCTGGGCATGGCTTAGCTGGCTCCTCTGTTTCAGAGTCTTCATAAGGATGCCATCAAGAAATCAACAAGGGTTAGGGTTTCATTTAAAGACTGGCAGGTAAGGATCAGTTTCCAAAACCACATGGTTGAAGGGTTTAGTTTCTTGCTCACTGGTGGCCAAGGCCACTCTCAGTTCCCTGACATGTAGATGTGTCCACAGGACAGCTCACCACTTGGCAGCTTGTTTCAACAAAGCCAGCAAGGGAGCCAGAAAGAGGGAACAAGTCAGAATCTCAGGTAATCTATCCATGGAAGTGGCATCCCTTGTCATCATTGCCTTATTCTACTGGCTAGCAGCACGTCATACGTGTAGATCCTGCCCACAGTCAAGGGGAGGAGATTACATAAAGGCATGCTTTACACAAGGGAAGCACAGATCACTGGGTGCCATCTTAGAATCTGTTCGACCCACACACATATACATATAAATACCTCTTGAAGATTTAGAATGACACAGTTGAAGATCATTTGCTGCTGACAAGTCCTCTTTATGAGGACACTCAGGGAGTTCTCTCTCAGTCCCTAGTAGCATTCCTGAGCCACTGGTATATTTTATTGTGCTGTTTATAATTCTTTGCTTTGGCAGCTGAAAAACTCAGGCCCGAATCTGCAGCTTATTTCTATGACATAGAGATGAGCTTATAGAATGCACTTCTAAGCACAGTTTAAGCTACACTTAGAGTCACCTTACTATCCCACACTTTCCCCATTTACTATGCTTCCTATCTTTATTTATCATCTTTCTTAGAAAATGTATTTCCTTAAACCACCTCAATTCCTTTTGTAAACCTGAGACAGGAAGAAATAAATATATAAGCAACCAAATAAACATGAATTCCAAATATTTTAGTAATGATTCTTAAAGGACGGACATTATCTTCACTTAAGCATCATATTTTGCCAAATTCAAATAGTTTATCTGATTCAATATGAAAAATCTTATAAACTATATAAATGTTGGTGTTAGAAATTTTCTTTGCTATTAATTAGTTGACTTCTCAATTTTTTTATTATTAAACATCAAACATTAATCTTTTCCTTAAGAAGGACTGATTTTACAATGACTTAGTGAAACTAGTTCACTTACCTATAGCTATATATAAATTTAAAGGATATAATAAATAAATCTATCATTTCCTAATCTAATAGAAACTAAAATTTTGCATATTTTGAATCAAAGGGAGATTTTATATGAAGACATTAAAATAAGTCACTGTATAAGAAAAAAGGTAATAAAATATACCCAATGTTCATTTTACTACGATTAAAGTTGGATCACACAGAACACTCAAATATTTAAATTTATATAACAGAGAACACCAGAGAACCTAAATAATGTTTTTGACTACAAAGATATAATCAATAAAAAAGAAAAAAGAAAGGAATATAGACTTTGAAGAATTTCTTAAACGCCAGTCTTTCTAAACAATTAGAGAAATTCTGCCTAATCTGATCAAACTAGTCCTCAACTAGTACTAACATAAATGACTACATTAATTTAAGTCAATATTTTTATAAATATTTCATAACGATATGTAAAATATATACAAGTATTGTTAAAGCCAAGACACGAGCTATTATAGAAAACATATTCCTAGAAAATCTGAGCTGAGCTTGGTGTGTTTTTAGAATGCTACTTGGAAGACAGAGAAAAGATGCCACATTTTCAGATTAAAGCATGCGTGGTTTGTCTTTTAGAATTGGTGGTGACAGAAAACAAGGGTTGTCTGACAAGCTAGGTTAAGGAAGAATAGTGAATTCAGTCTTGCTACTGGCTGAAGATCAGCAAAGCACAGCCCAGTTTTCTATAATCCTTGAGACAAAGATTAAGAACATTTATCTTTAAATACATTGTACAAGGGTTGATTTCCCCAAAAGTCTCAGGTGAATGTGCAATATGATGTTTCCAGAGAACCGATCTTTATCGTATTTCTACAGAGAAACCAGGTGTACAGGATTTAAAATCTCCTCCAAGCTAAGTAAAAATGAGTCAGCACTTGAGGTTTTACAAAGCATTCAAGACTCTGCACCCCAAGGTGTTAAGACTCATGACTTTACCTGACTTCCTACTGTAGGATTTTCCCAGAATATTTGGCTGAGCCAGAGATCAAACAATGGTAGATTGCAGATTTGGGTTTCTAACCAATTGTCTGCTTCTCTGTACTCTGCTTTCTGTTCTGACTCTGAGTATTTACTTCCCTGATAATATCAGCATATCTACCAGCACACTAGTCTGTGCTAAAAGTGAATAAACTTCCTTGAGGTGCCTGTCTCCCCAACTATAGAAAACAGAATCCCTTCTTATGATCCAGATTAAAGCACTCACATAGAAAGACTTCTAGCCTAGAAATCACAAAACTTCAGCTCCAGTCCTACCTTTCCCATTAGCCTGGGACAAGTTACCTGACTTCTGTAGGCTTCAACTTTTTGTTGTCACTCTGAGGAATTTGGAGTAAGTCAGATATTTTTAATGAAGAGTCATGGACTCAGGGAGGTGGTAATGATGGGGGAGAGAGCTACGAACACCTGGAAATGTAGTACAATTATTAAGTTGCTCTTTTTTTTTTTTTTTTCAAAGAAATGTTAACCATACTTTCAAAGATGTTTGTGACTTAAAATTGTTGATTCACTCAACTAAATACTTGTATTCTATAAACACATTGAATACGTTCAAGGGATTAGTTTGGCAAAGTGAGAAACACAAAATGAGTGAGACAAGTATCCAAACCATCAACCAAAGGTACAATATATTAGCACCACAGAGAAGAACAGACTGTGGTAAATGTTTAAAGAGTGACACATGACAGTTAATTGGAGATGGGGAAATAGGAATTAGAGAATGTTTCAGGAAAAAAATAGTTCAGGTTTGTGTATATGAAGGAAGCAAAGCATTTCAAGTAGGGGGCATAACATGAGCCAAACACAGAGGCCAAATACCCTGTGGTATGTGAGGAAACACATGTATTCTGATACGTTTGGTTAGAAGATTGGGTGTGGGAAGAATGAGAGGAATAAAGCAGACAGCCAAAAGTAAATAAATAAACAACACATGCACATGAAAATGGGGTCCTGGATAAGACTTCTGCTAAGTCTACCCCAATGCTTGGGCCTCTCAGTGGCTTTGATTTTGTGGGAATATGTGCTTAACTTCCAGTAATGCACAAAATCTCACACCTAATATTCATACATAAATGATAATAGATAGACAGAGAGACAGACATAGGGATAGATATAAATATCTAGATAGATATACACCCTCATTTCTATTTACAGAATTACTATGTATCTATTGATATAATCCATGTTGTATAAAAATATGCACAGTAGTCCCCCCTTATCCACGGATTCACTTTCTGCAGTTTTCAGTTAGCCTCAGACAACCACAGTCCAAAAGTATTAAATAGGAAATTCCAGAAATAAACAATTTGTAAGTGCTAAGTCGTGCACGTTTCTGAGTAGCATGATAAAATCTCGTGTCGTATTGCTCCCTTCTGCCCGGACGTGAATCATACTTGTCCAGCATCTCCACACTGTAAACACCACCCACTCTTAGTTCACTTAGTAGCCACCTTGGTTATCAGATCAACTGTCACAGTATCACAGTGCTTGTGTTCAAATCACCCTGATTTTACTTAATAATGGCCCTGCAGCCATTCATATAACTTTTATTATACTATATTGTTATAATTGTTCTACTTTATTATTAGTTGTCAATCTCTTATTGTGCCTAATTTATGAATTAAATTTTATCATAGCTAGGTATGTATAGGAAAAAACATAGTATATATAGGATTTGATACGTACTAGCCTCGGTTTCAGGCATCCTCTGGGAGTTTTGGAACATATCTGTTGTGGATAAGGGGAAACTACTGAATACACACACACACACACACACACACACATACATACACATATATATAAATATATACATATGCATATATAACAACTGTATATGTGTATATATATGTACATACACAGTTAATTCTCATTATTCATAGTAACTATGTTCGGTAAAGTTGCTGTGAACACTGAATTAGCAAATGCGGAACCATTGCTCCTAAAGGATTAGGTTCCTGTGAGCTCCGATCACATTTTCATCAACCTATCAACACACAATTTAGTTTTATGTGTGTTTTAATTTAAAGACACCCTTATATATATCATCAATTCTTTGAACTCATGGCCAGCAACATTATAATTAGTTATCTAACACACGTGTTCTCCATGAGGTACAACATATTCTTCTTGTGCTTAGGAGCACTAGACAGCACTGTAGCACTACTGGGGACAATTTTAAACACAGAAATCAACAAAACCGACAAAAATGCAAAAATCATGACACGAAGTAATTCATGGAAGTATACTTTTTTGCAGGGTAAGAGCTAAAACAAAAAGGCAGAGTACTGCATTGTTTAACCCCAACCAGGAAAATGTGCATTAAGCAATTCAATTTTCTTGTCATTTTGCACATGTTGGTGAATGACTGCAAAAGTGCCACGAGCATTGATTTTGGGTTATAAATTTTAATGAGCATGTGAATTTGCAAATATTAAATCCATAAATAATAAGGATAAACTGTATATGTATATACCATGTTTTCCCAAAAATAAGACCCAGCCGGACAGTCAGCTCTAATGCATCTTTCGGAGCAAAAATTCATATAAGACCCGGTCTTATTCTACTATATAAGACCGGGTCTTATATAATATAACACTATATATTATATATTATAACATTATATTATATAAGACCAGGTCTTATATTATAGTAAAATAAGACTAGGTCTTATATAATGTTATACTATATAAGACCCAGTCTTATATTAATTTTTGCTCCAAAAGATGCACTAGAGCTGATTGTCTGGCTAGGTCTTATTTTCGGGGAAATATGGTGTATATATATATATATATACATACATGTACATGTACATGTATATGTATATGTATATGTATATGTATGTGTATGCATACATATATACCCTACTTGCAATGTGACAGAATTACTAAATAGGAAAATTCATGCATTGTAAATGATGTTATTTGATTGTCTTCTAAATACCTTCATTACAATTGTGACATTATCATTCTAGCCATTAGCCTTCTAGGCTCAGAAGTGTTTTGTAAACAGATAGAAAACAGGTCCATCTCTTGGAAACAGACTCTCATTAACCAGCTCAAGACAGATGACTAAATTCAGGAAGCCTGTACATTCCTTTATGAACAAAACTACCCAAGGAACAAGGCATTATAATTCTCTAGCAAGCATCTTGTTTTTCCAGTAACTGTTCCAAATGGGAGATCAAATAATACTTTGAAGGAGGCTTGGTAAGGATAGAACTAGAGAATTCTCATTATATGATTTGACTGCTAGCAATACTAAGTATCAAGCCAAAGGAGCCAGGCCCTTGGTACAATGAATAATTAAGCATTTGGTAAGTTAATATTTAAAATGTGCTTTGGATAAAGTTACCCAAGTATCTGTTTGGTTATGACAGCCTGGGTTTTTGACTATATGGTGGACAAATAGTTTTGCAGCAGTGTCTTAGGAAAGCAGGCTTGTGTTCAAGTGGCATCCATATTTCCCATTTTATAAGCTAATATTTTTTCTTCTGAGAAAAAGTCCATAGAGAAAAATAAAATCATTCTTTTCCTACTTGACCCAAGGGAGAAAGTATTGTAACCAACCTGTTGAAAGTGAGGCTGAATTCAGACAGAGAGAAATGGAGAGAGAATCCGGTGACAAAGAACCAGATTCAGATACTGATGACTGTCCATTCCCTGCAGATCTCTACGTGACAGGCAGGTATCATCAGGAATGAATATTAATTATTCCCTCATCCCTCTCACCTAGCCCTACCAGTCTTACCTTGAAAATGTGTCTCAATGTATGCACATTTCTCCCTACTCCTTACTTCTGGTACTCCAGCCACTCTGAATTCCTTTAGTCCTTGAAGGATCCAATCTCTCTCCTTCCCATCAGTCTCTCTACTTGAAAAGATTGCCCTTTAACTCCTCAACAGATTACTAATCACCCTCCCTCAGGCCCCAGCTAAAATGTTTCCTCATCAACAAGGCCACTTTTGTCTCGTCCATCTGATCGTAAGTGGCCTTCGTAGACAGGTCCCCACTTTTCATTTCTTTCCCATACTTACACAGGCTGTAGTGGTTTTGCTTATTTACTTGTTCACATAACTATTATCTAGCTCAACCCCCTAGAATGTAAGCACCTTGCAGACTAGAAACACATCCCCTCATTCACTACTACATCCCCACAATCTAAAAATGTTTGCTTCAAATCAGATACTCCCTGTTTGTTGAACAAATGAATGTGAAGTCTACCTAAGTCACTTATTATTCTTAATCATCCTAAAAAATACATGAGTGAAATCATAGTTTATAACTACAAGACTTCAAACCTTTGGTCACTCTTTATGGCCTTTGAAATGGAGGTCAAGACAGTTCTACACATAATCCTAATCATGCTGGTAAATCTGGGAAGTAGACTACTGAATGCCAGTTTTCCAAAGGTCACCAGCACAACCTGCTGATAAATCAAAGCTAGTTTATTGCTTACTGCCATAATGGAGAACGCTTTGGCCTTGGAGGGATAAGGCAAGATTGGAATTTATTAAGAACTGGAAGTTCCGGTGGGTCTTTCAGTGGGTCTACTCCTTCAGTAATGAAAGGAAGGGCTTGATTAGGACAATACAGGCAACTTTCTGGACTAGTGGAAACAGCAAGGTGAGAATTTAACACAAGGGATTCAAAGAATTTTCTAGTAATGTAGACTACGATTTTTTCAGGGGGTAGGGGTTTCAGTCTTCATTGGTCAAGCAGTGTTGGGGGTAGATGATTTTGATTCTCAGGGTGAAGTTTAGATCACAGTAACACCCTATAGATACCATTTTCCCATAACTAACCCAAACCAAGGGTTTAGCAACTAAGTGGATTACCTTTCCCCAGCCCTCAAAAATATACATTTTCAAAAAAGGTTTCCAAGAAAAAGCTTATATATTTAACTTGAAGTAGGACTATTTTAAATGAGCAGGAAATAGAGACTGTGTTCAAATCACCCTGCTGCTCCTGAGACAACCTTGAGGATGGCCAATTGCAATAAATTAATAAAAAGAATTCCATAAATGCATGTTAATCTTTAGTCCATTCAGAAAAAAATGATAAATTCATTTAAAGGTGTTTCTTTTAATTTTTCAAGTATAATAATATAACACAAAACTTCTAAAGCAATGTAATAAATGGATATATAACCTGTTTAATATGAGACCTAGTCTATGTATATCTTTTAGTGCTTAATCTAGGTCAGATACTTTGTACTGCATAATCTATGAAGTAAAGAGTGACTTTTGATCCAATTGCTTGATGAAGTCAATTAAATGATATGTTTGACTGATTGTATTTCTCCCCCTTAAAAATAACCTTACAGACTAAATATATCAAAACATCAATGGAATATTTTGAAATTACTTGTAGTCATAATTTAGGATATTTTCTCTTGTGTGTCAAAAAGTCCCAAAGGAGATTTTTACAGGCACCCATTAATCCTCTCAAGATTAGAATAATTTAGGTTGAACCATATGATATAGCCATTCTGAAGGCAAAATCAGGCAAATATTGCAATTTCACACCAGACAATTTAATAGTATTTGAGAGCTAGATGGGATCTTAAAAATTATATGGTACAACCAAACTTCCATCGGAAATTAAAGCTTATCAGGGAGAAACAGGTTGCCAGAGTCAATCACTCAGAGCTTGACTCAGAGCAAGAGTTAGCTCTGAGAATCAGATGTTCTGACGTTTGTCCCCTTGCCTTCTGCCCACAAATCGTGTCTTGACTTCCTGACAACTTTTTTAAGCAAAATATTTTAAAAACAAGTGTTGCCTTTGGGACAAGCTAGGCTACTGATTTATTCAGTATGTTTAGCTTGGAGATAGCTGGATGATAGGACACTGATTTTTGCTTCAGTTCTTAATATTATTTCACAATAGTGAGGTTGTCATGTTGTTCCCGCTGGGGCTCACCCCTTGGGAAATTTATTTTGGAATAGCTCATCTTTGAAGTAGCTCATTGTCCTTTAACTAAGATTCACTGTGCCCAGGCACACAAGAAGTATTTCTGCTAATTGGCTCATGATACATACACGACTCACTTAAAAGTCATTCACAACACTTTTTTCAGCACTGATGTCTGTGGAACGGTTCAGTTCCTTAGGGCATTTAAACAATGTCAGCTCAAACTGATACTTTTCCTAGAATTCCTTTTATAAAATTCTTTCAACAGGTTAAAAACCACTGCATAATTCAAGAGGGAGTTGCTTTTACAAATGTTAATGGGAGTCTGCTTGTGTCTATTTGCTCAATTTACATCAGACTCTGCTTGAATCACAGGGCAAGGCATCAGATGCTCAGGGCAGCATTCCCTGCATCAGCCTTGTGTCCCTGTGGCTGCACACCATGATGGGGGAGTGTAACAGCTTCAAGGGGAAACGAGCATACTTGATAACTCCCATGCTATTTGACTGCATGTTTATAACAGTGCATTAGAAAGAAAACTTCCCCCTTTATGCCTGTGTTTGTCTTTATCTGCTGACTTCTGGCTCTCCAATGTGCCATGTTTTAACTACCTAATATTGAATATCTACTCTTTTTTATGATATTTGATTACATGTAATGAAAACTCTTGTTAGAAATTTCTGAGACAGCTGAAAATATGAGTCTAGGGTGACAAAAACCATGCATTTCCAGTTGAAGGTCCTGAACGTGTGAGTACATCTGTGGGGACCGAGTCCCAGAGAGCAGTTTCCAGGCTCTCGGCCTCACGTGGAAAGGTGCTGGCTCGGGTAGTAGATGGCCGTCAGCTGTGGCTAGTTGGCCGTCAGCTGTAACCAGTTAGCCAATTAGCCACTGATATAGCTGCCACGGCTGTGTTGGTTGGTCAGTCGGTTGGTTGGCAGGCAGAGAAACGGACAGCAGGTTGCAGGTCATGTGGATCCAGCCTCCAGTGACACTACAGTGCTTCTAGTGAGACTATAGTGGTATGACTCCCCTACCTATGGCTCCGTGGGTGTTCCTTTTTGGCCTAGCCATATCCTGCGTTCTTATGTGGGGAGTGAGACTAGAGACCCCGCAGGGTGCCTCGCACGACAACATCTATTCAATATTGTAGCAAGGTATGACATTCACAGCGAAATACTTTATGATAGTAAGGTCGAGGAGAAACTTTTTCCCTCAGATCTGGAGATAATTGTTAAAATTGCTCAGTGCCCAACAATAATGGTATTCCTAGGAGTTCTAAGGTATGTTTATGGTTAATAATTAAAAATACATTTAAGAATACGGATTACACATCACTTTTGAGAGCTTTTGCCTCTACCAAGCAACCAAGATATTTTTGCCCACAACTGTCAATTTTGGAAATGGAAATGTTTGCTATTCTCTTTCCCTATTTCTTTTCTTGTTTCTTGATCTTAATCTCATGTTTTATTTGTGCTTGGTTTGTAGAGATGGACTGGCAGAATTCTGAAGCATAAGAGATGATCCTGGAACCTCAGTCGGTATTCTTTTTTTGTAAGCTCTAAGGACTTAAATAAAAGAATGGGGATAGTAATAGAGCAAAACTGCAATAACCTGCTCATCAGTGTACCCTGTATTGCGTTTCTTCCCTTCCCTGTCTCAGAACTTAAAGTGCTTCTTAGGACTAACCCACAATAAACTATTTACACTCAGTCCTTTTCTCAGGGTCTGCTTCAGGGTAAACCCAAACGGTATATTTATTAAATGTGATATCCTGTCAGTTAGATGTGTCGCAAATATCTTCTCCAATTCTTTATCGTGATTTTTCACTTATTGATGTATCTTGATTGACAGAAGTTCTTGTTTTTAATGAGGACAAATTTATCAATCTTGTCCATTAAGGATCATGCTGTTTTTTACTTAAGTATTTTGCATCTACGAGTTCATGAAAATAGTATCTTACAGTATATTCTAGAATTTTATTGGTTTGCCTTTCATGTTGAGATTTAAAAATGTATCTGGAATTACTTTTGTGTATGGTGTGAGGTAAAGATCAGATTTATCTGGGGCCTTTTTCATATGAATATCCAATTTTCCCAGTAACACTTGTTAAGAAGACTGATCCTTTGTGCCTTTGCCACACATAAATCAGGTGTCCTTACATACTCTGCTCTGTTTCTATGAAGCACTCTATTCTATTGCAATGGTCTATTTGTCTGTTTGCATGACTTTCTTGTTCCTGCTTACTCCTTTAATGCAGCAATATTTGGGATCTCATCCCAGTGTAAGTGGACCCACGAGGGTTTATTCCCACTTGTCAAACCTGAACCCCAACATGTCTCTATTAACCTCACTGTTGAAAGTGCTGCCAAGTCTCATCTCATGTTTACCAACCACAAAATCAGCAACCTTCCCCAGAAGAAAAATAACCCCCAATGTCCGTGGCCTCTATGCTCCCCCAAATACTGGTCCAGTAATTCTCCTATCTGGTTAACATTTCAGTTACTTCAAGTAGACCTTAACACGTGTTTTGACCATATTTTCCCATTGTCTTCAGCAGGAGGGTTGTCCCCAATTACCTAGTCTGCCACTACCAGAATCAGAAATGTCTATATTTTTGCCTAACATAATATATGGAAATGTTTATTTCTAAATCTCTCATCGTCATGCAGCATTTGTCTCCAAACATTTTTAATGCTTCAATATAGTATATGAAAATTAGTGCTTCTACCTTTTTTCCATACTTCCTATTTCCCTTCTACCTCCCATCCAACATCAGCTTTAGCAAAAGGAATTGTTTTATATCCTTGATGATTGTTATTGTACACCACTACCGTAGTTTTTAAATAAATGATACTTGATTTATCGAAAATACAAAGTAAAACTCCAAGTTCTTAATGTATTTTAACCCAATACATGAATTACATTATTACATTTATAATTCTAGCAATTTTAATGATTTTTTTAAAAGAAGAGTATTGTTATTTGGTTAAATTCCCCTAAATAATTTAAAATTAATTTAACATATTTAATTTTTGAGGACTACCGTGTTTCCCCAAAAATAAGACCTAGCCGGACAATCAGCTCTAATGCATCTTTTGGAGCAAAAATTAATATAAGACCCAGTCTTATTTTACTATAAGACCGGGTCTTTGTAATATAATATAATATAATATAATATAATATAATATAATATAATATAATATAATATAATATAATATAATATAATATAATATAATATAATATAATATAATACAATATAATATAATATAATACCAGGTCTTATATTAAGTTTTGCTCCAAAAGACACATTAGAGCTGATTGTCTGACTAGGTCTTATTTTTGGGGAAACACAGTATCAATGAGGAGTAATCAAACAATACCATCCCAAGTTCTTAACTCTCTTAATATAGAAATGGAAACTGAAATAACTACTCAGTAGAATATTTTCAAATTTGCACAAAAATATTAATAAAATGGTTTATTTTATTATTCTCATTCTTAATGTTAAATCTTGCTAGGGATAAATTCACTAGCCACTTAAAAAAAAAAAAAGATCAATTTGGCTTTGTCTTCCCACATGAATGAGATAATTTTTACTGGGCTGCATGTTGTTCATCAAAAAAATAAAAAGATTTTGAGACAGCATTAGATGTAAAGCTCAGACATGCAGGTTGGTTTTTCTCATGATAATGAGGAAGAACCAAGGCTTACTGCATAGTCACCATGTCAATAGGGATTTTCAGACCATGGTCTCCAGTGGGGTTGGTTTAGAGCCTGTTTACCATGGAATCAATTTACAACTTAAGTAATTCAGGTCTTATTTCAGTCTCTAACCCTCCTTCTCAGGTTGCTTCATCACTCAATGGATTTGGCTAATGTACTTTTGGTCTAATTTTATACTGAACTATTTTCAAATTATTTCTATATGGTAGGGCCACATATTTTATAGATATTCAAAGGACATCCAATTTAATTCTCCATTTGTGGAATTATTAAGCTATCTATTTGTAACATCAAGTTATGCAAAGAATAAGTTATATCTCTATTCTTGCATTGCCTCAGGTGATGACATTTATAGTCTATTTTGTCATATTTAATACTTTCCTTCTTGCTTTATAGGTGACTCTAAACATTGAAAACCACTAAGGGGTATTTCCATTATGATGACTATGTAAATATCTACTACATAACCTAGTAATGTACTGGGATAACCTTTTCTTCTCTCTGTGCCATGTAAAGATGTTTCTAACATACTGGAAAATCAATGTTTTTTCTTTACACTTCATTAGATCTTTAAAATCATATCACTGCTTTCCTTAAATCTGAACCATGTATTTCTCATGGGGCTTCCCCATCCCTCTACCCCCACTGGAAACTAACTGGCTTTTCTCCCGTTTGTGAAGAAGCTATTTCACCATGTCATTAATGCCTTCCATTATTTTAGCTGATTTTTCTGTTGCTGGGCTCCATTCCATTCCTCTTGTTGAAGACATTCTTCTTCAGCTTACTTCCTGTTCTAATTTGGAAGAATTCCTTTCTTTTTTTATTAGGTTTTATTTTGAGAAAAACACATAAAAGTATAAATAACAGTATAAAAAACTCATATCACCTACACCCAAAATTAATAACTGCTTGTCACATTTGTCTTATTTTCTTTCAATAAATAGATTGAAGCATACTACATAAACATGAAACCTCAGTTATTCCAAATTCCTAGTCTTATTCTCCTATCCATCCTGCACATGCCCATAACTACTGCCATGAATTTAGTATGAATTTTTCCAATCGATGTTCATACTTCTTCTATATACATGTAAGCATTAACAATATAAAATATTATCTGAAATCACATTTCTCAATCTATATGTAGTGAGAGGCTAGGTGTTTTAGTTTTTAATTTTGTGTTTTCCACAATCTGTTGCAGACCATGTATGATGCTATCATATGTGTCTGATACATAGATGGAGCCACATGCAACTCACTAGTGAATTCAGCCACATCTAAACTACTCACTAATTTCATTGCTTATTGAGACAAAGCCACTGATTGCATACTTGGATGTCGTGGCAATATCTAGTTGCATCCCTATGCATGGGCATGGCCTTGTAGACTCCCAGGAAAATGTTAGCACTTTTCAAAGTTCCTATGGAAGTCTTATTTCCCGAATTTTCTTTTTCACTTTTATGGTCAGTTTATTGTTTGCCCCAATACCTACTGACTCAGGCATCTGTGAAGTTAAGCAATTTCCTATAATTGTTTTTGACAAACCCTCAGAGAAGAGGCTTTTTGCGCTATTGATCTCTGAGTTCAAAAAAAGACAATCTTGCAAATAGGATCTCCCAGTGAACCACCAAACAGGACCAGTAATGACAATGCTCTGGCAACGGGTCTCTAAAAGATCTCTGACCTTCTTCTACCCCTTCCAGTGGCTGCCAGGTTTTCACTGATTGCAGATAATTGGTTTTCAAGGCTAACACAGAGCTGCAGACTAGAGGATGGGACTGTAATAAATTAAAACATCACAAAGCTCTTGTTCTTACTAAGATTCAGCCACTTTCTTGAATAAATGCACTCTACATTGCTGCAAGTCTTTTATTAATTTCCAGAGTTCTAAAAATTTGCTTCTGACAATTTTTGTCAGTTTTCTTATTGTTTTTATGCAGAAGAGAATTTTCAAAAGTCTTTAATCTGCCATTTTCACTACAGTACTACAAATCAATTTTAAAATCCTCAATTATCCAGAAAATTCAGATTTAAAAAGATGTTACCCCACCCTAAATTATTTAACTATTGATAAAAAGAAGGGTTTTGCTTTCCCTTCTAGGTATTATTATTCTGATTGATTACACTGCCTGAAATCTCTAGTTAATAGCTAACTGTGCACTTAGCATGATCTACATAGTTTATAGAGATTGTGTTTGAAGTATAGTCTCTTTGGAGTTACAAAAAACAAGACCATAAATGCTATTTTTAAATATTAATATAAATTAATCTATACAGTTATTTTTCATTAGGAGCAAAACCTAACTGATGGAATGATTTTCTTTGTCCTAAACTCCAGTATTCTGATTTCAAACAGCATTTTTTTTAAAAGAAGAGACCTCAAAAAATCATTTGTTGAAATTATAAACATGCTACATTTCATCCTGGCTTTCTCTGAATTACTTAAATTAAACAAGTTGTGATTCTATGCGTCTTATTCAGGCATTACTTGTTACTGTAAAATATGCCAATAACTTATCTTCTTTATCTCCCTGCCATATTCTGAGACTCAAGGCCATCATATGACAAGTTTTATGGCAAACAAAAGTAATTATTTCAGAGAGTGAATGGAGATTGCCAAACTGGATTCATTTATGTGAAAGGAACTAAAATGGAGCCAGGTACCCATGAAGAAGTTTATTTGATACATGTTCACCCAGCGTGTTTCTCCATGGACTTCTGAACTTTTCAGCTGTGCCTGAAGTTTATCATCTCCTTACTGGGACTACCAGACCATCTATGTTTCTTACCTTTGAAAGGAGCCAACTCGATTTGCCAACCCTTCGTTTGTACACTGGGCTCAACCAATCCCTATTAATTTAGCCAGAATCCTTCATTTACCTAAAGAAGACTGGACTGAGAGCACCTAAAGTCTTTATAACCCTGCCTTTCTTTATTCTCTTTGGAGCATAATTTAGGTTGTGTGGCCCAGATTGCAATCCCTTCTTTTCTCAAATAAACACTTTTTATTCTTTATTACAACCTAAATATTTCGTTGTTGCTGCTGTTGTTGTTCACAAGTTTTAATTTTTGTTTGCCACCAACAAACCTTTATGTAACCACAATGACACTTGCTATGTAGTATCCATTGTCTCTTGAGATGCACTCTACGCGGTCCAATTCATCAAACAAACCCTCATAAATGTGATATATTTCAGGAAAATACACTCCATGATGTATTTTATAATGTATGAGCCATCTTGGTTGGAAAAAGTTACATGTACAGTCATTTCACAACCTCCTACATTTGCAAATGGCTTTAATACTTGTACTTTTTGAAAAATTCAAATACCAAATGCCATTTGGCCTAGAGAAGATCAAAAAGGTCGGGATATCTGAAAGAATCAGCATTAAATTTCTATCTTCTTGTTCTTGCTCAGTGTATCTCATTTTTTTCCTTTTCTCTAGGTCAGTTTTGTGGCATTGAGAACATGGCTTCACTATGGAGGTCAGGCTGAGAAGATGGAGGACAGAAAAATATGTTGATACTGTCAAACAATCAGTAACCACAACAAGAATGCAATTAAGCACAAACAAGCTACAGCTCCATATGACTTTTAAAACTGTATAATTGTTGGATAATTCTGGGAAATTATAGTTTACTGGAAAACAAGCTGAGTTGGTACTTCCTATGGTCAAAGTACCAAATATAGATCGTGTATAGAGGAACTGAAATCTCAAGGGGAACTTTTCCCTACTGGATGCCCTCACAGACCTATTATGGTTAGAAGGATTAAGTACTTGGCATCGTTTTTTGAAGGTGTAGGAACTGAAAGGTGAAGCGGGGAGGCAGAATTTGCATGTAAGGGTATGCTAATCTCTATAAAGAAATAGCTACCAATTCAGAAGCTTAAAAAGCAGCAAAACCTTCACTCCAAGTGGCAGATAAAGCCTATAGTCAGAGGGAAGGGCAAGAGTCTCAGGAGAGACATGAGCATATGAATTAGCTCTAAAATAGCCAGTCTGTTGTTTAATAATTTGTAATATCACTGCCAAATTGAATAAACTGAGGATTTATGACCCCAGAAAACTAAGAAAAATATCCACATGCTGAGGATATCCAAGCCCTGGAAACACACTCTTCATCTCTACATGCCCGTAATAAGCTTCATAGTTCTCTTATGTAAGTTGGATGGTATCATGGAGTTGATTTTCTAACAAAGTACAGAGAAAACCAGCAACACGTTAGAATTAAAGAGTATCTTTCACATATTATTCTCGGCTTTGAGGTTTTGACCAAAATGCCACAATTACAAAAGTCCCACTACATGTCCTGTTAGTGATATTATTGAAGCAATAATTATAGTGGTCCAGGTTTCATGACTCTCAACTCCAGCATTCTTAGTATTTATGTGATACTAGTCAAGGCCTTTTATAAATGTGCATATGCATTGAAAGAGGGAAATTAGCTTGTCCTCAGAGTGACTGAAAACACAAAAAATTACAAAAATCTTCGCTAACTTGCCTTTTTAAAAATCTCAAAAAGTATAAATTACACAGCAGAACTTCTCAAAAGACCATCCATATATCTTAAGATACTGACCTGCAGAAAATTGCTTCCATTTGCTAAAAGTAAAATATAATGTTCAAATTCTAAGGTGATGTTATGGAGAATTCTAACACCCCTCCTATTTTTCATGAAGTCCAGAGACTAACTCTGACCCATAAATAATTTACCGAAGCCAAGCCAGCCCAGATTGTCACAAATCCAGCAAGATACAGTTCACTTCAATACATCATTGCATTCTTCACTGATCTTATGATCTTTTTTAAGATAACCCATTTAGTAGTGGTTTCCTACCTTTTTTAAATTCTGCTGCACCTCATATGTAACTATGTGCAATAATGTTTCCATGGGTTCATCTAATAGAGGCATATTGCAGAATACCTTACATCTCACATTTTAGACTTTCAAGAACTATTAAATTATGCAGGCAGAAAACACATACTGACTAGCATGGCCCCTATTCATTCCCCACTCCATTCCCACTAGAACATGTGCTATAGATCTTTAGATTTACCTGTGTAAAGCTAGACCAGAAACACTGGGGAAGCAAATAACAAATTCTTTATTGTTTTACATTAGTTCTCTTCAACTGGGATGTTGAGATACATAGGTATGTAGCAAATGAATTTTGAAAATAAGGGTAGAGACTAGAACACATGATCTGTGTGTGATCCAAAACCCATTTTATCTAAGTAGTGATGCAACTATACAAATCTACATTTATCCATGAGAGTATTTCATATATAAGCATATGTAACACAGTAGAAAAAAGGTAAAGAATCACAGTTGTAAGGTAAATCTCAATTACCAAAATCTCTTAGTGTGGTCCCACCAGGAAAAGTCAGACCAACAGGAACATGTTTCTTCCTCTATCTTAGACAATGTCAAATTATAAATTAATTATATAGTCTACCAGTAACTGCCTGCTGACCCTCTAAGCAATAAAATTCTCTTTTCAATTTCCCCCCTCAAAAAAAAAAAAAAAAATGAAGTTCATGGCCAATGAGATAGTATAGCAGTAACTTCCCTTTCAAATCGTGGTCCAGAATTTAGTGTGCTCTGCTAATCAAGGAGATGAATACAGCATGTGCCCACAATATCTCCCTGGCCAATGAGGGTGGGGTAGAGGCATTCAGTCTTCACTTGGCTTTGATGCTAAGCCAAGTAAATGTCATAATATAGTGTGCACACTCTAGTTCCTTTGCTATGATCCCTGAAAACCCATTAAGATCCAGAAGATTATAGGGTAAATGATAGAGTTTGGCACAACTTAGTTATAATCTAGGCAAGTGACCTGGTTTGGAATAAGAAATGACTTAAGCAATGGTCAGCAAGCTAGCAGAGAGCTAAATTGTTATCGATGGATTTAATAAAATTTTCACTTGAATTATGCTGACTTCTGAGGCCAGTTCCCCAGCATATCCCCTTTTTGTCTTGCAATGAGCACATGCAAAGAGGCGATGTTTCCTCCTGACAGATTATTCACAATACCTGGTCCTCATTTGACTCCTGGCACTTCAGATGTCTTTGAAATGACAGAGGTCTGAGAGCTAAGCTCTGGGTATGTCCCAACATACATTCAATGGGGGTAAGTGGGAAAAACACAGATGAAAGTGTTCTCTGTGTGGAAAAGACACTGATTAATTTTCACTGCAAAACTGAAAAAAAAAAAGTATCCATTTAAATTTCTCAAAAGTAAATTCTTCTGATGCATGGAGACCTGTTCTCCTGATGTGTTTTGCCAAAGCCTTCAAACCTGGAACCAATGTCACCTCCTTTGTGATCCTTTGCCCAGGACCTGCGAGAAGACTCAGCCACCCTTCCTCGAGACCTCCAAAATCATCACGCAGCTTTCTAACGTTTACTCCACCACGATATACTTGGGTGACTGTCTGTTTACCAGTGTGCTTGAGTAGACAATGAGTTTGCAAACTTGTAATGATTTTGTAAAGTATGAGCATTTTTTTAGAACCTTTCTTAGTTTTTAAAGTAAACCACAAACCCCAAACCCCATCAGCAGAGCTCAATGACAGCCTGTGGCATCAAGCTGCATCTTCAGGGGACATACTCATGTAAAAAGCAGTGCCTCTTTTTTATTTCTGGCCTACATTTTTCAGTTGGCAGCAGTTTTCTCACCAGACTGACATTTATCAAACAACTGGTATCAACTGTCACCTTGTATATAAAATAGAAGCTTCATTTTGAGCCAACTGCAGGGGATATAATAACTTCATTTATTCAGAAAAACTACCTAAATCACAGTCAGTTCTTGAACTCCTTCCTTTTAAGAAATTAGGTGCCAAACAATGGGCTTGCTAAACAGAAAATGTCAAAAACAGATTTCTAGTATGACTAACAGGCATTCACTGAAGCAAAAAGCAAATATTTGAACCCAATGGAATGCTAATCTAATATAAATACTCTAGCAAACACTAAATATAGATAAAAAGTACAATATACTTTTAAACAGTAATCTCGTGTAAATATGCTTATACTAGAAAATGCTAAAATTAAGATGGACAGCTTTTTTTAAAAAATGATAAATTATGCATATTTTCACACAATGTGAAATTCCATCTCATTTAAATTGATTTTAAATCTCAGTCTGATTTCAGGATTACAGTGTTTTGATTAGTAACTATTGGACTGAATCCATACAAATTGAAAAAGAGAATTGGTTTAATTTCTAAGATTTACAGAGATGTCTGACAGGTGTTTGAATTGAACTTCCTAAGAGACAGTGAAAGGAAACAATGGATACAGAAACGGCAACCCAGTGGTTAAAGCGAAAGGTTGGAGTCAGATCTTAGGCTAAAATTCTAGCTCACACATTTTATTAGCTCTAAGACTTTAGACATGTTATTTAACCTTTCCAAACCTCCATTTTCTTTATCTGTATAATAGGAGTAAAAACACATGATTCACTGGATTCTTTTAAGGATTAAATTAGATATCGTTTGTAAAAGTGTTAATCCAGAGCTTGGTCCATAGTAAGTGCCAAGTAAATGAGAGTTACTATTATACCTCTGATTGCTTTGCATATAAACTTTCCATGAACTCTTCCTGGAAGATATTCTCAGATGCTTGCTGGATTCTGTGCACTGCAATCCTAGAAAAATAATTTGTTTTTTCTTTTATTGCAGTTTCTTCCATTTCCTTTATCAAGATGAATTCATCTTTTGCCATCATACTAAAATTTTTCAAATTCAAGAGTTTTTCTTCTACCTAGTCTGTCTTCCTACCAAGTGAATAGTAGTACAATTCTTTATAAGTGAAGGTATTTGATTCTATCACTTTGCTAAATTTTATCTTTCAAGAAACTTCATGTTCCCTAAATCTTCTAGGATTCTTAAAATATCTATGTACTAAATATATGCTATTTATTATTATTAATTTATTCAAAGCTTTTCAGACAGAAGCTGATTGAGGAAATAAACTAACTTATTCCAGGATAATGCTGGGTTATTTTGACCTTGAGTTCAACTTCAAGTGGAAATTCAGTGAGATTTTTTTGGAGCCAAAAAGAAGTTCTTCACTCCATAATCCCAAATATTTCTAAGGAGGTTTATCATCAATCCAGTTCCCCATTAAGAACTGCTTTGATCCCCAGTTAGCCTGTATCATCTAATGTTTTAGGAAAGATATCGTGTTCTCTGTTCTGAAAGACTATCATTAGTTTCTTACATTTGGTAAGAAAAAAATTGTCAAAGGCCGCAAAGATTGAGAAAAGCACTGAATGAAGTCCTAGGATCAGATTGCATTTCTGAGGGACTTCTTTTATTTTTTTGTGTATGACCTTGGTTTTCATGATTCCTCCCTCCATTTCACTCCTGGTTCACTGTCATTGGAGAAGCAGTCAGAATCCCTCCCTGTGTCATGAGCTAGGTTCACCGTTTTTATACCAAAAAAAAAAAGCTTTATATAGTCTTTATATAGGGATCTTCGTAAATGGGAACAAACATGAGGATGAGATCAAAGAGCACTGTTTCCCTGGACACAGCAGAGACTGTCTCTACCAGCAACCACTTGTGGAGCCCAGCTGGGGAGGGGAGAGGGGAATGTGGGGGTGGAGGGCAACCAGCTAAAGAACAGTCTTGCCACTGCTATGTGGGGCCCTCCTACTAAATGGAGCTCTCTCTGAAGCAAGTAATTGTCTTCATCTGTACTCTTCAGCCTGATTCTCAGCCCTTTGTACTCCCTTGTGTTTTTTAAAAAAACAGTGATGGCAAAGGTACAGCAGTGAGTGAAAGTTGTTGAAATTCCACTGGAGATCTAGGGAGGAAGTGGCAGAAACTGGGGGCGTGATAAATCATTTCCTCTTTCTGGATATCATTTTTTTAAACCTATAACAAATGACTGGAGGAGGGTAGAAAGGACTCTAAGGACATTTTCAGTTCTGGCATTTTAGATATTTTCAGGGGGAAAAAATTCTACAGGTATTTTACAGTAAAGATTTCAAGCACACTGTCATTTGTGATTATTATTTTTAAACTACACACACACACACACCAAGTTTGAATCTGTTAGCAAACTGTCCAACCTCTGCTAAACATGAAGATGACTTTATATTTCATGGAATGTACCTTCACCAATTCAGACCCCCAGTTAACAGACCAGGGTCATGATGTAGGAATTGCAGTCCAAGAGCCTAAATGCAGACTGCTGGACATTCAGCAGCTCCTACTTCAGAAATTACCATGTCCCTGGCGTGTTCTCAGAAAGGTTCCCACTGTTACTTACTCCTCAATATTTGACGCTAAACAGCAGATGAACCCAAACACCAAAATGTCAGGTCCAGGGAGCAAATGTTTTAAGAGAAATTATTCTTGTAACAATTTAACTTTTCTCTGAATTTCAAGAACAAGGGTGTGGGCGTGACATTGGACCACTATGTTAAATGGGATTCATCCAGTTCTAATCACTACTCCCTCTTACAAGGTCCAAGGACTCCCTGCTAAACTTGGCATACGTAAGTCACTGGACAGATTGTACTAAACAAAGAAAGCTCTGTAATTACAAATTCTTTGTTAAAAAAACTGCACGACAACTTTGAAATTTGTATTACCATATCCTGGAGTGCAAAGGATTTCAGAGAGGGCAAGGAGAGGAGACTCTGGTTGGTAATAACATTTCTATGGTATATTCCTTCTGAAGAACTTAGAATGCCAGGAGCTCTGTCCTGTCGTAGCTACTTGTACAGGTTTTTGTTTTTTGATGTTTTTTTTTTTTTTCTTTATTTTTTTGCAATCTCTTCCTTGCATCTTTTCAATAAGAAACAGCCTAGGAATAGTTTTATTTAGTTCTGGGTATGTGGGTAGTACTTTCTCGAGTGGCTTATTTTCACAACCTATTCCAAACAAGTTGTCTGTATTAACTTCTTGCCTCTTTTCTGCTTACTAATTACAATACCAGTCTTTCTCTGTCATGTTTTGCCTATTTTCTTTGACTTGTTTTAGTCTCATGATTTGACTGTTTCAGTCTCATGACAGGGGAAAACAAAAACTAAAATCTGAAAACATATCATCATGAAGCCTACTATGTGCCTAAGTGCAGAGAACTGGGCCAGCGAGCCTGCCACAAGCAAAGTAGAGTCAGACATTGAACAATAAATGACAGAGCCATTAGTTTCCATAGGACTTCAGGGAAAAGAAGAAACTTGACAATATCCGATCTGGTATACAGATATTGTTAAAGTCCAGTGGACAGGCTCATCAAGTTTGCCCTGTAAAACCGAATAAGGAGCAAGGATATCAAAATATTAGTCCTGAAGCTTTGAAAGCTGTGAGAAGCTCCCATAGTAAAACAGATTAACCAAAACTTTCAATCTCATGCAATTTTGCTCTAGTTACCTAAATGAAGGTAACTTTTCCCAGCTGAGAATACTTTTTCTCTTTCAAAGAGAAAGGACTTTCAAATGCCAAAGTTCTGCGATCCAGCTCATTACTGTTATGAGACCAGGAAAAAGCAGGTAATGTTTACCTGTAGAGGCTGAAAGGCACTAGAACAACAGTGCACAATGTCCATTAGGGCGTTCATCATTGCACTAATGTGCTTTCAAACAGGTATTTGGCAGGAGGGAGGTCTTTTGCAATTTTTCCCAAAGCTGAGATTTCCGGGTCATGGGATGCTGAAGACAACTCTCTGAGGATGGGAGTGAAACGGGGAGAAACATGATCAAGACAAACAGCATGGGGTTAAGAGGCTGCCTGTAGGGAAATAGTTGTAAGTCAAAAAGCATGAGTTAGAAAGCTGAGCATGACACAGAAGGCAGCCAACCAAGCTTCAAACGAGCCATAGTTTGCAATTCAGCATGGCTGTTACAAGACTTACAGAGGTGCTTATCACATGTGCTTCACTTACTAACCAATTTTGAAGTCTGGTACCTCGGCTGCAAACAAAGACACCATTTAATCTCCAAAAAATATATAGGGGGCAGACTTTTGTATCATATCATGAGGAAACAAACAATGAAAAAAGTATACATTCTCTAGAGCTGTGGTTCTCCAAGGCTGGTTCCTGGGTCAGCAGCATCAGCTGGGAACTTGTTAAAAATGAAAATTCTAACAGAATTAGACGCAGAAACTCTGAGGGCAGGGCCCAGCAATCTCTGTTGCAACAAACCCTTCAGCTAAGATTTGCGAACAACTGCTCAATGATAGGTAGCAAACATCATATTTTTTTAAAGTTCATCTTTGAAGAGAACAAGAGTTTAAGTCCATCTGTAAAGAACCTACTGTGTATTTACTCTTGTTAGTGTGAAAGGCCTCCAGCCTGGCCTAATGAGCAGTGCCAGCCATGTATATAAAACGATTAGAGAAAACAGGTCAAGACAGGGTGTCAAAGAACCAAAGCAAAGGTCTGAGGAGCACTATGAAGAGGCAGGGAGGAGATGAAGGCAGTGTGAGCTGAAAGCGTTCAGAAAGAGGAAAGACAGAATGGACTGTGGGTCCTTATAGGACTTGCCTAATAAACCAGCATTTCTAACGCATGAGAGAATACTTATTCCACATAGCCAAGAAAAAGGCAAAAAAAAAACACAAAAAAATCACTGTACATGCCCCATCACAGCCATGAGGGGCAGACAATGTCCTCCTAAAAGCACAAATTGGCCACTCTCTTCAGCCTTCAGTTTCTGTCTCAGATGTAGTAACATTTACAGCCTGTCAAGGAGTGACAGCTGGACCCCCTCCTGGCTGGGTGACCTTAGGCAACAGCCCACAAAACCAAGTCACCTCAAAAAACTCCCAGATCAGAGGAGAAAGACAAACAAAAAGTGTGCTGGAGCTGCTTCTAGCCAGAGTCCATTCAGAATTTCACACCCAAGATTCCCTGCGAACTACGTTTAGAGTTCCTAAACAAAAGATACAGAGAAGCGCCCCACTGTGGGGCAAAACTGAAAAAACCATTTCCCCCGAGTGGCACAGCCATGAGGCAGAACCAAAAATCGGCCCAATGTGCAGAACATGGCTGAGCAACCCCCTTCCAGTCGTCTCTCCTAGGCAGTGGTAATAAAAGAGACGCCAGAAAATGGCACGCTGCCCCCTCTTGGCTTTCAACCCACTGTTAAGGAAAGACTCAAGTTTCCTCAACTTGCCCACTGTGTCTTGTTAAATGTGAATCTAACTAAATCGTTTTGATGTTATCTATATTTTCACAGAGGCCTGAGTTCAGCATGCTATACCTACCACCTACTGGACTGTAATAGGGTTTGGTACTGACAACCCCATCCCACAAACCTGTATCAGTTTTTGATAGCAGTCTAAGGGAGTTGTGCCTTGCTTTAATGTTTTTCCAAGTATGGACTGATGGTCATCTATACACGAATCTCTCAGGTTCTCATTTAAAAGGCAGATTCCGAGGCCCCAACCCAGACCAATAAAATCAGAAATGTCTTAGGGTGGAGCTCAGGAATCTTCATTTTTAACAAAATTCCCAAATGATTTGTAAGTCCATTAAAGTTTAAAACATGGTTAGTTGCCTTCACAATCAAATCGACTTTGCAAAAGTTCAGTGATAACCATATGTATTAATCAGTGGTATATGCTTTGTCTTGGCAATGATACAACAATGAAAGAGAGAGAGAGAGAGAGAGAGATGAGAGATGAGAGACAGAGAGGGAGACACAGAGAGAGATTATTTTGATGAAGGGCATAACCTGGCAAGTGAAAATTTAAAAAAAAATCGGACAAGAAGAATTAAAACAGGGCAAAGAGAAAGTGGAAAGAAAAAGCTGCAGTAGTTTCCCATCATCAGTGTAACAACCACAGACTGGTGGCTTAAAATGACAGAAATGTATCCTGTCACAGTTCTGGAGGCCAGAAGACTAAAATCAAGATGTCGGCAGGCACTCCCTTCTTCCAAAGGCTCTGGGGAAGGGTCCTTCCTTGAGTCTTCTAGCTTCTGGTGGCTTCATTGATTTCCGGGTCACATCACTCCATTCTCTGCCTCACACTCACATTCATCCTTCTCTTGTCTGTGTGTCTTCTCACTGCCTTTCTTTTAAGGATACACATGATTGCATTTGGGGTTCAACAGAATAATCCAAGATAAGCTCCCCCTCTCAAGATCCTTTCCTTAGTTACATCTCCAAAGACCCTTTTTCCAAGTAAGGTCACATTCATACGTTTTAGAGATAAGGACATGGACATATTTTTTTGTGGGGGCTACCATTTCAGCCCACTATAGAAAAAAAGAAGGAAGTGAGAAACGAGCAAAGGGAGAAAACACCAGCTGTCCTGCCCTGCACATTTGTTCAGGAAGGCAGGGGAGTCTTAAATTATAGATGAGACCCTGGTGCCAACACAGGTTTAAAATTTAAATCTGTAGAAAACATAATTCTACGTCCCGCCTCTTTGTTGGCATGCTTCTATGTTCCACATGAAACGGAGGAAGTTCAAATCCTCCTGAGGTCAGTAAAGATTTGGTCAAAGGGAAATTATAAGCTGATAAGGGATAAGTACATCTAATCAGATGCCATAGTATTAGCTTGACTGAGAAGAGTTCTGGAAATGAGTTGTCCACAGAGTAACAATATGTCTGTGTACTGACCTTTTCCCTCATCCTTGGAGAGATTTGCGATAGGGGGTACTTAAAATAAAAATTTCAGCTTTTATCCTTGCCAAATTCTCCAGTCTTGGAAAACTTACTCCACCCTAAAACACACTACAATCATGTGAGCCAGGCAGTAAAATCTCATTGTACCAATCATATGTCTTATTTACAATGAGTCATAACACTTGGCATAAATTATTTTTGAGTAAATTGCTTCCAAAATATAGGAAGCCACAGCTAATTTATGTCTAATATACAAGGAACTTTAGAAAGTGCCACTTAAATATTCTGATTCCAGAAAACCTTTCCAATGCACAGGAAGTCACCATAGGATACAAATGCACAGTCATGTGTTGTCATTGCATTTCACAGGGGACTCACCCATGCTGAATAGTGCACAGCCTAAAATATAGTGCTTCTGCATTTGCTACTTCAAATTAAATGTCACAAAACAGAATTTCCTATGTAGTGGACATTAGATCATATTTGGGACTTCATTAATGCATTAAAGGGAGAGATAATCCCGTGCTCAAGGGATCCTGATGAGATGGTGAAATATCTTCCACACTTTTCTAGAAACTGTCAGGCTCCAGGCCCTTACTGGATACTCTTTGTGTCTAAACACTAGACACTGGCAAATCCTGCTCACGGCTCATCTCTTCCAGGGGCAAGAGTGCAAGGAGAGCGAACTAGAACTAGCAAAGCCAGTCTTGGGGAGTCAGTCTCTTACCAACCTAGTAAAATGGGGAAGAACTTTTTATTATTTTTTAAATTTGATGTGTTCACCTGAAGACAGAGTCTTACTGCCAATGATACTAATAACAACTCTTTACTAGGAACAAGTGATCTGATTTTTTATGAGTGATATGCCCTTTTATTCCCCAACTCTAAGAGATAGATGGTGACCCCAATTTTACAGAGAATTAAACAGAGTCACAGAAGTTAAGCAACCTGCCTAAATGCACACACTTAGGAGGGAGAGAGACAGGTTTCACTTCCAGTCTCTCATCTAACACGAGACTTAGGCTCTTCTCCTGTTCAACTCCCACCGAAGCAATTTTTCCCCCTGCCAAATATCACTTTGAATTGTTCCTCATTTTCTGGTACTGCACAGTGTGCTTATCTTGATTATTCTTTTCTTCTCAGCCTCCTGATGTGGATTCAAATTCAGATCTCTGGAATGTACAGACTGTATTGCAGAAATGTAAGCATCTTTGCTTCCTTCCTTAATTAATTGGGTTTATAGCACATATCTCTAAACCTTCATCTACATTCTTGTACAAAAATATGACCCTTCCAGGAAGTAAGATAAACTCTGAAAACTAATCATTGTACCTTTGAAGTGAGTCATCTAAGCCATACGATCATCTCAGACCTTTCAGAGAAAGAGTCATTTTCTTCCAGCATCAGTCAGCTTTTTGAAAAACTATAAAATAAATTTGGCTGCGGCCATCACATCACATCGCTCAGGCTTCTACACCTTAGTGCCCAGAATCTTGAAGCCGAAGTTATTATGGAGGAATTATCCCCTGCGAATGCCCTTTATAAACTTTAATTCTTTCTGAATCCTTACCAGTACCTTGTTGCATTCCTCAGATCGTTTTTGGGTTAATTCCTCTTCTGCTAAGTGGTTAACTGCTCATATCATAATAATTTATTTTCTCTCCCCAGAGAAAAACATCTTCAACTTAAGTTTTACAAAACAATCTCTAAATGGGGAATTTCAGTTATTGGGCTGACCAATGAAGGAGGTAATTTTGACAAAATTGTCCCAGAATCATGATGGGATTTTAGAGCTCAAACCTTAGAAACCAGTGCTTTTACCTCTCCTAGCAGCTCTCGTCTTATGATTAGGAATTCAAAGACTGGGGAAATTTATCCAAAACCAGCCAGCATGCAGTCCAGGTCTCCTATTCAGTTACTTTTGATGAACATTTAGGATTTTGCCAGTTACTTCTAAATTGTGTCAAATCAGCAATTTAGGTCTGCCACATTTGATAAGTACTGACACATCTAAAATGATGTCTTTCCATTTTTATCATAGTACTAAGCACCAAAGTGGTATTTAGATAACACAATCTTTCCATGAGTCCGTTCAAGGAGTCCTATTTCAACGTTAAAAAATATAAGGTAAGGGGGTTGGGGGGTGGGAGATGACAGTAAGGGAGATCAAATATATGGTGATGGAAGGAGAACTGACTCTGGGTGGTGAACACACAATGGGATTTATAGATGATGTAATACAGAATTGTACACCTGAAATCTATGTAATTTTACTAACAATTGTCACCCCAATAAATTAAAAAAAAATAAAAAAATAAGCACAAGATGAAACTTGTAATCTCTCTGTGTTTTCTTTTCTTAAGATAGAAAACTTCGTAAACATAGAGCAAGTCATTTTAAAAGCCATCTAAATTGGCCCAGCTCATGCCCTGCTCACGGAGCCAGCTCAGCTGTATGATACTTTGTTCTGTTTGGCCTGTATTAATGCCACACAGTTAGTGAGATGATTTTCATCTATCGTCATGTAGCTGAGAGACATAATCCCTCTCTTTTAAGATTTTGGCTACCCAACTCCCAAATGTCCCCCTAAAGTCTTATAAGAATTTCCTAGTAAGTGATGGATGCTGCAAAAAGAGAAAAATGGGGCCGGCCCGGTGGCTCAGGCAGTTGGAGCTCCGTGCTCCTAACTCTGAAAGCTCCCGGTTCGATTCCCACATGGGCCAGTGGGCTCTCAACCACAAGGTTGCCAGTTCGATTCCTCAACTCCCGCAAGGGATGGTGGGCAGCGCCCCCTGCAACTAAGCTTGAACATGGCACCTTGAGCTGAGCTGCCACTGAGCTCCCTGATGGCTCAGTTGGTTGGAGCGCATCCTCTCAACCACAAGGTTGCCATTTCGACTCCCACAAGGGATGGTGAGCTGTTACCCCTGCAACTAGCAATGGCAACTGGACCTGGAGCTGAGCTGCGCCCTCCACAACTAAGACTGAAAGGACAACTTGAAGCTGAACGGCACCCTCCACAACCAAGATTGAAAGGACAACAACTTGACTTGGAAAAAAGTCCTGGAAGTACACATAACTGTTCCCCAATAAAGTCCTGTTCTCCTTCCCCAATAAAATCTTAAAAAAAAAAAGAGAGAGAGAGAGAAATGAGGAGGGGAAATTGGTAAGAATTTGGAGTCAGAATTAAGGACTGGCAAAGAGGACTCTAGAAGTAAATAGAGATGAGGACTAGCGAGGTAGTAGAGAAAACCAGAGATGATGGGAACATACCTGGATTCTGCTATTTAAGTGAAGAAATAGGGAGGCCTAATAATATTCGTAAAGAAGGGGCTGTGGTAGGCCAAGCTGAAGGGACTGGGCGGCATGCCTGAAACCTGAGGCTCTGCTGTTTTGGTCAGACTAGAAGAACTTAACACTGTGTCTCCTCTACAGTCCTTTTTCTTGTCTCCCTTCCTTATCCACGTCCCGTTCATAATAACAGTTAGATAAAGAAGAGTCTTCATTCAGATAACACACTGTCCTGTCTTACAGGGCTCAACAGAGAGTAGCTGACTATTTACAAGTTTCTCTGGGGTTGCTCATTTTAACATGCTTTCTGGAGAGATTAGTTCCAGACCAGTGAAGAAGAAGGGCCGGCCATCCGTTTTACAGTTCCCTCAGAGTTCCTTCCCCTAAGAGCTTGCTCAATCCTGAACTAATGGCTGCTCGTAGATTGGGAAAGAATAAGGACTTACTAAGAAAACCCACTAAACACCTAACCACACTAAATTTCCTGCTCTGCTTGCCTTCCCCATCCCAAGTTCCTCCTCTTCATATATAAGTAAAGGAAAGTAAGACTTATATTTCTTGTAAAAGACTGCATTTGAGGAATGACTGAGGTTGAAATGCCATTCCAATCTATTTTACATTGATCACATGATTTATTATAATCATAGTAATATAATCATTTATCCTTGGAGTCAAACAAACAAAAAAAAGTTACCATTGACCCATAAATGATGCCAATGGTTCTGATCCAGTTTGGTTAAATGACCTGGTGTACCTCTAAGCACAGTTTGAAGAACCTTTTTTAATGAAAGCTACCCAAAGTCCTTAACAACCATCTGAAATTTTCACAATGCCCTTTGCTACACCCAAATCACGGCTGCTAGTATTATTTACACAAGCTGCATGTGCTCAGAACCATTATCGGAAAACGAAATAATTTATAGAGCTGTGCAGTCAGTGTTTGGTTTGGTTTAAAAATAATTTGGGGTCTGTAGTTGATAATACACATGATAAAACCAGAAATTAACAAATACACATTTTTTAAAAATCCCTATAAAATCTAATCAGGGTTAGCTGTTTTATAAGCAGAGAATAACAGAAAAACTAAACAGAAACTTGAAAATTGGAAAATACCCTAAAAATCCTTATAAAAAAAATGAGTCAGCCCTCCCAGAATGACTCTCAAACTCTTCATCTTGGTAACAGGCCTGGAGTCGTATCAAAGGACACTGGTAAGAAAAATACTATCTTTTTTTTTTTTTGATAAAACTAAAATTCATGAAAGAATTATTTGGCGATCCATGGGAACTTTCAAAAAATAACAAATACCAAAAGAATTATTTATAGTCTTTGATATTAATAATTTGAAACATATGTGGTAATACCACAATACCAAACTCAAAGGTGGCAGCTCCACATGTGCTTCTATCAAGGTTAGCTTTGTGCAATAGACTCTCTGGATCACACAACAATAGTAAAAGGACAGAAACAGTTACATAATTTTCTGCTTAAATCAGATCTAGGTAAGTATTAAAACTCAACAATTCAGAGTGTTGTGGTCATCTCTGAAACCCTTTGAGAATCTGAATCTTCTCCTGGAAAAAAAAAAAAATGGACCTACACATGCACTATTGCACACAAGGGTTATGGACTCATGAAGTTAATTTATAAAATCCATGCTAAGAACCTCTGATGCCAAGTTAAACTCCTGATGGAAAAAAACAGAGGTTAAGTAAGCATTGAGATATGTTGTAACAGCCTTTGCAAAATATGAAAGCCATCAGCCCAGAACCAATCCAGGGCCTGGTGTCTCCTCCTCTGCACTAGGATTCCAAGAGAGCTGAGGAGGTTGGGACTTACTTAATGGCCTCTGCAATACTGGGAGAGTGGCCTGGGTTGCTATTGAGTGTCAAAGGAATGGGATATTTTTCAGGTGCCCAGAAAATTGGCTGACTTGGAGGTTGTGGTCAGTGACTGGAAACGGTTCACTAAGCAGCGATGGTAGGGTGATGGCCATTTCCCTCCCCACCTCCCAAGCTCACCCAGATCTCTTAGGGGCTGAAACATAGGTGGTTTACAGTTGGTTTCTATGGAGCAGAATAGATATGGGGCTGGCTTTTTCCAGTTACACCTTTGAGAAAGAAGGTAAGAGTAAAATCCCAACCATGGGAAAAAGAAATTCTGACAGTGGCATCTTCATTCTAAATACTCCTCTTCCAACTGGTGTACTTGGGGTGAATTTTGCCCTCTGCAGTAGGTGGCAAGAAATAAAAGAACCCAACTCAGCAGGTGAGAGACAAGACCAGAGATTTCATATAAGGCAAAAGCAACAGCCAAGAGCAATATGAGTCTGGCCACAGCACATAGTGGCACAGGGCAGCAGGCACAAGAATTAATAGGCCCTACTCTAATTCCTAGAATAGGGCATGCACAAAGTAGGTGGCTTCCCCAGAGGGAAGGGAGGGAAAGAGGGAGTTAGCAAGAAAGGGAGGAATGGAAAAATGTATGAAGTAACAGACTGAAATACACATGGAATGAGGTCAGAGGGTGTATTAGTTTCCTAGGGCTGTCATAACAAAATTCCGCAGCCTGGATGGCTTAAACAACAGAGATTTATTTTCTCACAGTCTGGAGGCTAGAAGTCCAACATCAAGGTGTTGGCAGGTTTGGTTTCTTCTGAGGCCTCTTTCCTTGGCTTGCAGATCTCTCCTCTCTCTTCGGCTTGTCTTTTTGCTGTGTCCTCACATGGTCTTTCCTTAGCACATCCACAATCCCTGGTGTCTCACTGTGTCCAGATTTCCTCTGTCTTATAAGAGCACCAGTCAGATTGGGTTAGGGCTCACACTAGCGGCCTCTTTTTGCCTTAATCACATCTTTGATGGTCCTATCTCCAAACACAGTCACATTCTGAGGTGGTCGGGGTTAGAGCTTTAAGATGTGAATTTGGAAGGAACACAATTCAGCTCCTAATAGAGGAAAACAGCAGTTTTTCTGCACTTTAGCCCTACCTCATTTTCCCCTTTTACCCAAAATTTTGACTGGAAGAAGAGATTCTCAGAGATGAGGCACAGTCAGGGCCGCAGGCCTTAAGGTGATATGAGCAACAAAGGCATGAGGTCTCTCTAGCTCACAGAACACCCTACTGAATCAACAGAGGTACATCCACCAGGAATGAACATGGCTGACCACAGAGACAAAGAGCAGAGGACCAACCTCAGAGGTTACCTAAGATTTTTTTCTAACCTAAGAGACCTTCTGTGGAAGGGTCAAATGGTTAACCGGTGCATAAGAATCTCTGTCTCTGAGAGTGTCTTTGTTCCCCAATCAGAGAAGAGGCAAAAAATGAGAGAAATTTAATCTCAATTTAGGGGTAAGTTGGGGAAACTTGTCAGGAACATGATAATGTGATTGTCCGAACATACTGGGAAACAAATGATCTCACATTGCTGGTTGGAGATTGACTGATACCATCATAAAGGGAATAGGAATATTAGATCCTTAAAACTATCTTGCCCTTCTCCTAGAGTTCTCATACAATATTTGTTTTCATTATGCCTATCTAACTGACTTTATATAAAGACATCTAGTACTCTGTTTGCACAAAAATAAGACCTAGGCAGCCAATCGGCTCTAATGTGTCTTTTGGAGCAAAAATTAATATGAGGTCCAGTATTATATTACATTATATTATATTATATATTATATTATACACAGTATTACATTATATTAATTATATTATATTATATTATATTATATTATATTATATTATATTATATTATAAAGACTCGGTCTTATAGTAAAATAAGACCGGCTTTTACATTAATTTTTCTCCAAAAGACGCATTAGAGATGATTGTCCAGTTAGGTCTTATTTCCAGGAAAACATGGTAGAAAATTCCCCTAGCTTCCTATTTTCAGTTTCACCCTGGCACAGTACACAGTCAGTAGGAGTCATGAGCTTCAAAGATGACTCTACCACATTGAGGACATGTGTGGCTGTCTCCCATCACTTCACCTTTCCAAACTTTCATTTCTACATCCATAACTGTGGGCAGTTAATAATCTCGGTCCTGGAGATACCATGCCTTTACCATGCAAACAGTGGAAATCTCCCAAAATGAAGTACAGAATTTAGTAGTTCCTACTCCCACTCACCCATAATGGATTTAATTTCTCAGTGAAAAATCTTTGCCCATTAGGGACTCTTTATCATAGTATTTATTTTAAAACTTGCTCACCTCATTTTATGAAAGATTAATTGAGGTTGTTACAATGACTAAAGGGCTACTTATACCTTAGGAGTGTCAGACTAAAAACAAGAAATGTTATTCTTTGTAGTCAACCAGAGACAGCTGATAGTAGAGACAGAATCCGCAGAACATAAGACGAAGGTCCTTTTTTGCTACCTCTATTGTACCCACCTTCCCTCCAAAATTTACAAGGTCTGTTTCACTAAGACAATTGTAGTTGCAATAACAGCAACAACAACAATAATAATAATAGAAACACATTTCTGGAACTCTACGGGTCTTGCACTTCTTGTTAATGCTATACTTTTCTGGATTGTTATACTGCCATTGAAAAGTTATAAAACAATCAATTTAATTTCCTAAAAGTATTCAAATATTAATAATAGAATAAAGAATAAAAATCATTTCACTAGTTGCAGAAAAATATATTTGATAAAATTTTCTATCCATTCATGATTATTAAAAAATTAAACTATTAGCAAACAAGAAATAGTGGTACAGAGCATTGCAAAAGACCCTACAGCTAACATCATAATTAATAGTGAAATACTTAATGTTTTCTTCTAAAATTGTAGAGTTCATAATAATGTACTGGAGTTCATAATTAGTCCAAAAAAATTTAAAAGTAAATTAATAAAAGGCATAAATAATGGAAAATAAGAAATAAAACTATAAAATTCAAAAATAACATAATTGTGTATGTAGAAAATCTAAAACATATACAATAAGTTATTGAATCAATAATCAAAACTTCGAAAGCTGATGCATACTAAATAAATCAACTATAATTATATATGCCTGCAACAAAGTTAGAAAATAAAATTTTAAAATTGCATTGACTATAGCATGAAAATATCACATAACTAGAAATAAATCTAACAAAATATCTGCAAGACCTTGACCTAATACAAAATATGTGATTGTCAATTCAAACTCATATAAATCAGAACTCTTACTCTTTATTAAGTTTTACTAAAAAAGTCAAACACTCAAGCAATCAATAGGCACCACTTGCAAAGCTGGAAAAGGTCTGAAACATCCCTTGTGACTCCCTAAGTCCTTCCTTCTTGCATCAGACAGGAAATCTCTGGTCCTTAATAATAGATGAGGTCTTTAATGAGATACATAGGTCACTTCATACAGTGGGGAAATTTTTAGTTATGAAACATACCGTTTTATACCCAAAAAGTTTTATAGCTTATGTGACATTCTCCATGGAGCCATCATGCCTCATAAATTGTAGTTTTGTTTATAATAAGCAATCCTAAACCAGGGACATCTTGCTCAAATCATTCCATAGATAAGAACTCTTCTCCTAGCAACTGCCATTATTCTATTTGTCTGGAGACCTAGTTATTATGTTTATAAGGAAAACAGACCAGGTCTACAATCAGAGAGAAATAAATAGATCACAGGCCAGTTTCTTTAAGTCCTTTTATACATGAAAGACAAAACAATAAAGCTTCTAAAAATTACTGTAAGAAAACATCTTTGTAACTTTATATGTATGTTTTGACAAAGCAGATTAGAGTAAAACAAACAGTTCTCTTTAATTAGATACTATATTTCCAATAATGCTATAGCCCTGTTAACTTTTTGATAATTATTAAAAACCTTTATACTTTTGAATACACGTATACACTGTTTCCTATGAACTAAAACCTTTATATCTTTCCTACATGTATTGTTATAAAGCCACGCTCTCTTTTGTGTGTTTTTAACCTACTTGCAGACATAGATATTTATCCATTTAAATGCATTTTGTTATATATATTCAGCACAATGCTCCAATCTCCCTTTGGAATTCTATTTTTGCCATAGAAAATATTCATCAACTGACAGAACAGTAGAGCATAATCTCTTCATGTGTGCGTGTGCGTGTGCGCAATGGGTGTGTACATAGATGGATATAAATAGATACAGATAGACATAGGCATTAATATATATTATTATAAAGACAGATGACAAGTTTTAACTATAGTCATTCTGAAGTAGTAGGATTATGTGTGATTTAGTTTTTCTCATACTTGATTTCGATATTCTTCTGTAACATGTACCTACTGAGGTAGAATTCTCAAAATTAATGCCACTTTCTGTGCTTAGAGGTGGAGAAGGCAATTTGCGTTGGTACAGGTTAGCTCCAGCTAACATTTGGGTTACAAATGCTGGAGCTGGATCTTAAAAAGGAATAGAAGATTCTTTCAGGTTAATGGACTATCTTCAGCAAAGAATATAGATTTGTGGAGTGATTAAACAGAAAGTGTGTTGTGGCTTGATCATCAATGACTTTGAACACCACACAAAGGAGTTTATGTGGTGATTTAGTCTGCAGACATTAGGGAAAATTAAGTGGTTTTCAGAAGGAAACTAACATAATCTTACTATGGATTAGAAAGAGACCAGTGGTAATAGTGAAAAGGATAAATTTAGAGATAAGAGATAGGAGAGTACAGCTGTTAAACATCCACTACAGGAATCTTAAGCAACATGACTTGATCTGAATAGAAAAGTGTCAAGGAAATAGAGAGAACAGATTCAAGCAGTATTTCCCGAACTAGAACATTAGTATTTATTAATGAACATCTTTGAATATTCATTAGTATCAACATTATTATTAATATTTATGTAATTGATGAATTGGGGAAATTGTTTTTGATCAAATAAACTTCAGAAATGTCATATATTAATTCCCCTTTTGAACATTTGAAATGCACTCAAATATATTAATATTAAAGACCTCAAAAGTCTTACCATAAAGAACCATGTTTAACTTCTTTTAATGCACCATTTTTGAAACTCATTTGATCTCATGGAAAGCCTGTAAACATCTAACAGTATACTAGTATCCCCTAGTCCCAATTTGGAAAATACAGTTTTAGAGAAAGATTAAGAAGGCAGAAGAAACAAACAGAGTATTTTATCACCTAAGGAGGAAGAGACATGAGAAGAATTAAAAGATAAGCGTTTAGCCCCCTAATTACAAAAGCAGTACTGTAATCGCCTTGTTTATGCGATCAGGTTTGCTTAGGGATTATCAGTGCAGGTTTGGATTAGTTAGGTGTCAAGTGTCAGGGTACCAACATTTAAAGATGTTCCTGTAATAAAATCTACAGAGCTGCCAATGATACTTCCAAAGTGGCATTAGAACTTCTGATAAGCTATTCCCAGAACTCTTCTACTAATCAAAATCCCAGCACTAGCACTGTCATACAGTGTGACCCGTGGGGTGTGGGCTTAGAACAATGGTAAAGAAGCTGCTAAAAAAGGCGCAGTACATGGTTCTCATAAATGTGGAAGCTGGGAAATTAGTTCTGTGGATATTCCTTTCCTAGACACCATAACTAAAGGACTTTATGCCTCTTGCCCCCTGGCACATGAGATTGTGGGAAATACCTTTCATCTGTATTGCATTCCCTTGAGCTCCCTGTTATTTAAGAGTTTAATTGGTGTGACTGTGCTAAGACAAACTCAAGAAAGTAAAACAAGATGTGAACTGCTGCAGGCTGAAATTACAGAGCATGAACGAAATTCTCAGATAGAACATTAACATCTAGTAGCTGTCAATATATTTAACACCTAGGAGGAGCAGAGAGATTTACCAGCATGTAGGATTCCCAATTTGATCGAGCTCAGAAAATGTGTAAGAAATCTACCTCTCTAAGAGGAGAAAGTGAGAGGGCAAGGACAGTTTGTTCCAATTCCAGGTGTTTTGTGAGCTGAAGCAATTCCAGGAATTCACCTTCCTCAATCCCACGTTTGCAGAGGGGAAACAACAGCAGTAGCTCTGTGCCTGGGCTGCCAGCTCTGCAGGTTTGCTAAAAATGACCGTGACATTCAAGACCTGTAAGCACCGTGGCTGGAAGAGGCTGTGGGGTGAGGGGAAGATTTAAACCCCACAACTCCTTTTCCAATTAAAAAAAAAAATGTGGTCTTGGAAAAGTGGGAGCTTTTTTTGGTCCTCCACTTTTCTCATGTGTATAGTGAGCATAATTCTAAAATTATGAGAAACTGGAGAATTAAATAATAGTCACACATATATTTTTAAAATCATAACATTTTTAAAGTAAAACAAAATCATAAAAATAAAAATATGGGCTGAATAAATTATTGTAGTAACTATTGCTGTTTATATTATCTATTCCATAAAAGTAATTTGAATAAAGATATACTTGAGATTTCTCTGCTTAGAGAAGTTATATATATCTATACATAGATATATATAATTCCCAATACTAAATGTTAAACCATTTAGTTCCAAAGTTGAATGCCTTTCCGTGCACTCAACTCAACTGTTTTCAAAAGTTCATTTCATAAATAAAGCACTTGTCTATTTTCTTCACCGGATTTTCCTGCTTCTAGGTCACAGTTCACCATTTTTATTTCCAACCTGCTCCTACGTCATTTATCCAAAGAAGAAATTCGTTTTCCCTTAAGAAGGGTATTTCTGAAGCACTTTCTGTTAGATCTGAAATTGCTTCCAAGGAAACAGCTTTTTTAAAGATCCCATTTGCCCCTCTTATAGATCCAGTTAACGAAAGTCTAACAAGACTCTTCAGCAGGCAAACTTTTCTTGTTGATTTTCTTGTTGATTGATTGAATTTTCTGGTTAACAAGAGAATAAATCAGAAACCATTTTATTTAATCCATTCATATTTATAGGGTGATCTCTCTCTCTTATAAACATAACTGAATCAGTCTTTACTCCTTGAAGCTTTTACCTGAGCTAGGGCTATCATTTTGAACTCAGAGATCTTACATCCCAGGAATCAGGGAATGACTTTAAATTCAATATATTTCACAGCATTGACCATGTAGATGAAAATTCTTCAAAGACATTGTAGTGAATATATACTGACTCCAAGATAAAGCAAGAAACTGACCAAATTTCTTCATAGATTATTTTGCTACTGTTACCTACTTCTTTCTCAACATGACATACCCGAAACACTACCTGGATTAGTTGTGGTTTAGGGTTAGATTCAAGTCTCTTCTCAGATCCAAAGTAGTTCCCAAAAGGACTTTAATTCAACAAAGTTTTATTCTCTACCCACAGTGATCAATGCACTTATAGGGGCCTAGTTCTAAGTGAAAAGACTTCCCAAAATATCTTGTATCCTTTGGAAACTTCTGCCTCCTCCTCCTCACCTCTAGATTTCCTAAACACCAGCACTGTGTGCAAAAAAAGTACTCATGATAATTATTCCCATTTACTAAGAACAATAAATAGGCAAGAGAACTGGAAGCTTAGAGAGTGCAAAATTTATCTCTCCATCTAGAACCAAAGCGTTCAAGTGGCAATGCCAAGTAGAAGCTAACCAGCAGGTCTCTTACCTGTTTGTGGCACCTGCAGTCACCTGACTTTCCCAATAACAAACAGGAACAGAATTGGAGAAATCATTTCCATTCATACCTATTTACAGTCCCTTGTCTCTCAATAATCCTGTGACCAATTGCAGCCTAGCCAACACATCCCCACCCCACTACCTAGTGGAGTGAGGAGACCTTCTTTAATAAAACACAAAGGCACAGTGCCTGTTTTCTCCATCCTTTCTGCTTCTGCACTACCTTCCATCCTCCTGAAAAACAGGTTGACTTTTTACAATGTGTTTTTCTATGTGTAGTATTACCCAACATGCAAAGAAATGATAATCTTGGACAATACATTTCAGGTGATAGGAAAAAGGTAAATATTTATGGCCCAGGTTGAGTTTCCTGGGAAGGAGACTCTGAGATAAAGTTTACATGCGAGATGTTTATTTAGAAGTGTCCTTGGGATCAATGTTTGTCAAAGGGAGGAAGTGGAAGCAGAAATGAGCAAATCAAAAAGTCAAACTATGATGACTTCCCAAAAAGAGCCTTGGCCAATGCCAGGAGTTAGAATGGACCTTCAGTTGTCCTAAGTTGAACTAAGCTAATCAAACTTTTATGCTCCATCGATCATTGGACATGGGTCATCTATGAAACAGTATGACCTTGGGTAAGTTAGCTATCTATAACTGAAGTGACCTCTAAAGGGGTTGACAACTTAAGGATGTCTGCTGACAGCACTCCCAACATATTTTTCATTAAAGGAGGATCGGGGCTGGGCATGCCAGCATCCATTACAACTTAACAATGCTTAAATCTGGTACGTGATAGCCCTTTTCAGTTTCATTAGGTCATGCTATTATGGGATCACTGCCAACTTTGGCCATGGTATGTGCATCATAGAACTGAAAGCACTAACAGTTCCTTAAGTTCCTACCTTATGGACTATTCCATGAAGTCTATTGAGCTGGAAACAGCTATCAGGCATCTGAAGCATATTTTAACATTTTCATTGCATCATTCGTCTATAGTCAAATGGTATTTCCATGCTGCTGACTGTGGCATTTGACTTTACCCCACGAGCCCAGTGTTCCAGAAAGGAAGTTTAAGAAAGCAGATGTACATTTTTCTATATTTTTATGTTTTTCAAGAATGAAAAACAATAGGAAATTTTTATACTTTAATCATGTATTTTAATAAAATGTTGCACCTTAACTGTATTTACTTAAAAATATAAATACTGTAATTATTTTCTGTGGATTTTTGACACATTTTGGAAAACAAACTTGAACTCAATTAATGCAGGGAAAAGATTAATGCATCCTCAAGGGTTCCCAGTACATCCTTAGGGAGGACCACAGTAGTACATTGAATCAAACTAGAGTTATCAAATAGTCCACCATAATCCCATTATTAACGGGCCACAGATAGGACAGGGCCTCACCATTCATAAGTGGTTGTAAAAAATAACAGACTCATCTCAGAAATCTAAACTACGAAATGCTACTAATCTTGGTCAAATTACAATTAGTCAAAAATAATTTTCATAAACCAAATACAGTTAATGCTATTTCAGTAGTTTGCTTTACTTCACAAACTATCAAGAGCCAGGCTGATACTGTGCAGCTGTTGCATAGCGTTTATAAAGAGCACGGTCTCCTTAGCTGCTGTGAACTATGTCCATATCCCAATTATGAAGATACAAAGCACATGGTCAGAGAAAGTATTAATCACATTATTTATGTGAACCCCTACTTAACCTTATAGCTTGAAACATTTCATAATAAAGCCATTCTAGTCACTTTAAGTCAGAGGCTGGTAATGCTCCCTTTGATGTTTCAGAAGGGATAAGTCCCAGACCAGTATGGCAAGGTGAAAATGTTTCTGGGCTGAAAATTTCCTGATCTGCCTCCAGCTAAGTGATCTTGGGCAATTCAGCCTCATTTTCTTCATCTATAAAAGGATGGGATTCAAACACGATACAATCTCTAAGGGTCCTTCTAATCTAAAAAGTCAATGATCATCTTCACATTTCAGATTGGTTCGTTGTTGAGAGGAAGCAGTTTAAAATTCAATCACACAAGAATAAAAATATTTGCAATGCTATATGGTGGCTGATGTTAACTAGACTTACAGCAGTGATCACTTCACAAGATGTACAAATATCAAACCATTACGGTGTACACCTGAAACTAATATGTTATATGTCAATTATACCTCAATTTAAAAAAGATTCATTAAGAATGACTGCAAGATTTTCCCTTAGAGAGATGAATTATAAAATTATCATGTGTGAACTATTCAGGATATGGGCTATCATCGCTCTGATCATCCATCAGGAATAGATACTTTCTTTCATTACTGAAGAGGGTGAATGAGATAGTCCAAAATTGAGAGACAATTCTGTGAATTGAATATCATAATTTTGCATGATGAAGAACCCTAGATTTTCATTAGATCTGAAAAAGGTATTTTTTAATGAACCATCTTTTCTTTTTCCTATTACAATACTCTTATTCCAAAGTGTTAACATTGCTGTAACATATCGTTTTTTCATATGCTGTCACAGACAATAGAATCATCCAAGTCAATATTATTCATGTACTTCATATTTAAGAATATCTTAAAAGTGCTTCTTTTTACTAACTCATCAGTTTCATACTAAGATCTAACCAGGAAAATAAGGTTAATTCCCAAATGGTTGACTTTAGGATCTGGAGTACTTATAGACTTACAGTTGGCTTATATGCCCATTATTGCCTTTTGTGGCTTAAAAAGAAAACAAACAAACAAACCAAAAACACAATTTGGGAAACCACTCTCCCATGGAATAATTAAGGCTCTGCTTCCATCACATTCCCACTAATTTAGATCAATCCTTGTTCAGAGGGAAACCCCATGATTGGTCAGACCCGAGTGTCAAGTCTACTCCTGCATCAGCACGCAGGCAGTACCATTACAACAACATGGGATAGTGAAGGGGCAGTTCCCAATTAGAGAGAGCTTTGCTGAGCAGACAACACGACTGATATCATCTACATGGCGACCAGTCTATTTTTCTTGAAACTCTCCCCTTTCATGGTTCCTCCAGGCTGCCCTCCTCTGGTTTTGTCCTACCTCTCTGTCAACTTTTCCTCAAAATCCTTCCACAATTTTCTTCTTCCTCTCCCCTTTTAAAAGTAGGTGTTCCACTGAGCTCTATCCTTTCCCTTCTGGTTTATATTCGAGTAATGTAGATAGAAAATAGATGAATGCAAGGCCACTCCTCAAGAGGCTGCTGGCCTAAAGGCATGCCACGGAGAGCCCAGAGATCATATGGATGTGCTGGCAGTGGGCACCAGGCTGGGCAGGTGAGAAATGGCTTCAATGGCATTATGGAGGAAGAGAGAAGTACGGGGAGAAGGATGGACAGCCTCAGAGACAAAGGTCTTTGACAAATGTCAAAAACAGATGGAGATATGGGGAAAAATACAAAAGGTGTTCAAGTAATATCAACAGGAGAATGACTGGACGAGAGAAGTAGGCAAAAGAATGAACCTGAAATGACTCTACAATTTCTGATTTGAATGGTAAGGTAGGTGTGGGTATTTTTCACCTCTATATCCAGGACTAAACAACAGTAATGAGAGGCATTTTGCACTTGCCCCTTTTAGCACTTAGTCCAGCTTGGAATTAATTCTATATTTGCATAATAATGTGATTAATGAAAGTCTCCCTTCTCTAAATAATAAACTCGATAAATGCAGGGACCACCAATCTTGTTCAACATTGTATCCTTAGTGCAAACTGCAGTGTAGCTCTCAGTGATATTTGATATATTCCTTATTGGTATTCACATGATTCATTGCCAAAGGGAAAACAGATCTGTATATTATCTTTAAGAGGCCTATAGGAGACTCAAGGGAAGATGTTTCGCATGGGCTGACAGGCAGGTGTCTGTGGTTGAACTCACTTGAGACTTATATGGTCGTGGATGAAAACTCAGCTTATTCATTTACTATCTGTGTAACCCTCGGCAAATTGTGTGATATCACTGAACTTTAGGTCCCTCTGCTGCAAAATGGAGGTGATAATATCATTTACCTCACTGGTGGTGGTTGTAAGAGTTAAATGAATTCACACATATAGACCTGTTAACCCAGTACCTTGCACCTAGTAAGGACATAGGACTACTGCCACTGTTATCATTTTGGAGGTCTAGACCACAAGGAAATGTTGAGACTATTTGTAGTTTTCAAATCATTCAGTATGGTTAACGTGAGGAGACTGTTTGAGATTGCCTAGATATCAAATACAGAGTGGGGCAGAGGGAGGAGGACAAAAGATAGAACTTGGGTGAACAACAAAAGATTCAGAGGGAAAAAAAGAAAATCTACAAAAGGTTGATGAGAAAATAGAAAAAGGCCCAGAAATTCTGGCATAAAAGACAAGAAATGATTCTTTCCAAAAAAAACGTGATTACTCTAAAATAAATCTATCTTTTAGATGTTAAACCTTAAAATGTCTGGGAGGCAATGTCACCATGAAAAGTCAGAAAGTACTTATTGAGTTCTCTAGAAATTATCTACTTTGCCTTAGCAACATTCTTACCAGAGAGTCAGTGTTCTTTCCTTATTATGATTATATCTGAGAATAGTTTCCTTGGTCCTTAATTGATCTACAAAAGACTATGATGAAAGAACTCATTGATGGAAAAGGGAACTAGTTGAAAGAGTTTTCCAACAAGCAATGTACAGCCCTACATCAACCCCAGGGTCTTCTGTGTATCAAAGAATTTCCTGCAGAAAACTAAAGGACTGAGCACATGCCATTTTCTTATGATTGGAATAACAGCTAAAAGAAGCAGCCCACTGCATATTTCATATCCAATTCAGTGCATTGTATTTTCATTCCTAACTACTCTCCATTAGTTCTGAAATGTCCAGAATCAATGGAAAAGCAGAAATTGTACATCTTCCTTATGGTATTGCCTACTTTTTCTTCAGGAAAACAAATGACTGTACAAAAACATTTCCTGAGAAACACATCTCCAAGGGCTGCTACTCCACTAAGTGACAATGCCCTTTATAACCACAGCATATTGGGGATGATCTGGCAATCAAACCAAATAACAACAACAAAAACATGATTCTTCACATTGCTTGTTTCCAGATGGCAAACAAAATAATCAAGTGTCAGAATCAGAACACATTTTTGCAATTAGTTATTTTTAAATGACAGTTGGGTTATGTTACAACATTTTCTACAAAGAACAGGGCTTATAATTTTACAAATAGTGAATATGGCAATAGCAAACACAGAGTGGTTCCAATGATCTTACCAGATTGAACATGCTGAATCAGAGTTCTTAAGTGTACCCAGCCATGTATTTCCCATGAATAATTCAGAGAACTATGGATATACATTATTCAGATTCGATTCTGGTTCAAAAGTTAGAGTTGTTAGACAACATTTCAAAGGACTGTTTTCATGCTAGCTATTTCTGGAATTTTTATCTTTGTGTATGCAAATTTAAAAAAAAAAAATGTAAGCAATGAGATAGGTTTACATCCAGTCATCAGAACTGCTAGTTTCATTACAGGGACCACATGAATAAACAGAGTCTGTATCAGATAGGACATAAAGATCATGCTCTGTCAATATTTGCTGTACTAATTTAGAGAATTTATCATTGAAATGAATATCTACACAAGGCCATCTGTCTAATAATATTATGCTCAGTGGAAAAGCATCTCCTTTTTGACCCGGCTTGTATTTTACGGAATTATTGCAAGAGTTACAGTTGTTCTAGAATATTTATCGAAGTCACAGTGACCAAAAATACTGGCTTTGATTTGAAAGTTGCAACTGTTATTTCTTTGGGTTCTCATTTACCTCTGTAACAGATAGCTTTCTTACCTGAATCAGTTTATCCCTTATCGCCACATATATAACCCAGAGTAACTTATAAGTGTCAAATATCATACTTTAGCATTCAGCAAGCGTGTCTATTTTACTGTTACCAGTGACTTTAAAATAATAACAACAACAACAACAACAACAAAACCCTCGAAATGATAGATAGCAGATCAGAAATTTATTTCGAGTTACAACAGCTCATTTGGGCATATCCAGTTCAGATGTCCACTCAGGAAACACATTCCAGGAAGCAGTAAGTAAATTCAGAAAGGACAGAGAGTGGGGGGAAAGAAAAACTCACTCCAGAATTTGCTTATCTTTGGCACAATCTACATATGTGAGAACCTGCTACCAAAAGGGTGTAGAAAGCAGGGCTAAGAGCACGGTCCCTGGTTTCCAGAAGCTTAGAGTCTAGACGAGTTGAATTCATGAAGCTATGCTCTCCACATAAATCTACATTTTAAATGACCTCTTATTTCACCAGCAGGCAAACTTTTGTCCCTGGGCAGCTTCCTGAAACTATAGTCTGAGGAACAATTTATTTCTTCTTACTAGAGTTCTGTTTTTGTCCTTTGAATTCTTAGCAATACTAAACTGATTAGCAGGGAGACCAGGACCAAATATTAATGAGATAATGATGATGTTTCCTTACACCAGGCAACCAAGGACTCCTGGCAAGGACCAGTAGGATGAAAAGCAAGAGGACGAGGGTAAACACTTGTTTCCAGAAATTACTTCGGCTCTCTGACATCTTCATTGACAACGCAAAATTTAATAATAAGCATCACAAAGACAACAGCGTAGAGCAGTGAAGAGAAGAACAATGAGTACAAGGCCTTGGAAAGAAAAAGTACTTGTTGAAAGTTTGCCTATGGCCTGGGGACCTAATTTACAGAACTTTTCTGTACACACTCTGGTAAATAACCCCTATAACTAAAGTGTGTTTAAAAAAAAAAAAAAAAAAAAAATTCCATACTGGGCTGTAGCAAGTTCACAAAATTTAAGTCATGCTGCCACTCAGATATACAAAGAAAATGTAATTTCTTAATGTTTCTTTAAATAATGTATTTCTCCTGAACCCCAGACATTGATTAGCAGAAAACAAGAGATAAAACAATCGATTTAAATTAATGCTTAATTAAATCCAGTAATTTACACATCTTTCCCAATAATAGTGAGTGGCTGTCAGTGCACGAAGTGTGTGACTTACACTTCCTTATGTGTAAGGAAGTCAGGAAGTCAGAAAGGTTCTGGAAGGTTCTGGCACCAATGGGTCCCCAGCACAAGTCCCCTGTTTTCCTTGTCAGTAGACAATGCTAAACGTAGTACCTGTCGATTTATGGTCTACTTTTTGCCTAAAGAAATTTCTCCCCAGGAGAATCTGCAAGTTTTCCTTTTTCTGACTCAACCCTAAGCTTTTTAGACCCAAATGGCTCTCGTCCTCATTTCTCATAGCCCTGAGACCAGCCTGTCACCCCTAGCTTTGGCTATGGGATCACTTCATTGCACTATCATGGCACTGTGGGTTTTTTTTTTTAAAACCCATCCTTTGACAAAGGCTTTCCTAACTTCATTCAGTTAGAAAAAACACTCAGAATTACAGAATACAGCACAGTTTCTTGTACACTAGAAATCAATGTAACTGGAGTTCCTTCTCAAGATTATAAAAACAAAGCAAAACCTAAAAACTTAGTTTCAGTGGTGAGCAAAACCTCCAGTCCCTCATCAAATGAACTAAAATAACCCAGCAGAGAATTAAAACTGAGATGTAGAGTACAGAGAGAGTGAGATTTTAAAATAGCTGCTTTTGAAGAAAACTGGAGTCAGAAAAGACAAGTTTTGGCTAGGCAGTGTCTCATACTGTAACTATCGCCATATGTTTTTCTTCCAGCTTTCCCAGTCCTTAGTGCGCAAGGGAGGCACTGCTGGGAAAAGTCAAAGGGCAGGAATGCACAGACCATGACTTTGCTTTTTCTCATTTGAACCCACCCATCAGCAAGCTGATCAGCATGCTTCTGTTTCTAATAGGAGACCAAGCTCCTCAGGTAGGCCTGGCCCTACCACAGGCATTCCCTCCATGCCAGGCCCCCTGGGTGTCTAGGAGCACCCTGTAGCTATAAGAGCTCCTCTGCTTGACACACTGCATGACTTTGTCAAGCGTGGCTGGTCCAGTTGAAGGCACTGAACCATCTTTAGCTGGGTCAGCTTATGCCCAGAAGTGTAGACTTTGAGGATATTATTAATAAACCCCTGGTCTTCTTCTAGGATGTGCATCGATGTTGGGAATCAGCTTTTTTCCAACATAAGAAGCCCATCCCTACCTTATGATGGTACCTGACTCTCAACTCAGTGCCCACGACATGCAGCAACTGAAGAAGGCTTAGGAGGTTTCTCCAGACTCAGTGGTACTCCATTCTCTCCGTTCTACTGGAATGGTCTACACCATGCAGACAGTGGTCTGCTCCCAAAGTCCCACGCTGGGGATACTCACCCAACATGGGGAATGTAAGAGAAGGTCACCTGAGCTTAGTTTTGAAAGATAAGGATGAGTTAGGCAAAACTGGATGGCAATGGACAAAATTGTTCCAGGTAAAGGTGGAGATAAGTGAAAGGCAAAGAGGCAAACAACATTGTGACGTTTTCAAGGGAGCTGCAGATGTTTTAGTAAGAATAGGTAACAGAAGTTTATATGAGAACAGCAAAATATAACGAGGTATATAAGCAAGACCTGGGACATTTAGGGCATTGTTTGCCATGTTTCATGTTTAAGATTTGAGGGAGGTGTTGAAGGGTTATAAGCAGAGAACAAAATTGGCATTTTAGAAAGATCACTCTAAAACCATGTGAAAACTTAATTGGAGGCAACTTAGCAGACTTACAATAATCCAGTTGAGAAATAATAAACTCATAAACAAATACAGTGGCAAAGAGATAGAATGGGAAGACAGATGTGAAAATGTTTATGTGGCAGAATAAAAGACTTGGTATCAAATGAAGTGGGTATGATTAGAAAGAGAGAGAGAAAAGATGGGGTATTTCTGGCGTGAGGGAGGGAATAGGAGAAGATGAGCAGTTTTTGGAGGAGATGATTGTACCTTATTTGTTATTAATTTGTTAGTATTACCAGCACCTGATTCAAACTAATCTCAATGATCTAGAGCTTTGATAGGGAGGAAAATAGGAGAGAAGACAGATTGAAAGGGGACCAGAAGAAGGCAATGTGTTTCTCAAATCCCTGAATCCTCAATTTCACACTCTCATGTACTATACGTACCCACCAAATCCCATTGATCTTCTCTCAGTCAGAAGCATAGAACACTTTCTAGGCCCTTGTATTTCAACTGAGTCTTTTATTCATATCCATTTACATTAAAGGAGAATAAGTTTTATACCGGACCCAAAGAAACCACATAACAGCAGTGTATCTTGAACATATCAGTCAATCTCTACCCAAATCTCCACGAATTTGTCTTTACAAAATTACCATTTAAAGAGTTTGACTTTTGCCAAGGGCCAATGTAATAAATCAATGGATGTGGAAACCATATGAGTTTTTAGTAAAAAGGGGGGGAAAGCCATTTAGTGCACAATTTTGTTTTAATATACTACAGATTTGATGTTTAGCCTGTAAGGTGAGATTCATAATTTTGTTCAACACTGTCTGTACAAGGACCTCATGATAAATTCACCTCAGATCAAACACAAAGGAGATAGTTATTTCTTCTAATAGTCTATTATATGGTATATCCTGTTGTCAGACAATGAGAACTACACCATCATTTGGTTTCCCTCTTGCCCAGGCTAATGAGAAACTGATTATAAAGTCTGGGTTTAATTATTAATACTATACCTATTCTGAGATTTGTTTTATTTTTGCTTTTCTTCTTCATGTCCCGGATCTGCAACTTTATTAGTTAAAGTTTGATTTTTATTCTGTTACTGGTCTCATCCATCTGTACTATATTCTATGAGCCAACTGACACCACTTCCTTCCTGCTATGAGGGCCTACTCGAGTTCTCAAGCTATACAAACATTTGGGGTATCTTTTTTTTTTTTTTTCTCTTCAAAAGTAACATCAGATCTCCTGCTACTGAGAAATCATGCTTTTCCCTATTATTGGAATCAATGAGTCAAGGCATATGTCTTTAATGGAGGTTTTGGCAAGCATGATATCAGAGTTATTATTAGATGGACAGAAGTAAATTGAATGGTTTGTTTTCTGCACTGCAAACACAACACAATGGTTTAAATCAAACACTACAGTTTATAATGTGGCAGAAATATTTACATGGAGAAAAGCACTGATCAATGCATGGAAAATGTAAGTTTTACAGATTCCAAAAGCCAACATAGTTCACAGATCACAAGAAAAGTAAGAACAAACACAACTCAAAGAAAGCATATAAACCCATGTTAGGAAAAGTGCTCCACCATCAAAGATTTAGGTTCAGTTAGCATCTTCTGGTTGCAAAGACAAGGAGACTCACTTTGGTTAACTCAAGTATTAAAGTACTGTTGGAGATAGCGAGGTGTACTGTATGAACACAAATGCACAGGAATCCAGGAAAAGTCACACAACTAGAATGGAATCCACTGTAAAGCCAGGCTACAGATTCTCTACCTACAGCCTGGAGACCAAGTCTGTAAATATGGCCAAACACACAATAAATGGGTTATTGGTATTACACTACAACGCATAATGAAATAATATTATCTGTTTCCCGACTTTATAGCTACTCTGTGATATGTCACTAATATCTCTGTTTGCCCTTTTTTGTCCCATCACCAATTTTTTGATTCTTTCTTTTAACCTTCAGACATTTTCTTATATATTTGTCCTTTAATACTTTCTGCTTTTTTCTAACTCTATCTTGACCCTGACATATCTCAACCACATAGCTTAATTCTCTCTAAAGTCACTTGATATGCCTTCCACTTCTCTCAGTACTTCCTAATTTGGTCTGAACAAGAGAAGTCTGACTGGTCTATACATCTTTTTGCATCAAACCACATAATAGGTCACTGGCCAGCCTCTGAATTGAGGTAGGGAAGTCCATGAGGTCACATGGCATTCCTAGACCTGCCCTCTGAGCTATGAGCAAAGAAGTTTCTCAAGGGCCTGGCACCAAGACTAGTGGATTGAATATGCAACTCTATAATTCACTTATGTGGTAAGGAGGTGAGAGTTCTACCACCTTGCTCCTTCCAAAAAAAATAATAAAAAATTCATTTTCTGAGTTTTAGGCAGATTTCCCTGGTACTCAACATAGACTTCCAGAAAGAATACATGTAGCCTAATCAAAATAATCAATGAATCAAAGGTATATGTTTCTAGTAAGAATAAGCTGCTGCCTTTAAAAGAAAAACAGTCACATACATTCCAAAGTTAAATGCAAGTTAATTTCTGATTTTGGGGTGTTGTTCTTTATCCTCACCACTCTCTCTCTGAAAGTCATAGTTTCCTGCTGTCACTGATCACCTCTATAGGCGTTATTACTCAACTCCTAACACATCCATTGCAACTAATTCCATGTTTATGTCTTGAATCTTGAAAGTTTCAAGTACCTTTGGAACAAAATATTTTTGCCTCAAAATACTAAAGGGGGGGTAAATGGGGTCAAATATATGGTGGAGGAAGGAGAACTGACTCTAGGTGGGGAACACACAATGTGATATATAGATGATGTATTACAGAACTGTACACTTGAAACCTATGTCATTTTACTAACCATTGTCACACCGATAAATTTTAATTAAAAAAAATAAAGGGGTTTAAAGCTGAATGTAGTTAATAAATGTGGATTAATAGAATACACATAATTATAACTGGAATCAGAGCTCACTGAAAGCAGGGACTGTCTCTTCTGTGCATTTCTCTGCCCTAGACAATAGTATGATGTCTGACATATAATATGTGCTCAACATGTTTTTCTAAATAAATAAATAAACGAACGCCATGTCTACTTTTGCACAACTTCTAAACAGTGGAGGGGACGGAGTCTAATGAGGACCATCTTTTGAATATCAAAAAGTGTCTCTAGATTCCATAGAACCACTGAGTAAACAATTAAACTAGAAATGAAACAGATTTAGATACAGATCTTCTAATTAAAAATGAGTTCCTAGATAAAGCAAAAGTAAAACAAAACACTGAAGAGACTCTAATAGGAAAAAAGGTATTTAATTGTTCTTACCCTAGATAGTGATAGATAAATAGAAGATAATGATGAAGAAAAAGATAGGGAGGGAGGGAGGGAGGGAGGGAGGGAGGGAGAGAGAGAGAGAGAGAGAGAGAGAGAGAGAGAGAGAGAGAGAGAACTTTATTCCTGAAGGTAGTTTCTAATAACCAAAGCCTGATGTTTACTGCTTAGTGTTCTTGGATAAAGAGACCATGGAGACAGAATTCCTTGCATTTTTCTGAAGAGGGAAGATTCTTAAAAATAGCCATGAAACACTCTCATACCCCAGGGCAGGACCCATCCTCCAGCAGGAGTTACAGTCCCATTCCCTACCTGGGAGCTGAGTTTGTAGGAAAAAGTCCTTGGTCAGGATTACCTCTCTCATCTCATTTGGCAACACAAAGTAATTAGATTTCTTTCTAAGTTCATCTTCACTCTTTAAATAGGAAGAACAAAAGGCAGAAAGGTCACAGAACATTGTATGAGAATAATTTGGTAGCACTTCATAAAGGAAAAGGCTTGATTCTGCTATTAATGAGGAATATTGCATATGTTTTCTCCTTGTGCAGTTGAGTACGCAAATGAGAGACTTATTGCTCTGAACAATGCTATTGCCTGTCTCCTTGTGCTTGTTGTCATTAATTGAAGTCACAAAAAGGGACTGATTCACCAAATTGATTCACTCACATAATGACCAAAGTTCTAGAAGTGTATACCCTGGGGCCCACAGGCTGGATTCTTTCTGCTTCTGATATGGACAATTCTGATGCCAGCTCTTTTGGTAAGGTCTAAAAGAAATCTTTAGTCTCTTCCCTTAAACTAAAAAGCAAACTTTGCCATTTTGTTCTTTGACAAAGAACAATCCCTTTACTAAATGAAGAAATTTTAATTTCTCTATTAGTGATGAGCCACATCTCTTCTAAAGGGTAAGACCCAATGGGTATCAGGATATTCTCTGTTATGTGTATTCATGGTTTCCTCCATGATTTGAAAGACTGGGTAAATTATTTCTGCCCAATTTTTTGTATCATTTCTAAACAGTGCTGCCATGAGCCACTGGGGACAAATATGGCAGGACTGTCTGGTGGCACACTAGGTCACAGCTCCCTCAACCCTCCCACCTGACACTTGACACATCCCTCTTCCGTCAACCAGAGGAGCTGGGCTTTACTTCTGTTTCATGAGTTGAATTTCTGCATAATATTTTATTTGAAAAACTGATTTCAAGGCTTTAAAAAAAATGAAAACAATGTTGTGGGGGAATAAGTACTGAATTGGGAGTTAGGGTATCTTGTTTCTAGTTCTGCTTATGCCCCTAATTAGCCAGCAGACACTGAGGAATCACTTCAACATTTTAGAGACTCTTTTGCTAAAAAAATGAGGCATCATATGGTCATATGGTGGAATTCAAGCTAGGCCCAGTGGAGCCTAGAGGGTCCCTCAGAGGTCCTCAAAGTTTTCTTTGAGAAAAAAAATGGTTGGGGCTCCATTTCTCAACTCCACTTCAAACAATGCAATTCTGCTATGTGTGTGTATATATAGATGTACATATATATACACACACATACATACATATATGTATATATATGAGAGTAGTTTCTATACAAAATTTAGTTTGAGAAAAGCTTAAAATTTTTGAAAAACATTCCATTTTATTATATATCAAAATACTCTTCTATTCTGACATTCTATTGCTCCATAATTCCTACTTCCACCTTCCGCTGATTAGAAAACAAAACACTTTTCAATGACTTTCTTATTCATAATATTACAGTCTTTCTTGATGTTAATGATATATATGACAGAATTATATCTATATAAATTCATATTCAAATTCATATTCATATATATGTATATACATACACACATTTTATCAAGTCAATATTAGCATTTCCTACATTGGACTCATGGAATACTCTTCTGGGACATATCAGTAAGCATGGCATAAATAAAATGCTGTGTTAAAATGGGTTTGGGAGATTATGCACATTTAAACTCCCTATAGGTAATTTGCGATGTAAACTCCCTAGAGGATGCACATGGCTCAGGATCTGAGAAGAATTTCACTAGAAAACTCTACTGATTTGGTTTAATCCATAGTTTTCCAAGCTTATTAGAGTAGAGCACTTTATGTTATCAATATAGCTATTGAAATTACATGAATCTTGGTTCTGAAGCAAACTCAGAAATAGCAATGTAGTAGTTGTCTACTGTTATGAATGGAATGCTTGTATTCCACTCAAAGTTTATGTGTTAAAGGCCTAACCCCTTTGAAAGGTAATTCGGTTTAGATGAGGTCACGCAAGTGGTGTCCTCAGGATGGGATTCGTGCATTTTAAAAAAGGAAGAGAGCTTGCTCTCTGCACCAGCACAAGGAAGAGATCGTGTGAGCACACAGCAAGATCGTGGCCATCCACAAGTCATGAAAGGGATTCTCACCAGTAACTGAAACTGGCAGCACCTTGACTTTGAAGTTCCTAGGCCCTGGAATTATGAGAAATAGATGTCTGTTGTTTAAGCCACACAGTCTATGGTATTTTTTAGCCCCAAATTATGATATCAAAATATTATGAATTGACTAGTTACAAAATGTATTGACACAAATAGCATTCACAAATAGCATTCTAAACTTCTGCCTAAAATCTACTTGAAGATGCCAGTAAAGATGGTGGTTTAACCTCAGACTTTGACACACTCTTTTCCTTCTAAATAATAATTTAAAAATCTAAAAAGAGAAAATCTAAAATATATAACCTGGCTTCAAAATATCATTATGGACCAGAACTAGAACAGAAATATAAAGCAGGAAATGTGGCTAACATCTAGAATCTGCAGAGTTTGTTGTCGGGAAACAGACAAGAGCAGTGAGATTCCAGTGACTGCAAGTAAGGACTTAAAATTCTACAGCAGACAACAGATAGGACTCAGGCTCACTGCTTGAAGCCAGGGGCTGGCATGGAAGTTCTCCCCTCTGCCCATTCTTCTCTCCCCAGTGCTCGTAGGAGGAGGCTGATAAAACTGCTTTCATCCAGGGCCCAAAACTTCATAACCTGTGGGTTCAGTGAAGCTGGTTGACAAGGCCTAACCCAACGCTCAGGAACTGGCTCCCAGACTGATCTGCGCAATAGCAAACATCACAACAAAGCAGGAGCACTAACCCATTAAAACATCTAATTCTAAACTGGAGGCCCAGAGGCCTAGATGGAGACAACAGGGAAAAAAAAAAAAACAGACAAGGAGGATGTGAGCACAAAAGAAAAGAGAGAAGATAAAAATTATCCCACTCAAAAAATGATCCTGCCGACCATAGGAAAAAATCTACAGGAAGAAATCAGCCAACAAAATCCACAAGGAGAAAAAGAGCTGCCTTCAGGTAATTAACATTCAAAGATTACTCCACCTAAAAATTATAAAAAAGGATTTTGAATGTTTGTAGAGATAAAAGAAAAAGGAAGAACAATTGCTGAAGAATTATAAATTATAGAAAAACAGGAAAATAGAATAGGTATACATAATTAGAAGATTTGGATAATGAAAAACAAAAAAAAAATCCTAGATGAACTCAGAATTTGACAAAGAAGGAATTAATGAATAGAAATATAGTGCTGAAGAATTTCTCTTATGCAGCACAGAGGGACAAAAATAAAAATTTTGAAAGAGCAACTAGAATACATAGGGGGTAGAATAAGAGATCCCAGCATACGTCTGAAAGGGATGCAAATAGAACAGAAATTAACAGTGAAGGAGAAGTAATGCATGCCATTCCTCTACTGAAAACCCTTCACAACTTTATCACTCAGAGTGAAATTCAAAGTCCTTAAAATCACATTCAAAGCTCTATCAAGCTCCCCTCCACCAATCTCACCTGCCTCCTTTCTGACTTCACCCCCTCCTGGTCTTCACTTTATTCCAGCCACACAGTCTTCATTGCTCTTCTTTGAACTTTCCAGGCACGCCCCAGCATCAGAACTTTTGCACTTGTTATTCCCTCTGCCTGGAAATCTCCTCCCCCAGAAAGCCACATGGCCCACTCCCTCACCTCCTTCAGTGTTTCCCCACCTCATCTTCCTCAGGAAGACCTTCCCTGACCACCCTGTCTAAATGTGTATGCCCACTCCTGACCTCCTCCTCCTCTTTCCCTCTTTTATTCCTCCCGTTAGAACTCAACATTATCTTGCATTCTATATGCTTTCTACATTTACTTTGTCTATCTTCCCCCCACTAGACTGTAAACTCCTTGAGGGCAGAGGTGTTTATCTGTTATTTTTATCGCTGTATCTCCAGTGCCAAAAACAGTGCCCAACACACTGTGGGCACTCAGTAACTGTCTGCTGATAGAATCAATAAATGATCGCTGGCCTATGGGAAGCACTCAGTAAAAGCAAAGAATTATGATTTAACCACAATCGTTCAACTACCGGTAACTCTCTACTTATTCTGTTCTCCTAATCACTTGGCTCCAGGAGGATCAGTCATATCATATTCCTAATAATGACAATCATCTACGATGCCCCAAGCTCCCTTTGACATTTTGTATTTCTTACATCACTTTAATATCAATTTAGAAATGGGGAAATTATTATCTACATCTTATTGTGATTATGAGACTGAGGTACAACCAAGTTAATGATTTCCTCACATTAATATACCTAGAGAATGATATAGCAGGTTTGGAACCCAAGTCTGTCCTCCTCCAGAGACTCTGCTGTCCTCTCTATTGGTAAATTGGTCTTCTTGCTACTCTGGTGCAGGACTCTCCATTATCACCCTCTCTCCTCCATGATGCCTCTCTTTTATTATAATCATCTTCAATAGTGATTCCAGTGAACACAGTGTCCATTCTTCCTTGCTAATCCTGCTTTATCCAAGTGTCTCTCACTTGTAAAAAAAAAAAAAAAAAAAAAAAAATTCTAGGCATCCCCAGCTGCAAGAGTAAACCTTGATTGATCTAAGCTAATCAAGAAGCTAAGGTAACTTTACCAAAACTGGCAGAGTGGGAAACTCCAGGGCTCTGTCCTTTCACAAACGAAACTCATAAACTGGCAAAAACTATCTGCTTCTCAGCCAATAATGGCACTCCATTCTCTGAGTCAGTCATTGGCTTAGGAATAGACATTTAATACAATTCCAGCCAATAAGACATGAGGAGAGTCAGCTGGGGCACTTCTGGAAAATTTTCTTCACTCCTAAGTGGAGAAAAGACCGGATAAATGGACTCTTCTTCCTCCATACATGTTTATATTTAAATCTACTGCCACCATCTTTCAACCAATCAGAAGACGAAGCTAACTCAGGGGAGAGAACAGAGTCAATAAAATATCAAAGAAGTTAGAGATCTTGACTACCAAGCCTAATACCTATCTTACCCATGAAATGCTACGTGAAGCTTTTATAAAGTGCTTGTATGGTATAAGCAAGGTTGAGTTACTTTTCTGTTACTATAACTGCAAGTATCCTGATACCACAGCATCCTCTTCCCACCTCAGAAAGAGACCAACTTCCGGAAATCACTTAGATGAATCTATCTTCAGTTGTACTACTTGAACATGGACAACCATTTCAGTCTCATTACTTCTGAGATTACACTGGTTACAGGGCTGCCGGTAAAAATAAGATAGAAGTCATTGATTTTCTTACTGAGTAGCTGAAAGGAGGGATGGGAGAACTGAAGTCAAAGATCAGGCTGTAGTTTGGTCATGGAGGACATCATATAGAGGAGCAAAGAAGTTTACTTTGGCCAACTCATCATGGAAGTTGACAGGATGTAAATTGACAGGCAAGCTGAGACTACAAGCTAATTTTCTCACCTTCTGTTAAAGACATTATCCATACCCAGGTTAAGTCTAGCTATATTTATACTTCCAGGTGCTTTGTGTAACTGATGTAAGGGAGAAAAAGGGTAAAGATTAAGTGGAATTCAATTATACCTGGGAGGTACATGCTTGAAATTTTGTTCACCCACGATTATTCTTCACAGTGAGGAAAGAAGCTATCATTTGGAAATATGATTTCACAGAGTTATTGACCTCTGCTGGATCTCTGTCAGGGGAACATTTAAACTACAACATCCACCCTCTTTATCAAGAACAATATTAGAAAATCCAAGCCTGTTTCAATGTTTCATCTTATTTGGTAAATGATTCCCTTTGACCTCATTACAGGAAAACAATTATCCTGTGGCATGCAAGTATAGTTCTCATAAATCCGGCTCCTTTCTGACCTGTGAAGTCACTCTTGGGAAGATATTTATGTTTATATCACAGTTGTTTCAGGGAAATGGCCTTTAAGTGAAGATCTAGATAGACAGACAAACAGGCAAACAGACAGATAGATGATAGATAGAAACATAGATATTATTTCAAATTATTAAAGGTCAGTATGATATTATAGTGAGGGAACACGTACTCAGGAACTACATAGATCAACTGAATTAAAATCCTAGCTTTAACATTTCCCAGCTGTGTGACTTTCAACAAGTTATTTAACATTTCTGTATCTCAGTCCACTCATCTGTAAAACTTAAATCTTTTCTAATAGTTGCTACCTGTGGTGTGGACTAAATTATACCAAATTTTCTATTATATATAACAAATAGTACCTATCTGTTGTGTGGATTAAATGAGTGAATATGTGCCAGGTTTCTAGAACCCAGCCTGGCATATAATAGTCACTAACAGGTGAAGAACTTTCCACCCCTAGTCTATCTAATTTCTCTACACACTACACAAGCAGGGAGACCCACTGCTTAGCCCTTCTACAGATTCCCACGTGGATGATCCCTAGGTTAGTGGAGAAGAGTCCATACACGCCCATCTTTCATTCTGCTATCCACTTGCCCCAATGCCTCACTCCTTTCGGCATCTTCTCCTAGCCCAAAATTCCCTTCCCTTCCCTCCTAAAACAGCTATGTTCTTCTATCCAGTGGTTAGCAAGCTCCAAGTTTTCCTGTTTCTTAGAAATTTTCCTAGATTCCTCTGCTAGTTATATGAAACTTCATGTAACTATTCTTTTACAGCTATTCTTTCTCTCAGTCTAGTGTGGGACAGAGAGGAGGAAGTTTCCTATCCTGAGAGTACATAAGATAGAACATGAGGGGATCATCTTGTGCCAGTTTTCTGATATTCTTTTCTTCGGCTGCCTGAAAAAAAATAACAGCACCACCAACAATAATAATCAAAGATATCTTACACTGAGAAAGTTAATTTCCTTCTAATAGCTCTCTCCAGTTCTAGGTATTCTCCTCGCCCCATCTTCAACTCTAAAAGTATTACATTTTAAGTCTTATTTTGCTAAAGATAATGCTATCTCCCTTTGAATCACATTACAATGTCTTCCCCTATTAATTTAACCTTAAAAGTGTGTTTCCCAGTTCCTGTATATCCTCCACACCCCTCTCCTGTATCTCCAGTGTTGAATGAGAAAGACATAGGAAAGTCTTAGTAAATGAAAAAGTATTTATATAAAACAATAATAATAGTAATGTTTTAATAGTGGGGTTGTGGGTGATTTAGTTTTTATTAATTGGACTTTTTCTTTATTTTTGACCAGCAACACTGCAGTATAATTTTGGCAGTATTGGAAAAAAACACTATTTCTTTCAAATGATTGATCATGTTTCTCTTTTCTGAGTGTTCCCTGAGTGTTTGTGGTTCTTTCTGAGCTGTCAATAAATTTTTATTTTATGGTCTGGCCAGAATACTGCAGAGAGATGATAAACTAAATTAAATCTGTTGTGAAAAGAATTGACATGAAAGAAAAAAATGTAAGAACTTTTACTTAAACATCATGGACACACACAATGTCTCCTCTCACTCAGTTCTGACCATCCTCGATTTCTAAAATTTACAGAAAATCATTTTTATAATCCATAACTACATTCAAAATCAAAAAAAGGAACTTCGGTGGGCCAGAAGCTATGAGGAACCTCTGGAAGAGGGATAAGCAAAAGGAGTCGATCAAGTCTAAAAATTAAATTCAAGCTAATGATAAAAATAATAAATTAAATATCATGGAAAATGAAATTAAAATTAAAACATTTAAATAAAATTAATAGTAGAAAAGACACTGATGAAGTTGAACTGGTGAACTAGAAAACAAAGCTGATGCAAGTTTCCAGAACATATTATAAAGGAATGAAGAACTGGAAGATATGAAAAAATAATAATAATCAAGAAACATGAAAGATAGATTCAGAATTCTAATGCCTACCTCCTAGAATACCAAAAAGGAAAGACTAAAGAGATTTTTAGAGAAGCAAAATTCAAAGGAAAAAATACTGTGACTGGCTATTCCTAAACATTTTTTTACTAATGAGGAGACCATTTTTAGAATTTTTATTTTATTCATAATTCATTTGACTGAACATTTATTCAGACTCAATAATGTGCGAGGCACTGTAAGGTAATGGAAATATAATAAGTCCTCTCCCCCCAAAATTTTTCTCATTATCTTAGGGATTAAAAGTTCAATGATCCATACATAATCTTTTGTATTTTTATTGCAGTTCACCTGTTTTGACTGGAATGACTTGGCAAAAACAAGACTTTTTTTTTCTTCCTATTGAATTGACTGATTGTTTGACAAAGGGTATCTTAGCAACTGATTGTTTGAAGGCATGAAATCATAGACTCAGTTGACAAAACTGGAATTGTTGAATTCACAGTCTGGGCGCTATTCCACAACAGTCATCTTCCATGAGGTAAATTGAAGTAATTTTCAAATTTTAAATGAAGTAAATTAAAGTCCTTGAACAATTATGAACTACACTGAGTAATAAAATCATTAGTTTTCTACCACAGTTTAGTAGATAGTTTCATACATAATCTCATCCACAAAAAAGTTAGCAACCAGAAAAGAGGACAATCTCCCTACAGGATTTTGAGTAAAGGGAAATTCGTTGTCAATTAGGGAAAATAAAAATAAGAAGTTTGTCTGAGATAATCATTTGTAAATAAGATTTGGCTATTGAATTAATTTCCTGAAAATTAAATATATTTAAGAATATCACAAATTTATTTGGGGACATTCACTGAATTTTAAGACATATACTGATTGACAGAGAGAAAAGCTAAAGAAAAATAGGAAAGAATCATTAGAGAATAGAAAGGACTTTGATAAGAACTGAAGATAAAAGAAGAGTTTTATAAGTAAGTAGGAAACCAACCTAAGGGAGAAAGAAAAGGTCAGTCAAAAGACTGGATTTGCTTCTGATAGAAGGAAATAACATGTTATACAATGGAACATAAATGTACGATATAAAAAAAAACTAAACTTGTACAAGATGTGAACACATACGTGAAGAATTACAATTGCTGGGATGAAGTTGATACCTAGCTACGTATCTATACCCTGACCTCTCTACCCCATGGTATAAACATTATACTATAAGGTATATTTTCAGTGTCTTTTGATTGAACATGACATAGCAGGTGATGGTGTTTTATCATCAGTTCCAGAGTATGTTGTGGAGGCAAAGTTTTATACATAACTAGTCATTTGACATATCAGAATGGGCAGCCTGAAGCAATATGAAGAGAGTTAGGTGTCAAAAGGATGCCATCAGATCTATGTTCATGGTTATCAACTCATACTTCTGTAAACTCTAGAAATTATTCTTATTCGTTGTTTCGTTTTCTCTTTTCTCAGAGTTCCCTAAGTGTTTGTGTTTCTTTCTGAGGTGTCAATAAATTGTCATAACATTTCATGTATGATCTGGTCAGAATACTGCAGAAAGACGATAAACTAAATTAAATCTGTTGTGAAAAGAATTGACTCACAAAATTGACTACCAAAGGTCATGGAATCTTATCCTATATACTTAAGATACTATGCTGAAATTTTCAGAGCCAAAATGCCTATTGGAATTTTAATTGGGATTTTTTTGCAGATACTGACCAACCACACTTTGGGCCCATTCTTTGTTTGACTTCTTTGTTTTATGTAACATTTAGCAGTCATTTAACCTCTCTTGCATTACCACCAAGTTGTTCAGTCAGCACAAGCAGCTGGGTGATTTTACTGAGACATAAGAAATTTCATCAACTATAAGTTAACTGTCATGTTGCAGAGGTTAAATCAATTTTTTAAAATCTGATAATGTTCCTATTTGTTATATATTGCTGTGAAATAAATGTTAATTGCTAAAAGTTGGGTAAGAGAAATATATCGTTCAGTGTCTTTTGAGGAAAATAAATGTCAGTTATCCTTTTAAAAAAATATTTCCAAGGAAGCTGTTCAACATTCAAAAATAATAACCATTAGTGGTAAAATATGATATTTTTCATATGTGATTCACAGGAAAGTAATGATCTTCAGTCATAATTTTCTAATTCCTAACACAACCCAAAAACCATGTATGTCAAAAATCACAAGTAAAGACAAAATTGGTTCAGTTTTGAAATATGAATGGCATTGGCCATACTGAATTAATTTCACAAAATAAAATAGCCAATGGAACTATTCATTTTGGTTGAGATTCTTAACAATAAAGTCTCTGGATGTCAGTTTCTTTTTGAGAAACAAACTGGTTTTGCATATTAAATAAAGTAATATACAGAAAGGCATGTGTAAAAGAACTATAAAACAACACATAAGTTCTAAATGCTGTAACACATTGCACAGCCATTGCACATGCTAAATGTTCAATAAATAGCTGAGTTAATGATTGAGGAACTGCAGGTCATCAGGGGCGAGGCATCTGGCCTGAATGCCCCACACGAGGAGTGTTTTTCTTCACTATGACAAAGCTCTGACTGAAAGTCCTTGTTTTTGTGCATGTTTTCGATCTAAACTATATTACTGAGCATGACAATCTACCTTTTTCACCATTATTTAGTACTATTTCCAGTATTCAAATTTACTTTCAATAGAGAAATATTCAGCTTAATCAATACTATTCAGTAACTAAACACAAACTGTGGAAACAAATCCAAGAATCTAAACCAGTTTTGAGGGGGGGAAAAAAAGAAATCACACACAAAACAAATAATTTGTGAAGGTGATTACACTGAAGATGTCAGTACTCATAGGATGAAGAACTGACAAACTGTGGGCATGTATTTCCATTCATCTTTCTACCATCAATATAGCAGATACTGCTATGGGGCAGGTACTGAAAAGTAACTCCCTCAATAACCTTTTAACCCTTTCCAGTATACCTTTCTATAACGCAAAAGCAGGAAATTAAAATGATGTCCCCCAGACTCCCCTGCAGCTTAATTTCCAAATGTGATTTAGATCCAGATGTGACTTGAACTTGGGTAGCAGAATGAAACAGAGCCCACTCTTGTACCACTTCAATTATTTCTGCTGACAAGCCTGGATTTCAACAACAGTAACAGAATGTAGGGACTCGTACATTGATTCATGGCTGTAAGAGAGTCTGGAACCATTCTGTTGGCATGGACGACAGGGCTGTGATTTTAGAATCGACACTTGTGGTGGCTTTCTGATCCATGGACTGCTGCTGAGGTCGTGTCTGCTGGCACCAGGAGTTAGGCAGCAACTTTCTGATTCCTAAGCTGAAAGAAATGTCCTCCACTTACTGGTCATAGTAGAGGATGCAACTGCCAGTTGAATGGCGTTTTTCAGGGACTCATTCCTGGAAGCCCAAAGCCTGTACTCTTCTCATCTGTATAGAATGAGATAATAATACTCACCTTGCCCTCTCCATATGATTGTTATGAGGATCGACTGATCGATATATTTAAATTATAAAGTTTCTTTCAACATGCAAGTTTCTTATTTTTAATAATAAAACAAATGCAAGACCAAAGAGGTTGACATAATATAGAAGCAGTATAATACAGAAGGGGCATGTCATACAGTCATTGAGAGCTTAGATTTTGAACCTTCCTTCCTGGATTTGAATCTGGGCTCTGTGACTTAGTAGATATGTGACTGTGGGAAAGTTACTTACACTACCTGTGCTTCAGTTCCCACATTCATGAAATGTAGATCATGGTACCAACTTCATGGATTTATTGTGAGGATTAAGTTAGTGTGTGTGTGTGTGTGTGTGTGTGTGTGTGTGTGTGTGTATGCATGTATGTGTGTGTTTAGCACAGCGTTGGTACATAGTCAACATTATGTAAGTGTTTGCTAGTATTCTAACACAGAACTAAGGCACTAAACAGTTTAAGTCCCTCCTCACTGGGAACTGAGCTAGTCATAAACTCTAGGATTAGGCTGTGTGAGTCTAGATGTGAAGAAATATAGGGACCTTAGGTAGGCATCTAAGCAGATCATTACATAAACCATCAGAAAGCCACCCCACATCCACCACATCTCAGATTTCAATTCACAAGTGAGAGTAGGACAGAAAATGTTTCCTTTTCTATCCTATCACTACTTTCTGGCTGTCCATTTGCACATAAGAAAACAAATTAATTTCTTCAGGACACTAGATGGACCTTGATTACCTGTAGGGACCAAGTGAGAAAAAGTATGGAGAGTCAATTTAATCTGCTAATCTTGTTTTACTTATCCTCACATTTGTTAACAAAGGCAAGATATGTATTTTTGTTTATTTACAGTATATACCAGTTGCATAAGACCCTTGGTTTTCTTGTTTTGTTTTTCCTGGCTTCAACTTAATAGATTTCTATAAACTATTTTATAGCCATTTGTCTTTTAAGAAGAACATCTAGGAGGCTGCAAATTGCCACATACATAAACAGGAAAATTGAGTTAAAGGATAGATGAGATGGGATGGATAGGGGGCTACATGGATGGATGGATAAAAAGATAGATAGATAGATAGATAGATAGATAGATAGATAGATAGATAGATAGATAGATAGATATAGATTTTTTACCTTTTTTTATTTATTTATTTATTTATTTATTTTGGTGCTTTATACCAATATAAAAAAGGCTCAGAAATTGCCTAACTAGAATTTTATCAACTTTTAGGTTGAAAAATTAATAGTGGAAAGATAAGTTAGAAAGGATAAGAAATAGGGCAGTTGTTGGGCAGGTAAATTTTATTTTTAAGTATTTGCTTAGAAAAAATTAGAATTTATCAAAATATAAAACCCTCATCCATGTTTTGTCCCTTTTAGTATAATAGGTAAATCATAATAGTCTGAATAATGTGAAAAGACAAAAAATACAGATGTATCAATGGAATATAAAATCATTATCACCTATAGCAATTAAATTATATGTACAATGGCAGCTTTGCCATCGTTGAGTGTATGAGTACAATCCTAAAATAATAAAATGTTTTGTGTGTGGTTTATAAAGTAGATTCTTATTGTTGGGTAAGAGAAATATATCGTTCAGTGTCTTTTGAGGAAAATAAATGTCAGTTATCCTTTTAAAAAAATATTTCCAAGGAAGCTGTTCAACATTCAAAAATAATAACCATTAGTGGTAAAATATGATATTTTTCATATGTGATTCACAGGAAAGTAATGATCTTCAGTCATAATTTTCTAATTCCTAACACAACCCAAAAACCATGTATGTCAAAAATCACAAGTAAAGACAAAATTGGTTCAGTTTTGAAATATGAATGGCATTGGCCATACTGAATTAATTTCACAAAATAAAATAGCCAATGAAACTATTCATTTTGGTTGAGATTCTTAACAATAAAGTCTCTGGGTGTCAGTTTCTTTTTGAGAAACAAACTGGTTTTGCATATTAAATAAGGTAATATACAGGAAGGCACGTGTAAAAGAACTATAAAACAACACATAAGTTCTAAATGCTGTAACACATTGCACAGCCATTGCACATGCTAAATGTTCAATAAATAGCTGAGTTAATGATTGAGGAACTGCAGGTCATCAGGGGCGAGGCATCTGGCCTGAATGCCCCACACAAGGAGTGTTTTTCTTCACTACGACAAAGCTCCGACTGAAAGTCCTTGTTTTTGTGCATGTTTTTGATCTAAACTATATTACTGAGCATGACAATCTACCTTTTTCACCATTATTTAGTACTATTTCCAGTATTCAAATTTACTTTCAATAGAGAAATATTCATCTTAATCAATACTATTCAGTAACTAAACACAAGCTGTGGAAACAAATCCAAGAATCTAAACCAGTTTTGAGGGGGAAAAAAAGAAATCACACACAAAACAAATAATTTGTGAAGGTGATTACACTGAAGATGTCAGTACTCATAGGATGAAGAACTGACAAACTGTGGGCATGTATTTCCATTCATCTTTCTACCATCAATATAGCAGATACTGCTATGGGGCAGGTACTGAAAAGTAACTCCCTCAATAACCTTTTAACCCTTTCCAGTATACCTTTCTATAACGCAAAAGCAGGAAATTAAAATGATGTCCCCCAGACTCCCCTGCAGCTTAATTTCCAAATGTGATTTAGATCCAGATGTGACTTGAACTTGGGTAGCAGAATGAAACAGAGCCCACTCTTGTACCACTTCAATTATTTCTGCTGACAAGCCTGGATTTCAACAACAGTAACAGAATGTAGGGACTTGTACATTGATTCATGGCTGTAAGAGAGTCTGGAACCATTCTGTTGGCATGGACGACAGGGCTGTGATTTTAGAATCGACACTTGTGGTGGCTTTCTGATCCATGGACTGCTGCTGAGGTCGTGTCTGCTGGCACCAGGAGTTAGGCAGCAACTTTCTGATTCCTAAGCTGAAAGAAATGTCCTCCACTTACTGGTCATAGTAGAGGATGCAACTGCCAGTTGAATGGCGTTTTTCAGGGACTCATTCCTGGAAGCCCAAAGCCTGTACTCTGCTCTTCTACTGGTATTGAAAGCACCAATTCCCTGTGTCAAATCTCTTTCTATTTAAACAAGCTCAGACGTTTTTTGTTTTTGTTTTTTGCAACTGAACCCTGACGAATACAATAGCCAGAGTTCATGTATAGTGCATGTAGACATAATTGCTCTGATTTTATGAAGAATTATAGGCACATTTCCTGAACATAACAAACCCATACCTGTGTTTTGGTGGAAATGGATTTACCCCCTCTCAACATGTAAGAGAACTGTTTGTTACCTACTCTGCCAACCCTGATCTAACTCCCTAAAGCTCATGTACTTTCTTGTCTTTCTTCCCAGAGCACACATACATTCACTATAATAATTATTACACTGTATTTCATTTCTCTGTCTGCATGTCTCTTTCCCAAATGACTTCTAGAAAAGCATTGCTTCTTTTTTTTAATTTTTATTAAATTTATTGGGGTGACAGTGGTTAGTAAAATTATATCGCTTTCAAGTGTATAATTCTATAATACATCATCTGTATATTGCATAGTGTGTTCACCAACCAGAGTCAGTTCTCCTCCGATCACCATATATTTGACACCCTTTCCCTAAACTCTTCTACCATCCCCACTCCTCTTACCCTCTTTTAACCAATAAACTGTTGTCAGTGTCTATAATTTCTTGTTTGTCTTTTACTTTCACTTTTATATCCCACGTGAGTGAAATCATATGGTTCTTAACTTTTTCTGCCCAGCTTATTTCAGTTAGCATGATAATCTCAAGATCCATCTATGTTGTCACAAATGGCAGTATTTCATCTTTTAATTTATGTATTCCCTGTGGCTGGCATATATACAGTGGGTCCTCAATAGTATAGGTAGAAGAGAGGAAAGAAGACTCTTGAGTCAAAATATCTGGGTTGAATCCTGGCTTCTCCACTCTCCAGTTAGGTAACCCAGGGCAACTGATAAGTTCTCTGTGCCTCAATGTCCTAACTTTTTAAGTGAAGATAATAAGAATATCTACTTTATTCAATTAATATATTTAACTATTGTATTTAATCCCTGATTTAATTAATACATATAAGAGATGGAAACCTTAGAAAAGTGTCTGTCACATACTATCACACAATAAATGTTGGCTTCAACTATTCTAAAAAATTAACTTAATTTTAATAAACATATAGAATTAGCACTACCATTTTTCATCATGAGCATTACACTGTGCCTTAAATGGATGATAAGAAAAATGACTTTTCCAAAAATATTCTTGCCAGAAATATGACTAATTAACTGACCCAAACAAACAAACAAACAAACAAAAACCCTGTGTTATCTAAACTTAAAGTATATTAATTTTAACACATTGCGTACGGATCACGAGAATCTTCGTTTTTTTCTGAGCCATGCGTTAAGGACGGATAACGAGAATTCTCGTTTTTACTGTTGACTCTTTTTACTTTGCATATTTTATTGAATTATTTGTAGAATAATTATTTATAGAATAATTTATAGAATAACTTATTTGTAGAATCTATTATTTATAGAAAAATAATAAATGACATAGAAGCATTTACGCTTTAAAGAGAAGAGTGCATTTTAAAGTAGTTTCTTTTAAAAACCTGCCGGAACAGAGGGGTATGAGGGATTTAAACCCCGCCGTACGCAACGTGTTGAAATTCTTGGGGTGGCCAGTTGGCTCAGTGGTTGGAGTGCAGGGCTCATAACACCAAGGTCGCTGGTTCGAGTCCTACAAGGGCCAGTGAGCTGTGCCCCCCACCGGCCCCCCAAATCTAGATTGAAAACAATGACTTGACATGGAGCTGATGGGTCCTGGAAAAACACACTGTTCCCCAATATTCCCCAATAAAAATTAAAAAAAAAATTATTTCAGGGACAAAGATTGACAAACTATAACCATCATATTTTAGAAGAAATGGCCTAATCACTGTCCATAAGTTTGGGCAAATTTTTGTGGGGAGCCATGGTTACAGGTGACTCTAAGCTTTACAGAATGGCTCCGTTTATGCTTAACCTGTTTCCCTCCCTCTGAGGCAATTGTCTCTGCCTGCACCTGGGGGGAGCTTGAGCTTGTAAGCTGCTGAGGAATGTGGTGGGAACGGCCAGTTCCCGGACACAGAAGGCTGATGCCTATCAGAGCAATTGATAAGATAATTACTTGTGAGAGTTTCAGTGAATTTTGTATCCTCTATGTGAAAGTTAAAGAATTTACATTTGTTATGTTAATACATACTTAAGTTGCTAAGTTGCACGTACTCAAACTGCATATATGTGTGCAGTAAAATAAACTCAAGTGGCTTCAGCATCACTGGGGTCCGAGATCGCCATCATCATATGTGTGTCTTTTATTCATTCCCACTCCCCCATTCGGGAACCGATCGACTTGTGGCGGCTGGCCCGTCACAAATTTTCACCTTTTTTTATTTCATGTTTTCATAGACAAGGGAGCCCAAAGAGACCTCTCTAGGGGTTACTGGAAAATAAAATCCCAGTATCTCAACTGATTATCTTTCAATGCTAACTTTCAGGAACCTTACTTACATTTCCAATATATCACATTGCAAGACAAGTCTTCTGTGTTGGACACAAAATTAACTTCTACATCCAACAATGACTTGTTAATGCTTATATTTTATTTAAATCTATAAATTTTATAATCCCAAACAGCAGAATATGAGTAAGTTTGGGTGTATAATTTGTTTATTATACATGAAGTTTGCAAAAATCTTAAGGATAAGCTATTTTTAAAAACTAAAGGGAAATTTTAGAACTAAAATATACAACGATCAAAATAAAAACTTACTAGATGGACTTAGTAGAGAATGGCAAAGACAGAAGAAAAGATCAGCAAAGTTGAAGGAGAGTCAACAGAAATTATGTTATCTGAACAACAGAGAATTTAAAAGAAAGTTCTTTTAATGAACACAATGTTGAGGACTTATGAGACAATATTTAAAAAGCTAATATTCATGTCATCAGAGTCCCAGAAGGAAAGAGTTTTGTGCAGAAAAACATTTTAAGAGATAATGGATGTAAACTTCCCAAGTTGGGCAAAACACATAAACGTACAAATTCAAAGTGAACTGCAAGTTAAATAAATGGAGACTCATTAATTAAATTATTCCATAGTATTTTGATAAAGTGGAACGCAGCCATTATAAAATGGTATACAATTGTGTATACAAATATGGAGAAGTTTAAATGTCAACAGGAAATTAGTTTTATTAGAATAGTGAGGCAGCAAGTATTGCTTGGGGAGCAATCTTTCTTTAGTGTTGTGACATTATTTTTACAATGGAAAAAAGGAAGGAACCCATCAGTTGGCATTTATTTATTGAGGCATCACATCAACATCAAAAAATTCTGTTTCCCATACTACAAAGAAAAATATTAAAAGTTGAGTTAACTACTGAAGGAACATGGCTTCTACTCTCAACTGTATGTCTGTATGGATGATATAGTTGGCCCAGTGACACACAGGCTGTGGTGAAGACAGAAGCCTGTAGCAACCAGACACTATAGGGTTATGAAAAAAATACCCGAGAGTTCCCAGAACAGTTTCAAGAGCATTGACAGCTTTACTAAAAAATATGTTTCTTTAACATGGATAGTTATGAAGATACCCAACCCCAGATTACTGTTGTTTGTTACAAAATTAAACATCTGCTTTCTCTTTATCTATGACTTTCTCTCTATTTTCGTGGAAAGGGAAAATAATATGTTTAGACTTTGCCTAAATAGTTGAGCAGATGGGTAAGTGTTGAGCATTGTATTAATAACTAGAAACATTTCAATATATAAAATTATTCAAGTTCCCTATTGCTTTTCTTTTCATTAATGATACTCCCATCAGGCTTATGTAATTAAAGGTAGCTTCAAGCCAAGTCTTAGTACCTACAACCTCATGCAATAGTTGTCCACGTCTCTTCCCCTTCAAGTTTTATTTTCTGATTTGGAAAATACGATTTATCGAGCCAACCTTTCATTGAAAACTAAATTCTTCTCAGCCAACTCCCAGAGGGGAGGTAATTTTATTGCAGCATCTGAATAGCAATACATGGAATTTGCAGATATTTGAGGGCAAGCCCCTGCAACTATCTCACTGAACAATTTTTTATTTCAAAGCCAAGTTTATATATCCTTACACATCCAGACTAGAGTTCCCCTCTAGAGGCTGACAGAAAAAAAAGAAAATATTGTATAACACATCAAAACTTAAATACCCAAAACATGTCAAAGAGATTTTATTCTTCATAACATGAAGTAGACAGCAATTAATTGTTAATAGATAAGAAACTATCATAATGTCTCCAATTTTCTAAATTCGATCACAAGAATAAAACATTCCTATCAGAGCAATTTGATATCTCATCTATATACCTCACATTTATGGATTAATTAATTAATTAATTCAACCACTGTTTATTGAGTGATGGCTATGAGTAAAACACCCTACTAGAGAATGGGTACATGCTGCTAAGTCAAAAGAAGATGGTTCCTATCCTCACTGAGATGAATACAGACATTAAATACTCAATTACAGAACTGCATATATAAATACATGTTATAAAGAAGACCTACAGGGTGTTAATAGCATATAACACAGGGAATCTTGAAAGGCTCCTCTGGGAGTAAAAAGTACACATGTTGAGATATGAAGGACAAATGAACATTAGCAACTTCAAGTAGGGAATGAGGAGGTAGAGAAAGGAGAACAAAGAACATTGCAAACAAACAATAACAGTACGTGCAAAGGATCTGAGGCAGGGAGAGTAAATGGCAAGATGCCAAAGTTGCCAGAGTGGACAGGGAATAAGTACAGAACAAGGCTAATGGATGGGTAGAGACAAAGGATACTATTCGATAACTTGCAGTGCACAGGACAACCCCCCAAACAAAGAACTACCCAGTCCCCTCATATCAACAGTGCCAAAGTTAAGAATCTTGAATTAGTGATGGCAATAAAAATCAAGAGAAATAGACACATTACTTAGAAAGTAGAAATGACAAGTCTACAACGATTGAATACAGTTGAGTATATAAAAGGAAGGAAAAATGTCAAGAATAAGTCCCCAGGTTTCTGACTTGTGCAACTGAGTGAACTGTGAGCCATTCACTAAAGAGCCTTCAAATTTGGAGGCAGAAGAGCAAGAGTTTGGGTTTAGCTGAATTGAGTTTGAGATGCCTTTAAGACACACACACAGATTTGAATTTCAAAGAAGTAGCAATCACAGAATGCCTGAAAGTCAAATAAGATCAGAACTGTGCCTTTTGGCAAAGCAGTTTGCTGGAGGTGAGGTCAGAAAAAACTGGTAAGTACAGGTGTGACTAAGAGGTAAGAAAATGGAAATTTGACTACGAGGTGGGGCAATGGCTAAGACAAATATTCATATAATGTGGAAGAGTGGGTTTGTTTTTTAGGTTTTTGGTTTTTTCAGGTTGTGTGTGTGTGTGTGTGTGTGTGTGTGTGTGTGTGTGTGTTTGTAAGCTGGAAAGTTTTGGAAATGTTTAAAAGGCTGATAAGGAAAAACCCAAAAGAAAATGAGCTGAAGACACAAGCAGAAGAAGGAATAATAAAATGACAAGTTTTCTCTTCCCTAAAATCCAAATTCTTCTTGACATCTGCATTTGGATGTCCCCAAAACATTTCAGGTGTAATATATTAAAAACTGAACTATGCGCTCTCCCCTGCAGTGGTTTCCTTTCTCAAAAGACAGCGCCATGCAACCACTGAGACAACCTAGTAACAGAGGAGTCAGGCTTCACACCTCTCTCTCAGCTACCCCTATGCTCAATCCTTCATAAGTACCTCCCAAGTTATGTCAATTCTCTCTACAACCCCACAATACTCAGTCAAAACAATCATTTGATCGCCTAGACTACATAACAGCCTAACTGTTTTCATGCCCTTTATGAGATGTTGTTACATTCTATAACCACAAAATTTGATTATGTCATCCCACAACTTAAAACCCTTCAGTGACTTCATCGCTTGAGGATAAAGAACCAAATCCTTTATATTGTCCACAAAGCCCTTTTTTCTGTTTCATGTCTCTATTGACAGCAAGTTGCTTCTCACTCTTTCTGCTGTCGCCTCCTTAGCCTTTCTTTCAGTGGTATCTCCATCTGGCCTTTGCACATGCCGTTCCGTCTACTGGGACCTCTCACCATACCTCACTCCCTACTCACCCTTTAAATTGGAGCTCAAAACTCATTTCCTCAATGAAGCATTTCCAAACTTGACAAGTCGATCTACCCACAGAATCTTTGTGGAACCTCCCTGAGAAATGATTCTATTAAGTATTTTTGTCGTTATCTGATTGTGCGCCTATCTGTCTCTCAAATTCTATGACAACACAGATGCTGCCTGCGTTTGTTCCCTGTCACATGGCTCGTGTTCTGCCTGGTGCAGGACACTTAGGAGGTGCTTAGTAACCAGTCCCTGCTGCTTTTATTGTCTGCTAGGCAAATGAGTGTATTTTTACAACAACTCTATGAAATGAGTTTAGTTGCTTTTTTGGTGTTATTGTTGGATCGGTTTCTTACTGATGATGAATCTAAGGCTTAAGGACTTAGTAACTTACACAAGGTGAGCCAGTATTTGGATCCATCTCTCCTTAGCTCCTGAACTAAAGTCTTTTCCACTCTGCCACAATGACTCCTAAATTCAGTAAATTTCCAATCAAATATACAGATGAAATGACTCTCTAAGCTAATTCAAAGTATGAATATGGCTATCTCATGATTCCCATCTGAATTTTGTTTTATATCACCAACTTCAATTCATGGTAAGTTTCAAATGCTACCATAGGAGATGAAGTAGGTCAATCATATTAAAAATTAAAAAAAAAAAAAAAAGCTTACACCTGAGAACTGTGGTTTTTCTGTCAGAGCTTTCAATAGCACTTACAGTGAAACATTTTAGTATAATTTGATAAGCTGTATTCACTTAAGATCCTAATTATCAAGAGTACAGTATCAGTTGGTAAAAAGATTCGGAACTAGCTTATTTTGAGAGTTAATGAGTCTATATTAGAGATCACCTTTAGTAAAACTGTTAATCCACATTTACCATGTCATACTCAGTCTTCCAAATTCTACATGCACCAAAGATAAATCAATCTTAGCCCAAAACCTCTAAGAAAGCAATTTAGAGTATGCCTATGGATATAAATAAACCATGTCATTTAGCCACTTTAGCAATACAATGCACTCTGAGTACACTAAAATGTCACATATTCTGGTACCACAAGATTAGACATATTCATTATTTACAAATTACCATTTTCAAAGATGTAAAGTGCTATAAAATAACCTGAATATTAAAGCTATAATAAATACCCTCCCTCCTAACATAAGCTCCACCATAATGCCAGGTCATGTCTCACTGTAAATGGATTAAGGCATCCCTAGTGACCTCTGCCTCATCCGGGTTCCTGCTGCTTTTATTGTCTGCACCAGACATTAGACACTTGGGCAATTTACACCTTGTATTATTCATAACTGTATGTCACTTTGTTGAAATTTCTAACATTGTCTTGGATTCAAAGTCAAGGGAAAAGGGGACTGCATTATTGAGTACCTACTCAATTGCAAGCAACGTGCAGAAACTCTAACTATATCATTTTATTTAACCCTCAGAAAAGCCCATGAGATCAATGTCTCCGGAGATATTACAGAGAGATAGAGTCAGGAATGGTCCTAGAGCAACAAAAGTCCAAAGTTACTGATTTCTAGTAAATTAAGCATCTGGGTACTTTCCCAGTAATAATATCACAGAAGTGTTTGAACCCTGCCAATATCACTGGTATGGCTTCTTCCAGGTCACAGAAGATTCAGTCCAGTTTTTTTTGTGTGTTTTTTTTCTTTAAAGTCTATTGGGGCGACAATTGTTAGTAAGGTTACATAGATTTCATAGATTTCAGGTGTACAATTCTGTATTACATCATCTATATATCACGTTGTGTATTCACCACCCAGAGGCAGTTCTCCTTCCATCACCATATTCAGTGCAGTTCTTAAACAGCACTATCTATTCCAAAGTGCAGTTTGATTATCAGTTTTATATTGTTTCTAACAAACATTCTCTCTTTCTGGGGAGGATTTAAGAAAGATAGAGAAATATTAATGCAATGATTTGTTTAGGAAAACAGTATCACAAGACAAACTTAAGTTTGGGCAAGAAGTCTTGAGGATCTATTCTTCACAGAAAAATCAACAAATGTCCACTTGCAAGGAAAAATGTCCAGTGGCTATCTGACTTTCAAGCATTCTTAGGAACATGATTTTAAAACATTTTCTAAGCTGACAAACCAGCACTTGCCTGTATATTGTTAACTTTTACATAATAAAATCAACTAAGAGCATTAACCCAACCCTTGTAGGACCTGTCCGTGATTTCAGAGATGAACATGTGGTCATCCCAATTTATCTCAGAAAATTAAGACTTTGATTTGGTAATGCAAATCTTCTGGTTATGTTTGTGTGTGTCTGTTGGCTTATTGGCTTTGTATCTATGATTCATTTTATAATGGCGACCTACGTATGTGCTTTAGCTTAGGTTTACAGTGAATTAATAGATTAAATTCACAGAACGCCATCGTGTCTGGAATCAGGAAATGCTTTGTCTTTGCTGTTCTTGAAAGACAGGAAGAAGTTTTAAAATGCAGATACAGCGTTTTCTCAAAAAGAGCAAACTGAAACTGATATTTAACCTGGAGAGACTTCTGTGAATTTCTATATAATTTTACTGGGATTTTAGAAAGACAGTATTTTCTAATTTAATAATACATATGACTAAAATGGCGAGGACAGTATTTTAAATTACTCTGAATCTGAATCTAACATACAACCCTAGGGAGGGAAGAAGGGAGGGAGGAAGGCAGGGAGGAAGGCAGGGAGGGAGGGAGGGAGGGAGGGAGGGAGGGAGGGAGGGAGGGAGGAAGGAAGGAAGGAAAGCTGGAAGGCTGTATTATTCAAATTTGCTATCACAATGTTGTGTGGATTTAAAGTTAATGATTTTAAAGTAACTATTGTAAAGAGATAATGCACTCTGTATGCCCTTATTTTTAGTCTGACACCAACGAGGCAATAATAATCATAGTCACTACTATTTATCGAGCTCTAGCCTGGGGTAGGGTATTCTGGCAGGCACAACTCATCAGTGTGTCATCTGGTCTTCACCACACTCCAAGAAGGGGGTATGATTATCACACACATTTTATAGATGAGGAACCTGTAGTTTAATGAGAGTTATAGAACTTGAGGAAGGTGGCAGACTAGAAATGCAAAGCAAGAAGCCCGTGCAGGTCTGACTCTAGAGTTTGTGTTCATTACATGCTTCTCCACTCATTTTACTCATTTTTTTTCTTTCTCTCTTTCTTAATTTTTTAATTCTATTTTGGAGAGGGGAACACATTTAAAATGCTTCTCAGAAGGATATCATCCTTTGTTTTAAGCCCTAAGCCTCCAGAGACAAAGTAATCAGGGACTATATACCTCATTCAGATCCATTTAAAACACACACACACACACACACACACACACACAAAGCATTTCTTCCCGTACAACCTCACAAATCAGATCAAACTCTGGAAGAGATGAGTCATGCAGCAATAAGACAACTCTGGATTTCATTTTGTGTATTAATTATTTTACTTACCTAACTTGCCCATGTCTCTCATTGCTATGACGTTTTAGGAAGCAAAGGAATAGATAACGTGAGGTAAATATGGTATCATCTAAGATATAGTCTTTTCACTCTTAAAAAGTTTTACTACACTCTTATATTTGATAAAACGTCTTTTTATTGTCCTCAAAGTGTTACTAATAAAATGAAATGTAAAGTTCAAAGAGATAATTTTTGTAAAAAAAAAAAAACAAAAAACAAAAAACCAAGTTTGCAATTTCCTAAGTCTACCACCTAATTTCAAATCAGTCTTGAACAATGCTAAATTGTAGAGAATAAAACATTGCCTAAAGGCCAAATCACCATACTCCACAATTCTTTTTTTTTCAGACACTAGTCTTCCTAAGACTTTCTAGCATGTAATTTCTGAAAGATTCCAAATTATTCTTTTCCTACCCATGTCATCTCTCTACACACAATAAAATGTGATATTTTTTTTTTTCTGTTTAAGTGATACATACTAGAATTCAGGTCTTCTTGTACCAAGAATAAAATATGCTAAAGTGGACACACTTTTCTGCTTCAAGCACAGAAAACTGGGGAAAACACCACCCTGTCCTAATTAAGGAACTGCCCGAGTTCCAGCAAACAAAGAAAAATAAAGACAGAGGGATAAGCTTTCCCCAAGGCAGGGCAGTGGTAGTGAGCAAGGAGGCACAGATGACCAGATACGGGGTGAGGCTGAGGTTTAACCACAGGCAGGGCAGGGACTGGGTAGGATGCAAATGATTCTTTACCAACCTACCTGTGCACCCAACTGCCCTGTGTACTTTCCCCACCTGCATCTTTGTCAGAGAGTTGACTATACACACACACACACACACACACACACACACACACACACACACACATATCTATATGGAAGGAGAACTGACTCTGGGTGGTAAATACATAGTGTGATATTTAGATGATGTATTACAGAATTGTACACCTGAAACCTATGTAACTTTACTAATAATTGTCATCCCAATAAACTTTAACTAATAAAACAAAACTCATATAAAGCAGAAACATCCTGGGAATTTACATCCTCCTGGGGAATCCTTTAACTATCACTGGTATATAAATACTCTAGCTCCATTCCATCTGATGAGGACTCTAAAGTGTAACCTTCAAATCTGCACTTCAGACCTGAGACAAAGTTTCCTGGGTGGGACTTTGCCTGATACCATGCCCTTGCCGGGCCAAATTTCCTTTCCAGCCCCATTTCTACAAAACGCTAGTTTTCCTAGGAATACTTACTAACAAACACAAATCCTCACCTCAGAGCCTGCTTCTGGGAAAGTCAACCCAAGATACAATTTTACAAGATATAATTCACCAACTAAATTCTCTGCATGATGTATTGAAATTCAAATGCTGGAAAATTGCAAAACTTCTCAATATATCCCATCCTGGTACACGAAATAAATTTATCAAATTAAACCTAGGAACTCCAACTAAAGATTCTTCCCCAAAATCAATATAATCCAAAAAGTAAAATTAGAGATTTTAAAAATTAAAATAGCATTTCAGCTCTCATCATTTATTTTGTTCAAAATCTCAATTGTTTTTACTTTCAAGCTTTATTTAATAATTGCACTTGAATAAACAATTCCAAAGCTAAGTTTTTGTGCACCACTCATTGCATAACTTGATTTGAAACTTCCAACAGTCTTTGAATGAATGCAAGCACAAATTAAAGGACTTATTTCCCAAACAAGTTAATACTGTTGCAGGACACTTAGGATGATTTACAAATTAATGCCTCAAATGTTCAAACACTTTTGAAATGGAACTGCTGAAGAACAGCAAGTAAAGAGACGTGTGCTGTGATACCAAAGTGTTTCTGAAAACCAATGTCTTTCTTCATCCTAACATTCTACATACAAACTCACAATCGAATATGAGGGCAGAATAAAAACTATAGGAGCTCAGATAATTTTTCCCATGCATTAATTCTCTGAAGCTATTAGGGGATGTATTCCAACAAAAACAGAAAGAGAGGAAATCAAGAAAGAGGAAGACATTTTATTGTAGGCTGAAACAATGCCAGTCCCCAAAAACGAATATTCACTTCCTGACCCCTGGAACCTCAATATTACCTTATGTGAAAAAAAGCATCTCTGTAGAAGTGATTAATGATCTTGAGATGCTTTTGCCTAGACTGCCCAGGTGAACCCTAAATACAATCATATGTATCCTTGTAAAAGGAAGGTAGATGGATATTTGACACACAGAGAGGAGAAGGCAAGGTGAACATGGAGTCGGGAGAGATTTGAAGACTTTGGCTTTGAAGACTGGAATGATGTGGCCACAGCCAAGGAATGCTGGCAGCCACCAGAAGCTGGAAAGGCAAAGAACAGTCTCCTTGGAGCCTCCACAGAGAACATAGTCCCATCAACATCTTGACTTCAGCTCAGCGAAAATGACTTTGGATGGCGGCCTCCAGAACTGTATGACAAGGAATTCTTTTTGTTTTAGGCCACCATGGCTGTGGTGATTTGTTACAGCAGCCACAGGAAACTCATGTTAATCGTATACAAGGAGTCGGAATAGGAAAGCCAGAAAACAAAGTGATGAAAATCCAAAGGATGGAGAACAGTGATCCCAGAATGGTAGCTATACAAAGTTAGTGTACCAGTTTGTAAGACAGAAGGATTCAAGAGGCAGATACCTAGGTCCATCATATTATCTTTTTATCCTGAAGAAGAATGCTTGGGTGAGTTTAGCTTCGTTTCTTAATTCTACTTGGCTTGTCTTGACCACAGTCTAATGAAGTTCCTGTTCTCTTCACCATACCCAGCTGTTTGGGTCAGCTAAAGGGAGCCATTTCACCAGCAGAATTATTCTACTTTTATTTACTGCTGAGAGGTTAAGGTAAGCCTTGGTGAATTCAGAAACACAAAATACAAAACAGCCTATGCCCTCTGATAATAGTATTGCTAGGAGAGGCTCAGTACCTGGGTCAGGTACAGCCCTGCCAGACGTTCTGGGTTTCCTGAGATCCAATCAGGACTCCACTCACTGGTTTCCCAGACATGGCTCTTTCTTGTTAACATCCAGCTGTAGCCACAATGTGACCCTGAATTTCAGCTCATCTTTTCCAAAAAGCCTTCTTCTAATAGCTACAATATTGTCCATTTTTATATTGTTAAATTTGTGCTTACTTTCTCAAGTATTATTTTAACTGAATCACATAAGACAGAATCTGAAGAAATTATGAAAACACACCACCAGAAGACAAAGAGTTTAACAATATTGTGTCTCCTCCAATCTCTTCTGATAGAGAACTTAAGAAACATGGGGGAAAGAAAAGATCTAACATACATATATCAGGAAACTATAAAAGGGAATGGAGGAAATGTAATATATGAGGTGGAAAGGAAGGGGCAAAAACATACAAAAAGTCACAAGAATTAAAATACAGAAAAGGACCACAGAAATAATTCCAATCAGATCAGTAATCATAACAAACATTTGATCTATTCAGTTTCTAAGAGCTTCTAGAAATGTTCAAATATGCAGTAGGTTTGTGGGTTTGTCATTTACAACCATCTGTGTTTACTGTGTACTGTGCTTACTGATATACTTGGATACATTCCGACCATCCTTTGTTTTCCTTGTCATGATCACCCTTCTGTTGCTTTATCCCTTTCTCCTTTCTTGATTTTCTTTTCACCCTCTACACTTTGGGAAGTTGCACAGCCCACCCCTTTAGTGTTACTCTTAAATTTTAGTATATATACTTAACCAAAGTTTAAGGTTAATCCATATCATTACCGTCTCCAAAATTATACAAAGAATTTTAGAATGATTTTCTCTATCTACTCGCCTATAGTCTATGTCATACTCATCTAGCACTTTATTTCCAACTTGTTCTTTTTTTAACTCTTGCCTCTCAGCTTAATCATTTTTACCATCAGTTTTTATTTAGCTTTACTAATTCTGTTCCTTTAATTTTGGTTTTGTTTGCTTACTGTTGCTTCTTGCAGCTTACTCCTTTATTAGACGTTCAATTTCCTTTTTTGCAGAAGAGTTCTGCCACTAATTCTTTTAGTAAGGGTCTGAAAAAGTGAGCTCATTTTTACCTTGTATCAGTGTCTTGAGCTCTATAATTGACCCTGAATCGTGTATGAACAGCAAACACTATCAAGATTCTATGGTACAAGAATCAACTTTAACAATTCCGTGGATGGTACCACCTTGATGAAAGGGGCTCTAACCTTCACAGTGAAAACTGGCTCATTGCGTTAGAATTAGCAAGGCTGAGATAGGAGCAGAATGCACTGGGGGCGTCCCTGTCACTTTTGCTCAGAAGAGCTTTTCCATAGTCATTGCAGAACCATCCCATTCTAAATGAGGTCCCTAATATCTGCTCCCTGCTCCCCAGTCATTCCTCTCCACCACGAAGTACCACGTGGTCTCAGCTGGAGTTTAGCTTCAGCCTGACCCCACAGGGAACACTGGAGCCTGCCTTGTTTGCAGAGCTATTCCACCCTGAGGTAAAGGGGATGGGCCTTAATAATGCTCGTGCCAGTCAATCTTTAGCCGCTGACTCCTCCTTGGGGCCCAGGCTGAAACCTCCCATGATACAGCTCTTAGCTGACTGAGGGCCTCTCTCCAGAGAAGGGGTAGCTGCAAACTTTAGCTGGAGCACTCAAAGTATCCACAGTGGGATTGGAGAAGTGCCCCATGAGGAGTCTAGATGGGGCACCCAGAGAATGCACTACAGTTTCCAAGATTTTCCCATAGCAAAGTCTGCTGGCAGCACAAATGCAGCTCTTCAAATAGTGTGTTTAAAGGAACAGTTAGCCTTTCTCACTCTCCTAACAGTTTTCTTTATCTTTTTTTTTTTTTTTTGGAAGCTTCCCTGGATGGAACTTGCCATTAACTTTTCAATAGTTGATACTTCTTTCTAGTTTGTAACTGTTATATTTAGTCTGGAGGGAGGGAATAGAGAAGAAAGAAGTCCATTCCTAAAAATTCCTTTCAGAATTGCAATTCAACCATGATATTTTGCTGCCTTATTTCAGGGACCACTTTTCGAAACTCAATGAAAAAAAACAGAACTAATTTAAGATTTCCTATGTCTTGCAAAGAGCAGAATATTCTTTGTAAGGAAATGTATTTGTATCAGGATACACAGGTAACCAGTCAATTTAATTAAGTTCATCCTAACCATATTGAACTGCCACATAAATTCAATATACAACAAGGCAATGTTTGCCACAAATACTAGTGCCATAAAATATGTCCCATAGTGTTATAGCATACATGTAACACAAATTTTAGAAATGATCTTAGAAAAATTATAACAGACATACTGTTTTTCCCAAAAAATAAGACCTAGCTGGACAATCAGCTCTAATGCATCTTTTGAAGCAAAAATTAATATAAGACCCACTCTTATTTTACTATAATATAAGACCAGGTCTTTAGTATAATATAATACTGGGTCTTATATTAATTTTTGCTCCAAAAGACACATTAGAGCTGATGATCCAGCTAGGTCTTATTTTCGGGGAAACACGGTATATGTATCAAAGTAGCAACAACTCAGGTCCTTAAAAAAAAGCAATAATTCTTCTTATTAGTATAGATGGGAAATTCAGATGTAAAAAGCACTTTTAAAAGCAATTGGGAAAAATGTATTTTCGCTTGTGCTTATAGCTGCATCAATTTTCTCTGGTATGATATTCAACAAACTGGTAACACTGGTTACCTGTAGGAGGAAAACTTTCTGGCTGAGAAAAGTGAGTAATACAAAGCCTTTCAGTTTTTTCTGCTTTTTGAATTTTGAACCATGAGAATATATTTTCAGCAGTTATTAACAGTGTTTTATTCTTCTGAGATCCCTCCAAATTTCTGGATTTTGATTTTTAGAAGTATGGTTAAAATGAGTTGAATGATTTTATATGCTTAAAATGGTTATGATTTTATATTGATACCAGTAGAGGTAGGGATAAACTTTCACTGAGGAATAAGTATAATGCTGTTTTAATTCACCAACAGCCTATTATATGCTAGCTAATTTGCTAAGAGATTTATATGCCTTCTTATGTAATTTTTATCACAAAATTTGGAGTACATGATGCCTTCTCCATTGTACAAATGAAGGGATTAAGAGTTATTATAAATAAGTTGCTTATCTGAGATCTCATAGCTAGTAAGTAATTGGTATAATCTTTTACTATAATCCAGTCTAATTATAGGGTTTTCTAGCGAAAAATAAGTTAGTAGACACTTTCCAATTGGAGCCTCCTTTTTAATTTATTTATAGACTCTAGTTAATGCTTTTGCAATCACTCATTCCCCTTCAAGTTAACATTAGGAAAATTAGTGTCAGTGATTGTGGTCCTACCAGGATGTCTCCAGATCAGACCAGGAAGATGCTTCCAGAAGGTACTCCCTAGGTTAACCTTCCAAGCCAGAGGATGGCCTAACTTTGAGAAGATCACTTACTTCCCAGTTTCATATTTTATCTACAATTAATTATTTGATCTGAGGACCTGAAAGCCCCCTAACGAATGGACATTTAGTTTCAAACAGGCCACAGGGATTGATGAAGTATTTGGTGTAAAACAATCATCACTTGATCTAGTTCATTTCATTATTGTACATTTTTCATAAACTCACCTAATTCATGACCCTACTTTCGTAAATATATGGATGCTAACCCATGGAAATTGGGAAGGGAAGAAGATACTTCCCAGACAGCACTAACCTGTGTGCTATTTTGTTCTAATTCTGGAATTGGGAATTATTCCAGCTGACCAACACACCACTGAAAATACTCTGGTCTCTTGCCTCACCCACCCAAGAGAGATCTGCTCAGCCTGACCCGGGGATAGAGACACAGACCCTAGCCACAGACCTAGTCCTGGAAGAAGGGATAACAGGTTCTGTTTGTGTTGTTTCCTCATGAAATCAGTTAGTAGTACCAGTAAGGAATTACATTTGGAATAATCCAGGAAAACTGCAATAGAGCCTGATGTATGGCAGGGGTGACAGGGATGGGAAGAGGAGGGGATGAACTGTGGCTGTTCAGGGGGTGAACCTGGTGGTCCTGAATAGTCGTACGATGTGAAGAGTCAGAGAGGAAAAAAGAGTCAGAAAAGACTGCCAGATTTCTTAGTTGAATAACTTACCAGGTGATTGATGCCATCTGTGGAGACACTGAGGGAGAAGCTGAGGTTTGGAGCAGTTGTTTTTGCCTTTCATTTGGTTTCATTTGTACTTGTTTGCTTTTGATTTGGGTGAGTTAGAAGGTGGCTAGAGTGAGATGATTGATTTCATTTCAACTACAAGTCCTAAATAATCAGCTTCTTGTTTCCCTTCCTTTGATGATCCAAGTCTTTGTGGTTCTTAAAAGGACACCAAGGGACCCCAAAGCACCCTGGAGACAGAAGCCCTGCAATACTAGTAGCCAAAAGCTTTCCTGAGGTTAGACATCACCAACTGGCAACCATCACACAGCACCCTGTATCTTGGAAAGTAGGTGCCAAAGTTTACAAATGGAGATGTTTCATTTAAAAAGATGGATTTGGGGTTTCTGTATTTGAGTCCAAATTTTTAGTTTCTATATTTGGTCCAGATTCCCACACGACACTACCAACTGGAGCTGACCCTTTACATAGGGTATTTGCTGTTTGTGACATCCCTGTCTCCTCCACCCCAGCTTCAATTTATACACCACCTGCTGGCCTCCCTGGACATTCTGTTTTAAATCCTCTGCTTTAGGCCAAAAGCTTTTACAGTAGTACCTCAGTTTCTAATGTAATCCGTTCCGGAAGACCGTTGAGTTCTGAAACATTTGAAAACCGAGGCATGGTTTCCCCATAGAAAGTAATGCAAAATGGATTAATCCATTCCAGACCTTTAAAATCAACCCCTAAAACTGCAAATTTAGCATGAATTTTACTAACTAATGATACCATAGATCCATAAAAATTACGGCATTCGTAAACCGAAATGTTCGTCAACGGAGACGTTAGAAAACCGAGGTACTACTGTACTAGCTTTGAAACCACTCTAAATATTATCTGCCACCCCCTTCAGGTCCATGACAACACTCTAAGGGCCAACCAAAGTAAAGGAAGAAAAATATTTTCTTCTTATATACAGACTGGGGATTATCCTACCTCTGCCTATCCACTGGATTCTGGGAAGGTACCAAAACTGTTTTGCACTTCCATGGTAATCCCGAGCCCTCTCTCCACATTTGGCCACCATTAGTTAACAGTGCCCAACTCAAAGGAGACTTGGTTAAGAGAGGAAGGTGTAGAACAAGTACTGCCCAGGTGTTAAATGCCCAGCATTTGGACCAGCCCTCACTCTGACGGGACCTCTTATTATGCACTCTTTTCTAGGGTATGCTGATTTCCTAGACATCTAAACCTAACCTGCCAGGCTAGGTATCTGAATCTATCCACCCGTTCCAAACACTTGATTCAAAACTCAGGATGTGCTCTTGGTACCTACTATCTCTCAGTGTGCCCTCCTGCCCCACTCAAAACACCAGACATTGAACCTACCGTTTGTTTCAGTAAGTCTGAAAAAGAAAGATGGGGTATGGGTCGTGGCACAATTACATAGTTGAGGGAAGCGTCCTCATGAAAACCTGTGTTATAGTTAGCCAGTCGTACTGCTAAATATCTGTCTAATCTCTTAGGTGGGTTGGGACAGAAAAAGTACTCAGAACCCCTGCCTCATATGTTCCCCTTAGGTGACTCTGCCCTCTCCCTATGCCCATTCACATACCTAGAGACCAAATCCATTGAATTTCCCATCATGCCACTGCTGTCTTGCTCCTATGTTCAACAACCACTTTCTTCTCACTAATAGCCCTAGAAAGCTGGCTGATGTCCTGTCTTCTACGCATTCTGACTTTGAGTGTGTGAGGACATATAAGCCAGCTGGAAGTCTCAGAAATTTGCATTTAGATTTGAACAACTAATTTTGTCATCAGCAAGTGAGGTTATTCATTCATTCCACATGAATGAAACATCCAATATGTACCAGGTGATAGGAGTGGAGAAATGAGTAAGACATGGTGACTAACCTAGAAGAAGAGGCAAAAAATGATTAATTATGCAATTCATTGTAATAAATGTCCTAATAGAGCCATGATCACAGTTTTATCACATATTAGGAAGCATAAATGAGGAGCATCTAACTTCTAGAATAGTGTTTCTCAAACTTAATGTGCTTCCAAATCACCAGGAATCTTGTTAAAATGAAGATTCTGGGTCAGCAGGTCTCACATGGGACTGAGAATCTGCATTTATAACAAGCTCCCAAGTCATGCCAATGATGCTTGCCTGTAGACTATTAACAGCAAAATCCTACAGGACCAGAAAACACTTTCAAGAAGAGATGGTGCCTGAATTGATGTATTAAAGAATGAATAGGCCTTACTCAGAAGAATAAAACAAAAGCGATGCAGGCAAAGAAAAAACATATTTTGAAAATCATAAAAGGGTTTTTTAGTGACTTGAAAATTAGCATGAAGAATGTTAGAAGTGGGACCCCTCACTGGTAAAAATTAATAGCATCTGAGGCATGTGAATTGGCTAAAACATTTTAGATCTACTCTCCATCTTTGCCTTAGCAGGGTGTAAGAATCCGTTGAGACCTCTTCCCCGAAATCCTTACAGACAGAACCTGAGCCTTAGTCTCTAGTCAGTCAGTGTTCAGCCAATAGTTCAGCAGGGCACAGAATCCAACTCTGAATGTTGCCATGTATGTCTCAAGTGTACCTTATGAAGTGCAATTAAAGAACATCAAAGGATATAGTGCATTGTACCTTCATCAGATTTACAGACACATTTTGGGCCTGCTTCTCTAATAAATGCCCTGCCAATGTCCATTTATGTCACAGACTATCATCTGAAACATGCTCATTTCATCCTGGCCACACTGTTATACAGAGTAGACAACCAGCCCTCACCACCACGACCCTAAAATCTTTTATTGCTCTTATTATCAACCAAACCCTTAGGAACTGTTGGCTTAGTTAGGTAAGTGGACATCATAAGTATAAAATAAAGGTGGCAATACCTGTACTGCCTACCTTATGGAACACACTAAGATGTATGTACTTAGAACATTTTAAACACGATGAAAGAGTTGCCTGTAATTAAAAGAGCCTAGAGGCTTCCTCCACTACCCACAAAGGTAGGCATCCGCAAACTTGCATGATCATAAGAATAATTTAAAGTTCTTATTAAAAACACATATTCCCAGAACCTACCACTGGAAATTCTGATTCAATTGTCTGGAGGAAGTCCACATATGTAGTAAGCACCCCCAAATGATCCTTATGATCATGTCAGTTCGGGAAACTCTGCACTATGCAATGGAATTTGAGGCACACAGACAAAACACTCAAATTCTACCTCCCATCACCAATTTCATCACATAGAAGAGCATATCCATATAATTACCGTTACTACGACTGACTCATGGCAAATATTTCCCAGTCATGTAGCTCCCTTCCTCCTGGCAGTTTGTGTAAAATGTGAGACTGAGTTGATACCACGTGTTTTACAACCTAAAAAATATTTGAGGAGCAAAAATTTGAGCTTTCCCATACAGCAAATTATTTTTCTTAACCACCTTACAATCAACAAATTGTCCCTACTTGGAAGTTCTTTGGACTTTTATTCTCAAAGGTGAACAAAAAAGAATGAGTCACTTAGAGACATAATCTGGTAACTATTTCTTTCCGAAGCTGAGCTATATTAGGCTCACAGAAGGTGTGGCCACGGGAAGAACATTACTCTATTAGGCTTAGGTATCCAATATTATGCATCTTGTGTTTATGTAAAGTATCCATGACTAAAACAACCTAACAGGCCATGTATGTACCTAACTATAACTGCCACATAGAGTCACAGGTGGAAAGCACAACTACACACACAGTGGATTACTTCAGTGCGTTTCTTACCTAGGAGTCACAACCAGCTGGATAGGTCCTTTGTACCTCCCTCATAGAACCACTCCTATTAGCTCTGTAACCAACTTAGATTCAGACTGAATTGCTTAGAGAATCCAATCTAATAAACCTGTCCATTCAATTTTAAAATTCTGCTTTAGTTAGAGGGTGGTAAACTCCCAAATTTTTAGAGGGTAGTAAACTACCGATGCTGAAAACATTAGTTGATTTAAGAAAAATGTATGCTTATAGAGCATACATGGGGAAATTAAGGACATTTAGATAGAAGCCTTTACCTTGAAGGTTGACTGAAGGAAGATGAATAGACGCCTGTGGGACGACCCATGGTGAATGTCACAGGCAGACTGGACAGCCTATGTCCAAGGCAATTAGCATGTGCTGAGGGTCTGTTGCTACTTGCTCTTGTCGTCATTTTTCCAATGTGGTTGAAGCTCTGCAGGTTTAGCTTTATAAACATCTCATCCTCACTACTAATAACCAGAGCAAAAAATATGTGTGTAACAAAATGTGCCATCTAGACATCAAACCGTTTTACAAAAGCTTCAAAAACATTAATGTTTTCTTAGCAAACAAGGACATGCCCTTCAAACACTTGACTGCAATATTGTCCATTTTGCTCTCAACTTCATTACAGATTAATTTCAGTTCAAATTTGATCTTCTTCCCACCTACGTGCTTCAACAAGAAACTATGAAGGTTCATTATCACCTATAAAATATTATGAAAATTGAAGAATAAGTAATGGTAATTATTTTTATTAATAAAAGAAATATATTTTTAACTGGTTGACTATGGTTGCCAGACACAAAAGGATTAAAAAGACCTCAATAAATACAGAGTACAAACTCACAAAGAAGTTAAACTGCAGAGTACTTATATGAAGCAATCGTGCCTATTTTACTCCAAAATGAGAACTATATGATTTCACTCATAATGTGGGATACAAAACTGAAAGCAAGAAATGAACAAGAGAAACAAACAAACAAAAACTCATAGACACAGACAACAGTTTAGTGGTTACCAGAGGGTAAGGGGGTGGGAGGGTAGAAGAGGGTAAAGGGGGTCAAATATACGGTGACGTAAGGAGAACTGGCTCTGGGTGGTGAACACAGTGCAATATATAGGCGACATATTATAGAATGGTACACTTGAAACCTATATAATTTTATTAACCAATGTCACCCCAACAAATATAATTTTAAAAAGTGTGAACAGACAATGTTAGATGAAAGGTAGCTAAGACCTAAATCAGGAAGTCAGTCTATTCTCCCATTTCTAAAAGATAGGGACAGATGCTGCACATCAGAACTTTCCTTATAGATGATATTTTCTTGGGATTGGTTCTGAGATGTCTGTAAATCCTGGCAACTACACATAACAATCACACAACTAGAAGAGGTCCCAGGGAAACTTGCAAAGAAAATTCAGAAAGTTCTGGTCTCACTTTATCTCCATCCCTAGGTGAGCCACGAGTCAGTTACATCAGTAAATGTCTCGTGCCTCAGCTTTCTCACCTACTTAATGGGAAGAATGTCTGTGCAATGGGTTTTGGAGGATTATATTGGAGATGAATGAGATAACATACAGAGACAGCACAATCACAAATAATGTTTCCTGTTAAACACCATCAGTACCTGAATTTTTAGCCCTTGTTTCTATTCAGTCTGTATTTCTCTTCTCTTAATGCCTTTTGTACCTACTGGAGTGACCTTCATGCTTTGTATAAAGTTCCCTTTATTTTCATCTTCTCTTTTCTCTCCATAACCGCCATCCCTTGCTCCAGGAAAGTACTCCAGCCTTGAAGTTACGCCATGACTGGATAACAGAAATTGCATGCTCACTGATTAAGTAGCAGTAGAGCATAGCCTGGTCAGGGAATTTTCTCACCCAAGGAATCAGAGCAAAGGTATTTCCCCAGATGAGTGGCTCAACTATGGTTGCCAGAACAAAAAGCAATGGAGCAGAATTACTGATCTTTTAATTGTCAGAGATGCATCAGATAACTCGTATCGGAAGCTTCATAACCAAAGGTATTCCACTAAGCCACGAGAAAGTCTGGAGTAATGGCCTATTTCCAAACCTGCCAAATGCACTGACTGAATCAAAGGAAATCCCACCTACATTTTCTCACTTCTTCACAGATCAAAGATTAAGTAGCTCTTTTCATCATAATGATAGACAAACCTCTCCTATGAAGCATTCACTAAATATGTACCTGGGATTATATGGCACCAATCTCCCCTTTCAGATTTAAGAGAGAAATTGCTTGAAATTGAAAATAAACAACAAATTGCATGCTCTTCAAAGTATACACCCTTCAACTACAAAACCTTGTAGTGCATCCATAGGACAGTGGCGTTAATAAAGATTCAATGTCCTCTCAACCAGCTGTCACTCCAAACTGGCCTGTCCTCCTGCTTCCACCCTTAGGCAACCATTGCCCTACAATAATCAAGCTCATTAAGTGGGTCAATGCCATTGTTTCTCATTTAAATCCTCTCATACAACATAAAATAGACTTTTTGCTCTTATATATGTCTTGATTTTTTCAAAAGCCTGGCATGAGTGAGAAAAAGAGAAATGAGGTAGAATATTATGAAATTGCTATGCATTTCTGCTTTTTTTTCCTTATTTTTGCCCTCCTCTGAAAGTAACCACTGAATTACTCCATCTTCCCATCTGTCTACACACAAGTTGTACACATTAAGTCATATAGTTACCAAATCCATTGGTTAATTCACACTTAATCCCAAATCACAGCAGAAAAGGGGGTTTAACTGCCTTTTCCCAAAAGAAGTATGAAGAAACTATTTTCTATTATTAAAAGCATAAGAAAAAAATGAAATTGATCCAAAAGTCAAGAAACTATTTTTGTATGTGAAAAATATATATATATATAAAAATTCTTTAGCCAGATGTTATAACATCAGTAATTCCCTTTGGAATCCAAATTTCCACGCTGTAATAGTGTTTCTGGTGATTAAGAACTGAGTCAGCTTGACCGTGATGCCTTTGGAATGCCAACTGGCTATGAAGTGTGAAGAAGGCTGTGTGGTCACTGACACTCAGGCAGAAACGCGCAGCCCTGAAAGAAGGCTATCCCAGGAACACCTTCTGGGTGCTGGGTGATGTCACAAACAGGTAGAGCATTTCCACTCCTCTAAAAGGAAGAGAATGTGTCTCCACTTTGCCAGGAAGAAGAATCTGACAAGCTTCTCATAAGGCAATTCTTTCAAGGTGAGTCATCCATACTTCCTGGGTGCAGGTGGAGTTCACAGGAAGGAGCATTCCACCTGTCAGGCCAACAGGAGCCACACATTCGGTTTCTGAATCCTGGTATTCAACTCATCTCCAAACACATTTTTATCTAAATTCCTAAAGCCAAAAAAAGACACCTGATCATTGTCCCCAGGCTTCTCTCCTTTTATCGGATCATTAACTCCATAGATATTTAAGTGCCTATGTATGTGCCACGCATTGCACTAGGCCTTCAACAGAGAATGCTTAATGGGAAATAAAGCAAAAACAAAACCCAACATTCTTGAGTCAAATGGGAAAAACAGAGAAAGAGAACCGAGAAAAGTTCTGAGGAGACAAACCAGCCACTGTATAGAGACTAACAGGAGAGCTTTGATCCAGGCAAGTCTCATTTTCTTTTAACATTTTTGTTAAAATGCAGGTTACAGTTTAATAGGTCAAGGGTGCAATCTGGGATCATAATTTTCTTCCAAGACTCCAAGGTCTGCTGCTGGTCCACGAACCACCTTTTTTAACAGCAAAGGCCCCAGGGTTTCCCGGTATCAGTAGTTCTCAAAATGTGATCACCACACAGCAGCTTCAGCCTAACCTGGAAACTGGTTAGAAGTGCAAAACCCCAGACCTACTGACTCAGAAGCTCTGGGGCTGGGACCTAGCAATCTATACTTTATCCAACCCCTAAGGGGACTCTGATGGCCACTAAACCCTAACACAACAGCCCCTAACCACATGTGGATATTGAGCATTCAAAATGTGTCTAGTCTGAATTGAAACATGCTGTAAGTGCACATTACACACCAGATTTCAAGGACTTGAAAAAAGAATGTAAAATATCTTATTAACAATTTTTATATTGAATGCAAGTTGAAATACGATTTGGAAGATACTGGATTAAACTAGCTATATTATTAACATTAGTTTCACCTGTTTTATTTTATTTATTTTCATGTGGCTACTAAAATTTTTTTCTAATTATACATGTGGTTAGCATTACATTTCCACTGGCAGTGTTGCAGTAAACTTTGAGAATTATTGCTGTAGAGCAATATCTCTCAACTGGGACAATCCCCCCACTCCCACCCCACCCCACCCCACCCTCACCCCACGGTCTATTTGGCAATATCTGGAGATATTTTGGGTTGTCACAAATGGAGGCAGGGGTTCTATGTGCATCTAACAGATAAAGGCCAGGGATGGAGCTAACCAGCCTATAATGCACAGGACAGTCAGTGCCCCACAACAAAGAACTACTTGGTTCAAAACACCAGTAATGCTGAGGATGAGAAATCTGTCCTACTATAGTGATTCTGCATGTTCGACGTACTCAGGGAGAGTGAAAAAAGACTGACGCCCTTGCCCTTGGCCCAAGACTAATTAAATTAGAATCTCTGGTACAGAGGCTGTGGCATTGCTTGTTTATTTTGTTTCGCTTTTTTCAATTTCTCAGGGAATCGAACATACACCCAGGGTTGAGAATTTCTGTTATAGAAGGAAGAGCAGAGGCCTCACTCATGTAAAAGCTCTGTGCGGCCAGCACCCAGACCTTAGAATTTCTATTTCAGTCAAGTTTCCAGGTGATGCCGAAGCTGCTCGTCCAGTGTCCCGTGGAGCATTTTACACCTCATTTAATGCAGCACTGGGAATTTCTATTGTCCTGAAGGCCCCGCACACAGAGAAAGCAGAGACTCTCACAGACCTGGGCAGCTAGCTTCTTCCTGAGTAGTCCCACTACCAGTGGCCCCCTTAATGGAACCTGACACTCGATCAAAGTGACTTCCCTATGTCAGTAAGGGAAATGCAGCTTTTTTACTGTGGGGAGAGGGTGGGTTATAAAGGTCCAATAATCAATTAAATCCTTTCTGCCCTGCATTGTAAGCAGAAAACAAATATGTCAATTACTGGGTCATCTTTGTGAAACCCCTTTCACTTGACTCTTCAATTTCTGCCAACACACAATTCAAATCACTTTAAAATAAGTTTTTACAAATAGTAAAATTATACAGGTTAAAATAACTTGTCCCTAGAACTAATTCCTAAGAAAGAAGGAGCTGGGGAAAACTGGAACTTTAACATTTTACGGTTCCCTACTCCATAAATAACATATATATAGACACAGACACACACAGACACACACACACACACACACACACACACACACACACACACACACACACAGGTCTGGCCTCCTGCCTTTCCTCCCACACAGCAGGCAATCTTAGAGCCTTTGCTCTCAGACCCTTTACCCACTGTTATCTGAATGGACAACTTCCCATCTTCCCCTGGTCTTTGCTCAAATATCATCTTCTTTCTCCAATCTGTACTCATCTTTTTCAACCACTTCTTCTCTGCCTTTTTTCCCCCACAGCATTTATTGTATTTTACCACTACTACTTGATTTACTTATTCTGTTTATTGTTTATTGTCTGTCTCTCATGCAAGAATCTAAGCTCCGCAAGGGTAAAAATCTTTGTTTTGTTTTTTGACATGACTCAAATGCCTAAAATGATGCCTGGCACATGGTACGTATGCCACAGATATTTACTGATTAAATAGGTGTTTTCTTAATCCCAAAATATTTCATTTTTCTCACAACTTTATTGCTTTTATTAGATAAATTATTTCCAAAATTCTTTTTGGGGTCTGTATCTTAGCTGTACCCCAAGCAAATAATTAGAAAGCCTATTTGACAGGCCATCACCAATTAACAGAGAATTCGAGCAGCCTGTGGAACTGAAATGCTGCCACTATGACTGTACCACGATGAATAAGGAGAAATGATCATAGTCAAAGTCAAGAAGGTCCACAGAGGCTAGGCTATTAGGGGTCTTGTGAACCAGGGTAAGGAATTTGAATTATGTTTTCAGGTAATTAGGAAGCCACCAGAGGTTTTGGCAGTAGATTAGGCAAAGACACTGAGAGTGAGAGATAACATGAGGTTGATAAGGCCCACTGGACAGGTCTGAGGGTTGCACTGCCCATGTTTTCTTCAAAGACCAATTGGTCCCTGATCATCTGGTAATGCATAGTTTAACAGATGTGGCTCTGCTAATAGTGCTGTATTACCTACAAGTACAGAGTCAACCCATAGTCAGATTTTCTTCATAAGCCTCAACGCAAACACCGTATTGTAACAGGTTAAATACAGAAGCTGGTATGAGAATATAGCTGCCTTCTATTAAGCCAACCATTAAGGAGATTTGCAAAAAAATGTATTTTTGATGGATGTTTGGAAAATAGCTTTTTTTCATAAAAATAAGCTATGTGAACATGCAACAAGTTTTTACAAGTTTAAACAAAATGCATAATTTTTCTGTTTTAATTTCTAATACAGTATATATTAATAAGTAACCTATGCAAACAACAACTCTTTGAGTCCTCAACAATTTTTTAAGAGTATAAAAGTGTCTGGAGATCAGAAAGTTTGAGAACTGCTATATTTGAGCAGTTACATGAAGATTGAAAAGCCTCTTGTGGAAAACAAATTTTTTAAGTAGGCTGCTGGGTAAGCAGGATGGAACACACTGATAAGAAGAAAGAAAAGAGTCAACCTGCTTATAAAACAAATAAACAAAACCATGAGCAGGAATGGAAGTGTCTAAATTAGGTTCTCAATGTTCTCTTTATTGTGGTTATTTATTCTGTCGTAAATAACTGTTTTGCTACAACCATGTACACTCCCCACTTAGGACCCTGCTGGTCTCTCTGCCCAGAATGCTCTTCTAACAGATATCCGTATAACTAATTTCCTCACCTCCCGCAAGTCCTTTATCAAAAATCACCATCCCAATGATAACCACCCTGCCAACCCAGTTCAAAATTGCAACCCACCCCACTCCATTTACACACGTTTCCAACTCCCTTCACCCAACTTTGCTTTGTCTTATTCCATAGCACTGACCATCTGCTGAAACACCATGCAACTCATTTGTTTATTACATCTATTGATGCTATCTGCCCTTGATAGGATGTAAGCTCCATGAAGAAGGCTTTTTGTCTCCTTTGCTCTCTGTCCCAATCATCTGTTCTAAAGTGGATGCAGAGTGTGTTACAATGTGAAATAAAGGAGATAGAGGCAGTGCAGCTTAGGAGAGCAACACTAACTGCATGATTTAAGCAGAACCTGGATTTGAATCCTGATTCGGAAAATTGCCAGGTTCACAATCATCAGCAAATTATTAAACTCTCAATTTTTTCACATGAAAAATCTACCTCACAGGACTGTGGTGAGAATAAAATATCTGAAAACCACATAGCACCTGTTACTTAAAATTGATCAGTAAGCACTCTGCAATGGTCCTTGCATCATTATTAGCTATTTTATCTTTCATGTTCCCAGTAGCCAGAATCCAGGGTTTCCTGATTGGATTAAAGGCTATGAACAGCCCCAGGTTCACTTTTGCCACACAAAGTAGCTCAATTTTCCATTGCTCAAAAAGATAATATCTTCCCAGACTCAGGGATAAAAATAAAACAGATCTAACTCATAGCATGTCTGTGCTAGAAGCATCATGAGAGTTCAATCTTTAGTTCAATCTTTATTTTATCTTAACAGGTGAGGAAATGTAGGTCTGAGGTAAAGAAGTTTCCTAAAGATCACACAGCTTGTTATTAGAGAGCAAAACCTAAAATCCAGGTTTCTGGATTCCCAGGCCAACATTCCATTCCAACCAACATAAAAACTGTATATTGGAACCCTTAAAAAGTCCCAGACTTTTTCATCCTGCCCTAGGGTTAGCACAGAGAAGTAGAAGATAATTGAGGTCCAGTCTGGGATGGACCCAGAAAGCCTCTCTATCACTCAGTAGCCACTGATAAAACATGACTATCATCTTTATAATTTATAATTAATGTTTTGCACAAGAATAAACATTGGACAAATAAATTCTGCTTATGCACTGAAAGAACACTAAGTTCCTTCATTTAACCACCTGAAGATAAGATGGTTAGATAAGTCAGATAAGGAACGATATGTCAAGTCAAGTAATTGCTGCAGAAATTTTTCAACCTTAATATATTAATTTTAGATCTCTTACTTTATCTACAAATTGCACATTTGGATTAAAATTATTTAGCCAATTTAGTCAATTATTTTGGCTGACTTTTTCCCTGATTATTGTTTAAAAGTGTCAAAAATAGTAAAATCCATGGGCTTTAGCTCTACTATTGTTGGTAACACCTAATTACATATTCAAAATTGGTCCACATTCTTAGACATAGGTAAATAAAGTTAGTTCTTCCACAAATGATGAAACGATATAAACTAAAAGAGAAGCAGTATAAAAATTCAAATATGCAAGACGTGAAAGTCTGGTTTCTGACCAAGCTTCAAATACATACATATACATATATATGCATATATGTATATGCATATATACATATATATGTAAATATAAATCAAGGAAACCAACTAAACAGTTGTTATGGAAACATGTTTGAATCACTGAAAGTAAATTAAAGATCCTTCCTACTTGCCAAACATTACCACTCAGACTTCACTGCACAATATAAGCCTGTGCAAATCAACATCATAAAACAATATGTCAATATATCGAATGCAGCACCACGGTAGACCTCAAAGATAGTGCAAACCACTGAATAATAGGAGAGTCCCCACTGGTAGTTGATTATGAAGTCCTTTACCGGAAGAATCCAATCTTTAACCCATCTTAAATTCATTCATTTATTCAACAAATATTTATTAAGCAAGTGGGGTTTGAAACTCGTGGAAGTCAAAGATGAACAACATTTTGATATATAACCCAGCTCAGAATTTAGAAAAGAAAATCCAGACCACGTCTGTTTTGAAAGCAATAGGTAGATAAGGAAACGAAAATAAAAACATCCATGTTTAACTGGGGTAGATGTCACAACTGGGCAAAGGCTGAATGTATACAGGGTTGATTCAACTGGAAAAAGAAACAAACACAAAATGTAAACATTGTTCTAACAGATTAAATCTAAGTTTCAGGGGTTGAATAGGAAATGTAAGCAGTAATTTCATCACTGCTAAACAGGAACTACATGATCAAGGAGAAACAAAAACCTGTCCAGAAACAATGATAAGTACTATTTTGAATGTAAGGGGAAAAATAAATGGGGTCCTGAGTCTAAAGAATATTTGGGCACCCACTGAGAACACCAATCATAGTATCATCACAGATGATGAATGCTTCCCTGAGTAAGCATTAAGACAGCTCAGTAATAAAGTATATGAATCCCACCCCATTTCTTACCCCAAGAGACAATACCCGACAGGGCCAACACAGAATATGCAACACATTAGGTGAGACTTGTCAAAATACAAAGTAATATGGAATAACAATAGGTTTGGGTCATTATAGTCTTGTGTAAATCAAATGAATAAAAGTTGCCTGTTTAGCTCTGGAAATGTGAAGGAATGAGGCGTACATGGCAATGCAACTTACTTTCCTAGTTGCAAATAAAAGACTCTGGAAGAGTTCTTTAGCTATTAGCACCCTGAACTTCTATCTCCCAGCTCCAAAATCATGGCAGTTGACTAATTTCTTAAATAATTCCACAAAAACAATTCAGAGCTACTCATTCACTTTTATCTGCTTTCATGTTTTCCCAACTCTTCACCCTAAAGAGACGTCATATATCACGGGTAAGGGCATAAACTCTGAAGTTGGACGGCCAGCCCTGCTGGCATAACCTTAGAAGAGTTAATATTGCTAAACTTCATTTCCTCATCCATAAAAAGAAGAAGACAGCAGGAAACTACCACTAGGAATTGTGGGGCTTTAAAAAGGCTACCACATGGTAAGAGTTCAATAACCTTGGCAGTGAGGAGCATATGTTCTTAGCAAAGGGAAATCATTGGCCTGAAGAGAGAGAACAGTCAGCATAGCATTTTCAATATTTCATTGTTCTTTTTCTTAGGCTACTTCTTAAACAAATTCCCACCTTGATATGTACGTACTATTTAGTTCATCTATACTGCGTGGCTTCAGAGCAGTCCTGTGGGGTCTCTCTGAATGTCTCCTTTCACCTGGGTGAATGCACAGATCTACAAGGATTACGTCCCCATTTCCTTCATAAGTTAGGCTCAGAGTTAGTCAGTTCTCATTCTAGCACTTCCTTTAATGTCGAAGGAAGTCAGATTCCACAACCGAATTCTCACCTCCAACACCATCCAATGGGCCATGGACACTCAGGGTACTACCCTGTGCAGCCTGGCTGAGGGAGCGAAGTGAAGCAACAAGTGAGAAAAATTATTTGGACAGTAGTGTCAAGAGCAGCAAAGGCTTCTAGACCCAAGTGGCCCTGGTGGCCATGGTTAACTTGGTTTCCTTCTATACCAACCAGTTCCTGGACAATAAATTATTCCTGAATGCATAAGGGAGAACACTTACAGGGCACCTTAGTGATTCCTTAATGCATGCCTAGAATGCATTCATTATGTTTGGTGTACAATAATTAAATCTTCTAATTATCAAGCCAAGGATAACTATCAAAGTAAAATAATCACCACCACTACCCTAATAAAAAGTCTTTTTACATGAGAAAAAAATAAAACAGTAACAGGAAGCAGAGTTATCATTCCTGACATCTTGGGTACCTTTGACCAGGATCTTTCATCTCTTTGGCCCAAAGCCCCAGTACACCATGGGTTGGATAAAGATTCCTAGGACCATTGTTATGGCCTGCATTGTTAGTGCTTAGAATACAGAACCCATGGAGTCCTGGGTCCCTCTAAACCAAGATTGTGATGCATCATGAAAATATGCCCTATTGGTGGAATTGGTCCAATGGACCCTATACACTGAGGCTTTCTTTTGGGGGCCTCCTATGCCAAGGGCTGAAGGACCATTTGATGGCCTATGAATCTACCCTGTTTCTTCCTTACCCCAACCTTCCACTTTTAGCCCCAGTAATGCTGGAAATTGCTGTAAAGAACATTATATGCCCCAAAGAGAACTAACTTGAAGCAAGCATTTTACAAATGTGCATCTTTTTTAAATCTGGCTGTCTTTTAAGAATTGTCAGAGTTAGAATTAAAATAAAGCACAAGTATGGCTACCTAGACATCATAAACCATACTCCAATAGTAGAAGAATGTGTATGCTATTATAATAAGACAAATGCCCATTTATCAGGCAAAGACTAATTGAAGTGTATGGGTCCCAAAAGGAGATAGATTCATTTCCCTGAGCTATTTCTCCCAGAAAAGAAAAAATATGCATTTCAAATGTTTATGTACTCTTTCAATAACAACACCATGCATCCATATTCTCTGATAGCTATTGTTATATGCTGGTAAGACTACTATGTGTATTTTGTTTGTGGATAACCATAGACCAAGGAGAACATATACCTGACAACCAGTTAATGTGGAAAGCAAAGCTACTCTCCAGAGCAACAGGGAATGCTCACTAAAATAATCTGCAAAAGAAGACCAATCTTGTTATTCTGGTGGGTCTGAAAATTTTCAATGCATAAAAAATCACCTAGGAATCTAAAACTACAGATTCCCAGGGCCCCACCCCCTTGAAGATGCCTGAGGAGTAAAACACAGGAATTTCCATTTGTAACAAGTATTCCAGGAATATGAGAGATAAATGGGTTAGAAATAGGACCTGCAGACAAGGTCCAAAAATGTAAGTTATTTAGAAAAACAGAGATCGGATTTCGTTGTTTTCAAGTCTGTATATACAGATTATAGATATAGATATAGATAATAACGGAACAATTTTCTATTTTCATTAATCTGGACGACTTTGAATTACAACAGAAGATATTAAGATAAGACAGTCTAATTGAACATTATGTTACTTGGAGATAACAATAAAGAACGGGCGTTATAAATATTTCTTCTGGAGGAATTATAAAAATACAGTATCAGAAGTTCTTTCTGAGTGCTTCTAAGAGCAGGGCTGTCTAGAAGCAGGAAAGACAAGCAGACTGCCTAGAAAGCTTTATCATCTGATTCCACCATTATTTTATGAAAGGAAAATGCACCTTTCCAAGGACTTATGATGTTACTGTAAAACTGCTCTCACACGTTGGCCACGTGACCCAACACTGTTTACAAGGGTTTGTCCTGCTCTTGCCAATCATTTATGCCCTCACATAGGTAAACAAGGTACAAAAGAAACAATGCCGAATGAGTTCTGAAGAAAACTGGTTTTGTTTAATGAGATGCTACCTGAGGGGAACAAAACTGGCTTTTAAGTGTACTCCTGCTGTTCTTAAACCCAGCATGAAAGAGACTCAGAATTCTCTATTTCCAGGAAACACATGCAGCCCATCCATGCAAAAGAACAAAGAAGTGGAGAAGGAGGAGTGGGGCGGGGGTGGGGCAGAGGAGGAGAAGGGGGTTAGAAGGATCTTCAGTGTGAGTAAACCATATTTTCACACATGTTTGCATGACTATTGTGTAAGAATATGATAACTTTGAGAATGGGGCATAAAAATATATTCATTTTCTTCTGACTGCCATATAGAAAAATTTGTAAAAATTATATTCGTTTCCAATATGTTTTATTAGTATAGAGTTTCTCAAAATTGGCACCACTGACATTTTGGGTCAGATAATTCTTTGTTGAGGAGGCTGCCCTGTGCATTGTAAAATGTTTAGCAGCACCCCTGGTTCTACCAACTAGATGTCAAAAACACTTCCCCGATTTCCAGTTGTGGCAATCAAAAACGTCTCCAGATATAGTCCCTGGGGTACAGAATCTCTCCCAGCTGAGAACCACAGTACTAGAGCAGTAATTCAGAGTGGTAATTTTATAACCTACTTTCAATTGCTCAAAATAACTATACTCCACTATAGACTAGAATTTACCTATTCCTGAAATGCCCTAATTAGTATGATTTCTGAGTCTCTTTCTCTGTCTTGTTTTTCAAACATAGCAGTATACTGGCAAAAATGGGCAAGCTTTCAGCAGTGGTCATGAGTAGAGCAGACAAAACCGAAAGAAAATTATCACAGATCATAACGCACTACAGGAACTTCAAAGGGAGAAAAACTGGGATAAAACCAGCATGCTCTCAGGTACCCCACAGCTTATCCACAACCAAGTGGCCACAGAAAGGGGCCATAGTCGTAGCTCTGCCACTACCTGCCCTTTGTCTGGACTGATCCTCTTCTGTACCCAGGCCTGAATGTACATAAAGGTGGGGTGTAAGCATTGTTTGTTTTGGTTGTCACCTTGGTAACCTGGTGTCCTCAAGTCATAAGCTTTGGAGTCACACTAACAGAAGTTCATACTCCAGTTCTGCCACTTACCAGCTCTGTGAGCCTCAACAAATTACTTAACTTATTTAAGTCTCTGTTTCCTCATCTATAAGGTGAGAATAATAAAATCAACTCCACAGTGTATGGTAAGGAGAGAATGAATTAATGTAGTAAAACCCAGGTACAATGTAAGCACTCAATGAATTCTAAGTTTTTCCTGTTGTTTTTGTTCTGGCTTTTGCTACTTCTGAAACACTGACATTATGGCTATGGCTATGGCTATGGCTATGGCTATGGCTATGGCTATGGCTATGGTTATGGTCATGGTTATGGTTATACCATTGGATCCTAAAGTTCTTAGACTCTAACGAGCTCAGGAATTCCAGCCCAAGGACCACTGCTTCAGCCCCACTCCTTTTTTCTTTCACATCTAAGAAATCCCTACAATCTTCTAACAACTTCAATGAGTGAATTCATAGTAAAGTGTTATCATCATTGTTACTATCATTACCAAGTTTATGAATATCTTTAAAAGAGTGCCCTCTATGTCTTAAATTGAAGCCATAATAATACTAATGATGGGAATTGTAGGCACTCCAATAGATTCAAGACCATAATTTGGGGGTTTGGAGGATCTTATCAGTTGTTCTTCTTTCACACTTGCAAGGGGCCACTAAAGATTTAGCATAATCAGCTCTCCTAGCATCACCCACTTCAGTTAGTTCTGGGGAAAGAGGGTGAACACGCAAACCGGGACAGAGAAGTTGGCTGGTGATAACATATAGTTGTGAACTTCCAGTTTCAACACCCACTTTGATTTGAAAATGAACATCTGAAACATTCTTCACCATTTTAATTTTTCTTGAATCTACAATCAAAATTGGCAGTAAGAGAACTCAGGGGATTTTAGCTGCACATTCTCCTTCCATCTCACATGTAAAACTGTGCTGTCACTGAATTCAAGCATGTAAGTGATCTAAAAAGTACTAAATAAGGAAAATTAACTGTTGAGACTATTGTCTTATATATGATTGCCTGTTTTAAGATGAGAAAAGCCATATGGACAGAAAATATATTTCAAACACAGTTTTCATAAGGAAAACCATAATTACAAGAGCAAACAGGAAATTAAAATCAACTATAAATATATATCTCTAAACATCCTGCATTTTTTTCTTTATTCAGGAAATCAAATGATGCTGAATGACAAAGATTAAAACTCTCACAAGTGTACAGCACTGACTTAGAAGACTATTTCAAAAGATGCTATTGTCAGGAGGATTGATTTGAAAAAAAATTGCAGTGAAGAACTAATTACCAGGAAGAGCAAACCCATTGTGGCCAATGCTTTTTTGTCTCCAGAATTTTCTTTTCATAGAATTCTATGAATATGGGTGGGTTTGAGAGATAACCTACTAGCTAATTACAGTGGATTCCATAATGCAATGAGAAAAACACAGGATTGATAGTGAGAAACACGGTCCCTGCTTGGTTGTGTGATTATGAGCAAAAAATCTTAAGCCTTAACTTTCTGGGAACCGAGAATAATTATATTAAATGACGAGGTTGCCCTGAAGATTAAATGAGAAAATGTACAACTAAAACACCTGGTCTAGATAACACTACTCACATGTTGATTTTTTTCATTATTCCATTTGTATTTTTTAAAACTCTTGAATTTGGATGAATAGTAAGATGATCAAAAGATGTAAAAGACTTCAATAATACATTATTTCTGTAAAACTAATGACATGATGACTTACAATCTGATCAATGTGGCGGGCAGATTTATAAGGAAACTCAAAAGGAACAAATAGGCTGGCATTAACACACAGCAGATAATGTCTATTAAATCTGTTTGGTTAATGACACAGGGTTCATTCATTCAGCTAATATTTATTGAGTATGAACTATGCTTCATGCACTCTGTTCGATGTGGACAGAGAATATTGAGTAAAATAGGGCTCCTACACTAACAACTTAGAATCTAGTGCAAATAAAAGTCATTGAAAAAAATTCATAATTCCACGTATGCAGTAGTTTATTTAGGAGATGACCCTAGGAATCATGTGGGGGCTGGGGAAGTGAGACAGTGAAGGGAGAAAACCCAATAAGGAGTCCATCAACTAGCCAGCTATCTCTGCGGTACTCAACTATCCCAGTTTATAGAGGATTGAGGGCATTCCCAGGACCCAGGACTTCCCAAGCTAAAACTGGGACAGTTCTAGGAAATCTGGAATCAGCTGATCACCCTAACTATGGGCAACTGGGTCTCAATTATTCTGGAGACCTTCAGAGTGGCTGTGTGAGATAATTTACAATTGTCTCAGTGAAAGGCAAGGAAGTAGAGTATTTATCCACCAACCCTCAATGCTTGCCGATGACTCCAAGGCATTATCTTTCAGTTACGCCCCATCAGACCTGTGCAGTGACAAAGCATACTCCTGTGTCCAGAGAATGCCTTCTGGAAGAAAGACGCAGGAAGATGTCGGCGTGTCTAAGATATGTCTGCAGGCAAACTCTGGGGTCAGCCAAGGGGACATGGGTGGGTCACCAACACCATCTAATACATGATTATTTTTCCCCAATCTGACAGGCAAAAGGATGATCTCACTGTTGTTTTCATTTGGATTCCATAATTAGTGGGGCGTTTAGACATAACTTCATTTTGTATCCCTTTCTGAAACGAGTTTTTGGGCATTTAAAGATAGATTTAGAGTAGGTTATTTTCTTGGCCTGGGACAACTGAATTCCATAATAGAAAACTATAAAAAAATTTCACTCAATTTACCTAGAGTATGTTGTGGTGGAGGTAGAGGTGGGCAGAAGAGTAAACTTATGTGAGCCAAGGTGAGAACTGACAATTTAATCATAGTGTTCCCAGTGGCACAAGACTTGGTTCACTTCCCTTTACCTTTAAAGCAGAATTGAGATCCCTGAGTTCTGAAAGTCACGTTTTTAGGTTCCCAGAGAGTTATTTTTCGGTCATGACTCATACCTGTGTCTCCTCCTACATACACGTTGACTCTCAGGTATATTTTCAGATCATTCCCCATAAGCCTGTAAACTGTTGTGGGTATGCACTGCCTCCTTTCACTTCTGCTGTGACCACAGCTGTCCATTTCTATTTTCTTTAAGCCTTACTCACTGCAGCCTATTTTGAATTGGATGCTAGCTCACTAGTGGAAAACCAGGATGTTTAATTGAGCTCTCAGAGCAGGCATTACTGCAACCTAACACACTCAAATCTCTTGTGTAACTTAAAACCCATGACATTGCTTAGCCTAGAAGCTACACTCTGGAGGGTTTCACCAGATCATAATAAGAACATGAGCTTTTTACATTCATAAGATAACTAAACCATTTATTTAAACTTTATATTTTGTCATTTTATTTATGAAGCTCTTGAACGTTTCTCCAACTACCTAAGCCCCATCATTATTAATCTTACCTAGTTTCATGCATTCCATCTCACCACATTTCTCAGCACATATGTTATGGTCTTTTGACAAGCTTATCCTTCAATCATAATTATAAACTGACAGTACCTTAGAACTGTGAGCTTCTGATGATTTTATTACTGATCAGGAAGCAATCTATTTAGTTGCTCTTTCATAAACTATAATAATTGCTTAGACTTTCCATGCTACTTATCATCTTGCCCCTATTTCAATGAGTAAACCAGCTCTCAATTCACAAATATAGCAACTAAGATTCTAAGATATTAAGTGACTTACCTGAGGTCACATAACTCATGGCCAATGCCAGAAGTCCTCTTCCTAGGCTACTTGTCTTTCGTGTACATCATCCATCTTCTTGCTTCTCTGGAAAGAAGAGAACATGGTCAGTCAAGCATCTTCCCTTCACTCCATCTGACTCAGATGATTCAGGATTTTCTTCTGCCACCACCATGCCTCACCCTTCAATCACTCCATTTCAGAGTAATTAAGACTACCTTCTCTGCAAGCCTCTTTTGAGGCATCGACCTCCACAGGCATAATCTTCCAAACATTTGGTACTCATCATGTCCTATCTAAATATTTATTCACCTCTTATAGATAACACATCTGTGTGCACAACTCAAATTCAAGACCCCTGAGAGCACATGTCCTATTCATATAATCCTTTGCATTCCCATCATTCCTAAGTGCTTATCACTGCACATATGCTAGATATTTCACAAATATTTAATGAGAATAATAATAATTTCATGAGCAGAATCAGTTTTTAAACTTATGTTGTGGGTCCCAAAATAAAGTAAATATATGTATAACATATAATTACCTTGTTTATATATTATAAATTATAATATATAATATATATTCATATATTATATAATTATACTTTTATATATTATATGTATATATAAAATGTGCATGTGTATATGTAATATGTATACATATGTACACATGCATAATGTACATTATACATTATAATATATTCACACATACCTATACAGCTTTAATTTTTTATTCTTGAGGAAACTTCAATTATATTTAGTTTTGAAAAAATGAGATATTGCCTCCCAAATACAGTGTTGGCTGTACACAGACCAGAGCGGATTCTTTATAAGTGTGTCTATCTGTAATAAGGCAGGGGACTTGTTTGCTTTTTTCTGTTTTTGTGTTTGTATTTGTTAAAGCAATCACATTACAGTCATGAAGAGATCAATTTGCATTTAGAGAACTGACTTCTGATGTGAAATGCTTTTATTTAATTTACTTCCCAGAGATGGCAAAGACCCTGAACCAGAAGTCAAATTCTCCAACATTTGGGCAATTGATGAAACCCAAAGGCAATTTCTGTTCTCTAGTTCAGGGTCAAAAGAGTACTAGACAAAGGACACCTCTGTGGGATAGTGTCACATCCTACACGACAAGAGCTGTGGAAAGTGAGAAGGGTGGCACAAGGTTAAGAAAGGCAGTATTCAAGAATAGAGTGCAAGTGGGGCCAAGGGTCTCACAGCTGCAAAGGACTGAGAGCCCCGAATCGGGCCAATGAATAGCTTTTCTTGGTTTACAAATGAGGAAGTAAAGCTTGTCAATCTCAAGAACTGTGAATTTCACACAGTATACAAGGAAACTGATTCAAACCAATCACCCTTGCCTGCAGGCAGCCGGAACCGAAAGTCCCAGGATGTCTTTGTAATTGTTGTAAGTACCTCCCCAAGGGACAAAACCTTTATGCTGAAACTTACTGATAAGGTAGATGGAGAACTGATGTTATCACATCATTGAATCTCTTCCCAAGCAGGTTGTGGGAAGGAATATAGCCACAGAGGCAGAAGCTCTCCTTAGCTGGGGGAAGGTGGGGTCTATGACCACCTCTATCAACCCCGTTAGTTCTCCAGATGGCCCCTATGTGACTGTGCCTGTCTTAGGTTGTTCCTCCCTTGAGGAATCTTACCCGTCGTTGACTAACCAGCCATCCTTTGGGGCCAAACAGGGAGACATAAGGTGCAAGCACAAAGGTGAAGCAAAGTCCCTGAAAGGATCCGTCTCACAGACTCTCCTTTTTTTAGGGGCAGATACAAGGGGACAGACGGGTAGGCTGCTGCGTGACAATAGGACAGAGAACAACAAAGCTGAGGAAAGGCAACTCACATTTTCACTCTTGCCCCAAGATGGTAGGAATTTGAAATTCTACCTAAAAAATTTCTCCTTTAAGGTGTATATGGAGATCTTTAAAGTGAGTGATGAAAAAGAGTTAAGAAATAGAACTTAAAGGGAAAAATATTTTATAAAAAGAAGAAAAGAAGAGGAGGTTGTAGCTAAACAAAGGGCAGAGGGTTTTGTGGTTTTTGGGTGTTGTTGTTTGTTTTTTTCAGGTATTTAAAAGTAAGTGATAGTTTTAATGTAACTCTTAGTTAATCTTAGTTTAAATCATCACAGGGAAGTTGGGGATTTTGTATGCAAAGGAGAAACCATGTTAGGAAAAGAGGACATTCTGCTGAGTTGACAAGTTACCTTAAGTGCCCAAAACTAGGATTTCTGCAAAGCAAAGGGTTTGAGCTGCCACTTGGTAGCTGGTACAATGACAATAGAAGGTTGCAAATCTGAGTATGCACAAAATTCCAAAAGTGAAAAATCTTGGCCCAAACTTGTAACCTAAGTCTTCTCCTGTCCTGAGGGAAGGTTAATAATAAGAAGGCAGTGCTTTCCGTGGCCCTGGATGGGTGTCATCTGGGGAGAAAGGCTCCTAGTAGGACATTAGGGGTAACTTACTTGGCGTACATAAAGCCATCTAAGTATCTGTCAAATATTTGGGCCTTTTAAACAAAAACTCATAGATACAGACAACAGTTTAGTGGTTACCAGAGAGTAAGGGGGGAGGGGGTGGTAGAAGAGGGTAAACAGGGTCAAATATATGGTGATGAAAGGAGAACTGACTTTGAGTGGTGAACACACAATGTGATATATGGATGATGTATTACAGAATTGTACACCTGAAAACGATGTAATTTTACTACCAATGTCAACCCAATAAATTTTAATTTAAAAATCTATATATTTGGGCCTTTCAGGGTTTAAAATTGAAAGTAGTCAACAAAAATTATTGAACTTAATGAGTTATGCCCTTTTACAAAACATACGAAACCCTAGAAGGATCTAGACACTAACACTGATAACCATGCCATCTGTTCAGAAGCAAAGAGCTAGAAAGAACAAGAGGGTTGGAAACTGTCACAGAAACCACTGACATATGTGGTCCTGTGGCGTTAGAAAGCAAAATAGAAAAATTCCCATTTGTGAAGACTGGAAACACATGCACATACATATATAGTTAATGAGGGAGCATCAAGCAAGGAAATCTGGTTTCTCTGCTTAAATAGAACTGATGGGGTCTGGCACAATTCCATGCAAGAAGAACGTGCCAAACTTTTCAGTATTCTTTGTGTAAGGGGGCATTAGAAAAAAGAAATTTTCTGGGGCATAATTTGCTTTCTCTATAAAGAAGATCTCAGGACACCTGGGTCCATGAGACTTTCATGGACAATACTCTTACATTCTGCCTCAAATTCTTTGTGGAAGTTAGTAGAGATGAAGCATAATTTTTTTTTTTTAATAATATGGAACTATGAAAGTTAAGCATGGCACAATGGCAAGAAAAAGTATTTAATTCTGTCTTCATACCTGGATTTGAAAAAGAACAGTAACCATCCTGGCCATTGAAGTAACATTTCCAATCCCTATTATCCTTCCCTAGAACTGGACATCAAGGTCTAAAAGCCTAAAAGCTGTCACTGACCTTAGCCTGCCCAAAACATGCAGGAGGCTGGACCTAAGCTGGCTGGGCTATGTTTACATTCTTAGATCAGGTTTGTGATGAGTTAACCCCTGCATTTTATAAGTTATCCCCTGCCTTTTATCATGACTTATCACATGTGGCTACTGGTCAGATAAGTAGAAGCATTTCCATAGGCATTTTAATCTTCCTGAACAGCTAAGTCAAGACCCAGTTCAGGCTACCAACTGAAATAAGGGGAAATCACTGACTTGGATGGTGGGGGCAGAGGATGTTGCTAGTAAGCAGGCTACAACTGGTCATGTCCCTTCCATGCCTTGACCCAGGCTTCCTGTTAATTGCTCAGCCAGCCTCCTTCTCCACTGTGCTTTGACAGTCTCAGCAATCGTCTGGTTTTACTCTCACTGGCGTCAGTATGGGCTGAATAAAGTATCTATTTCTTGCCTGTCATCTAGCATGTACTCAAAAAATATATTTAATTGATTTTCTTTCCCCTCTTAAAATAAAATAAAACAAAATAAAAACCAAGGGTCAACTATATTTTCCAATTGAGAAATAGAATGACTTACACATGCTCAAATTCCAAAAATATTTTTGATCAGTAGAGAAGGTTAGACTCTATGTGAAAAGTTTTATAAATCCCTTTGAGGGCAGAACTCTTAAACCCACCTTGTCAATGAATCTTGAAGAACCAGAAATTTGGATAAAACTCTCGGGTGATGCCAAAATGCTTCTAATTACCTTAAACCACTTACATCCCAGGCAAGAAATTCTAGTTCCCCAGAGAGTTTTTCCCACATTTAAAGAACTTTAATTGTTCTCTGAGATGACTTGTGGCCACTGTCCCACTGGAAAGCTTCATTTCAATTCTATGCAGCATGCTACTATGTTAAACTCTGAAATGCCCACATGCTAAAATATGTCAGAGATGTCTGGCCAGATTAGGAAAATAAAATTGTTGTCGGGCAACCTGAGATGAATTTGGCAAGAAAGGACGTCAAGGGGATTTCCAAAGTCTTCACACTGAAAGATAGTGATACACATTACAAATAAGTCACCAGCGAGTTAGAGAGGAGAATCCACCAGTGACAGAAACTGTAATATTTTTTAAGGAAAAGGGAGCTTAAGAACTGTAAAAAACAAATGCCAAGAAGGCTCCCTACAGTGGCCCCTGTCACTACTGTTATTCAACATAGTATTGGAAGTCCTAGCCAGAGCAATCAGGCAAGAAAAAGAAATAAAAAGCATCCAAACCAGGAATGAAGAAGTCAGATTGTCACTTTTTGCAAATGACATGATTCTTTATGTAGAAAATCCTAAAGACTCCACACAAAAAAAGAAGCTATTAAAAACAAAAAACAAAAAAGCTATTAAAAACAAAAAATGAACACAGTCAAGTTGCTGGCTACAAAATCGATGTACAAAAGTCCATTGCATTCCTATATACTAACAGTGAAATTTCAGAAAAAGAAATGAGAAAAGCAATTCCTTTTGTAATTGCAAAAAAAGAATAAAATACCTAGGAATAAACTTAACAAAGGATGTGAAGGACCTGTACACTGAAAACTACAAGACATTATTAAAAGAAATTAAAGAAGACAAAAAGAAATGGAAAGATATTCCATGTTCATGGACTGGAAGAATCAACGTAGTTAAAATGACCCTACCAGTATTACCCAAAGCAATATACAGATTTAACGCAATCCCCATCAAAATCCCAATATCATTTCTTCAAGAAATAGAACCAAAAAAATCATCATATTTGTATGAAATCACAAAAGACCCCAAATAGTCAAAACAATCTTAAGAAAAAAGAATAAGGCTGGATGTATCATACTCCCTAACTTCAATTTGTACTACAAACCGACAATAATCAAAACAGTATGGTATTGGCAGAAAAATAGACACATGGGCCAATGTAATAGAATGGAAAAACCAGAAATAAACCCACATATGTATAGGCAGATACTTTTCAACAAAGGAACAAAAAAACATACAATGAAGAAAAGAAATCCTCTTCAATAAATGGTGTTGGGAGAATTGGAAAGCCACGTGCAAAAGAATGACTGCTATCTGTCACCATGTACCAAAATTAACTCAAAATGGATCAAAGATCTAAACATAAGACCTGAAACAATAAACCGCACAGTGAAAGCATAGGTACTAAACTTATTGACCTTGGGTTCAAAAGAGATTTAATGAATTTGACCTCAAAGTCAAGGAAAGTAAAAGCTAAAATAAATGAATGGGACTATATCAAACTGAAAAAAGTTTCGGCACAGCAAAAGAAACCATCAACAAAACAAAAAGGCAACCAACAGAAAGGGAGAAGAAATTTGCAAACAACGCCTCCAATAAGGGGAGAATATCCAAAACATATAAGAACTCGTACAAATCAGCAACAAAAAACTAACAATCCAATTTAAAAACGGGCAGAGGACCTGAACAGACACTTCTCCCAAGAAGACATACAAGCGGCCAACAGATATATGAAAAAATGCTCAACTTCACTAGCTATTAGGGAAATGCACATCAAAACCCCAATGAGATATCACCTCACACCTCTTAGAATGGCTACCATCAATAAGACAAGTAATAACAAGTGTTGGAGAAGCTGTGGAGAAAAAGGAACCCTAATACACTATTGGTGGAAATGTAAATTGGTACAGCTACTATGGAAAACAGCAAAAAATCAAGAATGGAATTACCATATGATGCAGCAATTCCTCTCCTGGGTATCTACCCAAAAAATCTGAAACCATTTATCTGTAAGGATATATGTACCCCGATGTTCATTGCAGTATTATTTAGGGTGGCCAAGACATGGAAACAACAAAAGTGTCCTTCGATAGATGATTGGATAAAGAGGACGTCGTACATATACCCAATGGAATACTATTCAGCCTTAAGGAAAGATGAAATACTGCCATTTGCGACAACATGGATGAATCTTGAGATTATTATGCTATGCAAAATAAGTCAGACAGAAAAAGTTGAGAATCATATGACTTCACTCATATTCGGGATATAAAACTGAAAACAACAAAGGAACAAGACAAACAAACAAAGAAACAAAAACTCATAGACACAGACAACAGTTTAATGGTTACCAGAGGGTAAGGGGAGAGGAAGGATACTAGAGAAGGGAAAGGGGGATCAAATATACTGTGATGGAAAGAGAATTGACTTTGGGTGGTGAACATACAGTTAAATATATAGATGATGTATTATAGAAATATACACTTGAAACCTATATAATTTTACTAGCCAATGTCACCAAAAAAAATTTAATTTAAAAAATGTGTATGTATACAATAGATATTATTAGTAATTATTGACAATTGCTTAATATTAACAATTGATGACCCTGGGAAAAGAGTGTATCAGTGTTTATTGTACTAGCATTTCAACTTTTGTTTAGACTTGAAAATTCTCCAATTAAAAAGTTGCTTACCTTAAAAAAAAAAAGAAGAAGAAGAAAGAAAAATAAAAAAAACATGAAGGTAGTTTCTTGCTTCAATTTCACTATAAAGGAAAAAATGATGGGAAAAGACGCTTCATAGAAAACCACTTCACAATAAACTCCAAAACTCTTTTCCTGGCAAGGTGGTACCACCTTTTCCTGGCAAGGTTTTACAGGTGTCTGCAGAAGAATTTCTAATGGTTTAGCTCTCCAGTATATTATAAACCATTTGTCTAAGATTTGTGGTATGTCTATTTTTTATTTATAATAATAACCAACAAATTCACAAGGATATTAATTATTAATCTGAACCCAGACAGGCCACAAAAGCACCAGCTCCAATGAATGTACAAAGTTCTCAACACACACCCCCACCCCCCCAAGGACAGCCACCGGAACTGCAGACCAGTTTTCTCAATTTTCAGTCGCTGCTTTGTCATGAAGAGTTCCCTCCCTCCTGTATCTCTGCACCACAGAGCAAAGGAAACCAAAGTGTGTGCTCTTAGGTTTTATCACTAAGCCAAACCCTTTCCTTTCTCTGTGTGAAAACTTAGAGGGCTGCCTACTGCCCGCAGAAAACGTACAACCAAGCCCCACAGGCCTGTGTGACTTTTTTAAAAACAAGGAAGTGCTATGCCAGCCTCCTACAGCACAACGTCCTCAGGCCGCTCAAAACGAGCCACAGCCACTTCCGGCTTGCTCACAGTCCCGACCATCGGAGGAAATGCACAGAGGCTTGCAGCCACCAACCATTGCAGGAGAAAACAAATACCCCACGTGACACACAGAGAAAGCAACTCTTCTGACAGTGTGTGGCCTAGAGCTGGAAAAAAAAGAAATACAGTTAGCAAACGGGACCCAGAGCAGAGAAGGGTATAGAATTCTCCCTTAGCTGGTGAATCTGCATGGGGCTGTCACCTTGCTGGCCTCACAGCTCATCAAAACTGTAGCAGAGGGATTGTCCTAGCAGATGGGGAAATACATGTCTTTGAAATGCCTTCCGTGTCCATAAAATTTTGCTGTATTTAAATAATCTTTATATTCTGTGTGTTTATCATAAATGTTTTTATATGTTACAAGCAACTGGATTTTCTCTCAGAAACTCTGAAATACAAGCCAAGCAAATCCTCCAAAAATTATTTCTACTGGGAGGAAGTACTGAGACTGTTCGCCCACATATACAGTCACAGGCAGCACGCATACTTTTAGATGTTTACTTCTTTCTGAGTTCTAATCTTCGGGTCACACAATCAGGCAAAACAAAGGCATCTTCAGAAAACCAGAACTCATTTCTTTATCAAAAAAGAATGGTACCCTAGTAATAGGCCTGTGGCAGAGGAGAAAAACCAGACCCTGAGCTGACATTATCTTGGTTTGTGTATTCTTCAGCTACCTATTTCTATCCAGAGAGGGGAAACGATGATTTTTTTCTTTTCAGTGAATGAAAGAAAGAAATTGGCATGTCTTTCAGGTACTTTGCATGTAGCAATAGATAACCAGTATACGGCCTCTGAGAAGAGAACATAATTTTATAAACAAAATCTCCAATTATGGAAAACTTAATATATTCCAAATTTTAGCCACCAATTAAAAAGCAATTGCAATCTAAGTGTGTATGATCCATAATATATTTAAGAGGAAAGCTAAGTAGAAAAGATATGTGCCTCTTGCCTCTTGGCAAGTCTTCCCAAAACAGATGTCATATGTATAATAGGCTTGCTTCTGAAAGTTGTATGTAAGCTGGATCACTGTAAATCTTTGCAACAAATATCTATTGAGCAACTTGTTACACGTCAGTGACTATTTTAACCACCAAGGTTGTAATAACGATCAAAATATTTCTGTCCTGGAGAATCTTGCTCTCTAGTGGATGATTTGCTAGTTAATACGTAAATTTATAAACTGGCTTAGAACAAAGAGGCAAACTTTTCCTGTTAACTAGCCAATAGTAAATGTTTCAGGCTTTGCAGACCAACTTTTCCAAAAGAGTGCAAAAAACAGCTTTAGATAATACATCAGCAACTAGGTGCCAATCAAACTTTATTTTTAGACTCTAAAATGTGAATGTCATATAACTTGCCATATATCTTAAAATGATATTCTTCTTTTAATTATTCAAAAATCATTTGAAACTGCAAAAACAATTCCTAGCTCACAGCTGTGAAACAATAGGCAGTGGACTGGATTTGATCCTCAGGCTAACAGATTGCCAACCTCTGGTATCAATTTTGACTGGATGGGCCTAAAGCAGGTGGCAGTTGCAAAATAAAGAAATAAAAGGTTAGTCCTATCAGATAAGTTTACTGATTTGGATTGCCATGGACACAAATATCTACTTTCTATTTCTGATTTCTTCCATGCACAGGCCATGAACCACAGTCTGCAAGAGCAGGCTTAGATGATTTACCAGGGAGTAGCTCTTGGAAGCATCATGGACCCAGGCAAGAGAAGTCGGCCAAGGGCGGAAGGAACCATAGACACGAGTGGGAGGGCATATCAGCAAAGCAGCCTGAGGTTGCATACATGTTAAGCAAGAAGCACTCAAATAATGAAAATGGGCCCTGGGGGGCGGGGGGGGGGAGGGCAGGGGGCAGGCAGGACAGGGTGCCAATACTTAAGAAAAATCTCCCAGCTTTGTAAACACCTCCTCTTGGAGAATACTTAAAATACCTGGAGCCAGGCAAAATGGAAGCATAGAGATAAATAAGGAAGAGAATTTAAGAAGGCATTCTTGTTACTGAATAGCTATTTCTGGGTTTTCATCAGGTTGCCGCCCACCTTTCTTTTAAACTTTGCAATTCCACTTTGTACTGAAATAAGCTTGTTTTGGCAAGAGACTTGATACGGTTTGATGCATTGCATATTGAAGTTTGGGTTTTGCTTTGTTTTTATACAAAGACTTCAAAAACCATTGTAAAATTTGAAAATCTGTGGAGTAACTCTCCACAGGAAGCCTGGTACTACTCCCCCTCCCGCCTACAACCAGTCCACCCCTTCTGTCCTCCAGGTATGACTACATGAAAGAGCTATTTTTCTTGAAAGTCAAAGACACACATTTCTACCCTTTGTGGTGAAGAGTGATGTGTCTCCTATTGTGCATCCTTCCTGCTTCCTTCCCATGTTTTCAGTGGCGTGAAGGTGTGCTCTCTGTCCCCAGAGTCCAGTTGTCAACTATGTTTTCACGTTCCAATGCTCTTTGTAACTTCCTCTTCTCCTCATGGGGCCCGTGATGCTTTCATTCAAAGCACTCTTTCCAATAGCTGGTGGCTTCCTATCTGGCAAGTCCCCAACTGTTTCCATCATTCTGCTCATGCAGATACCCAAACATTAAGAATTAGGTTAGTACAGAAACCAAACTGACCTAAGATAGGTCTAGTCTGCTTTGGAGAAAAAGAACGGAAAGTCCTTTCATGACACACAGGCCACATTCTTGTGTGATTTATATAATATCAACTAGATGACTAATGACTGACATGTTTCTTTTCACTCAGAAGGTCATATGATTGTTCTCTTAGGTCCAAATCAACCACTTCCATTTTGCTTACCTTACAAAAAGAAGGGAGGGGGGGGTTTGCTCCAACAGTCAACAGTATCATTTTTTTAAGTAGATTCTGTAACACCTCCCTCATCCTGCAAAGCATGCTCTTTTTCATTTAATGCTTTAGCTCTTATTGGCAGAATATAATAAAAGTTTAAAAATGTGAATGTGTATAAAGTTTTGCTCCTATTATTACTGTTGTTTTCTGTTAGAAGGAGCCTAGCTTTGGCTCTATGGACATATAACCTATTTAGATAAGAGAAGTGTTTCTATAATCAGTTTCCCAAAACACATCAACAGCACAAATTTAAAGGCAGGCAGGCAGGCAGGAGGGAGGAAAGGCAGGCTCAGTTTCAATCAAAGACATATTTGGCTCAGAGTTTCACCTCTTTTAGTTGGGATTCCAACTCTCCAAGTGTTGCTCCCCACCCATCTCTCTGTGTCTATTCTGGTGAGTAGCTTGGCTTTTCCCCCTACTGAGAGAATAACCCTTACCGTGTTTCCCAAAAAACAAGTCCTAGCCAGACCATCAGCTATAATGAGTCTTTTGGAGCGAAAATTAATATAAGACCCAGTCTTTATATTTTATTATATTATATTATATTATATTATATTATATTATATTATATTATATTATATATTATACAGTAGTACCTCAGTTTTCAAACGTCTCCATTGACGAACATTTCAGTTTACGAACTCGGTAAACCAGAAGTAAATGCTTCGGTTTTCTAACACGACTCAGAAGTTGAACATGTCACGCGGCTTCCTCTGAGTGCAAGATCCTGAGGCCTAGCTGTCGGCTGTTTTCAAACGTTTCAGAACTCAAACAGTCTTCCAGAACAGATTACATTCAAAAACTGAGGTACTAGGCCGGCCCAGTGGCTCAGGCGGTTAGAGCTCCGTGCTCCTAACTCCGAAGGCTGCCAGTTCGATTCCCACATGGGCCAGTGAGCTCTCAACCACAAGGTTGCCAGTTCGATTCCTCGGCTACCACAAGGGATGGTGGGCAGCGCCCCCTGCAACTAAAATTGAACACGGCACCTTGAACTGAGCTATCGCTGAGCTCCTGGATGGCTCAGTTGGTTGAAGCACGTCCTCTCAACCACAAGGTTGCCAGTTTGACTCCCACAAGGGCTGTGCTCCCTGCAACTAGCAACGGCAACTGGACCTGGAGCTGAGCTGCGCCCTCCACAACTGAAACTGAAAGGACAACAACTTGAAGCTGAATGGCACCCTCCACAACTAAAATTGAAAGGACAACTTGACTTGGAAAAAAAAAAAAAAGTCCTGGAAGTACACACTGTTCCCCAATAAAAATCTTAAAAAAAAAAAAAACCCGAGGTACTATTGTATTATATTATATAAGACCCAGTCTTATTTTAAAATAAGGAACCTAAAACCTTATTTTAAAATAAGACCGGGTCTTATATATAATACAGTAGTCATATTAAAATAAGATTGGGTCTTATATTAATTTTTGCTCCAAAGATGCATTAGAGCTGATGGTCCAGCTATGTCTTATTTTTGGGGAAACACAGTAGTACTGTCCCTTTGAAAACATTAGAACAACCCAGTTAAGTCAGTGCATAGTAGGTGAGGAATACTCAGCCTGCAAGATCAATCAAATCTTCCAAGTATGACACACAAGCTCTCACTTCTTCATTCTACCAACCAGCTCATAGTCCTTTCACCTTGGCTGCCCTGCCATCATCTGCAACTGCCAAGAGCAAGGGCAGGAGGCTTTCCTTCCAAGTCAAATGTCCAGTCTTTGATGACCAAACCTGAGGTCCTGGAACATGCCCCACTCCCCCAATTACCCTACTGTTTAGGAAGCTATAATAGGCAAAATATCTCCCCAAAATACTCACGTCCATCTCCTACTCCCTGGAGCCGGTGGATATGTTAGGTTACATGGCAAAGGGAAATTTAAGGTTGTAAATGGAATTAAGATTGCTAATGAGCTGACCTTAAAAAAGGAAGCTCACCCTCCCTTATGTGAGTTGGCCCAACCTAATCATAAGGGCTCTTAAAGTAGAAGAGGGAGATAGAAGAGGAGATCATGACAGGATGTGAAAACAACTCAACCTGCCATTGCTGTCTTGGAAAATGGAGAAAGAGGGCCACAGGCCAAAGAATGTGGGCACCTTCTAAAAAGCTGGAAGGGGCCAGAAGTGTTTCCCCTAAAGCCTCCAAAAAGAAACACAGCTGTGCTGACACTTTGATTTTAGCCCAGTGACAACTATGTTAGACTTCTGACCTACAGAGCTTTAAGATTATAAATTTGTGTTGTTTAAAGCTACTAAGTTTGTGGTAAATTCAGTACAGCAGCTATAGGACACTAATACAGAAACCATTGGCGCAAAGCAAGTCCATGCCTCTTTGGTCACCATGCTCCTCACATCCTCGACTCCCAGATCCAGGCCCAGGCCCACAGCCTTGGGCATGGGGTCCTAGTCTTCCCATTACACCCTCCTGGAGGCTGACATCAGATCACATCTGCACTGCCCAATCTTTCTAGGCTTAACTTAATTCTAAAGTTCCCTTCACAATTCTAAGGATGTTTGTGCAAATGGTTGGTTTGATTGACCCGTAGAAAGCCCTTGTAGATGTGCAGAATGAGCCCAACTCTTCATTCTTTCACTGAAGAAACATTTATCGTTGAGCCAAATGATCTCTAAATTGCCTGTAGACTCTTAAGACTCTAAAAGGAGCTAAGCACTCATACATGCGAAAAGATTATAGTCATTACTTATAAGAGCTAATGTTGAAGAAAATAACTACTTAAATAAATGCCTCTGCCATTACTTTCATTTTCTCTCAATTTGGTCTTCTCTACAAATCTCAGGAACTATAGATCAAAAAGCTCTAACCAACATACCGTCCATGGCTTTCCCTTTGTAGGAACTTGTCTTAATAGGAAAAACGCTTTGTTTCGTTGAAATGTAAATGAGTTTCTCAGAGAACCAGCCCTTTACTGGTGGCACAATGCAGGGGTGCAGGCCCAAACCCCAAGGCAGACCACTCAGGTTCAGGATGATGCTGGCTCTGTTTCTCATAAGCTATAAAGAGAAAATTACCTCACTCCTTACTGACTCATCTTCCTCATCTGTAAAATGAGTGAAATAATAATATCTACTTCACAGGACAGTTGTATGGTTAAATAGTCACACGTGTAAGAAGCCAAGGTCACTGCCAGATGGAGAGTAAGTATCACTGATCACTGTCATCCTTTGTCACTTCTTTGGTTCACTCATCATCACAGTTTGGATATCCTGATAACTTCTGGTCTCTCCAAAGACCAGACTTTCCAACCTATTATTTTCCAAAAGAAAATATGATTTATTCCCAAAGGCCATCTGATGCAAAATCCATGTTTGGAAAACTTTGAAATGCTTCTTTTGTACTGCTAATCTCCCTTTAATTAAGGTTAAAATAATGTTCTCAGGCCGGCCCGGTGGCTTAGGTGGTTGGAGCTCCATGCTCCTAACTCCGAAGGCTGCCAGTTCGATTCCCACATGGGCCAGTGAGCTCTCAACCACAAGGTTGCCAGTTCAACTCCTCGAGTCCTGCAAGGGATGGTGGGCTCCGCTCCCTGCAACTAAGATTGAACCCGGCACCTTGAGCTGAGCTGCCGCTGAGCTCCCAGATGGCTCAGTTGGTTGGAGCACGTCCTCTCAACCACAAGGTAGCTGGTTTGACTCCCGCAAGGGATGGTGGGCTGAGCCCCCCTGCAACTAGCAACGGCAACTGGACCTGGAGCTGAGCTGCACCCTCCACAACTAAGATTGAAAGGACAACAATTTGACTTGGAAAAAAGTCCTGGAAGTACACACTGTTCCCCAATAAAGTCCTGTTCCCCTTCCCCAATAAAATCTTTAAAAAATAATAATAATAATAATGTTCTCCAGTGGTTTTAAAACATACCTCACTCAAAATTAACTCCCTTAAGCTGTTTTATAAAATTCCTTAGAAAACTAATTCTTCAAATTATGAAAGGCAGGCCATCAGCATCAAAAGTCCCAGAGGTATCTGTTAAAATATAAATTCATAAGCCTCACTTAAGATTTAACAAATTGCAAAGGAGTCCCATAAATCTAAATATTAATAAGCATATTATATATACTATGTGATTCTCATGCATACAAAATTTAAGGACCATTGCCTTAACAAATCTTTAGTTTAGAGCCTACCCTAATTTTATTATGCTAGATAATTCAGCAGGTAAAACAATTATGAAAAAAGTCCAGACTTAACTGACTTGTACATCATTCTCTTATACGGTTTTTTAAAAAATAAGTCACTCATCTGTTTTTTCAAGAAAGAGAAAGAAGAAGGCCTGGCATACTAAAGAAAGTGACTCATTAAAGAGAAAAGAATTATCTCATAGCTCAGACACAACTGGGATAAATGAATATAATTCAGTCTTAGCAACATAATTACATGTGGTTTCCACAATGCACACTCCACTAGCAGAATCTAGATGCTAATATTAGAGTGTTTGAAGGGCACTCATATGTGTTAATAATATTGAAAATGATAGTTATAACTGTATGCATCCCTTATTAATTTCCCTTCAACATGTGATATAATTAACTGACAATCATCAGCTCTGAAAGCAAAAGGAACACTGCCTCAGCATGTTTATTATGAAATGAATGGGTTACGTGTCAAAAATGTGCTAGGAATAGAAGAGCTGACATCATCTACAGGTTGATGATGAGTTTTTCTTACACACCTCCAAAAAAGGAAAAGAAAAACTATGTTTTGGTAGGCAATGCCAAATATTTCTTAATACTGTTTTTCATTTTTATTGCTTTTTTCTTTTTAACTGTGGTAAATTAATGTTCAACCTCAAATATTTAAGGAAAATAGTTTTTGGCACATATGTCTCTATCTTTTTATTTTCTCGAAGTATGAAGAGTAGCTCAGCTTCATCAGAACCTTCTGTGTTTCTTCTTTCAAACGAAGATTTCTGAACCAACCTATAGTCTCTGAGGTTCTGGCCTAGAAACCTGCATTTTTAACAAGCTTCCCAGGTGATTTTACGCACATAAATTTTTTCTAATTAAAGTTTATTGGGGTGACAATGGTTAATAAAGTTACATAGGTTTCAAGTGTCCAATTCTGTATTATGTCATCTATATATCACATTGTGTGTTCACGACCCAGTCAGTTCTCCTTACAACACATAAAATTTTGAGAACCACTTCTTTGAGAGTATATAATGGAATTTAATCTTAATGATGTATTTTTTTCCTTATTTTTGAAGTATTGTCAAATTATCTTAATGGTGAACTCAATGAACAGAAATTCAGAAAATTAGCTCAAGATGTTCCCTCTTCAAAAGAAATCAAGTCTAAGACTGCAGTAAGAATAAGTATTTCCAAATAAATGAGAAATAGTAATTAATACATGAGGAAATAAAATTGAGACAGTGAACTATGAATTCTTTGACTTTACCAGTATCAAAAAGATAAATCATTGAAGCTATATCATCTCTGTTAAACTTGTATTCACAGGCCAAAGTCGACTACATAAGATAATCTTTAAACCTATGTATCCCACTGGCAGTCTTCATTATTTTTCTCACTTGTAGAGGATGGGAGGGCTATTATGTATCTACCAGAAATATGAATAAAATGTAAACCAAACCAACAAAGGGATGCAATTTGTTGTTGCTGTTGTTGTGTTATCTTTGTTTGACTTTTGAGAATTTTCTGGGTGCAGGTAGTGCTAGCATCCATCCAGGAATTAGCATCTACCTACATGAGTTCGTCACGGAGGTCAGGATTAGTCACTGGCCTCACAACTCACGAGTCCAGTTCACTAGCAATGCAGGTAGCAATCCCCTGACCGGCTACTCTTCCCACAATCTTGGTTTGTCCTAGTCTGTCTGATAAATGACACTTGTCTCCATATAATACCAAAAGTAGTGCCGCAAGCACCACAGAGTCTACCCAGCACCCAACAGATGATCTGGGATATCTACAGCACTTGTCATTTCTATTAAATCACCCAACTCTATGGATTACCTCCTTACATTACCAGTTTCCTATTTAAAATTATTTAAAAAAATTTTTTTTAAATTACAGGAAACTTACAACATGGAAAAAATTTAAATCATTTTGACATTTTCCCATGTTCTTATTACAATTAAGTAGTAATCTTTGTAATAATTAAACTCCTTTTTCACTTAATAATATATCAATTTTTCATATTTACATTTATTTTAGTAATTGTATTATGTTCCTTCAAATGGGCAACCCATGGTTCACCTAAACTATCCCTATGGTTAGGCATTTATGTTGTTTCCAATATTTTACTATCATAAATAATGTTTTGATGAGTATTTATTGGATGTTTTCTATATTTTAAAATTTTACCTTGGAACAGATTCCCAGTTCTGGGATTAACAAAGCAAAGGTATAATGTATTTACTGATTTGGAAAAGATTATGGCAGTTTACAGAGCCCCAACAAAGGTATTTATTATTAGTTCACCGTTTCATAGCCTCCTTGTCAAAATTAAATATACGTCTTTGTTTTTGCTAATCAAATCAGTAAAAAGCAGTCCCTTTGCTAGTACTGCATTCCGCAGTCCTTTGTTGTTTTTCTCCAAGTCTATTTACAGTAAAGTTTCTTAAAAACTGAAACTAGGAATGTTGCCAACAAGCAGAATCTGGAAGGACTGATACACAAAACAACTACAAGCAGCCAGCGAGTAAGGCCCGGAACCTACCAGAATAGCTGCAGAAGGAGGGAAGACACTGACCGAGCGGAAACAGAATGAGTTCAGGGTCTGGAGGAGCTCTGCAGTGGCCAAGTGGGGAGCCCACAGGGTTAGGGGCTGGGAAGGAAAGGAAAAAAAGAAAGCAAGAGAACTAACATTTGTTGAGTACCTACTACATGCCAGCAACCATGCCAGATAATTTACAGACATTATTTAGTCCTGCACACAAGTGCACTGGGTTAAATAGTATCCCTCTGAAACGTCATGTCCACCCAAAGCTTCAGACTGTGACCTTGACTGGAAATAGTCTTTGCAGATGGTATTAGTTCGGATGAGGCCATACTGGAGTCAAGTGGAACCTAAATTCAGTGGCTGTCCTTATAGAAAGGCCATGTGAAGACACAGACACAGACACTAACACACTGGAAAGAAGACTTGTGACACCAGAGGCAGAGATGGGAATGATGAAGCTGTATGACAAGGGACATCAAGGACTGCTAGCAACCCCCAGAAGCGGTGAAGAGGCAAGGAAGACTCCTTCCCTAGACCCTTCAGAGGGAACACGGTCCTAGTGACACCTTGATTTTTGGACTTCTGGCTTTTAGAATCGTGAGCCAATAAACTCCTGCTGTTTTAAGGCACCAACTTTGTGGTAATTTGTTACGGCAGCCCTAGGAAACTAACACAACTATTAGGTTGGTGCAAAAGCAATTGTGGTTTGTGCGATTATTGTTAACCTTTTAAACCACAATTACTTTTGCACCAACACAATAGATAAAGTATTCTGCTTTTACATTTGAAAATGAAATTCACAGCAATTCAGTATCCTCGAAGGAGCTCTAAGTGGCACAATCAGGATTTAAACTAAAGTGGTCTGACTCCAACCTATGTTTTCTGCCACCTTTTTCTGCTTCATAGGAACAGTTGGTTCTAGGCCTGATAGTGCCACCAATTAGTTATGTGGCCTTGAGAAGTACACATAATCTCTTTTGGCCTGAGTTCCTTGTGTGTAAAACCAAATTATGGGATGGGTGATTTCTGAGGTTTTTCTTTCTCTACAGCATTCTGCAAGTCAGCTGCCCAGTTATGGCTTCAATCCTAGGAGCACCTCCAGCGAGGGAGACTCAAGGACCCCAGGAAGCCTTGCTTGTGGCTCCACTAAAGACATTTCCTGTGTCCTGCCTCAATGCACACAATCCAAGTCCACAATAGGTCTATAGAAAGGGACCTACAAGGAAGAAAAGAGGCTTGAGATTGTTAACATCATGGAGTTTGAGTCAGAGGCCAAGTTGTATCTTATTTAAATAGCAGATTAAAAGTTACCACTTTGAGAGCAAAACACTCTGCAACCAACTCTGTTTTTCCCTATTCCTACCTTCAGTGACAGCTTTTGCCAATACAACATTATTCCTGCATTAGGCTTCACAGTTCATTCCCATGTTCCAGCATTATAAACACCTTGTATTAGACTTGTTACCTATCTTCAAACTATAAATAAAGGCCATTATGAATGATTTCAAATTCTTCTGAACCAAACTATTTAGTATCTCTTTCCATTTTTAATGAGAAATAAAATAATAACAATAACAGCTTTCTGTTACAGAGTGTCTGTTGTGTGCCAGGCAATGAATGAACACTACGTATACAGCATCTCATTCCAACCCTCAGAACTCTGGACACTATAATTGCTGTTATTATTCTCATTTTTTCTAGGAAGGATCTGAGGGCCAAGAAATGCAAGGTCATTTAGTCATTCAGCATACACTTATCAAATATCTCCATATATAAGGAATGAAAAAATAATAATAATACATGGTCACTAAATAATAACAATTTTGATTAAATGTATAACTACAATGGGAAAAATCTGGAAACATGTGTTACAAAATATTAAGAACTATAATATTTCAGTAAAGCATGACTTTTTGAAATTTTTATTAAATTTATTGGGGTGACGGTGGTGAGTAAAATTATATAGGTTTCAAGTGTAGGTTTCTATAATACATCATCTATGTATCACATACTGTGTTCACCACCCAGAGTCAGTTATCCTTCCATCACCATATATTTGATCCCCTTTTCCCTTCTCTAGCATCCTTCCTCTCCCCTTACCCTCTGGTAACCACTAAACTGTTGTTTGTGTCTGAGTTTCTATTTCTCTGTTTGCCTTGTTCCTTTATTGCTTTTTTTTAAATTCCACATTTCAGTGAAGTCATCAGGTTCTTGACTTTTTCTGTCTTATTTTACTTAGCATAATAATCTCAAGCTCCATCCACGTTGTCCCAAATGGCAGTATTTCATCTTTTCTTATTGCAGAGTAGTACTCCATTGTGTGTGTGTGTGTGTGTGTGTGTGTGTGTGTGTGTGTGTGTCACATCTTCTTTATCCAATCATCTATCGAAGAACACTTTGGTTGTTTCCATGTCTTGGCCACCATGAATAATGCTGCAGTGAATATAGTGGTACATATATCTTTATGGATAAATGTTTGCAAATTTTGGGGTAGATACCTAGGAGAGGGATTGCTTGGTCATATGGTAATTCTATTCTTAATTTTTTGAGGAACCTCCACACTGCCTTCCTTAGCAGCTGTACCAATTTACATTTCCAACAGTACATAAGGGTTCCTTTTTCTCCACAGCCTCTCTAACACTTGTTATTATTTGTCTTCTTGATGATAGCCATTCTAACAGGTGTGAGGTGATAGCTCATTGGGGTTTTGATTTGCATTTTCCTAATAGGTAGTGAAATTTCTTCATATATCTGTTGGCCATTTGTATATCTTCTTGGGAAAAGTGTGTCTGTTCATGTCCTCTGTCCATGTTTAAATTTGATTGTTTGTTTTTTGTTGTTGTTGAGTTGTACGAGTTCTTTATATATTTGGGGTATTAGCCCCTTATCAGAGGTGTTGTTTGTTAATACCTTCTCCTATTCAGTTGGTTGCCTCTTTGTTTTGTTGATGGTTTCTTTTACTGTGCAGAAAAAATTTTAGTTTGATATAATCCTATTCATTTATTTCAGCTTTTACTTCCCTTGCCTTTGAGGTCAAATTCATAAAATCCTCTCTGAACCCAAGGTCCATCAGTTTAGCAACTTATGCTTTCTCCTATACAATTTATTGTTTCAGTTATTATTTTTAGGTCTTTGATCCACTTTGAGTAATTTTGGTATATGGTGACAGATAGCAGTCCAGTTTCATATTTTGCACATGGCTTTCCAATTTTCCCAGCACCATTTATTAAACAGGCTTTCTTTCCTCCATTGTATGTTTTTGTCACCTCTGTTGAAAATTATCTGCCCATTTATATGTGGGTTTATTTCTGTATTCTCAATTCTGTTACATTGGTCCGTGTGTCTGTTTCTTTGCCAATACCATACTGTTTTGATTATTATCACTTTGAAGTATACATTGAAGTCAGAGAATGTGATACCTCCAGGCTTGTTCTTTTTTCTTAGCATTGCTTTTGCTATTCAGGGTTTTTCGTGATTCCATAGAAATCTGATGATTTTTTTGTTCTATTTTTTGAGAAAATGCCATTGGATTTTGATGGCGATTGCATTACATCTAGACATTGCTTTGGGTAATAGGGCCATTTTAACTCTATTGATTCTTCCAGCCCATGAACATGGAATATCTTCCATTTCTTTTTGTCTTCTACAATTTCTTTTAATAATGTCTTGTAGTTTTCAGTGTATAGCTCCTTCACATCCTTTGTCAAGTTTTTTCCTAGGTATTCTGTTCTTTTTGTTGAAATTGCAAAAGGAATTGTTTGTTTGTTTTTTTCATTTCTTTTTCTGAAAATTATATAGGAATGCAACGGATTTTTGTACATTGATTTTGTAGTCCACAACTTTATTGTATTTGTTTACCATTTCTAATAGTTTTTTGGTGGAGTCTTTAGGTTTTCTATTTATAAGCTGAATTATTTGAAACTTTATGTACCTTGGATGAAGAAGAGAAATTGCACCCTCTAGAAAAAAGGATTTTATGCTATTGTTTAAGACCAATGATGAATAAAAACTAAAATCTATTTTAAAGCAGCTGTTTAAATCACAGGCATTTTCAAAAGCAAGCAATACATTGAAGTACACATATAAGGCTGTAAGACAAGTATTTTCATATTTTGTAGAATAAGTATATTTGGCAAATTCGACAGAAAACAAAATATTATAAGGTAACTCTGTTTTCCCAGGGACTTACATTTTTAAATCCCACATGGAAAATTTCACATTTTAAAATGTCCTTTAGTGAACTCAGTTCAAAATGATGGTAAAAAGAGATTCAGGTAATAGCATCAAAGTCCAAAACATGAACATACCCACTGGCAGCCACAGTTTTTCCCCCAACATACCCCCAACCTGTTCATTTCATTCGTAGATTTTCTATGATTCAGCTCCTTTTTCTTTGCTTCACACCTCTAATACCTCATCCATTATGCAAATCCCACCCTCACTACCCTCAAACCATAAAACCTGCCCCCAGATTTGGGACTCTCAACAATGCCAGCTCCTCTCATCTGCCTCTTGTCTAGGGCATCCTATATAACATAAATTATATATCATATCATATCATATCAGACCATATCATATCATATCACATATGGTATATAATGTTACCCCAAGAGTGGGTGCTACCTTCCAAAACACTTTCTAGACTCATAATTCTGTCCATTTAGGCTCCCAAATTATGTAAAATAAGCTATCTGGTTTATCATATACCAAATTTTAAAATCTTCCATAGTTGGAATTTCTTTAGAAAAAACAGTCATAGTAGCTAGTTAACTTTCACTGAGTTCTTAAATTATGTCAGGAATGATTCCTATGTGTTATTTAATCCTCACACAACCCCATTAAGGGGATATCCATCTTATGACTCACTTGCAGTTATTCACTATAGTTAAGTAGCTAGTTAGTAATAGAGATGAGTTTCAAACCCAGTCAGCCACGCTCTGAGGCCCTCCTCCGACTCATTTCACTATATTACCTCAGATATCTGATAAACAGCTAAATAACTGACAAATTCCTGATACTACCATAAAGTCTGACCACAGAAAGCAGGTGCATAGCAAGCAAAACAATTCAGGATAATTATTTTCTTGGCATTTTAATTGTACCCTTTGTTTTTCTATCAGTTATAAACTATTGGGTTAATATACTACTTCGCAACTGCCCTGATTGTTCCCTTTCCAGTCAAAAGCAAATATTACAAACTTGCAGTTCTGGAATCCTGGGATTATTAGGGCTTTAAGAAAAGTATCATGGGATCACTCAATCATTGTTTTGAGAATAAAATTATTTTCTGCTAGAACTGATACACAGCCAGTAAAACATACAATAGATGATACACCTGAGTGAGATTTTAAAGTTATAAATCAGATGAGATCACTTCTGTGTGCAAATCCCTACAAGATTTCCTAGCCAGCAGAGATCAAAGTTCTCCAAGATCCAGCCCTGAACCCCCCACCCCCCATTTCCTTTTTTCCACACTCGTTTCCATCAGGTTGCCTCTTGTATTTCATTCAGGTTTCTACATAATCACTTTTCCTCACCTCTCTCACCATACCTGAAATTATATTTTATGTTCATATGTTTGCTTGTTTTTTTCCTCTCCCCCAGCATAATATATGAGGTCTTGATTATTTACTACAGTAACCCCAGCACCTAATACATATCTGTTGACACAAAAATAAATATCTATTGGCTGAATAAATGAATGAATGAACGAATTGTTCCAGACTTAGAAATGTATAGGATACTTCTTAGCTGATCACCTAGAGACAAAATACACTTTGCCTTCTAATCCCTTTGCCCATCTCAATACATCAATGATCAGCCACATTTTAATTCAGTGCCTCGGGACTAGAAGGTAAAAATCAAACTCTGCCCTCTCACTTTTGCTTATTCTTCAATTTCCCCTTTCCGTTGATGTCAGCACTTAAAAGAAAGTGATTTTTCCCTTTAGAACCAGCCAGATGATAATAACTTCAAATTGTTTTGCCATTTTTTTACAGTAAAAGCACTACTTAGTAGTTGAAACGCTGACAAGACATACTGTAGTTGCATAGCTTACACCACACACACACACACACACACACACACACACACACACTTACAAACACAGTGAAAACCTGCTGAAAACACCTACCCAGTGATGCGAGATGAAGACACAATATACCACAATCACATACATTATTTTACAACCGAAAAACACAGACTATCAGTTTTTCTGCAATAGATAAAAATGTACTGCCATTAGAGAAATAGTTATTACCAAGCTGCCCACATCCGTCTTCAAATCCATCCCAACCCCAGAAATAGCCACAGATGCAATCAGCAGAACCACTCATGACCAGACTGGCAGGTAAAGGGAACATGGTAGTTTCAAGAATTTACACACCCAAACCCTGAACATGTTCTAACAGCCCCTGGTAAGTGCACATACAAAGCCCTGCTTTTATCTTCAAAGAAACTTGTATCACCCACATAAATTGACCTGAATTATAAATTGTGGCTAGTTGTAAAGATAAAGTTTTTAAAGTTGTGATGTCTTAGTTTCCAGTTTCCCAAACATCCTGGGCTTTTTCTCTTTGTGTGGCCCCTGGTGGAGACCAATTAAATGACTTGCGCCTCACCAGGGTGATGCATCCACCTCCTGGTGGCACTAGCCTCGACCCTCTTTCTACTGCTAACCAGTGGCTCCGGCTGTAGCTGCCAAGAAAATGCCAAAGATAGAGGATGAGAGGCAAAACCGGGTCACACACAAAGCCTCACAGATATTTAAGCACTGCCTTTTACTTGGATTCACCTAAGGCAAAAGTTGCTTATCTCATTACCCTGGCTACTCATCTTTTTTGAAACAAAAGCCCAAAAGGCACTCGGGAACTGACATGTCAGATGACATCACCAACAACTGAAGCTAAAGCAGACTCAAAGGGAAAAAAATGTGTTTACTCAGCTTGTGTTAATGATATGACTACCTCCAACTTCTTCTAAAAGAGGAGCCTGCCACAGAGGGGTAACAAGAAACATAGCCACACATAATCACTGATTTGTCCCAGAGCATCCCCTTTCCGGCATGTATCTCCATCCAGCTGGAAGAACTCATTCCATCATCCCTGCTCTTACTAACAGCTCTGCCCAGAAGACCACACACATTGCCTAGCCAAGGACAAGGGCAGGGAAATCATACAGGCTTCACTCTTGCTCTTGACCTGTGCAGCTAATCCGAAGGCACATAAAAATCTCTCATTTGAGACATTGACCACATGGAGCAGGCCCTTGCTGGAAGTAAGAGCTTTGGTACCCTGTCCCCACATGCCCTTCAGAAAGATCATCACGCCAGCCAGGCAGACGACAGCCACGACTGACCAAATGTGCTTTCTCTGTCGCCTCTTAGCCCTTCTTTCTGCCTTTGGTTGTCCATGGCAACCTGAGTTTTCAGAGAACTCCAAAGTGACTACAAGAAGCTGCCTGTGCTCTCAGTCTGCTGAAGTCATTTAAAATGAGGGTAAGGGGGATCAAATATATGGTGATGGAAGGAGAATTTACTCTGAGTGGTGAACACACAATGGGATTTATAGATGATGTAATACAGAATTGTGCACCTGAAATCTATGTAATTTTACTAACAATTGTCACCCCAATAAATTTAAAAAAAAAAAAAAAAAAGGTGTTCCAGTGAATTAGAGAATTTTAAAAACTCTTTGGAGTGTATGGCAAATTGACCCAAGTCATCTTAATTGGGCACAGCTCTTAAATTATTTTGGGTGGATAATTGCGAAAACTGCTGGATGTACACATGTATTAGCTACGCTTCCACAGCCCCTTTACCAGATTATAATAAAAGCAAGTCTCATGCCCACCCCTGCCACCATGTTGACTGATTAACTTCATTAGCAAGCAAGAGCAAAATAATAGATGCAAACTTTTCTTTTATTCCTAGCTCTCTGTGCTCCTTGGTGACAAACCATCATAGTCCATGAAAGGTTCCTGTGAGGTGGAGTAACATTCTGAAGGTGGGAGCCTGGTGCTTTCATATTGGCATCAACCAACCAGAAATCCTCCTCAATAAATGGCTTGAAATGGGATTGTCTAGAGAGTAGGTCTCGAGCACCATCCTTAAAGAACAGGTTATAGAATTCATTACCTCTTAGAATTTGTTTCTGCAAAAGTGGGAAGTGTCTTTCAAAATATTTTAGCCACTCTACATGTCTTGAATTACTTTTCATTTTATCAATGGGAGCTCATGTCTGTTCTCTAGAAAACAGGCCAAAAATTTCACCAAATAAATATATCTGCCCCTCACCGTGCTAACTAACATCACCTCTGGTGCGAATTAAGGTATGGCTAGCTGAAGCACCTGTGGTAGCCAACTTTGTAGGGTGGCTTTTCTGATGTAATGTTTGTCTCCACCCTTCAGATGTGGATTCTCCATTAGGGCATCAGACTACTCCAAGAGTCGAAGCTCTAGTTAACTAGAAACTATATAATACCACACGGTTCTAGGCTGCAACATTTGAAATTAAATTGCCTGCATCATAACTGGATGGGAAAGAATAGAGTTTTAATAATTAATAATGAATGAGAATTATTGTTAAAGCTAATTTAACTCTCGTTGGCAGACATTAAAGAAGGCAATGTGGGAAGCCCTCTTCCCACAGAGACCTCTGTCAATGGGCCCAAGAGGAAAGTCCTCTAAAACTGTATGTACATGAGGCCTTCTTGCCACTGGGGAGTGAGTTCAGAGCAATTGAGTGGTGTGTGTATGTGTGTGTGCGTGTGTGTGTAAAGGTTTGTGCGTGCGTTCTGTGTGCACCCACTGCCCAATGAGGTAAATACTTTCTTTTCATTTTTAGTGTGGTTTGTTGGTCTGTTCCCCATCTGGGTTGAGTTTAACTTCCAATCTCCACTCTATCCTTTTGTGAAAGAGGCCTTGCTGAAAGAGGAAACCCGAAATACGACAAAATCTTTAAGGTTATGTACCAAGAGACTCTAGAGTTTAGAATTACAGACACTTCCATATAAAACTGTTTCATCCTTTGTGTTTCAAAGCCAGGAAAGAGAAATTCAACAGGACTAACAACTGTTCCTAAATATACTATTAAGTTGATATTTAATACTAAGATAATTTAAAAGGCATTGTTTGGAAATGTTTGCAGTAAGTGATTGGATCAATAAAATTAATGAGTTGTGCTTATTATCACCAACAATATTTAAAAGAGATGTTTTGGATTGTGAACACATTCTTTGATCCCTCAGAATTGGGGCAAATATAATCTCAGCTTTGAGTTGGAAAAGTTGTCTTGCTGAAGGACTTTATTTGTTCTTTCTTGTTCCTGGAGGCAAAACTTAACTCAATGGGTAGAGATAATCTAAGAGAATCATTTTTACCATCAGAGTTGTCCAACAATGGATTGTAATTTTTTTCAAACAAAATTGTATTCTGGTCACTACAGGTAAATTGGTCTTGATTCTCTCTTTTTTCTATATTTCCAGTTACTTTATTCTCCTGCATTCCACTTTTCTCCCTCGCTACTGACACTCCTCCACCCCCACTTCCAAACACAAATCCATAAATACAAGCTTATATAACCCCACCACATATAATCCTAAACAGATACGCATCTTGATTTCTTTTGAGATAAGATTTCAAAAGGAACTTACTAACAAATTATGTAGCAGAAGAGGGAAGGAATAAAACACAGGGACATAAGAAGAGATCCATTTGTAAAATATAATTGGTCTGTAAGCTAAAGGAAGGCATTTTTCCATCTCTAGTTGGGACCTCAATGCCTCTTAAATTCTATTTCTTAATACTTCCAAGATCATCATTTCTGACTCTGATCTACTTTGCCTCTGCAAATACTGCTCTTCAAGCCCCAAAGCTTCTGTCTCTGAACTGTAAATACCTATAGATACCATTTTTATCCCCCTTAAGGATCACTACTATTGGACCCTAGAGTACCTTATTATGTTTAGTGCCTGAAGCCTATGTACTGAGGCAAGTGTTGGCTGATTTTACTTTTCAACAAAGTTAGGCTATTTTTGCCTACTGCTCCAAGCTGGTGCTATGTAACGTTGATGGTAGATGTCATCCCTCCTCAAATGTGTCTATTCACCAAGCCTCTCATTTTGAAGCCTGCTTTCCCTTTTGGGATGCCCACTAAGAGCCTTTTTCCATTAGATGCTGTTCCCAAATCTTAGTTCACTCAAAAATTAGAAATAATTGACAAATTGTGAACCCAGTTAGTCAAGCCCTGCTTGACATGGGGTAGGAAATATTCACTTCCTTGGGCCCTCTTTTGGTGACTCAATCCTTGGCACTTCTCAGGGAAGTGGTTTACCAAACTGTTATTTCTATAGTGATGGAATACTAAAACACCTGATTATGTAAAAAGAGAAAGATACACATTTTTCCCATAAAGTAAGAAGGACATTTAATTACATCACTGAAAGATGCCTTCCAACATGACACAATGTTATAAATTACAGAAAGCAGTCTTTTTCTTCCTAAGAAGGTTTAAATGCAGGTAGCATAAAACTATTGCTAAAAATCTAATGTGTGTTCAAGAACAGTGGTGTTCTGAGAAATATTTAGAATGTGTGACCCCTGAGCTTGTGCAAAATGATTGTAAAGCAATTGGGAAATCAAATAAAGAAGCCCTTCTTTGGGGGTCTGGTTTATAAAACGTGAGTTCCCATGACGCACACTGAAAACTACCCCTAGGAAAAAGACACACAAAAACTGAAGATTGGGAACAAAATCAGCCTAATGGGACCTTTCCAAACTAAACTAAGTTTTGGGGAAGGAAAGTTAGAACAATTGTTGCTGTGGGGGAAATTTTTAGTCCTCCTTACTGCTGAAAGATATAAAGAAAAGAAAGAAAACTCTGAGACTAATAAAAAAAATTGGAGAACAAAGTACAAGAAGTTGGGCTGGCATACACATCTACTACAATAGCGCCCAGCAAGCAGTGTGAAGCAGCAAAGACTTCTTAAAGGAATCTAATGCCATATGCCTCACTCGTGTGCATATCTCCTTTCCTTCCATCATGGTTTTCGTAAAGCAGTGTGTAGTACGAATGAAATTTTAGTTCCATAATAGATACACTCATACATATTGAAATGTTTTCTGTTCAATATTTTTGATACTACTGTGTGTATTCTACTTTTTAAATTAATTCCTTTTAGATATAAGTTCCCTTCCTTTTCCCTCTGACATTTTGTTAATGATATTCATGATATAATAAAGTCAAATAATATTTAAAGCGGTATCTCCAGTGAATTTTTTGGCATTTCCTGAGGGAGATACCAAAAATAAATTTGGCTGTTCTTCATTCAAGTTATTTACACTCTAACATGTATAATGAAGCATCATTAAATGAAGCAATATAATATATAAGAAAGGCAAAATACATTTTATACAAAATGCAAACAATTTAAGTAATAAATTCAATAAATAATACAACATAAAACAAATGAATATAACACAACAAACATAATAAATGAATACACAAATACAATATACAATAAGTTCAAGTAAGAAGTGCAATAAATACAAAAAATACAAAATACAATAAAGTCAACAAATATACAGTACATTTAAGCAATTCAAACAATCTACACTCTAGCATATGCAATCAATTACCAAATATAATACTCACTATAAGAGATATAAGAATTAAGCGTTCCATTTCTCTCTTCCCTGATTCTAAATTGAAAATTCATTATTTGTGGTCTTTAGTGCCCTTATCTGTAAAATGAGAAAGCAATGTTGGTCTTCGTTATCTCTAAGGTCTCTGTAACTATAAATATTGTACAGTTCTACAAATACGCGTGTTTGCTGTTTGAGGAGGAAAGTGAGAGCACAAACACTGCTGATGGTCTACCCAATATTAAGAGAGTCTCCTCCTTCCTTACTAGGAGAATCCTCATTTTACTTGGGACAGCAATACGCACGTGCTAGAAGTAGCCATGTAAGATCCTGACAAGGAGACATAAGCAGAAAGTGCCAAATGCAGTGTTAAGGGAAGTCTTTTCAAACAGAGAGACCGGGCTGACACTCCCCTTTGTCCCTTTACATTCACTGTCATATGCCTGGAACACAGACGCGATTCTGGAGGTGCAGCGGCCACCCTATGACTATGAGCTGGTCAGCAAGAGGTCAGATCTTACATTTTCAGAGAGAAGAATAGAAAGAATCAGTCTAGGTGCCACCCCTGGATTACATTTCCGCAGATTTCTGTGTATGTGTATGGTATAAAACACAAATAAATTCCTATTTATCTAAGCCACTGCTACCGTGTTTCCCTGAAAATAAGACTTAGCTAGACAATCAGCTCTAATGCATCTTTTGGAGCAAAAATTAATATAAGACCCGGTATGATATGATATGATATGATATGATATGATATGATATGATATGATATGAGACCTGGTCTTATATTATAGTAAAATAAGACCGGATCTTGTATTAATTTTTGCTCCAAAAGATACATTAGAGCTGATTGTCCGGCTAAGTCTTATTTTCAGGGAAACACGGTGGCTATAAGCTCTAATGGAAACCCAGTTCAACAATATACAAGAAGAGTGAAGGAAAACAGAATCACACCCATGTAATTGTTTTCATTAAAATATATTTAAAATGAAACACAGATGTCTTTATCCAAAGGGGATTGCCTTTGGAAACCAAGATTAGATAAGAAACATGAAAAAGAAAAATCTCATCATAATCCATAAACAAACATGTAACTGCACAATGAGGCACTTTTCAAGCACCCTGACTTTTGAAACCTGAATAATAATTGTGAATGTCTACTAGCATCATCCCTCATTTCAATCACAAATAACTACTCAAGTGGGGCCTGACTATGAATTTCAGTTATAGCAACAGCCACAGTTTCCAGCAGGTTATTCCCTGGGATACGAGCTTCTAATACAGTGGAACCTTTGCCCACTGTGACCGGTGGTGGCCCTGTGCGGAGATGGAGTGAGTTTAAGGGGAGCACCAAGTGGGGATGGATTAAACATTATGACAGACAGAAAACTCCTGTAGACACCCGGCTCTCAAATTTTGAATTGTATTGTTGTCCCCCAAAAAATCAGCTGACCGGTCAAAAAGTTGAATTTTTAAAAAGTAAATAATGAATGGTTCCTTTAAAAATCCCCTAAGCTTTATTTAAGTGTTGGGTATACCCCACACAGAAAGTTTTCTTCCTCATTCCCTTTTCCCTAATGAAAATAAGAGCAACCTGAAGGTATAAACATACTCCCACTTTCCCCAACTGGGAATTTGAGCACTTTGAAGGAATAACATTTTTTTTTCATTTTTTCTTTGTACCTCTAATTCTTAGAGTCTTTAGCTCAATAGAAAGTTTACGAAGCGTTTGAAGTTATCTATGGAGACTACTGAGCCGAGCTGTATCCAAATCCCAGTTCTACCACTTAGCAGTTATGTGACCTGGACAAGTTAATTAAAACTCCCTGTGCCTCAGATTCCTGATCTGTAAAATGTATAATAGTCATGCTTGAGTGTTGTCAGAATTAAGTGAGTTGGACAAGTCATTGAACCTCTTTGTGTTTCAGAAGCTCCAGGACTGATGGTAGATTAAATAATATTAATATATCTGAAGCACTTAAAACCATGTTTGGCATAACATATGTGCTCATCAAATTCCTCTGATAATTGCCAAGACAATTCAGGGAAAAATTGAAAAATTGTTTGAAAAACTGGCGAGCTTGATACAACACTCTTTTTCTGGAATTACAAGAATTTTTCCTTTAATTTAACGAGAGAGGGCAAATAGTATGTAATATTCCTTATATATGTTTTCATAATGCCCTGTTCCTATATTTCATATTAGATATTCCTTCCTATAATGGCTGCCTTGGTAAGATTTTCATGCCACCATTCCTGGCTACACACTGTCCAAGTTTCTTCATTCCAAAGCAACTTTGATCAAATTCTGTGCTACAAATTTTTACTAAATTTGGGGGTATTATGGACAGAGATTACAATATAGTACAAAACTGTATATATGCTATAATACAAAAACTTAAAAATATTAGATTCACTATTTTAAAAACCCACTAGCCATTTGCTGCCATAAATAATTTATCTCTAGTTTATTCCCCTCTCATCCACCCCAGACCATCACCTCAGCCTCTCTATCTTCCACAGTCCACTCTCCTCTCATTTATAGCTGCCAACCTCGAATATCCCAATTCTGTCACTTCTTACCCATACACTTCAGTTCTCAGCTGTCTACCTGTAGCTAAATTCCACCCAAATTTGTATATTCAGTATTTCTGAAGTCATCTTCTATCCACTCTTTTTCAGTTCAAAGAAATTGGCAGTTGCTTTGAGATTTAAAGTTACGAAATCAGATTCCTACCTACTAGTCTTTCAGTAGAAACTCCTGTACATCATGAGTCCTTTCTTCCTCTTTCTGCCTCCAAATCCTAAATAAATAAGACCTACTCACTACATCAAACCTTTATTAACTGCTACCGTGTTTCCCCGAAAATAAGACCTAGCCGGACAATCAGCTCTAATGTGTCTTTTGGAGCAAAACTTAATATAAAACCTAGTCTTATTTTACTATAAGACCGGGTCTTATGTAATATAATATGAGTACAGGTCTAATATTAATTTTTGCTCCAAAAGATGCATTAGAGCTGATTGTCCGGCTAGGTCTTATTTTTGGGGAAACAGGATATCTAGGTAGCAGACACTGTTTAATACTGGACAAACAGAAGGAAAAACAAACCGTTTCTTGAAGAAGCTCAAAGAGCAGCTGAAGACACAGATGTTGACAAATAACTATAAGACACTGTGGTCATTGCCAAAAGAAAGTTGTATATAAAATATTATGGGAATAAAGCTAAGTCCTGTCAAATACGATCTTCAGAAACTCCAATATGCCTTCAGCACAGGTGGCTATCCTGGTCAGGTGACAACACACCTGCACAAATACCTATTGGCATACAAGTGAATCTATGGAAATTCTTCTAACACCCACCCAGCTGTGCTAAGCTTCAGCCTTGTAAAAGCTGTATTGGGTAGATTCTTAGCATTTCTCTACATATAATTTTGTTTTGAAAATATTGTTAAAAGTAGGAAGTAACATTTTCATTTGCACAGTGGGATTTCCTCCATGTTTCACTAACGAGGTCACATCAGTGGGTTCTCCTTACATTCATTTTTGGACCTAACCCGTGATGTATCCTACTATACAATAGTTCATACATAGCACACCACCACAGACTAACAGTCACCAACTTCGCTACTCTCACCAGCTTTCATACTTAAACAGTCAGCTGGACAAGTACTGATTCAGCAGTCCTTGGTACCCAGTAGGGAAAGGGCCATCACCCTCAGTATTTCCAAGAGAAGAATATTAAGGCAGTTAGAATGCGACCATGAGTCACAGAGATGCTAATCCTAGCCCAGGCCCTGACTCATTCTGTGACACCTGCCCTACACTCTCCACCCATGGTTTCCCAAGATATTGGGATACACTCCCCTATTTACCTGTCACAAGTAATGAGCTATATTTAGAGATTATTTGCTAAAGTCGTGAGACCAATAGTGCTGCAGACTACATGACACAGATTCGGACAACACAAAATACTTGTTCATAACACAGTGTTTCAATGTTTAAGTATCTACCAGAGAAAGGATTCTAACATAGAAATTAGGCAAACATTATCCAAGTATATTTTGTAGGTTTAGCCAGTCACCTTTATCTCCTGCCTTTCACAGATGTGTACACTGAAGCCCAGAAAGTTAAATGACCTGACCAAGGTGACACAGCTCTGTGGTACCTAAATCAGCACTGTCCAATAGAAACATAATGTAAGCCGCATGCATAATTTTAAATTTTATAGTAATAAAAGTATTCAAAACGTAAAATGAACTTTAAAGATATATCTTATTTAGCCTAATATGTTCAAAATATTATCATTTCAACAGTCAATTTTTTTAATGATTAAATAAGAACAACATAACTTGTTTAAGCCTCTCAGAGTATTACCCTCACCTATTCTTTTACTCCCTATGACACTTTTTTCAAAGAATCTCATCCTTCTATAAAACTCCTTTCCCCATCCCATTCTGGGACTTAGCCTGATTAAATTCCTTTGAAATTCACTTTGAAAAATTCCATTTCTATTTACTTGAGATAACTGAGTATGTCTAGTGGAATTATCAGAAGGAATTTTCCCTTTTTTCCCCATATATTTGATTCCCTTTACCTGCTGCTACCACTCTTCCACCCCCTTATCCTCTGGTAACCACTAAACTGTTGTCTGTGTCTATGAGGTTTTGTTTCTTTATTTGTTTGTCTTGTTCCTTTATAGCTTTCAGTTTTATATCCCACATATCAGAGAAATCATATGGTTCTCTACTTTTTCTGTCTGACTTATTTCATGAGCATTATAGTCTCAAGATCCATCCATGTTGTCATAAATGGCAGTATTTCATCTTTTCTTATGGCTGAGCAACATTCCATTGTGTATACATGTGTACCACATCTTCTTTATCCATTCATCTATTGAAGGACACTTTGGTTGCTTCCATGTCTTGGCCATCATAAATATGCTGCAATGAACACCATAAAACATATGTCTTTATGGATAAATGTTTTCAGATTTTATGGATAGATATCCAGGAGAGGGATTACTGGGTCATATGGTAATTCTATTCTTAGTGTTTTGAGAAACTTCCACACTGCCTTCCATAGTGGCTACACCAATCTACATTCCCACCAACAGTGTATGAGGGTTCATTTTTCTCCACAACCTCTCCAATACTTATTATTTGTCTTGTTGGTGATGGCTATTCTAACAAGTGTGAGGTGGTATCTCGCCGTTTTGATTTGTATTTCCCTAATAGCTAGTGAAGTTGAGCACTTTTTCATACATTTGTTGGCCATTTGTATTTCTTGGGGGAAGTTCTGTTCATGTCCTCTGCCCAATTTTTAATAGGACTCTTTGTCTTTTTGTTGTTGAGTTGTATGAGTTCATTATATATTTTGGATATTAGCCCCTTATTCAAGGCATTGTTTGCAAATTTCTTCTCCCATTCAAATGGTTGCCTCTTTGTTTCATTGATACTTTTTTTTTTTTTTGGTGTGCAAAATCTTTTTAGTTTGATATAGTCCCATTCATTTATTTTTGCTCTTACTTCCCTTGTCTTTGAGGACAAATTCATAAAATCTTCTTTGAATCCAAGGTACATAAGTTTAGTACCTATGCTTTCTTCTATGCAATTTACTGTTTCAGGTCTTTTTTTTTTTTTTTTTTTTTTTTTTTTTTATTGGGTAACAATGTGTTTTGTCCAGGAACCAGCAACCCTGTTGTTAAGAGCTCGCACTCTAGCCAACTGAACCATCTGGCTGCCCCTATTGTTTCAGGTCTTATGTTTAGATCTTTAATCCATTTTGAGTTAATTTTGGTACATGGTGACAGACAGCAGTCTATTTTCATTCTTTTGCATGTGGTTTTCAAATTTTCCCAGCATCATTTATTGAAGAGACTTTCTTTTCTTCATTGTATATTTTTGGCACCTTTGTGGAAAATCATCTGCCCATATTTATATGGGGTTATTTATGGGTTTTCAATTCTATTCCATTGATCTATGTGTCTGTTTTTCTGCCAGTACCAGGCTGTTTTGATTATTGTTGTTCTGTAGCACAAGCTGAAGTCAGGGAATGTGATACCTCCAGCCTTACTCTTTTTTCTTAAGATTGTTTTGGCTTTGGGGGGTATTTTGTGATTCCATACAAATCTGATGATTTCTGTTCTATTTCTTGAAAAAATGCCTTTGGGATTTTGATGGGGATTTCATTAAATCTGTATATTGTTTTGGATGATAGGGCCATTTTAAATATGTTAATACTTTCAATCCATGAACACAGAATGTCTTTCCATTTCTTTGTGTCTTCAATTTCTTTTAAAAATGTCTTATAGTTTTCAGTGTATAAGTCCTTCATATCCTTTGTTAAGTTTATTCCTAGGAATTTTAACCAAACCCTGTGCTGTCTCCAAGAGATGCATCTCAACTACAAGGAAAAATGTAGACTCAAAGTGAAAGGGTAGAAATCAATACCCCAAGTAAATGGATCCAGAGAAAAGCGGGTGTAGCCATACTGATATCAGATGAAACAGACTTCAGGATAAAGAAAAACAACAAGAGACAAAAATGGACATTTCATAATGATAAAGGGTACAATACAACAAGAAAACAAAAAACATCAATATATATGCCCCCAATCCGGGAGCACCAAAATATACAAAGCAACTACTAACAGAACTAAAGTGAGAAATTGACCAAAACGCAATTATAGTAGGGGACCTAAATACATCATTGACAGTTATGAATAGATCATCCAAACAGAAAATAAGTAAGGAAATATCAGCCCTAAATCACACATTAGACCAAATGGACATAATTGACATTTATAGAGCACTTCATACTAGAACATCAGATTATACATTCTTTTCTAGTGTACATGGAAACTTCTCAGGGATAGACCATATATTGGGACACAAAACTAGCCTCAGCAAATGTAAGAAGATTGAAATCATACCAAGCATATTCTCTGATCACAAGGCTTTGAAATTGGATACCAATGGCATAAAGAAAGCAGGAAAAACCACAAATATATGGAGATTAAACAACATGCTGTTAAAGAATAACTGGGTCAAAGAAGAAATAAGAGGAGATATCAAAAGATACAGAGTAAAATATGAGAATGAAAATATGTCCTACCAAAATTATTGGGATGAAGTGAAAGCAGTAATAAGAGGGAAATTTATATCATTACAGGCCTATCTCAACAAACAAGAAAATTCCCAGATAAACAACCTAACATTACACCTCAAAGAACTAGAAAAAGGATAACAAATGAAACCCAAAGTCAGCAGAAGGAAATAAATAATAAAAATCAGAGCAGAATTAAATGAAATAGAGAACAAAAAGCCAATACAAAAAAATCAATGCAACAAAGAGCAGTTCTTTGAAAAAATTAATAAAATTGACAAACTCTTGGCTAGACTTACTAAGATAAAAAGAGAAAAGACACAAATAAACAAAATCAGAAATGAAAGAGGAGTAGTTACCACAGTTACCACAGAAATACAAAGGAACATACAAGAATACTATGAAGGACTACACATGTTAATAAATTCAATAACCTAGAAGAAATGGACAAGGTCTTAGAAACCTGTAGCTTTCTTAGACTGACACAAAGAATTGGAAAAACTAAATAGAATGATCAACAGTAAGGAAATTGAATCAGTCACCCAAAACCTTCCCAAAAGCATAAGTCCGGGACCAGATGGCTTCACTAGTAAATTCTACCAAACATTCAAAGAGGATCTAACACCTGTCCTCCTCAAACTCTTCAAAAAAACTGAAGAGGCAATGCTTCCTCATTTATTTTATGAGGCCATTACCCTGATACCAAAACCTGGTAAGGACAACACAAAAAAGAAAATTGCAAACCAGTATCTGTGATGAATACAGATGCAAAAATCCTAAACGAAATTCTAGCAAATCAAATACAACAATGCATAAAAAAGATTATACATCATGATCATGTGGGGTTCATCCCAAGGGTACAAGGATGGTTCAACATATGCAAATCACTCAATGGAATACACCATATAAATAAAATAAAAGATAAAAATCATGTGATTATATCAATAGATGCAGAAAAAGCATTTGACAAGATACAACATCCATTTATGATTAAAACACTTAATAAAATAGGCATACAAGGAAAATACCTTAACGTAATAAAGTCCATATATGACAAACCCTCAGCTAATATCATAATTAATGGTGAAAAACTGAAGCCTTTTGCTCTATGTTCAGGAACACGACAGGGCTGTCCCCTATCACCACTGTTATTCAACATAGTGTTGGAAGTCCTTGCCAGAGCAGTCAAGCAAGAGAAAGAAATAAAAGGCATCCAAACTGGGAATGAAGAAGTTAAATTGTCACTTTTTGTAGATGACATGATGCTTTATGTAGAAAACCCTAAAGACTCCACCAAAAAGCTATTAGAAACAATCAACGAATACAGTAAAGTTGCTGGCCACAAAATCAACGTACAAAAGTCCATTGCATTTCTATGTACTGATAATGAAATTTCAGAAAAAGAAATGAAAAAACAATTGCTTTTGCAATTGTAACAAAAAGGAATTTTCTTATTACTTGGAAATTACCTTTAGTTCCTAAAATTTCTGCCTGTCTGAAAGCATTCCCAGCGGAAACTAGCTATAGAACCAGCTTCTGTTGCTTCCACCATCAGTTGGTGAGTTCATGGGGAAAACTGAAAGAATTGTTATTTTCACTCCTCCAAGGAGGTTGATCTAACTATGTCAACATCAGGTTTGTTTTCAATAATACCACACCTTAAAGTGATGTCTCCTTGAATCCTTAAACAGAGTAAGGCATGATTCCAAGTTTAGGGATTTTCAATGATGAATATTTCAATGGCATAGAATTACAGTGAACCTAGATGTCCACATAAAGTTAGGGGGTGAGTGGGTAAGACCTGGGAAGTATGCTCCTCTCTCTTTGCTCTCCAAGACAGAACACATTGCTGTAACTTCCAGGTTCACTACGGACAGTTGCTAGGGCTACAATGGCCCCAGTAAACTATTCAATGTGCAACAGGGCTGTATTTTAAATTTCTCTTCACACTGCCTTTTTCTGTAGACAAACAGTGGAATGAAACTAACGTAGACCCTAAGCAAAACTGTGAAGTCCACAGGACTGGATTCCATGCCACAGCATTCATTTTCCTACTTACAAACTACTGCCTAATCTGAATTACACATGAGAGTGTGGAATCCAGCTGAAGGTCAACAAGTCCATGGCAGCAAGAAAAGAGGAGGATGGGGAAAGACTTTTCAAAGAATGCAAGGAGGCAGGACAATACGGTCTAAGACAAGAAACCGTCTCAGTGGCTAATAAGTGTGTGTGTGTATGTGTGTGTGTATGTGTATGTGTGTGTGTGTGTGTGTGTGTGTGTGTGTGTGTGTGTACATTTGTAACAGGAGGAATATGTCTTCAAACATTTTTTAATCATGTTTTTACCTATTAGCTCTACAAAACAGGATGTAGGACATCAGAAAAGAGGCATGAGCCAGGCTGCCATGGGCTACTAAAAAGGTATGTTGGATGGAGAACACCTGGATTCTACTCAAAGTTCTGTCTTTAAGTGTTTATTTGATTTAGAGCATGTAGCTGATCTTCATTTGCAGAACTTAACCAATTTGTAAGTTTTCTTCTGACACCCTAAACTTTGCAAGGTCTAGCTGGGTGTCAGAAGAAGAGAAATTTGCTCCCTAAAAGGAGGTGGTGTGGTTGGAAATATGTAGGAGGGTGTTAACAGCATCTAGTTTCTTTCTTGCCAATAGTCCCACCTCTCTTACGAGCTTTGCTTTCCCCAAGGCATCTCTGTGCTTCGGTTTACAAATTTTACATTATTGAGCACTAAGGGCACTTACAAATTGATTAAGTTCTGCAAATGAAGATCAGCTATATGCTCTACATCAAATAAACACTTAAAGACAGAACTTTGAGTAGAATCCAGGTGTTCTCCATCCAACATACCTCCGTTCACATCCAGCCACACTTGCTATCACCAAGGAGATCCTGGAAACATAAAGGTAACAGAACAAGGAAGCCTGGGAGGAAGGGCTAGGCAAGGCAGTCCATGCTGACACAATAAAAACAGGTTACTGCTGCCTCCTCTCTCCTCTTTCCTCCGACTTCATGCCCAACCCTACCTATTAACAGTGTTGCTATTATTATGAAAACATTAAATATTAGACATAAAATATAAATGAGTTTTACTGTTCATGAAATTTCAACTTCCTAATCTGTAAATCTATAATCTACACAGAATGCCATAATCACTAACCAATTAGGATGAAATCTACTTTTTGGTGATTAACATTCATTCCCAAGATAAGTTCTCCCAGCTCTGGTCCTTGGAGAAAGTCTCCATTAATCCTTGGGCTTTCCAAGGAACAAAATAAAGCAACAGAATATCAAATAATATCTGTAGTCTGAAACGCCCCAAACATCATATGATGAAAACGTGCTTCTGTTTGTTTGCTATCCTGATATGAATTCCCCTTCTCTGTGGTGCTGCTGACCTCCTCCCTAACATCCGTACTGTTTTGAAATACCTTGTATGCCCAGTAATAGAATCTATGGAAAGGCTTCAAAGAAGCCTTGCTGTTTCATGAGATTTGCAGCCACAAAAGTTAAACATTTAATCTGGCAGGAACTCAAAGTTCAGGCTGCCTGTGGCGTTTTAGCAAATTGTGTTCTAAAAATATGTAGATTAGAATTTAGAACCTAGATCCAAATTTCAATAGAAAAAGTGCTGCACATGGTAGTTAGGTTCCTTGGTCAGCTTCCAATGGCCACTATAGCTATAAATTTCCAATCGCCACTATAAATTTATAATAAATAGAGTTGGAAAGAATATTGTTCTTTAAATTCAGTATAATGATTCAGCTCTGCGTATGCCTATACTTTCAATTGCTCCTGAGATTATGGGGCTAAACATTCATCTATTCAGGCTCAGTACATTTATTCAGTATAAACTAGGATATAGGATAGCTGGTAAGTCTTTCATCTGATGTGGGAATGGGGCATGTATTTTATTTTGGAAATATCCAAAATTCTTCAGATTCAGGACTAATAAATGAATTAACTTGAATGATTTGTTTAGGGTTCAAAAACATCAGCCACAGTGATTTCCCTAGAAATTTCCTCCAGAAGACAATATGAAAACAGGAGTTCCACAAATTAGCAAATGCAGCACTGCACTCTATGTTAAGGTTACTGCTAAGAAGAGACAATGTTCATTTGAATCTAGGAATATGGATATGGTTTTTTTGTTTGTTTTTTTGTTTTTGTAGTCACATTTCATCTACTATAAGAATATCTAAACAAGTTATCTAAACGTCTACAATTTAAAGACATAAGATAATCCTATGAATTCCATGACTTAGAATATTCATTTGCTTAACCAGCTCCCCCACACTCAGTCAGAAGATGACAGGATCCTCTCATATTTGAATTCCTAGTCCCTAACTCCATATATCTCTCTTAAGAGAGAGAAGAATTAGGAAAGGTCTTCAATGATATAGATTGCTTAGGGGTGTACCCAACACACACACAGGTACAAACTAATCTTACAAATTAAAAGGAAAGGAAAGGAAATAAAATATTCTGACTTGTCCCCACTAAAAAAAAAAAAAATTGTATCCTCTTCTGTAAAAAGGAAACACACACACACACACACACACACAAATATAGACATGGATTTTTGTTATGCTTTGTTTTTACAGGTAAGAGGCAGGAAATGAATAGAATAATCATATTTTCAAACTTTTAAGGATTTCATTTACAAAAGGTTTCTCCTTGAGTGATCACTATTTTGATATCAGAGATAACATATCTCTTATCTCCCTTCTTTGTATCTGAATAAGGATCATACTTAATCCACTTAATCATTCTTTTTGTGATAAATATGCTTCTTATATTATATACCTAACCGTGGTTTCTCTGTGAAAACAACTCCTGACCATATGCATAGGTGAACAGTTTGGGTTATTAACTTTATCATGATGTTTATATTTACAAATGTGATTTGAAATTTTTAAAAAGTGGCCTAAATGAAAGATTCTTCCAGCCAAAAATGTAGCAATACAAATAGAACTAAAATAGCCTGTATATTTCTAAGTTCAAAAATGAACAAATTTAGCTTCCCATTATAAATTCAAAATTTACCACCACAATAGGAACAGTTGGAGACTTCAATACACTACTTTCAGTGATGGGTAGAACAAACAGGCAGAGGATCAAGAAGGAGATCAAGAAGGAAATAGAAGATTTGAATAACACTTTAAACCAACTAGACATAACCAACATCTATAAAACACTCCACCAAACAATGGCAGAATATATATTCTTCTCAAATGTACATGCAACATTCTCTAGGATAGAACATATGCTAGGCCATAAAACAAATCTAGATACATTTTAAAGGACTGAAATGATACAAAGTATGTTTTCCAACCAAAATGGAATAAAATGAAAAACCCATAACAGAAAGAAATTTGGGAGAGTCACAAATATGTGGAAAATAAACATTCTCCTCAACAACTAATGGGTGAAAAAAAGAAATCAAGAGAAAAAATTAAAATTATTTTGAGATGAATAAAGAAATGAAGATATAATATACCAAAACATATAGGATTCAGTGCAGAAAAAAAGTACTTAGAGGGAAATCTATAGCTATAAATACCTACACATATTTAAAAAAAGAAATCTCAAATCAACAACCAAAACTTCTACCTTAACAATTTGGGGGGGGGTGGGGGGGGAGAGCAAATTAAACCTAAAGCAAGAAGAAGAAAGGAAATAAAAATTACCATGGAGACAAGTAAAAAATAGAGAAATCAATGAACTGACAAACCATTAACTAGATTGATGAACAAAACAAAGAAAGAATACTCAAATGACTAGAATCAGAAATGAAAGTGGATACATTACTAACAACTTCACAGAAATAGAAAACATTGTAAAGGAATACTATGAACAACTGTATGCCAATAAATTAGATAACCTAGATAAAATGAACAAATTCCTAGAAAAACACAAACCACCGAAACTGACCCAAGAAGAAATATACAATCTGAACAGATCTGTAACAAGAAAAAAGAGATTGAATTAGTTATCAAAAAATCACCCTCAAAGGAAAACCCAGGCCCAGATGGCTCCACTAATAAATTCTGCCAAACATTTAACAAAGAATTAATCCAATTCTTCAAAAAATAGAAAAGGAAGGAACACTTCCCAACTCTTTTTATGAGGACAGTACAACTGTAATAACTAAACCAGACAAAGGCATCACAAGAAAACTACAGACCAATATCTCTCATAAATGTGAATCCAAAAGTTCTCAACAAAATAGCGATGGAATACAGCAACATATGACCCAGTGAAGTTTATCCCAGGAATCCAAGGTTGGATTAACATCTGAAAATCAATTAACATAATATGCCATATCAATAAAATAAAAAACACCATGATCTTTTCAATAAATTCAGAAAAAACATTTGACAAAATTCAACAGAGAAGAGAACTTCCTCAACCTGATGAAGGGCATCTGTGAAAAACTCACAGCTAGCATCATATTTAATAGTGAAAGACTGTTCCTAATATCAAGAACAAGGCAAGAATACTATCAAGAAAGTGAAAATGTAACCCACAGAACGGGAGAAAAATTTTGAAAATCACTTATCTGATAACAGACTTTTATCTAGAATATAAAAAAAAAAATCTCTTCCAACTTAATAAAAGACAAATAACCCAATTAAAAATGGTCAAAGGATCTGAAGAAACATTTTCCAAAAATGATATAAAAATTGCCAATAAGCACATGAAAAATGTTCAATGTCATTAGTCATCAATGAAATGCAAATCAAAATTCCAATGATATCACCTCACACCTACTGAGATGGCTAGAATCAAAAAATCTGACAAAACTAAGTATTGGCAAAGATGTAGAGAAATCAGAAACTTCATACTTGTATGAGATAGTGGGAATGTAAATTGGTGCAGCCACTTTGGAAAACAGTTCGGCAGTTCCTCAAATGGTTAAATGATTAAACATAGTTACCATATGACCCAGAATTCCACTCCTAGGTATACAAGATAAATGAAAACTGATGCCCATACAAAAAATTTGTACAAGAATGTTTATGGCAGCATCGTTCACAATAGCTGAAAGATGGAAACAGCCCAAATGTCCATCAACTGATGAATGCATAAACAAAATTGATATATCCATATAATGGAATATTATTCATCTATAAAAAGGAATGAAGTACCAATACATGCTACAATATGACAGAATCTTAAAAACATTCCACTAAGCAAAAAGAAGCTAATCAAAAAAGACCACAGATCATATGATTCCACTTACATGAAATACTCAGAATAAGCAAATTCTAGGAACAGAAAGCAGATTAGTAGTTATTTAGGGCTGTGAGTATGAGCAGTTAAGATAGGAGGTGACAGCTAAAAATTAATAGAGTTTCTTTTTGAAGTGATGAGATATTTTAAAATTGACTGTGGTGATGTCTGCACATATTTGTGAATAGACTTAAAAACCACCGAATTGTGTACTTTTAATTTTTAAATCGTATATATGAAGTATACCTTAATAAAGTTTTAGAAAACGCAATACTGAACAAACATTAGAAATCTGCTCATTCTCTGCTACCTCTGAAAACTTCTCTCTGCAGCTCCTCCTAGTTTCTCAATTCAGAAGGCACTTTTGGAGTTTGAACCAACAGATTACCTAGATTATAGTGAACAATAGATCTCACCATGTTTTCTATCGTCATGCTAATTTAATTCTGTATCTTGATGGCGGAAAACCTGTGAGAGTTGTGTCTGGCTCACTGAAGGAGGTTAAGCCTTGTACTGAACTGATGTGGTATAAATTAAAAGTAGAGTACAAAGATAAATGAGCAATTATTCTCCAAGAATTTCATGGCTATCTAAGGAAGAAAGGGAAATGAAAGAAAACGACTTGAGGATAAAATCATTTGTTGGACCTAAAGGATCCTTAGATATCTAATCCATCCTCTTCATTTAACATAAACTGAAGCCCAGGAAAAGTCAGTGTCTGATTCAAGATCATGCATCTAATTATTGACCAGTCATCCCAGCTTGCCTAGCGCTGGGACAGGCTGGGGGAAAGGAAGGGAGTTTCCAGTGCTAACACAGGGAAAGTCCTGGGCAAACCACCAGTTGATCACCCTTTGTTGACAGTGGCAATCAGTTAGAGTCCAAGGTAGCTCCTGACCCTTGACCCAAGGTTTTTTCTTCAAGGTCATGTTCTCTCAGAGAGAGCGCTCTACTTCAAAGGAACTTCTGTGTCTACTTTCCAATGACCACCCTCTAGATAAGCACTTTTCAAAATCCAAATTAGACAGTTAATTTTATTATATGAAAAAATAAACTTGTTTTTCAAGATCTAGTATTATTTTTTGGCCATGAGTCAACCATTTTACCAAGATATTTAATATAAGTTTAGCATCAAATCACTTTTCTTCTCCTTTATCACATTAATTCCAGCGACATTTAAGTTTTCATATGTCTGGAACTGATGTTAGCTATTGCATGCTTCTATGGAATGGGTATGTGGTACTCAGTCTAGTATCACTGAAATAATATACCCTAAAAACACAAATATATAAACAAAAACTGTTTTGAGTAACTAATCCACCCAGCTGCTGTTATTCTATCACAGGCATAAAGATGTTTATACGATACTAGTTTCTTTTTGCTTACCTGAATCAACTGCCCATCTAATGCCCACATGATCATGTTGGAATCAAATCTACCAGGAAGAAAAATAAAACCCTTCATAGCCTAACGCTACATGGGGCTGCTTAATCTGGAGTCTATGGACAGAGTTGGGAAATATGGGAAGTCTATGCAGCTGTCATGCGGGAGACCCTGCTCGCTGCGCCATTTGTCGTGCAGGGAGGCCTGCGGGGTCTCTGCTCCCGCTCCCCACACAAGAACGCAGGATATGGTGAGGCCAAAAAGGAACACCCACGGAGCCATAGATGGGGGAGTCATACCACTATATTCTCTCTGGCGGCACTATACTCTCACTGGAGGCTGGATCCACACTGTCCGCAAACCGCCATCCACGCTTGCCAGCCTAGCCGCCATCTTCTTGCTAGCCCCCATTCTTTCTCTTCTTCTCTCTCTGCTAGCGTAGCCACAGCAGTTATATTGTGGCCAATGGCTCACTGGTTACAGCTGACGGCCAACTAGCCACAGCTGATGGCCATGCAATCACAGTTGGCCATTTACTACCTGAGCCAGCACCTGTCTATGTGAGGCCGAGAGCCTGGAAACTACTTTCTGGGGCTCTGCCCCCACACAGCACATGAAACAGTATGCCAAAATTTTCATGTGTGCTTTGTAATGGAAAGAGAAGCTATAGCATTTGTTACATTCTCAAAGGGATCATTGAACATAAAAATGGTTAAAAAATGTAGCCTTAAATCTTTCCTAGAACATTATTTCATAATCCTTACACAGGACACAAATGCAGAGTAAAGTAGTTAAGCCTGACTCAATGAGAAGATTGATTAATACTTGATTAACTCTCTAGAGATAACAGAGAGCTATACACACTGAGTAAGAAAATGAATTGAGAATAAAAGTACTGAGGGGGGGACAGAAACAAACCAGAAGCTTAAAATCATTTCTAGTACATAAGGGAAACAATTAAGAGTGAAGGGAAAACGATATAGTTACTGTTGAGGAGTTCATCTACCTTAAGCAATTGAGACAGTTGGGATCATCATGAAATCTAATTAGAAGAAGCATAAATGTCCCAAAGCACAATGAGACATCATTAACACCTGACAAGTTTTCTCTAAGAAACCACAGTAAGTGATTTCTCTTCATTACTTAAACCCTTACTTCTCGCTCCTGAAAAACACATTTTGATATTGAGATAAAGCAGCCTCCTTCTCCTGACAATCCTGAGAAGGCAAATTGGAAAGCTTTAAATCTCATAAGCAACTGAAACAGGCAATAACCTTTTCTTCCAAAACCAATCTTTGCATGATTGTGCCCAGAGGCAAGGGTAGAACTGGAAGATGATCACGTTGTCCTTTACACTTTAATTTTCTGAGTGACTGCTATTGAAAAGAATGAGTCAACCATATTCTCATCAAGTTCTCTTGTGTTCTCAAACATCTAAATACAGACTGCATATTTGTTATAACACATTAATGCACTGAAAAATATTAATTATAGTCAAGCAATTGATATTGAAATGAAGGAATTTATCAATTTAACACTAAAATGCGTCATTCTTGCAATAAAAGAAAGAAAAAGCATTGGTTTCCAATCAATAAATGTGATCGATCTAGTAATGATAAATTCCTGAATATTTTACAAATCAGACTTAATGTTTGTTCCAAGGCCTTCTTTCTGCTCTATTTATGTTTGCTTTCATAAATTAGTAATTTCACTTAAGGGCTTTTCAGAATGGATTTTCTAAAATACTTGCATAGACCGTATATCACCAATGATTGTATGAATATGCTTATGATACTTACACAGTAAAATTATTTTATGGCTTTCCACTTCATTATATAGGAAAACATCAAAATTCATTATAAATCTTGGCCCTTCTAAAAGAGTGTGCTTACTAAATGCAATGTGATGTAAATATAAATTGCTAGGGGGCAAAAATTATGTCTTTTGATTAATTTATGTCTAGTCTAATTCCATTCATACCGAGGCACTTAACAGTATTCTATGAGACATAACACTATAATGATGCTGCCTTATTGATATTCAAACATTTTTCTAGCTGATGCTTTTCTATGCTAGTAGTTAGAAAATTTCAATGATAACATTACCGCACAATCAAAATCTGAAGGCAAAAAAAATCTCACTTCAACTTAACTAATCATTGCTAGGATATCTATGTGTTGAGTAGTATGTTAAATACTATCAAGTTTATAAAAGCAATAAACAATATTTTATATGCTCACTAGGAGTGTGAAATATCATTAAAAATGCAGAACATAATAGTTTAGTGGTTGCCAGAGGGTAAGGGGGTGGGGGGTGGGGGGTGGGAGATGAGGGTAAGGGGGATCGAATATATGGTGATGGAAGGAGAACTGACTCTGGGTGATGAACACACAATGGGATTTATAGATGATGTAATACAGAATTGTACACCTAAAATCTATGTAATTTTACTAACAATTGTCACCCCAATAAATTTAATAAAATAAAATTTTTTAAAAAATGTAGAACAGACATAGGAAACAATTGGAAAACAAACCAGTAAATGACTAAATGTCCAATGTAAGGTGAAAACAATAAATGCTAGAGAATTCAGAGCAGAGATATTTCTATGAGCAAAAAAAAAGAAAAAAAAAAGGTTGAGGAAAGTTTCAGGGAAAGAGTTCAGGTCAAAGCTCGCCTTTTAAAACCTTTTTTTTTTTTTTTAATGATTTAGAAATCTTAAAACATAACTCAGACAAGGAAGTGGGATTAGTGCATACAGGCATGGACCTACTGCATGGGGGAAGATGATGAAGAAATCGACAAGATAAAGGGTTCATTCCAGCAAAAGAGAATACATATTGAGCTATACAGAGTCAATAGGTAACACAGAACTATAATGGGAATATACAGTTGTTGGGAATATAAGCTAAATCCAAACAAGCATGATTTGAAAGGGCTCTAATTCTCAAAATATAAATTGTCATAAAATAACCCTTTGTTTAATACTAAGAAAAATCTCATTGTGGAAATTCATTTTACAGCAGACTATTAGTTTTCAATCAAGAAAAAGGCAAGACAGAAGGAGGTAACAAAATTACTCACAGAGCTTTTTCACATAACCTGAGCCTGTGTTTGATGTCTAAAACATCCCTCTAAAACCATGTGCCAAAATCTTTGGAGTGGAGTAGAGTGTGTCTAATCGGGAAAAAGCCCTATCTACACCCTACTTCAGATGAGAACCATAGCAGAAGGGCTTTGGAAGACCACATAATGGCATCTTTAATCAAAAACACACTGCACGACCAACGCATTTTCCTAGCCCAATGTGCCTGACATTTAGATGCACAGAGTTGCTCTCCCACATCCTACTGTTCTCACCAAACACATGGCTTCAGTTCTGTTTTCAGTTGCTGCAACAAAACCAAACATCTCAACCAGAACAAGCAATTGAAGTTGAGCAACGTGACACCATGGGAACACAATAAAATCAGTTGTCATAAAAATAAAAAAAATAAAAAAAAAGAATTACCCAAAAGACAGTCAGAGACACCACAGGTTTATAGCCTGTTAACCATCTATGACATGGATTCTGACATCATCTCTTGGCATTACTATATTTCTTTAAAGATGTATTAGAAAGAAAAGTTTATTTCATTAAAGGGACATCAAATAGAAACATACAAAACAGGTGAGCTCTTACTGTTTACCTACTAAATGAATATTTCATTAACTGTAAGGTTTAGTCAAGCATTTAGGGCTTTTATCTTTTTATTTTATTTATCTTTATAGAGTTTAGAATTTTCTGGATAAAAGTGTATTGACTAATGCAGGAAAATACATAATCACAACATGGCACATGTTGTGGATACCCAGAAAATACCACATCTTGAGTTGGGGAGCATCACCACAGATAACCAATGGGCCTGCTAGTTAAGAGGGACTAAGGAAATAGGACTCTTCATATTCCTTTCTTAGGAGGCTTGAGGAGGCAGATTCCATTAGAAAAGAAAAAAAAAAAATGGTGGAGAAGTTTTGAACAAGTTCCTCATTTCCTTGATTCTAAGATACATTTTTCCTGCATTACTGTTTCTGAAATTGGGATACTTCTTTCCATAGGCACATGCATTTTATACAGAAACTTTTCCCAAATGCTGTTATTAAATTGATGATGCATCTTAGAGTCAAGGACATTTAAAACATAGAAGAGCATAAAAAAGAGAATTTGTGTGGGGATTTGTGAAGAGACAGTTGAGATTGGAGAGTCCGTGGTCAGGTTGATGAACATATCCTGTGGCTTCCTTCCCATCTCCACCCTCCCACAAGCCTAGTTGATGTGACTATAATAAAGCATTCCTGACAATGCCTCCTCACAACCATGTTTATAATGAGCTTCATCTCACATGTAGAGGATCGTGAATAAGAGATATAAAGGGATGTGAGCAACGCTCAGCACTGAAAAGCCAGGAGCATAATGTGGGGCTTCTGACTTCATCTCAGAGAGAGGAACTACATCTGCCACCCCATCTGCCATTCATGTGATCAGTTATCAATCCACCTTATGAAAATTTATGTAAACCTTCTTCCTTCTTGTCTCCTTCAAGAGAGATCCATGGAGACAAATATCAGGTCAACTGCTGATATTATATTAGAGCACAGAATGCTGTTTTAGAGAGGAAAATTATCCAAAGAGAAAGAGTAAGGGTCAGGACCTGATTTAACTGTGGCTTCTTCACCTGGGTTTTATAAAAATGACTTAATCTTTCCTTGACTTTTTTTTTATTGTCCCTAACTAACAATTTCCAACAGAGAATAATAAAACACTGACTCACTTCCCAGGGATGTTTTAAGCAACAATGAATAATATTTTCACAGGCTTTCCACTGCTATTCTTAAAGTTTGGGATTTCAAAATCAAACAGTTTAATTTTCTTTAAGTTACTTGCTTCTTCAATGCACAATGCTCTTGTGTTTAATAAAGAATTTCATCAGAAACCAAAGCTGAATTTGAGATGGTGGGAGGTGGGGGAGTGGAGCAGAGCAGAGTATATAGAAAAGGAACTAACCACAGAAAGCAAGTTTGAAAGCTCATATGAATGATATACCATAAATTATCAGCTACTTTAAGCAATATGCTTTCTTTGGGGTGTAGTAGAGTTTCTTAACCACCTTCCACAGTCCACTAGGAATATGTGTGATGGTAGAATTCACAGATCCAATGCTCAGCAACTGCCTAGATCTGAAAAACAGGGCTTTCGAAATGGTTATCATCAATAAATCAACAAACAACAAGTGCTGGAGAGGATGTGGAGAAAAGTGAACCCTCGTGCACTGTTGGTGGGATTGCAGATTGGTGTAGCCACTATGGAAAACACTATGGAGGTATCTCAAAAAACTGGAAATGGAACTACCTTATAAACAAGCAATTCCACTCCTAGGTATCTATCCTCAAAAATCCAAAACTCTAGTCGAAAAAATTTATGCACCCCTATGTTTATTGCAGCACTATACATAATAGCCAAGACATGGAAACAGCCAAAATGCCCATTGGTAGACGACTGGATTTAAAAACTGGTACATTGGGGCCGGCCCGGTGGCTCAGGCGGTTAGAGCTCCGTGCTCCTAACTCCGAAGGCTGCCGGTTCGATTCCCACATGGGCCTGTGGGCTCTCAACCACAAGGTTGCCAGTTCAATTCCTCGAGTCCCGCAAGGGATGGTGGGCTCTGCCCCCTGCAACTAAGATTGAACACGGCACCTTGAGCTGAGCTGCCGCTGAGCTCCCGGATGGCTCAGTTGGTTGGAGCCTGTCCTCTCAACCACAAGGTTGCCGGTTCGACTCCTGCAAGGGATGGTGGGCTGTGCCCCCTGCAACTAGCAACGGCAACTGGACCTGGAGCTGAGCTGCGCCCTCCACAACTAAGACTGAAAGAACAACAACTTGAAGCTGAACATAACCCCCCACAACTAAGATTGAAAGGACAACAATTTGACCATTGTTCCCCAATAAAGTCCTGTTCCCCTTCCCCAATAAAATCTTTAAAAAAATAAATAAATAAATAAATAAATAAATAAATAAAAATAAAAACTGGTACATTTATACAATGGAGTATTATGCAGCCATAAAGAAGAATGAAATCTTACCATTTGCAGCAATTATGGATGGACCTAGAGAACATTATGCTAAGTGAAATAAGTCAGACAGAGAAAGACAAATACCATATGATCTCACTTATACGTGGAATCTAAAGAAAAGAATAAACGAATGAACTAATCAGAAACAGTCTCAGAGACATAGAGGAAAAACTGAGGGTTGCTAGATGGGGCGGGTTGTGGATAAGGGGGAAGGTGAGGGGATTAGAAAGCACAGTCAGTAACCACAAGATTGCCCTGGGGATACGAAAGTCAATTTGGGGAATGTAATCAATAATGTTGTAAAGATTTTGTAGGGTATCTGATGGACACTTGTCCCATTAGGGAGACCACCTCAGGGATGATGTAGATGCCTGATCACCGCACAGTACACCTGAAGCTGAAGCTGAACAATAATGAATGCCAACTGTAATTATATATAACTATATATAACTATTTATGTATAAACAGTTTTATATATATATATATATATATATATATATATATATATATGTATGTATGTATGTATGTATGTATGTATGTATGTATAGTTACAAGAAGTGGAGTACAGCATTAGGAATAGAGACAGTGGAAATGTAATATCTGTATGTGATGTCAGAGGGGTAGTATATGGGGGGAGGGGATTTATCACTATGTGAGGGATATAAATGATAAATATCTAACTATTACATTGTTTTGTACACCTGAAATTAATTTAAAAAAAATAGAAAATAAATAAAATACCCCCCCCAAAAAAAAGAAAGAAAAGAAAAACAGCGTTTCGTTTGTGAGACTGTGCTAAGAACTGTTTTTTAGAAACTTAAAGTAAAGGACAAATAGCTTCAAACAGCAGTCAGTTACCTTGTGACCACTTTGAAGCCATTAATATAAATACAGATTCTTCCCCTGAGGAAAAACGTGGGAAGCAATCATGATTTGATGGTCTCCATATGGGGAAAAAACCCTAACTGTATAAATTAAGCAGCTATCAGTAGATTGATATCAGATTCAATCATGGAAACACTTCTGTATGTGACCGTGATAAAATCAATCCTACTCAAGGTGAATAGGAAAGTTTAAAAGTTCAAGGCACACATAAAGGCTCTTTCCTCTTAATTACTAATCTGATAATTACTTCCCTGATGTCTATAAGCTACCCTACTGATAGATATCAGCTTTCTAGAAGACTCCCTACTTGCTATGATAAATGTAAATGAATTAAACAACTCAAAATCAGAGATTGTCAGACTGGATAAAAACAAGGTGGAGTATTGGCAGGAAACATATTGTAAATTCAAAGATACAAAAGGTTGAAAGTAAAAGGATAGAAAAAGATATATGGTGCAAATAACCACCACAAGAAAACTGGAGTAACTATACTAATATCAGTCCTAGAAAGATTTTTTCTTTTAAACTTACTAGAGATAAAGACAGACATTTTATAATGACAGAATGGTCAATCCATCAGAAGTACATAACAAATCAAACATACGTATTTAACAATGAGCCCCCAAAACACATAAACTGACAGAATTGTGGGGAAATAGATGATTCAACAAAAGTTGTTATTTCTTTCTAGAAAGATAGAAAAACTTGAAAGAAGATCAAAAAGGAAATAGAAGAATTAAATAACACTATAAAATAACTAGACTTAACAGATATCTATACGATACTCTAACCAACAACTGTAGACTACACATTCTTCCCAAGCACACATGAAAATTTCTTCAGGATCCACACATGCTAGATGATAAAACAAGCCTCAATAAATTGTAAAAGATTAAAATCATATAAAAAGTATGTCTATCAACCATAATAGAATGAAATTAAAAGTCAACAACAGAAAAAAGATTAGAATACTGGCAAATATGTACTAATTAAATACACCTTCCTGAATAACCAGTGAGTCAAAGAAAAGATCACAAGGAAAATTTTAAAATCTTTGAGATGAATGAAAATAAAAGCACAACATATTAAAACATATGGAATGCATATAAAGCAATGCTTAGAGGGATATTTACAGTAGAATGCTTATATTAGAAGAAAGAAGATCTTGGAATCTAAAAAACAAAATAAATGAACAAAGAAAACAGAAATAGATTCTGAGATATAAGGGGGAAAAAAACTGATGGTTGCTAGATGGGAGTGTTGTGGGGATGGCGGAGAAGGTGAAGGGACTAGAAAGTACAAATTAGTAGTGACAATATAGTCACAGGGATATGAAATACAGTATTGGGAATATAACCAATAATGTTGTAAAGATTATGTAGGGTGCCAGATGGGTACTGGACTTATCAGGGGGATCACTTCATAGACTGTGTAGATACCTGACCAATGCTCTGAACACCTGAAGCTGAAGTAGAATAATATTGATGTATATATATAGTCACAGTATGTGGAGTACAGCATAGGGAATATAGTCAATGATATAGATGTCAAAGGGGTAGTAGATTGGGGGGGGGTTATCATTTGTGAGTGGTGTAAATGTCTATTATATTGCTTTGTACACCTGAAACTAATAAAAAAAAAAAAGAAAGAAGATCTCAAATTAGTAATTTAACCTTCACCTTACAAAACTGACAAAAAACAGATCAAGAAAAGCCAAAGCATGCAGAAGGAAGGAAATGAAAAGCATTAGATTGAAAATTAACAAACTAGGGAATAGAAAAGCAAAAGAGAAAAATCAATGAAATCAAAAGTTGGTCCTTTGAAAAGATAAACAATGCTGACAAACTTTTAGCTTGTACTGTCCAAGAAAAATGAGAGAAGACTGAAATCACAAAAATCAGGAATAAATAAAGAGACATCACTACTGACCTCACAAAATTCAAAAGGATTATAAGGGAATAGTGTAAATCCATTCCAAGAAATTACATAACTGAGATGAAATGGGAAAATTCTTAGAAAGATACAAATTACCAAAACTGACTCAAGAAGAAATAGAAATCTGAATAAATCTATAAAAAGTAAAGAAATTACATTAATAATTTTAAAAGTCCAAAGATATACAAATGGTAAATATGTACATGAAAATATGCTTGACTCCATTAGTCATTAGAGAAATACAAATCAAAGTCACAAAGACATACCACTTCATACACAAGAGAATGCATACAATTAAAAAGACAGATAATAACAAGTGTTGGTTAGGATGTGGAGAAATTGGAATTCTCGTACGTCACTAGTGGAAATTTAAAGTGTAATATGATGCAGTCACTTTGAAAAACAGTTTGACAGTTCTTCAAAATGTTAAACATAGAATTATGATATGACCCAGGAGTTCCACTCAAAAGCATATACCCTAGAGAAACGAAAACATTTCACACAAACTCTTATAGATGAATGTTCATAGCAACATTATTTGTAGTAGCCAAACGGGTATAAATAATTCTAACACCCATGAACTAATCAAGGGATAAACAAAATGTTGCATATCGATACAATGTAACACAATTTGACATTTTAAAACTCACAATATACTGATACATACTACAGCACAGACAAACCTTAAAAATATAATGCTAAGTAAAAGAAGCCAGATACAAAAAGGCCACATATTATATTATTCTATTCATCTGAAATGTCCAGAATAGGAAAATCCATAGAGACAGAATGCATGAGTAGATTAGCAGTTGCTTTGGGGTGGAAAGTTTGGAGGGAAATGGGGTGTGATTGCTGATGGGTACAGGATTTGTTTGAGGGATGATGAAAGTATCCAAAAATGGAGGGTGGTGACAGTTTCAGTTTCACAACTCTGTGAACATATTAAAAACCAGAGTTGCATGCTTTAAGTAAGTGAATTGTTTGATGTATGAATTATATCTTCATAAGCTGTAAGAGAGGGGAAAGAGAGACAGAACTTACTTACTTTGGACAATATCATGTCCAAATTGTTGTCTTTCAAACCACTCCCTCTCCACAACCAAATCTCATACTACCTTTCTCTTTTCAAAATTATTTCCCACTGTATTAGTTATCTATGGCTGTGTAACAAACTACCCCCAAATTTAGCAACTTAAAACACAAACAGTAATTATTTCGCAGTTTCTATGGGTCAGAAATCTCGGAGTGGCTTAGCTGGGTCCTCTGGTTCAACTTCTTGGCATCTGCTGTAGTCATCTTGAGGTTTGACTCAGGAAGGATTTACTTCCAACTAACTCACATGGCAGTTGCAACATCTCAGATCCTCACTAGCTGTTGACTGGAGACATCACATCAATTCTTTGCCACATTGGGCCTCTCTGTAGGGCAGCTCATCACATGTCAGCTAGCTTCCTTCAGAGAAAGTGATGGTGCAACAGAGTGTGAGCAGGATGGAAGTCACAGTTGCTTTGTAAGCTAATCTTGGAAATGGCATGCCATCACTTTTTCTGCATTCTGTCCCTTAGAAAAGCTAGTCACTGGACCCAGGCTACCCACAGGGGAGGGCACAGCACAGGGCATAAATCCCAGAATGGAGACTCTATGGGAGCACCTCAGAGGCAGCCTACCACGTCACCTCACATCCTCCCACCCAGGCAGGCTGTTTTCCTCACCATCTCACAAGCACATTTCACTGATCCCTGCCCCTGTGCTTTCACTCAACTCACTTTATTCCTTGGCCTAACTCCTTTACCAATTCAAAGTCAGACCATCATTCAAGATGAGCTCTAATTCCATGGGTTCCACAAAACTTGCCCTTATTACTCTCAACTACTGCATGTTTTATAATTATACTACATAAATTACCCCTTAATTATCCCGTCTTGCCTAATGATTCAAAGTATGTCTGTTCCAACAGCACATGCTTCCCCAGAGAGTGCGTAAGAAACACAGAGTCTCAGGCCTCACCTCAAACGTACTGAATCTGCATTTTAATGAGAATCCCGGTGACTTTCATGTGCATAAAATCTTGGGAAGCACTGCTGAATTGGGCCGTTATTGTCTTACCTTTGGAAGTATCATACCTCTGCCTAGACTGTAAGTGCTTGGAGAACTAATACCATGTTTTCTGCTCTTACACACACACACACACACACACACACACACACACACACACACATGCATATTAAACAGTTTAGTGCTGAGCACACAGAACACAAACTAAACCTGCTAGAATGGAAACACCACTATGAACTGACTGAACTTTGAAAGACTAGAACACATAGATGAATTGAAAGCCGTAAACGGAAACCCTAGCTTTAGGGTTAGGGTTAGGGTTAGTGTGACTTTTGGCAAGTCGCTTAATTACTTTGCATTTTCACATCTTTATCTGAAAAATATGAGGGGACTACCACGGAGTCGCTAATTTTCAATCCATTTCCACGATAACATTAGAATGAATATTAGACATTGCCTAAACAACTAGAAAGCATTTTGGAATCCTTGAGTGCCTACATGTGGTCAACATGAACAACAATAATAACTGCATTGCAGATGCAGGGAAATGTGGCTTAGTCCACGACTGTTTAGCAAAAAGCATGTCATTGTGCTTGTATGTCCTGTGTTTGATTCCTCGTACAATTTAGCCCATGCCACATGTTTACTCAATTGAAGAAATACAGTGTTAAAGCTTGAAATGAATTTTTGGCTAGAGAACAGGGAGCTAGCTAGGAGACTCCATGAAATCACCTCTATTTTACACTTTGGGAATTTCCCCCACACTCCTTAACTCGGCCTTGCAAAAGGTGTTTGCAAAATGAATTGCCTTCAAAAGGAAATTATGAGTTTCCACCTGGGCTCCAGCATCTTCTGTTGCCAAGAGAAGTGCTGAATTTGTTATCCATAGCGGCAGAACCTGGCTGAGTAAATAAAGACGTTGACCCATAAACGGATTGTTTTGTTCTTTTCTGAAGGCACTCAATTGAATTTCATCTTCCACCTCTAAGTGAGGTTCAATCCCACCTGCAGAGATTAAATTGGCACTTCCCCTGAGGACCTGGACTCCAATTACATCTTACCTTTTGATCTCTAAATCTCTTCAAGTTCAAGGACGTCACCTACTCTCCTGGAATAAAGGGCGGCACTTCCCCTGTCACCTTGCTCCCCACTTACGGTCTGCCTCTTTCAGACTCTATCCTCCTCTCTTTTGGAGAGGGTCATAATCCCCCAGCAGGATCAGTTTCCTTTATTCATATTTATTTAGATTCTTTATTGTTAGAACAAACCATGGATGTGGGAAACTGGTCTCACGGTGAGAACAAGGCTGCATGCTTGTGAAAACTAAGATCTGTGGTTTAACTGAGAGGGATGAGTTATGGGGCCACACATGGCCCCCACACTTACTTGTCTAAAATTCATCATGGCTTTTACATCCTGCAGGACTGCTCCAAGGGCAGAGCCCAGCTACCTACCTTTAAATTTATGAGAAGAATGATGGTCATGATGATGATGATGATGACGACAATAATAATAACACCAGTAATTGATGCTGTTGGCCGCCTCTGAGCAGAAGCATATTTTTGGTTTCTGTCCTCAGGCTCCAAAGTGGTTCACATGATGCAAATTGGCTAAGTGTACTCCGCATTTTGGCATTTCCATTTAGTCTATCTGCCCACTCCTCATTCTTGGCACCGACCTGCACTTTGAAATGTATTGCTGTTCCTGTGCAAACTGGACAGCAAGAACTATTCCCAGACTTTGAGATCATTCAGGACACACAGGTTCTCAGAGATCGTTATCCTAGAAGCATGGAGTCAAGAATAAACATGGGGAGCTCAAAATCTGCCTAAAGAAGAGAATGTACGTACCCTCTGGCAGTTGTACCCGTAGCCAAATTCTGCTTTAGTAAGGTTGTCTTGAAACTGTTCCTTCTCTAAAGTCAACAACCTCAGGCACCTGTACAGAAATAACAGAGCATGCAGTAAGAATAACCCTGGACCAAAGAGGCACCTGGGTTCTAGTTCTAGTTCCATCACTAACTCTGACGTTGAGTGAGCCATTTCTCCTCCCAGGCACACAGCTTTCTCATTTGTGAAATGCAATAGCTGGATACTGCAGTAGTACTTCCAAACTTCTCTGTTCATAAATACCATCTAGGACACTTATAAACACAGATTTCCAGGCTTCTCCCCTGGAGATGCTGGGAAGACTAGCAGTGAGGTTCAAGAATCTGCACTTTAACAGGTGAGCCAGGAAATCTTCCATAAAGGCAACTTTAGGGACTTGGACCACATGACATCTGAAAGCTCTTCCAGGTCTACATTCTGCAGAAGAGAGTTAATTATGGTCACTTTTAAGCTTTCACTTGCTACAAGGTCCTGCTAAATCCTCAAGTTAGTAAGTGTAATAGCTACCATGTCAGCGCCAGTCACTACTCTAAATGTGTTACTACATATGAACTATTTTAATCTTCTTAACAACCCTATGGGGCAGATACAAAATAATTCTTATTTTAATGATACAGAAACAGATGCAGAGAGATTAAGTGACTGGCCAAAGGTGACATGGACAATAAGGAAGCAGGGCTGGGATTCAAACCCAGGCATCAAGCTCTAGTTTCAGTCCTGAATAGTTCAGAATCCCCCAGCATTAGGCTTTCGGTAAACAGTAAGAAAAGTCCTGGAGCAACTAATAACAGTAATTTAGCAATCATCTACTTCATCTGGATCTATGTCTCAGGAGTTACGGAGCCAAGAAGGCAATGGTCTGGGCTCACCCCTGACCAATGGTCAGCTTCAACCAGAGGAAACTGATACTATCTGTTTGATACATTGAGGTCCACGTCAGATTTCACTGAGGAGGGGAAAAACAAGTGTTCTTATGATTGAAAAACAAGGTGTTAAAAATCATTGGTCTAGGCCACTTCCTTTATATAGACAAAAAAGTGACCCCAAAGGATTAAGGCACTTCTCCAGAATCACATAGTAGGCCCCTGCCAGCTACCTTTAAAGCCCCAGGTTTCCAGACTCCTTTCTCAGAGTCAAAATGAACTTGTCAACCTGATGGACATGAACCCATTACAATGAATATAGATTAAGAAAGGAGCCATCAGAGTATTGCAGGTCAGCTGAAGAAATCAGGGCAGCAGCATTTGAAATGTGGCATCCACGGTGACACCAGGTAGAAAGGAAGGTGACCCAGATGTGCCCACCCTACAGGACCTGTGAAGTCGAGAGCCATGACCGTCTCCTCCAGTAGCTGTGTCATCACCAAAAATCAAGAAAAAAGCCCAAGCAGCCTGCATTGAAGTAGAAATGTCACTAGAATTGTAGTTAAAGGACCTGCATACGAACTGGAGCTGTGCCACTTCCTACCTGGGTAACGACACCGGTAATTAGACAAGCCCCTAAAATGAGGCTCACATGAGATCACACATGTCAATAAGTCTACCACTATAAAGGTATTCAATAAAGATAATCAGCTTTTAGATGCAAAACTCCCACTCACAGCTTGGTTTTACTGGCTTGAACTTGTGAAATAGAAGGGACCTGCTAATACTAATATAATTATTATACCATGATGTTGAGAGGAGGGCTGACCACATGAAGGACGACGAGAGACCAAAACCCTGGGAAATTTCCTCTCCCTCCCCGTCCCTTGAACTTCTGTGGGCAGAGTTATAAAGAAGTAATAAGGAAATTATGCAGTCCTTGGGCATCGATTAGCTTCCAAGTACGTGTCATTGACTGTTATCAGTGTGATTCTGGGAATGACTCAGTTTCACCATCTGGCACCACCCAGAGGTCAGCAAAGGTTTAAGGTTGATGGGCATTTGGGCACGAAGCCAGTGCTGCTGATACCACACACTTTTCTTTCACACTTCTGCCACTGGTGAGGAGGCAAAGAGGGACTTATATATCAGCTTGAGAGCAGACTGCAGAGGAAAGGCACTGACACACCAAAGTGTCATCATATAAGGAAGAGGTATCATATATGTCACCCCCTCTGCAACAGACAGAGAGTTCTTAGAAGAAACAACAGATAAAATGTGAAAGTCCCTCCTCATCCATCCTGAATTTTCAATATTCATTTTATTGACCCATTGGTCCATTGACCCAACAGATCAAGGGTTGACTTCATCTGTTCAGGCTACGATAACAAACTACCATGGACAAGTGGCTTATACAAAACATAAATTTATTTCTCACAGTTTTGGAGACTAGAAATCTGAGATCAGGTTGCCAACATGTTTGAGATCTGGTGCAGGTCCTCTTTTGGATTGCAGACTGTCGACTTCACGTTGTACCCTCACATGGCAGAATAAGGGGGAATAAAAACATTTTCAAGCAAACATAAAGTTGAGTATTGTCCTCTAACAACTGCTGATTAAAGGGTATATTTAAAGGGAAAATGACCCAGAAAGAAAACCTGGAATATAAGAAGAAATGATGAGCAAAGAAAATGGTAAATATAGGACAAATCTGCACACAAAGTGTATAAAACAGTAATAGTAATGGACAAAGTATGGTAAAAATCAAGTTTTGGCACTAAAATCTGAATAATATAGCATATAAACCAGAAGGGTATGATTGGTAATTGGTGTTCAATCTTCTAAAGTCTTTGTATTGTTAGAGAGAAGTATCTGAGGTCCAGTTTTATTTGACGATAAATATATAGGAGCTTTGCTTAATAAAATGGCCTCTCGGATGCAGTGAGGAAATCTTACAATCCTACAGACAAAATAAATACCACACACTGCAGTGCTGATCTAAGTAGGAAAAAATGACAGTTGATGGAAATGAATTTTAAAGTGAGGGGGAAAAAGGATAACTTTCATTCTCAAAGTTCACTTAATAAAAGAACTCCTAAAATAGTTTGGGACATCAGCTTTTTGGCAAAATAGAGATTGTCCGCTCATATCGCCCCACAGAAGTAATTTGGCAGCCATCCATGAACAAAAGTGACTTTGTGAGAGTTTGGGGATATAGGTAGGAGGTTGTTAAAGCCTGATGGAGCCCAACACTGAGAAGGACTGCTTTAAGAAAGCAGGCAGAGGCCCTGATGGCAGAATTGTTGACTGTGGTCCCAACTGTGGACCAGAAGCAGCCCTATTCCCTGGTCGACTTGGCTCCAGCCCTGCTCTGTCATGGTTCCGGGCCAGTCCTGGACCCCTAGCCAGAGGCCTACCATCTACAGACCCAACTGTGAACCCAGAAGTAGCCCCAAGCCCAAGTGAGCAGAAGGAGGGAAATAAAGATCAGAACAGAAATAAATCAAATAGAGAACAGAAAAAAATAACAAATCGAAGAGTTGATATTTGAAAAATAAATTTAAAAAAAAAAGAAAAAGAAACAAAATTGACAAACCCTTAGCTGGACTAAGAAAAAAGAAAGAAGACTCAAATAAAACCAGAAATAAAAGAGGAGACATTAAAACAGTCCAACAGATACCCCAGAAATAAAAGGGATCATAAGGTACTATTACAAACAATTATACTCCAACAAAGTGGATAATCTAGACATATGGATAAATTCCTAGAAACATACAACCTATGAAAACTGAATCAAAAGGAAACAGAAAGTCTTAATAGACAACTAACAAATAAGGAGATTAAATTAGTAATCAAAAACCTACCAACAAAGAAAAGCCTAAGGCAGATGGCTTCATAGGTGACTTCTACCAAACATCCAAAGAATTAATACCAATCTTTCTCAAACTGTTCCAAAAAAATAGAAGAGGGAACACTTCCAAACTCATTTTATGAGTCCAGCATCACTCTGATACCAAAGCCAGACAAGACACTACGTGAAAAGAAAATTACAGGACAATATGCCTGATGAACGTAGATGCAAAAATACTCAATAAAACACTAGGAAATTCAATTCAGCAGCACATTAAAAGAATCATACACCATGACCAAGTGGGATTTATCCCTGGGATACAATAATGGTTCAACATATGCAAATCAATCATTATGATACAGCCACACTAAAAGAACAAAAGGTAGAAATGACATGATCATCTCAATATATGCAGAAAAAGATTTTCACAAAATTCAACATCTAATCATGACTAAAACTCTCAAGAAAATAGATGTGGAAGGAATTTACCTCAACACAATAAAGAACATTTATGAAAAGCCCACAGCTAACTAACATCATATCCAATGGGGGAAAACTCAAAGTTATCCCTCTAACATCCAATATAAGGCAAGGATGCCCACTCTCACCACTTCTATTCAAAATAGTACTGGAAGTCCTAGTCCGAGCAATTTCACAAGAAAAGAAATTAACACCATCTAAGTTGGAAAGGAATCTGAGTTTGCAGATGACATGATTACATGTATAGAAACCTTCATGACAAAAAAAAAAAAGAATGTTAACACTAAAAAACAAATTCAGTAAAGTTTCAAGATAGAAAATCACATACAAAAATCATTGGTGTTTCTATATATTAACAATGACCTATCTGAAAAGGAATTTTTTAAATAAAAATCCCATTTACAATAGGAATAAAACACTTAGGAATAAACCTAGCCAAAGGTGAAAGACTTGTACACTGAACATTAGAATACATCGATGAAGGAAATTAAAGAAGATACAAATAAATAGAAAGACATTCCATGTTCCCTGGTTGGAAGAATTAATTGTTAAAATGTCCATAATACCAAACGTGACCTACAACTCAATATGATCTCTATCAAATTCACAATGGCAATCTCTACAAATATATATATAATTTTTTTAATTAAAGTTTTTTTGGGTGACAATTGTTAGTAAAGTTACATATATAGGTTTCAGGTATACAATTCTGTAATAAAAATATTTTTTTAATCCTAAAATTCATATGGAATTTTAAAAGACCCAAAGACCCATACAATCTTGAGCAAGAAAAACAAACCCAAAGGCATCACACTTTCTGATTTCAAAATATATTCCAAATCTAAAATGATCAAAACAGTAAGGTACCGGCATAAAAACAGATATATAGGACAATGGAATAAAATAGAGTGTCCAGAAATAAATCCATGAATTTACAGTCAACTAATCTTCAATAAAAGTGCCGAGAACACACAATGGGGAAAGGACAGTCTCTTCAACAAATAGTGTTGGGAACACTAGATATCCACTTTCAGAAAAATAAAAGTAGAACCTTATCTCATACCATATACAAAATCAACTCAAAATGGATTAAAGACTTTAATGTAAGATTTGAAACTGTAAAATTCCTGGAAGAAAACATAGATTAAAAACTCTTGACTTTGGTCTCAGCAATGATTGTTTGGATATAACATCAAAAGTACAGACACCAAAAGCAAAAATCAATAAGTGGGGCTACTACATCAAACTAAAAAGCTTCTGCACATCAAAGGAAACAATCAACAAAGTGAAAAGGCAAAATATGGAATGGGAGAAAAGATATATTGGATAACGGGTTAATATCCAAAATATAGAAGAAATTCCTACATCTCAATCATAAAAAAACAAATAACCCAATTTAAAAATGGACAAAGGACCTGAACAGCCATTTTTCAGTAGAAAACATGGTCAACAGGTATATGAAAAGATGTTCAACATCATCAATCATCAGGGAAATACAAACCAAAACTACAATTAGGTATCACCTCATACCTGTTAGGATAGCTATTATCAAAAAACAACAGATAACAAGTGTTATTGAGGATGTGGCAAAAAGGGAACACTTGTACACTGTTAGTGGGAGTGTAAATTGATACAACCATTGTGAAAATAGTATCAAACTTCCTCAAGAAATTAAAAATAAAACTACCATATAATCTAGCAACCCCACTTCTGGGTATATATCCAAAGGACGCCAAATCAGAGTTATCTGAAAATGAATGTCCTTTGCAGCATTATTCACAATAGCCAAGATATGGAAACAACATAACCCTGCCATTTTCAACAACATGGATGAAGCTGGAGGATATTATGCTAAGTGAAGTACCAGACACAGAAAGACAAGCGCATGGTCGCACTTATATGTAGAATGTAAAAAAGTCGAACTCATAGAAGCACAGAGTAGAATGGTGGTTGCCAGGTGTTGCAAAGTGAGAGAAATGGGAAGATGTCGGTCAAAGGGTACAAAGTTTCAGTTATGCAAGATGAGTTGGTCCTGGAGATCTAATGTATAGCGTGGTGACAATAGTTACCAATACTGTATTGTATATTTGTAATTTGCCAAGAGGGTAGATCTTAAGTGTTCTCACCATAGAAACAAGCAGCAACAACAAAAAACGGTAACTATGTAAGGTGATTAATATGTCACCTAGCTTGACTGTGATAATCATCTCATAATGTGTAGACTCGTATATATATCAAAACATCAATTTGTATACCTTAAAAATATGCATTTCTATTTGTCAGTTATACCCCAACAAAGCTGGTCAGAAAAAAAGAATAATCCACGCAGCTCCTCAAAAGTGAAGTAGTAACCTCCATCCTAGCCCAGAGGCTAGGCTATCTCCTTAACCGCAACTCAGATCACACCTACCCTACCACAACTAGGCACATGCGTATGATGACGATGACGGTGCTTATGTGGTTTTTCTCTCTCAAACTCTCATCTAGTGACTCCAATCATTAGAAGCCTCCTATGAACTCAGGGTTCTCAAATTGGGGGGGGGGGGGGGTACAGTGAGGTGGTGATTTCCTGAAAGTAAGATCCGACACCCAAACTGAGACACTGGCTCTTACAAACTATCAAATCTGATTTTAAATATATATATATATATATATTTGGGACTTAAAAAAGAAGGAAACCCTGCCATTTTCAACAACATGGATGAAGCTGGAGGACATTATGCTAAGCGAAATAAGCCAGACACAGAAAGACAAGCACATGGTCGCACTTATATGTAGAATGTAAAAAAGTCGAACTCATAGAAGCACAGAGTAGAATGGTGTATATATATAATTTTTATATATTTTATATATATATATATATTATTACCCATGCAGATCCCTTAGAAAACTAACAACTAGATAAATAACCTGCTCTCTTAACCAGAAACAATCATCTAAGTGAATGAAAATACCTAGCTGAAATCAGTTTAGAGTTATATTCTACATGTTAAAATTATGCCTCAGGGAGATAGTCCTCAAAATTCATAAAGGTGTCAACTTTGTATTGTACAGAGTATCTAGGGTAAGGCATGAGCATTGGGGTCAGAGGCGCTGGATTTGAACATCAGCTTTACTATTAACTATAGTACCTGATCCTCAGCCTCAACTCCGTCATCTGTGACGTGGAGATCATACCACCGGTCACATATGACTGTTGTAGAAATAATTGAGATATGCACATAGATTTCATTTAAAAAGCTGGCAGCAAGAAGGCAATAAGTCAGTGTTTGCTATACTAATAACATCGATGGAGGCAGCATCGGTGTGACTAATCTGTACCAGGGGTTAAGTGTCACTAATACTGGACTTTGGAAATGTTGGAGGTTGAGAGGACGTAAAGTTCTCTCATTCCAACTCCCATTCTCTAGGTGAGGGTTTGAGACTCAGAGAAACACAGAAGGGTGAAACACGGGGATTTGTCCAAATTCACACATCCACTACGGAAAACTCAAATGCGCACCTCAGCTTCTGGGCACCAGTCTATCATTATTTCTTCTACATCAGAGCTCATGTGTTTTCTTTTCTTAGAAAATAACATGCCAGGTTAATACAAATAAAATTGAAAGACTTTTCCTGAGCACACCCCAGTGAATGGAAGGAACATGGGAGCATAGGGTCTAGCGAAGGAAAAAACAAGTTTGAGGGAAAAATGTGTTTGGGCTCCCTGGATATAGTTCACCACATTGTGAAACAAAGAAAAACAAAGAAGCCAATTATTATAGGTGCATCTCGATATCTTTAAGGCCGCATTCCTTTTGCTTTAGCACCTGGGAACCCAATTTTCTTTATATTTTCTAAAGTGACTGCCCTTCTTGCGCCGTCACCAAATACCAACGAGTGGCCTGTGGTGTCTCTCTGATAACAATCTGATTGAAAATCATACTTACTATAACTGAGTCCAAACTCTGCATATTATTATTTTCAAATTATTTTAAGGTGCTACTTTTTTATTATTATTATTTTTTAGCTGCTATAGCTATTGTAGGTTAAATTCAGTAAAGAATTTTTCCATCCGGTCTATGGGATTTCCAGCATGTTCTCATTCACATCCAGAAGGACCTCTCTTCACCCCCAGGACCTGAGATTGCTACATTCTAGACAAAACCACAGGGCAGGTTCAAAAACAACAACGCAGCCTCTCTGCTAACAGGGTGAGCGAATGGTATACCTGGAACTGAGACATATTACCTCATGTTTGCCAGCTCCAGGTGGCAGAGGTTACTTCAAAGGTAGACTCCTCTCCCTAAAATCCACAGGTTTTAGCTCTTGAACCTAGGGTGGGACAGAAAGGCTAAACTCATGGAAACTCACAGGTGGAAGATGAGCTGCTCCTGGTTGCTCCTTTATGATAAGGATCCAACAGACCATCGAGTTTTTCTGAAGTGAATAAGCACGTCATAGGTGATGAGAAGGTTGCAAAAACCTCCTTATCTGTCTTCATATGCTGTAAATTGCTATGCCTTTATCTGAAGGGTTCTTCTTCCCCAGCTTAAAATATAACTGCCCCTTACAAGATAACAGCGATCTCCATCAGAAATGTGCAGCTTGATATGAATGGGTCTGTCTATCAGATCCATTTATGAGAGTTGGATTTGATAAGGGAGAAAGTAGTATCTCTGTATGTAGAAAACAAGGAAGCAGACAAACTTTGACTGCTTTACAATTCAGGATAAGATTAGCCCTGGTCGCCTGTGACTAACAGGCCTGAGGAGTTGCCTGGGACACGGGATTGTCAGTACTAAAATTAGTACAGCTCCAACAAACTGGGATCGACATAGGAATGAGGACTAATCATAAGATTGGTCCCTCTATCACTGATCCAAGTTTTCCATTTGTTTCATGCTCAAGAATGTGTTTCACTGATCAGTTCTCTGAAGCCAATCCAACTGTCTCTTAATGGGTCAACGGATAAACAAACTGTGGAACACCCATACAATGAAATAATAGAATAAAGTATAGTTCCAGCAAACAAAATAGTTTGTTCCAGCAATAAAAAGAAACAAACTATTGAGCATGCAGCATTGTAGATGAATCTCAAAGGCATAATCCTGAATGAAAGAAGCCAGTTTCAAAAGATGACCTGCTGCATGAACCCATTTAAAGGACAACCTTAGTTGCCAGGAGATAGGAAGGGGAGAGGGTACGAATATCAAAGGATGACATGAGAAGTTTTTTCAAGATAATGTAACTGTTCCCAATCCTGGTGATGATTATACAAATCTATACATATATTAAAATTCACAGAATTTTACACCAATGGAAAAAACTTATCTTCGGTATGTGATAATTTTTAAAATAAAATAAATGCATTCATGAAGAATGTTCTTAAAGAGAAAATGTTTATTCAAACATCCAATAGAGCACAGGACAGAGAATACTTACTGCATAAGGAGTAAGGAAATCTGAGTTCTTAACCTAATTTCTTTTAACTTGATACACATACACTTGTTAAATCACTAAACTCCAAGTTTCAGTGTTCTAATCAATAATAGCATCTTGAACTATATGTCTCTAAAATATATATGACTCAGCTCTAAAATTCTAAGAGGCTAAAATCTTGCATCATATGGAATTCCCCAAGTTGTTTGTCTTAACTCTAGCAGACTAAAATTAGAGAAGGGTGGTAGTTGGAATGGGCAGACATCAAATGATGGTACTTCCTAATATAAAATGCTCGGAAACAAGTAAGGGCAAAAGTCTTTACTACCAGAAAAAAAAAAAAAAAAAGTGAATTTCAAACTCAGCTTTCTTAGTTTGAGCATTTAGTTGCACAAAGGACCTAGTAGATAATTTCATGTAAATTTTAAAATCACCTTCTTCCCTTCTTACTCAAAGCAAGACTTAAAAAGTAAAGGGAAAGAGAGAAAATCACAACTCTCTCTGCCTGAAACTAAGACTTGGCATTTTGGTTTTGCCTCTGTATGTTAGAGATAAGGTTGAAAAGGAAGAGGGGACTTTTTGAAGGCTACATAAAAAGATTTGAAATTACTCAAGTGGATATGCATTCTATCTGAAAATAGTGAAGCTGCTTATAGCTTCAGACTGAAATTCCAGAAAACAGTGCTGTTTCAGTTATATTGGAATGTCCCTTAAAATTTTTATCTCCATTTCTAATTGAGAAATTCCTGTGGAACAGAAAAGAGAAGGGCCGCTTTATACAGAACTTTATGAATTCCTAAAGGATATTAAGGGGAAATGCTCTAACAAATCAGTATCTTGCTGGTACGGGGAGTTGGGGGGAAGGATTTTACAGATTATTAAAGGAAGTGTGAAAAATGCAATCTTTCTTAAATTTTGTTTTAATTTTTAAAACTGTTGATGTCATAGATTAGATCCAAATTATAATCTAATACTGAATAATGAGAATATTAAATTTCATATATGGTGTTTTGATCCTTAAAAGTTTTTGAGTATTAAAAAAAAAAGTGCA